>NC_090651.1:244769335-245369335 GCF_040937935.1 Hyperolius riggenbachi
AAGGAACACTGGCTAGGATCAGGAGCAATACAGCGAACAAGGCTAGTTAATACAAAATCTCTATACTGGGAGTACGTATATATGTCCCCGTGGGAAATATATAACATACAGGGGAGGACTGGGACCTTTTGGCCTAGGGGGACAGCACAAACTAGAGGCCCGTTTCACGGCATCCCCAACCCAAAGCCATATCTTTCTTGTGTGCAAATCTTCAAATTGTGATGACTAACAGCCCCAGCCACACACACACACACACACAGGGGTGCCTCTAGTCATTTTGTCACTCCAGGCGAGAAAACCTGTGGTGCCCCCCCCTCTCAAGCCCCTCCCCCCAGGAAAATAATCATAGTGCAGCATCGTTTCACCAGAAAATAATCATAATGCGGCAGTGTTTCATCAGAAAATAATAGTAATTATCGTAATTCAGAATCGTAATTCACCAGAAAATTATTGTAATGTGGCAGTGTTTCACCAGAAAATACACTTATTGCAGCAGCAGTTCACCGGAAAATATTCGTAAGGTGGCAGCGTTTCACCAGAAAATACACTTATTGCAGCAGCATTTCACCAGAAATTAATCATAGGGCAGCAGCGTTTCACCAGAAAATAATCGTAATGGGGCAGCGTTGTCAGAAAATAATCGTAATGCGGAAGCGTTTCACCAGAAAATACACGTAATCCGAGCAGAGGGAAAGAGTAGAGAGGGAGAGGCAGCATAAGATGTAAGAGGGGGGTAGAGGAACAGAGAGGGGGAGGGATAGACAGCATAAGATGGAAGAGGGTGCAGAGAAACAGAGGGGAGAGGGAGAGACAGCATAAGATGGAAGAGAGTGCAGAGGAACAGAGAGGGGTAAAGACAGCATAAGATGGAAGAGGGGGCAGAGGAGCAGAGAGGGGAGAGGGAGAGACAGCACAGCACTAAAGCACAGGTTTACAGCTTTACCAGCCTACAGCCTAACCAGCTTTCAAAGAAAACTCTAGTATCAAAAGAGCAGGGCACATTCTAGCAGTTATAACAGTACTGGGAGTCTGCACACAGGACAGGAAGTGTTCTTAGCAGCCTGCCTGCATACCTTCTCTTCTGCCTGTGCATGCAGCTTATCATCTCTGGAGTAGTGATGGGTCGTTCGCGAACGAGCCGGCTCTAAGAGCCGGCTCTTTGCTGCGAACGACAAGAGCCGGTTCTCAGTTTTGAAAGAGCCGATGCCTCAGCCGCCCCACAGAGCTCTGCTTTGCTCTGCAATAAAGGGCGCTGAGGCATGTTGGGAGATGTAGTCCTCCTCTTGCAGCTTGTAGGAGTGTATGGGGCGGAGCAGAGCAGTAGAAGGAGGGATTGCCCCAGTCAGAGAAGCAGTCTGGAATTGTCATGGAGACGGGGGCGGGGCTTTTACTCCGATTCTGAGTGGTGTTTAGTGATATTTAATGAAGAGCCGATTCAGAGCCGTAAGAGCCGTCTCTTTAATGGGAGCCGATTCAGAAGAGCCGATTCTCTGAAAAAAGCTGGAATTCCCATCACTACTCTGGAGCAGAAACTTCCCTTCTCCCGGGCTGTGTTGCTGTCTTGTGCGGGGGTGGGGCTCCAACACGGACACATCACATTCTTCTCTCTGTGACAGCATCTGTCCCCTGGCTATCTCGCTCCAGTGTCTGTGTGCAGCCAGTGACACAGGTGGGGGGTCAGACTGTCGGGGGCATAAGCTGGCTGGCCGCTGGCTCCTGGTTTTACTGGCATGGGGCGGAGTTAAAGGCTGGGCCACACGAGGTAAACACTTTACCTGTGTGGCTACTGAGAAGAAGGGGCACGGCTTTAAAGAAGGAGCCTGGCAGAGAAGAGCAGTATTTATTGCTCTATTGGCTGGGGAGAAGTGGAGGTGGAGGCACTGCTGAGCACATGGTAGCATGCCGAGCATCGGGGACTGAGTCGGGAGGTAATATAATATAAAAAAAAACAAAAAACATGGTCACGGTAGCAGAGGCGGGGGAATGCGCCTCACCACCTCATGGCGCCCCAGGCAACCGCCTATACTTGCCTGGTGGGTGAGACGCCCCTACACACACACACACACACACACACACACACACACACACACACACACACACACACACACACACACACACACACACACACACACACACACACACACACACACACACACACACACACACACACACACACACACACACACACACACACACACACACAATGTACCTGATGCCTAACCCCATTTCTCCGCACAATCTACCTGTCTGTGTCTGATGCCTAACCTTAAAGGAGTTATCAGGCTTTTTTTTTTTTTTATGAAAATAAGTGCTACTTACCCACGGCTCGTCCAGCCCCAAGCTCCCAGCATGTCCCTTGCCGCAGTTCAGCAGTCAGCTGTTCGCTGCCTCCCAGCCCCCGGCGATGACGTCAGGCCGACTGCGCCTGTGCGAGCGGCGCTGTCAATCACCGCCACATGGACCAGAGCGTACTGTGCAGACGCAGAACTACTGCGCCTGTGCAGTACACTCCGGTCCATGTGGCGGTGATTGACAGTGCTGCTCGCACAGGCGCAGTACAGGCCGACATCCAGGTCGGACTGGTGCCATCGCCGGGAGGCAGCGGCAGCGAATGGCTGACTGCAGAGCTGCGGCGAGGGACATGCTGCGAGCGTGGGGCTGGAGAAAGCCCCGGGTAAGTAGCACTTATTTCATTAAAAATGCCAGATAACTCCTTTAAACAACCCCCCCCCCCCCCCACACACACACACACACACACACACAAACCTACCTACCTGGTGATGCCTAACCCCACTCCTGCCCACCCACCATACAAACTACTTGTCTGACACCTACCCCCCCCCTCCAACTACCTGTTTGACAGTGCCTAACTGCCTGCCTCCCCCCTCCCCTGCCGCCAATCACACCACAAGAAGAAAAAGCGTTCCCCCTCAGGCCAGGGTCAGAATGGGGATGATTTTCACACAAAAAAAAACTCAGAGGGCACTGGCCTGGGCAGAGAATTGAATTTGACAGCAGTAGCAGGCAGGCAGCAAAGTGTGAGTAACTCAGTGACAAGAAGGGAGAAGAAGTACAGAAACAAAATTTATAAAAACCACCTTCTCCTCTGGCGACCTGGACCCGACCTCCTCTATCCTCCTGTTTCCTCAGTCCTTCACCTCCTCCTCCTCCACAGCAGCAAGCAGCTATTGGTGGCATCTCCGACTCCCAGCCCCCAGAGTGTCCGACTCCTCCAGCCAGGACAGCCAGCCAGCCACTCGTAGCCGCAGCTCCAGGCCCCCAGCCCCCCCCAGCACAGAAAGCTGAAGAGTGAGACAGCTCACTCCGATGACACCGCAGGCACAGCAGCACGTTGCGGGCGGCAATGGCTTAAGGCGGGGGGCGGGGTCAAGCAGGGTCAACCCACCGGGCCGGAGAGGACCTAAGCTATTTGTGACCTTGTGCCGCTCACATCCACCGCAGGCGCAGCCACGCACAAGGGCACACCACGGCCGGCCGCCTCAGCCCCTTCTCTGATTGGATACTTCAACTTGCCAGGAAATATCGCGCGAGGTTGCGATCCCCACTGCGAACCTGTCACCTGTGGTATGTCTGCGGCCGGCCCTAATTACTTAAGATTCGGGTGGCCCAGGGGGCAATTGCCCCCCGTCCCCCTGGGCCAGTCCTCCCCTGATAACATAGCTCCACAGGATTAACTGAATTAAGACAAGGAATATATTTTACAATATCAAGAGACCCAGTAACAGCCTAGACAGAGCTGAAACTATGACGGGCGGAGCACGCTTGCAGGAAGCAAACCTTTATACTGAGGTCATCCAATGAGAGCAGAGATGCAAATCTCCACACAGCTGAATGGTAATCACTCAATCCTGAGCTGGCTTGAATACCATTTGCTAGCTGAAAGACCATCATAACAAATGCATGCAGTGCTATGCCAGAACATGCATGCAGAAAATCCAGGGCTATCCGGCTCAGCTGCAGCAAACCATTAGTGGAATAATGACAGTATTCTGAGCTGTGCAGAACTGCAGAGCTATTGCAAATGACAAAGTGACTCACTGCGAATGCACAACCTAATGCAGACTAACAAACCAGAACTGTCCATTTGCGGCTCCACCTGCAATGGACAGAACACGTCACAGGAGTATTCCTAACAGTACCCCCCCCCTCCCCCTTAAAGGCGGCTTTCAGACGCGTAACCTATTTTGGTTCCTGGACGTAGTTTCTACGTCCAGGAACCAAGCGCGCTACCGCGCGCCCCCACGGCCGGTCGTCTGCGTGCACGTGCACTCCCGGCCGCGGATTCGGTAGCCAAGGAATCAATGTATCGGGCTATGGAGCCCGATCATTGATTCCTCTCCCCCGCTGAAAAAGCGACAGCTTCTCTCAGAAGCTGAGCTTTTTCTGGCCGTCTTCTTCCTGATGCGTCACTCTAAGCGCGTGCTACGCTTAGAGTGACGTCATGTAAACAAACTCATGGCCGCCATCTTGTGGCCAAAAAGTAATACTACACCTGAAAAAAACAAACAAACAGAATTAACACACATTTACATTATAAATCTATTGTTTACCTCCCACCCTCCCAAAAGTACCCAAATAAAATGTTTAGTATAAAAAAAAAAAAAAACCATTACAATAAAAAAAAAAAAAACATGTAAATATTTACCTAAGGGTCTAAACTTTTTAAATATCAATGTAAAGATGAAATATTTCTATATTTTTTTTATTTTAAACTTGTAAATAGTGATAGATGCAAAATGGAAAAAATGCACCTTTATTTCCAAATAAAATATTGTCGCCATACATTGTGATAGGGACATAATTTTAACGGTGTAATAACCGGGACATATGGACAAATACAATACGCGAGTTTTAATTATGGAGGCATGTATTATTTTAAAACTATAGTGGCTGAAAACTGAGAAATAATGAATTTTTCCATTTTTTTCTTATTCTTCCTGTTAAAATGCATTTGCAGTAAAGTGGCTCTTAGCAAAATGTACCCCCCAAAGAAAGCCTAATTGGTGGCGGAAAAAACAAGATATAGATCAGTGCATTGTGATAAGTAGTGATAAAGTTATAGGCTAATGAATGGGAGGTGAACATTTCTCACGTGAAAACGACGGAACCTGAATGGGTTAAAGAAACTGGGATAATTCTCCTGAATCACCCAAACCAAAAAAATCAGATGCGGAGAATCCAGCAAACTGATATGACTGATAACTCATGAAGGTCAGAACAGCCCGACAGGACCAAATTCCAGAATCAGTCTCACCAAGACTGGACCAATTGGAAACAGAACCTATAGAACCATGCCCATCAGTACTACAAGCCCCAGTGTGATACCCATCAGAACCGTGATTTCCAGGAACAAGCCCCCCAAAACTCTCTGAGCGATACCCAACGCCTTCAAGGGACTGTCCAAAAATGCCAAACCCTTTTCAATGCCCACCGGAACTGTCCTTAGCAACACAATACCCACTGTTGAACCAGTCCAAGGTACCAGGACAAGTTTCCTCAGAGATCTCCCAGAACACTTTGAAGTTCTATAGAGATCCCAAAAGGTTAGAACGCCACTTAGGCTCACATGGAGAACTATCAAGAACCCCTATGGAACCTAGGGCAATTCCAGAGTCAGGGTTACAAGGACAAACATCAAGATCAGGGCTTTCAGGGACCAGAACCATCTCTGGGCATGCAGGCAGACTGGCAATATCAGAACATGTCTCCACTAAGGAAGCATCTGAGCACGCTTACACATTAGACACACTTTGGCATTCTGGCACACAAAGCTCATCTGTGCACACTGGCACAAGAGAAGCTTCTGGGCATGTCAAGGAACTGTGGACCTCAGAGTAAGTCACAATAGGACCGAAACCAGGACTGGGCAGAAAATCATCATTAGACTTCACAGCTACTGGACTCTCACTAAAGAATGCAGAATCAGACTTAGATGTCGCTGATTCTATTATTATTATTATTTAGTATTTATATAGCGCCAAAATATTACGCAGCGCTGTACAGTGTATATATATATATATATATATTGTCTTGTCACTAACTGTCCCTCAAAGGAGCTCACAATCTAATCCCTACCATTGCCATATGTCTATATTATGTAGTGTAAGTACTGTAGTCTAGGGCCAATTTTTAGGGGGAGCCAATTAACTTATCTGTATGTTTTTGGAATGTGGGAGGAAACCGGAGTGCCCGGAGGAAACCCACACAGACACGGAGAGAACATACAAACTCTTTGCAGATAGTGCCCTGGCTGGCTTCTAGCAAGGTTATTAACAAATCATGTTCAGGGGCATTAACAAGACAGAACAAGTCTTCTGATGTATGCACCGAACTAGATAGGGATTCCACAACTTCCTCTGGACCGGACTGAGACTCATCTAGTACATTGGATTGGAGTTCCAAAGGAACTGCAAAACAAGTCAGTCTTGCAGCAACCCCCACGGAACTGGGCAAAACTGAGGGACTCACTGGACAGGAAGGGAACTCTGGAACCTCTGCCACACCGGCCAGAGAATCAGAATTTTCCAAGATACAAGGCAACCACAGCAATGGCTACCTGCAAGGACAGGATTAGGAAGACAGAAACTGACAGAATTAATGATTGCTAAACTAATCACTATCTCAGTGACAGCAAGCATTCACAAAGACAAGAGTGAGGTAGCCAATAGCAACCGCAGCAATGGCTACCTGGCAAGGACAGGACAGAATAGTCAAGAAATAGCAGAATCAAAAGGCAGGCAAATGTAATACATAGACAAATATACAATAGATATGATATCCTAGCGTATTACAATTTACAGCTATCAATGAAACTGAACTAAGACAAGGAAAATATTTTACAATATCAAGGGACCCAGTAACAGCCTAGACAGAGCTGTAACTATGACCAGGGGCGTAGCAATAGGGGTTGCAGAGGTAGCGACCGCATCGGGGCCCTTGGGCCAGAGGGGCCCCAAAGGGCCTTGCCTCAATTACAGTATTAGCTCTCTCTTGGTCCTGTGCTCATAATAATCACTTCTATAGATACTTTGAATAGTGGTAATCATTAACAAGCTGTTCCCCATTCCCTTCTTGCACCTCTGACACTGTAGTTGCCATTGGTAGGTTTTGGTGCGCCGTATCAATTGTTATGTATAGAGTGCTTGGGGGGCCCCATTGTAAAACTTGCATCGGGGCCCAGAGCTCCTTAGCTACGCCACTGACTATGACGGGCGGAGCACGCTTGCAGGAAGCAAACCTTTATACTGAGGTCATCCAATGAGAGCAGAGATACAAATCTCCACACAGCTGAATGGTAATCACTCAATCCTGAGCTGGCTTGAATACCATTTGCTAGCTGAAAGACCATCATAACAAATGCATGCAGTGCTATGCCAGAACATGCATGCAGGAAATCCAGGGCTATCTGGCTGCAGCTCAGCTGCAGCAAACCATTAGTGGAATAATGACAGTATTCTGAGCTGTCCAGAACTGCAGAGCAATTGCAGATGACAAAGTGACTCACTGCGAATGCACAACCTAATGCAGACTGATAAACCAGAACTGTCCATTTGCGGCTCCACCTGCAATGGACAGAACACGTCACAGGAGGAATCCTAACAGGCAGAGCTTTCAGCTGCAGCTCTGCCTCTATGAGCGTCAATCGCCGCACGGATCTCCGCTAGAGATGTCGCGAACCTCCGATTTTCGGTTCGCGAACCGGGTTCGCGAACTT
Organism: Hyperolius riggenbachi; assembly: GCF_040937935.1. Taxonomy (NCBI): domain Eukaryota; kingdom Metazoa; phylum Chordata; class Amphibia; order Anura; family Hyperoliidae; genus Hyperolius; species Hyperolius riggenbachi. The sequence goes on from NC_090651.1 coordinate 244,777,071, forward strand.
CCGCAGAAGGTTCGGTTCGCGGAAAAATTCGCGAACCGCAATAGACTTCAATGGGGAGGCGAACTTTGAAAAATAGAAAAAATTATGCTGGCCACAAAAGTGATGGAAAAGATGTTTCAAGGGGTCTAACACCTGGAGGGGGGCATGGCGGAGTGGGATACATGCCAAAAGTCCCGGTGAAAAATCTGGATGTGACGCAAAGCAGCGTTTTAAGGGCAGAAATCACATTGAATGCTAAATTGCAGGCCTAACGTGCTTTCAAACATCTTGCATGTGTATATGTTACGGCCAGAACCCGAAGTTTGGCCACTTCTAGTTCTGGCCGGCCACTTCGGGTTCTGGCCGGCCAATGCGCGAAGTGGCCGCTGCGCTGCGGCCAATGTTAGAAATGGAATGATTCCTCTGAGGTTAATGTATCTTCTGGCCGCAGCGCAGCGGCCAAACGTATAACAACTTAGTGAATTTATTGCAATTCAGCCGGCGGCAATGTAACATTTCAAGCCGCCGGCTTTTTTTTTTTCTGCCTCTCTCTCCTCCCCCCCCCCCCCCCCCCCCCCCCCGCCTCTCTCGCTCTCCTATGGGCCGCCGGCGGGGACACGCGTGTCCCCCCGGAGTCGTTCGTCGCGGCAGGGGGATCCTGCTGTTCTTGCAGAGCGGGTGCTGGCAGAAGCAATGTCTGCAGCCTCCCCGCTCTGCTGCCCTGGCGCCACGAACGACTCCCGGGGACACGCATGTCCCCGCCGACTGCCCATAAGAGGAGAGAGAGAGAGAGGCAGAAAAAAAAAAAGCCGGCGGCTTGAATTGTTACATTGCCGCCGGCTGAATTGCAATAAATTCACTAAGTTGTTAAACGTTTGGTCGCTGCGCTGCGGCCAGAAGATACATTAACCTCAGAGGAATCATTCCATTTCTAACATTGGCCGCAGCGCAGCGGCCACTTCGCGCATTGGCCGGCCAGAACCCGAAGTGGCCGGCCAGAACTAGAAGTGGCCAAACTTCGGGTTCTGGCCGTAACATATACATCAAACAGGGAGTGTAATTAAAGTACTGCTTCACACTGACACACCAAACTCACTGTGTAACGCACCGCAAACAGCTGTTTGTGTAGTGACGGCCATGCTGGACTACTGCGCAACATGGCGTGATTGCTCTTCCTCACTCAGTGATGTCAGGTAATGTGTGACTTCCTTCTCAACTTTCCATGGCATTGTTAAAAAGCTTACGTTTTGTTTTTAATTTACATTTTCTACTTGCTGTGTACTTGTTCAGTACCGCTACAATGAGAATCCTGTGGAGGCGGGCAAGTCTGCCATTGTGACCCCGGGTAATGGCCGGGGAATGAGAGGTTTGAATCCGGTGTGGAGCCTGAGCAACGGCTACCACTACACATCCAAGGAGGGCAGCGGGCAGGCATGCACGCCCGCCCGCCCCGAGGTAGTGACCAAAAATAACAATACAGGAGGAGGACTTTCGAGGCCCTGCTGTGTATTTGAAATGAATGTACTTTAAATCCTTTAACGAGAACCAGTTATGGCGGGCAAAGATGACACCACATTCCTTTCACGAGAATCATATGGAGGCGGGCAAGTCTGTCATTTGTGACCCCGGGTAATGGCCGGGAAATGAGGGATGGAATCCGGTGTGGAGCCTGAGAAACGGCTACCACTACACATCCAAGGAGGGCAGCAGGTAGGCATGCACGCCCGCCCCGAGGTAGTGATCAAAAATAACAATACAGGAGGCGGACTTTCGAGGCCCTGCTGTGTATTTGAAATGAATTAACTTTAAATCCTTTAACGGGAATCCGTTATGGAGGGCAAGTCTGCCATTGTCACCGCGGGGAATGAAGGTTGGATTGCGGCCCGAAGTGGGAGCCTGCTGAGACCCATGCTGTAGCTGCCCTGACCGTGCTTTGCAGACCAGGCATCTGTGGTCAGATGGACCCTTGAGCCAGCGGAAGACAAACCAAGTCGAAAGCATTTGCCAAGAATGTTTTACGGAGGGCAAGTTTTTTTGCCCTTTTTTAAAATTTTTTGAAAATGATAGATGGTTGTATTTTTAAATTGTTTGAAAGTTTAGATGGTTGTATTTTTAAATTGTTTGAAAGTTTAGATGGTTGTATTTTTAAATTGTTTGAAAGTTTAGATGGTTGCATTTTTACATTGTTTAAAAGTGTATCCATTCTTCCTCCCCCCAGCCACGAACAATACCATGGGAACGTGGAGCAGCAGAAGCCCCCTGTGACGGCTGCCACGGTTGTTCTCCACTGCATGTCTTTTGAGGGGTGCTTCTTTTCCTCAGGTGTTCTTGCCATAGCTGTTTGTGCCTTCTCTCCAGGTGCCTTCGTAAAGCACTTGTCCCTACGTGACAGTTGGCCTTTGCACGGCTCAATTTTTGCTGGCAGAGACAACAGATGGCTTTGCTCCGATCTGAGACACACACGTGAAAACATTTCCAAACCGCTGAGGCCCCCTGGGGTGATGGCGCTACGGTGGCATCAGCAGCAGCTGACGTTGAAGGGCATGTGTGCTCCCTGGCCATAGCTGGCGATACATGGCACCGGACACTGCCTCCAGCTGTTTCTGAGGACGAGCTCCCTCTGCTTCTATCATGGAGTCGTCTCCTCCTACTCCTCTCTGACTCCTCCTCTGAACTGTCCCCCTGGTCATCTCCTCTACCGGGAACATATGTGGTATCCGTATAATCGTCATCATAATCCTCCTGGCCAGCTGCGCTTTCCTCAGACACCTCCTCAAGTGCACCAACTTCAGGTGGTCCACCATCATCCCCATCCACACATGTTACGTCCATACTATCGCCACCTAACTCAGACGTATGAGGTGGTGTACCTGCGCCTTCTTGTTGTTGTTGCAGTAGTGGCTGGGAATCAGTGATTTCACCACCACCACCAAATAACTCCTGCGAAGTGTCAAATGCAGCGGATGTGGTGCTTGTTGTAGCGCTGGTGGCTGCGGGAGATGAGGTGTTCTGTGTTAAATACTCAATCACCTCCTCATGATTTTGGGAAGTGATGGCACGTGCCTTCTTCTGAGCACTGTATTTTGGGGCAGGTCCGCATGAAATCACAGCAACACCACCTCGCACAGCCACAGACCTGCCGGTGCCTGGTGGCCTTCCTCTGGGTCTGCCTCTACCTCTTCCTCTACCTGGTTTGTCCATTTTGTCCATCTCGGGGGTATGCTAGCTATATGCAGTGAGGTGGGTTCTCACTCAACACAACAGGTAGTTAGATGCAGTGAGCTGGGTTCACTCAACAGTAAAGGTACTTAAGATGCAGTGAGGTGGGTTCTCACTCAACACAACAGGTAGTTAGATGCAGTGAGGTGGCCAGGTGGGTTCACACTCAACACAACAGGTAGTTAGATGCAGTGAGCTGGGTTCACTCAACAGTAAAGGTACTTAAGATGCAGTGAGGTGGGTTCTCACTCAACACAACAGGTAGTTAGATGCAGTGAGGTGGCCAGGTGGGTTCACACTCAACACAACAGGTAATTAGATGCAGTGAGCTGGGTTCACTCAACACAAGGCTAGGTATATGCAGTGATGAGGTGGGTTAAGTAAACACAACAGGTACTGGGTAGTTAGATGCAGTGAGCTGGGTTCACTCAACAGTAAAGGTACTTAAGATGCAGTGAGGTGGGTTCTCACTCAACACAACAGGTAGTTAGATGCAGTGAGGTGGCCAGGTGGGTTCACACTCAACACAACAGGTAGTTAGATGCAGTGAGCTGGGTTCACTCAACACCACGCTAGGTATATGCAGTGATGATGTGGGTTAAGTAAACACAACAGGTACTGGGTAGTTAGATGCAGTGAGCTGGGTTCACTGAACAGTATACAGTAAAGGTACTTAAGATGCAGTGAGGTGGGTTCTCACTCAACACAACAGGTAGTTAGACTTAGATGCAGTGAGCTGGGTTCACTCAACACAACGCTAGGTATATGCAGTGATGAGGTGGGTTAAGTAAACACAACAGGTACTGGGTAGTTAGATGCAGTGAGCTGGGTTCACTCAACACAAAGCTAGGTATATGCAGTGATGAGGTGGGTTAAGTAAACACAACAGGTACTGGGGTATATGCAGTACTGGGTAGTACAATGTGCAGCTCCCTGTCACACACACAGGCAGTCAGTCACTGAATGTGCTGGGCTGCTGGCAGTGGCACACACACTATCAATTAGCAAGGCTGTGCATGCAACAAAAGTGTCAGAAAAAAAAATGTACAGGTTGAGCTCTGAAAAGAGCTGTTGCTGGGTGCTTTAAAAGCAATATTAATCAGTCAGGAACAAGCAAAGCAGCCTAGAACCTAACTAATCTGTCCCTAAGAGAAAAAGTCTGCAGCAGCTGTCCCTTTCCTCTCTCTAGCAGGCACATGAGTGACTGTAATGGCCGCCGGAGGCTGCCTTATATAAGGGGGGGTGGGGCTCCAGGGCTTACTGTAGCCTGAATGGCTACAATGTGCCTGCTGACTGTGATGCAGAGGGTCAAAGTTGACCCTCATAGTGCATTATGCAGCGAATCGAACTTCCGGAAAAGTTCGCCTGGCGCAGGCGAACGCGAACCCCCAATGTTCGCCTGGAACCGTTCGCCGGCGAACCGTTCGGTACACCTCTAATCTCCGCCTCTCCCCCGCCCCTCTCTGTGAAGGGAGATTGAGAGGGGCGGGGAGAGGTGGCGATCAGCGGGGATTGACGTGCCAAGAGGCAGAGCTACAGCCATAAGGTCTGCCTCTATGAGGAAGTGCTCTCGGGACACAGCAGAGGGGATTTGGGGGGTATAAACCCCTTGTTTTGCCGTGGGATAGCGGCGGTTTAGCAAGGCTTATAGTGCTTAAAGGAGTTCTGTGGGAGTTCTGCTATGGATAAAAACTGCCACTTACCTCGGGCTTCTATCAGCCCCCTGTAGCAGAAATGTCCCACGCCGTCCTCCTCCGATCCGCCGTTCGCCGCAACCGGTCTCGGTCTAGCACGGTACGGCATCCAACTGCGGCTGCGCGGCCGTGCTCGCTCCTGTGTACGCCATCAAAAGTAAGCTTCTGATGACGCGAACGGCAGCGCACATTATTAGTCTATGACACAGACGATTAATGCTCGGTGCCATCGGCGAGGAACGGTGCATCGGAGGAGGACGGCGTGGGACATTTCTGTTACAGGGGGCTGGTAGAAGCCCCAGGTAAGTGGCAGTTTTTCTCTTTAGCAAACCCCCACAGAACCCCTTTAACATGGCTACAAGTTAAAAAAGTGAATTTCAGAGTCTCTTTAAAAAAGTACAATGCGGCAATCACCACAGACTAACATATGAACAGGTACCTGAAATAAGTGGACCATACCTGGTAATTTCTATGGTAAGGGGGGGAGGGGCAGAGACCTTGGGCTCGATCCACAAAACATTACCACATGAGGCAAAGCAGAAAATAACTGATTTTACCAAAAACTTTGTCAAATGTAAATTCTCAAAGGCTGTTACCGCCAGGGCCAGCTCAATAATTGGGGCAAACAAGGCAATTGTAGAGACTCCCCAAGATTCCCCAGCCTCCAGCTAACCAGGGGTACAGGGCTGAGACCCTGCTGCAAAAGGGACTAAGAAGAATATGAGCAGCAAGAGCATTACATACATTACCTCTCCATCCAGCAGGCTGTTTTTTCCTTCCACCAGGTGTCATCTTGTTTCTATGGCTCCCCTGCAGCAGCATAGCTATTTTCATGACACACAGACATTGTACATCACTGCGTACACACAGTGATGTACAATGTCTGCGTGTCATGAAGCCATGAGCTATAAAAAACTAGAGGACGCCTGATGGAAGGAAAAAAACAGCGCGCCGGCTGGAGAGGTAATGTATGTAACGCTCTCGCTGCTCATATTCTTCCTGGTCCTGGACCACCAAATAGCTGCTAGCTCTCACTTACCACTTTATGCCCCCCCAAGTCTCCTCCTGAGGTTAATAGTGGGTCCCCCAGGTTGCAGAGTGGGGGGGGGGGGGAGGGGGGAGGTCGGGGGGCCCCTGACTAATTTTGTAACGGGGCCCCATTGTAGCTAGAACCAGTCCTGGTTACCGCATAAAAAACTAAAATTACCGACTAGTGAGATAAATCATCAAACTTGTGAGGTAAATAAACTTTTGAGGTATATACCTCATAAATGTCCATTCATAAAAAAAGCCATATATCTAGTGATGTATGGGCAGATTTGACCAAGAGACAAATCTCTCTCTAATCAAATCTGATTAGAGAGAGAGATCTGTCAACTGCCTATACACCACAGGCCGATTCCGGATCAATTTCATGCTGAAATTGATCCGGAATCGGCCTTGTGCGCTGCACCCCACGCTGTCCCCTAATGAAAAATAAGATAATCATTACCTGTCTGCCTGCACTTGTCCCCCGCTGGCTTCTGGGCCTGCGCCGTTCTGCATACATGCATTAGAGATGTCGTGCACCTCCAATTTTCGGTTCGCGAACCCAGTTTGCGAACCTCCGCAAAAGGTTCGGTTCGCGAAAAAGTTCGCGAACCACAATAGACTTCAATGGGGAGGCGAACTTTGAAAATTTGAAAAAATTCTACCAGCTAGAAAAATGATAGAAAACGTGTTTCAAGAGCTCTAATACCTGGAGGCACACCTGATTGAGTGAAATACACATCACTGCTGGAGGACCCGTTTAGGTTCCTTAAAGGGAACCTAAACGGAGAAGGATATGGATTTTTCCTTTTAAAATAATACCAGTTGCCTGAATCGCCTGCTGATGCTGATCCTGTGTCTCTAATACTTTTAGCCACAGCCCCTGAACAAGCATGCAGATCAGGTGCTCTGACTGAAGTCAGACTGGATTAGCTGCATGCTTGTTTCAGGGTGTGATTCAGCCACTATTGCAGTCACAAAGATCAGCTGGACTGCCAGGCAACTGGTATTGTTTACAGGAAACATCCATATCACTCTCAGTTAAGGTTACCTTTAAAGGAGAACTGTAGTGAAAGGTATATGGAGGCTACTATATTGATTTCCTTTTAAGCAATACCAGTTACCTGGCTATCCTGCAGATCCTCTGCCTCCAATACTTTTAGCCCTAGACTCTGAACAAGCATGCAGCAGATCTGGTGTTTGACATTTTTGTAAGATCTGACAAGATTAGCTGCATGCTTGTTTCTGGTGTGACACTACTGCAGCCAAATAGATCAGCAGGGCAGCCAGGCAACTGGTATAGCTTAAAAGGAAATCAATATGGCAGCCTCCATATACCTCTCACTACAGTTCTCCTTTAAGCAACCTAATGTTTCTATTGCATTGAGCATAAATGGTAAATTTTAGGCCAGCTTCACTTACTACTGTAGTGGTACAGTGGTTAGGGTGACTTGCCCACCACACAGTGAGATCTGTGTTCGATTCCCAGCCATGGTATGATGTATACTGGTTTTTAAAATAGTATAATTCCCTGGCAGAAGAGACCCTCCTCCCTCCGGAGGGAGGAGGCCCACAAGAGGCTAATTAAAATCTCCCTAGCAGAGTGTGTAGCAGCTGTCCCATAACTAATTAGTGTAGGCAGACAACTGAGTCAAATGGTATAAGGACCTTGCTTGGAGGAGGGAGGGTAGACGGGTCCTCCAGCAGTGTGTTTGGCAATAACATGTCTGCTGACAGTGATATGGAGGGTCAAAGTTTTGCTCAATAGAGCATTATGGGGCGAATCGAACCTCCGCAAAAGTTCGCCTGATGTAGGCGAACGCGAACCCCCAAAGTTCGCCTGGAACCGTTCGCAGGCGAACCGTTCACGACATCTCTAACATGCATGCCCCATGTGGTTTCCAAGAAAGGGCGCATGTGTATGTACAGCGGAATGCACCTGGAGCAGCAGAGGGACAAGCGCAGGCCGTGGAAAGGTAATGTATACTTTACACTGGGCACCGGGGGCCATTTTCTTTAGGGGCGGACAGGGCCAGGGGTTTGGTCATGTTAGTTGATCATCGCGAAAAAACACGCCGTTCCCGCCACGCAACCCGATTGAGCAAGTCAGCACAACATCTTGCAGTATGTGCGATCAAGAATGCGCCCGAAATTGGTCGCATTATCTGTCAGGCATGCACTTGGCAGCACAGATTTTCATCCAATTCGATTATAATAATGGAATCGGATGGTTGATCGGCCGCCAAGTCGCCTGATGTATGGCCACCTTAACAGGTGGTAAAACAAGTAAGATGTTTGGTATTTTATCTCCAGCTTAGAGCGGTCAGTAACTAACAAACAAACAGCCATTCGTGAGGTTACAAAGAGGTGTTTAAAAAGAGAGAGAGGATATATAAAGGGTAGAAAAAATGTATTCAACTAATCAGGATGGTAAGCAAGTTAATTTCTCCCTCCTAATTTCACGTGTAAAATACAAATCCACATTAATGTGTAATAAATAAAAAATTACCCTTTAGAATGTAGGTGGCCATACAAAATTCAATTTAAGTTTTTTTCTGGACCAGGGAAGTCTGATAAATTTTTCCATGTGATTGAATAATCAGAAAACTCAAACCAATTTACTATACACTTATGATCGATTTTTTCAAAAATATAAAATCATCGATTAAACGGTTGTTTTTATACTTTTTGTATCTGGTTTTTCAAATACATTCAATAAGATTTTTATTAAAAAAAAAAAACAAAAAAAAAAAAACTGACAAATTGTTCATTTTCTATTTTAAAAAATGTTTCAATCTCTTATACAAGGATTCATTTTAGCGGGAAAAATCAATTAATTTGATTGTATTGTGTATGGCCACCTTTACACTGTACAATAGAATGATCCGATTTTACAGCAATTCAATAAAAATTATCGAATTTCCTGAAAAATCTAAAGCTTTTTTTTTTTCTATTTGAGCAAGAAATCCGATTGTATTTCCTATTTTTATTAAATATAAGTCGATGAAGAGTGGTGGATTATTCGTTTTTTATGAAAATGTAATGGTGTTGTAGATCAATTTATTTATATTTATAAATACACATTTTTTTCATAATTGGGAAAAAAATTATTTTTCTACTTACTTCCTACTTTGGTCAGATTTTTCAAATGTTACAATCAGTCAGAAAAATTGATTGTGATACTTGAATAGAAAAGATATATAAAATGGTGTGGCGTGTAGCCACCTTAAGGCCTGGAACCCACTAAAAAGCACAAAGCGCAATCGCTAGTGATTTGTTATAGTGTTTTCCAAGCGATTTCGGGAGCGATTTCCCTACTCCTATACAATTCATTCGTATGGAAACACTCCAAAAATGCTGCATGTCCTGCAATTTCCTTATTCGCAATCACTCTAGTGGAATCTGTCCCATTCATTTACATTGGCAGAGCGTTTAGGGAAATAGCTAGCAATTGAAAGCACTCTCTAAACGTTTAAAACCCCCCAGCTCTAGTGGGTTCCAGGCCTTACGCTGATTGGCGAGGCCTCTCTTCAACCTCGGTCTCTCAATACTGTGTAATGTACGTACATATCTTCCTCCCCTACGTAAAATCTGTAGTCGATATGCTCATTGCATCATCTGTAATTGTTTTGAATTGTTAATTATTGTGTTGTTTATATTGTATTGTTATACCTTATGTTCTTTTGCACAGCGCCATGGACGATGCTGGCGCTATAATAATCATAAAAATGGTTAATAAGACGCTTAAGGCCGGCACACACTGCTGCACTTGCGCTGCGTTTTTAAAAAAAAAATCGCTTTTGATTTTTAAATCCCAAAGCTTTCATGAAAATAGAAAAATCGCATCACACCAGTGTGCACAGGTCTTCACGACTTTCATGATTTTTCAAAAGACCTTGCGATTAAAGAGAACCCGAGGTGGGTTTGAAGAATATTATCTGCATACAGAGGCTGGATCTGCCTATACAGCCCAGCCTCTGTTGCTATCCCAAACCCCCCTAAGGTCCCCCTGCACTCTGCAATCCCGCATAAATCACAGCCACGCTGCTGACAAACAGCTTGTCAGAGCTGGCTGTGTTTATCTCTATAGTGTCAGTCTGCTGCTCTCCCCGCCTCCTGCAGAACTCCAGTCCCCGCCTGCATCCCTTCCCTCCTTGTCGATTGGAGGGAAGGGACGGGGGCAGGGACCAGAGCAATGCAGGAGGAGGAGGAGCAGCTGAGACTGACACTACAGATGTAAACACAGCCTCACAGCACGGCTGTGATTTATGAGGGATTGCAGAGTGCAGGGGGACCTTAGTGGGGTTTGGGATAGCAACAGAGGCTGGGCTGTATAGGCAGATCCAGCCTCTGTATGCAGATAACATTCTTTAAACACACCTCGGGTTCTCTTTAAAAAACACATGCGATTTTAAAAGAGCAGCAGTGTGTACAGGCCCTAGTGGTTTTGAGCTGATACAAATTTTATATTAATTTCATTGGACTTGCTCTTTATTTGTCAGTATAATAAAGAATGCTCTCTGAATCAGAACTGGCTTCCATTCTCCCTGCACTGCAATAATCCATCAAATAAATTCAATACTGCATGATTATTTAAGCTAATGAATGAAATACAGCATGATTCTTTAAAGGTAACCTGAGACAAATAGTTATAAAAGATTTATACATACCTAGGGCTTCCTCCAGCCCACTCCGCACCGAACGCTCCTACGCTGTCTTCCTGTCCTGGTAGAAGCCCCGTAAGTTTGGCCAGTCGGGCGCACAGCTGCACTGTGCATGCGCCCACTGGCCCCAACTGGCCAAACTTACAGGGCTTCTACCACGACAACGAGAAGGCAGAGGAAAATGACGTGGTAGCGATTGGTGTGGAGGAGGCTGGAGGAAGCCCCAGGTCTGCATAACTCTTTTATAACTATTTGTCTCTGGTACACTTTAAGCTATCTTTAAGATTCACAAATCTTTGTGAATTGTCATGAAGTTGTTTGATAATTTACCAAACTATTACTGCATGGTGGAAATCTTATTGAACACTATTTTTTTTCTGCATAAGGTAATTCACCTCACATGAATTTTTTACCAAACAGGTCTTAGTGAATCGAGCCCGTTGTGTTGAGCGGGCAACACAATTCCTCAAACAGGGCCATTTTCTGACAATGGGAAAGCCTCGTACACACATAACCATACAACCCAGTCTGACAGCCACATGAGGTAATGACCATCTGTCTATACATAACTTTACATTTTAAATAAGTGCAAACTGGAATTGTATAGAGTTGAATAGAATTGTCCCCCTAATTTAAGTTTTTCTTGAAATCATTCTGTATAGGAAAGAGATGAAATATCACCACAAATTACCAGAACCCAGACAGTCTAGAGACCTTGTCTAACATTGCTGTGAGCAGCAGTCATTTCCTCTTGGCAGTCAACCGTCTACGACGCGGACAGCTCTGATGTTGCCAGACGCATAATAGCTTTCGTGACAACTCAACCCATCTGTCTTCAAATCCACCGGACCGCTAATTTTCCTTTATTTGTAAACACTTCAACTGTTAGCTCTGCAGTACAATTAGCACTATATTATCTCTTGCACGGGTTGCACTCTACATTAAATGGCAGATGGTTTTATGAACACATGACGGTGGCGCCATCTTGTGGCTGTGAGGGAGTTTCACACGATTACAACGGTAGAGTGACTAACCAATGCCGCCCACTGCTGGATTTCTTAAAGGTCAGGAATTACTGCTGACTGAGGTAGCCTTTAGGCTCCAGAAAAAAACCTTTCCATTTTAACTCTTTATGGACTACAGCGAGATTAGCACTGCACCAGTTTAACCAGCAATAACTTATTATTCTGAAGGATGTCTGATTATTTTTTTTTCTGGGCAGATGAGCCTTTTTCAATCATGAGTAAACTTATATAAATGTTTACTTTCAAATGGTGTCAATTGGCATTCCCTGTGCAATAGTACAGTTTTAACTTTAAACATTAATTCTTAGAAGAAAACAACAGTCAAAGTATTCCCTCTACTTTCATTTATTGTAATTAACATTTTTGTATTGTTCTTCCCTCGATTATGATATGCTTTGAAAGACTGCTAAAGCCGCATAGTTTGAATGGACTTCCAGGGAATCCTAGGCTCCAGATTGTGGTTAAAAGTAGAACTATTGTCCTTCAAGCTATAATGCAAATCTGCTTCTTTGTTTTCTCCAAATGTATACAGATAGGTGTGACTATCACCTGACTTGAAGGTATGTTTAAATATTCTGTTACCAATAAAAAATGTCTCATTCTTCTCAACTGTTCAACTAAATGATACTTAATATAGTTCTTGTTTAAAGGGACTCTGAGCAGTGCAGAAACTATGGAAAGATGCATACCATTTTGAAGCTCTCTTTCTCCTCTTACCAACGATATATAAACTGCTACCCTATGCCTTTTAGTTTTCGCTATTTTCGTGATCAAAGTCGCAGCAAATGCGATTTCGATCGCGAAAATAACGAAAACTAAAAGGTGTAGGGCGGCGGTTTAGGTGTCGTTGGAAAGAGGAGAAAGAGTGCTTCAAAATGGTATGCATCTTTCCATAGTTACTTGTATTACACAGGACGACACTTTCCCCAGTGTCAGCAGCTCCATTCAGCTGCCGACTTTGGGGAAAAGTCGTCCTGTGTAATACAAGTAACTATGGAAAGATGCATACCATTTTGAAGCACTCTTTCTCCTCTTTCCAACGACACCTAAACCGCCGCCCTATGCCTTTTAGTTTTTGTTATTTTTGCGATCAAAATCGTGTTTGCCGCGGCTTCGATCGCGAAAACTAAAAGACGTAGGGCGGCGGTTTATATATCGTTAGAAAGAGGAGAAAGAGCTTCAAAATGGTATGCAACTTTTCATAGTTTCTGCACTGCTCGGAGTCCCTTTAAAGTGACTCTGGACTCGATCTGATCAATAGTAACTGTGCATATGATGAGGAAGAACAGTATATAATCAGAGGTAACTTTCAGTGAAATTGCATGACTAAACAACTGTTTTTTCCAAAACTATACCCAAGAGAATATTAGGACTGTTGCTAGGTGCTATATGCACTCCAACACATTACCTGGCTTGGTAATGGGTGGTTGGCCCTAACAGCTATAGCTATGTGACTGTTGCTGCTGCTTTTATTGGGCATGTAATGAATATCTGTGCTCGACTTTGTGGCCTCCCTCATCCATAGCTGCTGGCAGAAGATTGTATGCCTTGCATTGGAACCAATGTTAATTGCCCATGTGCCCTATGCATTGTCACGGCATGTAACGTTTTGCTGGTCTTTTCTACAAATTAAACTAGTCTGTCTGAAATACAAATCCAGCAGCCCCTACTCTATGAAACTGCCTCTTCCCACCAGGCTTGTCCTAAACTTCACCTCATACAAGCAGGTCCATCCATCTATTCACCATTGCTTAAAGGACTTACGAGCCCAAATGACCACAAAAAGTTAACCTCCCCAGCGTTCAATTTCCCCAGAATTTCTGTGCAAACAGTGATAAAATTTATTTTTAAAACGTTTTTTTTCCTGTAACTTGCCAAAATGTGTCAAGCAAGGGTCTAGTATACAGTGCAGGAGAGTATTGATGTGTATGCATGTTTAAACTGTTCACAGCATGTTTTTTTGAACGGACATTTCTGTCCATACCGCTAGGGAGGTTAATTGCCTGCATCATCTTTTAAGGCACGGAGGACGACGTCCGCGCCCTCCGTGCCGATACGCTGGGTCCCCCCGCTCATTAGCCCCCCGGGCCGGCTCCCGACCCCACGGCCCAGGTCGGGCTCTCCTGCCTCTATTAAAATGGCCACTTCATCTGGCCGCGGCTGCGCAGTCTGCATAGCCACGAGTGAGGCTGCGCAGCTCTAGGGCCAACCCCCCTCGATCCACGCTACAGTAGCATGGATCGAGGGGGGGGGGGGGGGTTGGCCCTAGAGCTGCGCAGCCGCACTCGCAGCTATGCGGACTGCGCAGCCGCGGCCATTTTAGGAGAGGCAGGAGAGCCCGACCCCGCCCGTGGGGTCGAGAGCCAACCCGGGGGGCTAATGAGCGGGGGGACCCGGTGGATCGGCACGGAGGGCGCGGACGGCGTCCTCCGTGCCTTAAAAGATGATGCGGGTAATTAACTTTTTGTGGTCATTTGGGCTCGTAAGTCCTTTAACAGACATCTTCATAGCTCCAACTTACACCCCCCCCTTATGTGACCCTCTCTCCCACACCATATACTGTATTGTAAGCCTATTTCGCAGGGCCTTTTTCCCCGTGTGCTCTTCTCCGCCACCATATGGACTCAGTGACTCATCTGCTAAATGTATCCCAATATTGTTACATTGCTATTTTGTATACCACTGTTGAATGCTATAATGTCCCTGTGAAACATTGTTTATTGATGTAATGTCTTCCTTCTCTATTGTGCAGCGCTCTGTAATATGCTAGCACTTATATTATTTATTATTATTTTTTATTTATATAGCGCCAACATATTCCGCAGCGCTTTACAAAGCACAATAAGACGACAAGGAGAACATAGATACAACTAACAAATATACAGCAGAGTTCCAAGCAGCACAAATATTGTTACAAAAACAGTAAACATTAGGAGGATGACCCTGCCCTTGCGAGCTTACAATCTAATGGATTATATATATAATAATGTATTAATAATAATAACACTAATCCCTTCTCCCTTTCCTTTTACCTCTCCCCTGTATCTTGACTTTATTCACCTCTCCTGCCTCCTGTCCTCTCCTCCTCCAACTCTTTCCCTTTTTTCCCACAGCCTCTTAGTTCTCCCACTCAATTCCTTATCTTTGCATACTTCCTTCCCTAGTGACTATACTAGGTACAGTTTATGAAGACATAGATTTAGATTTGTTTTTGGACCTAAATTGTCCCTTTGATTGCATTGAAGTACATTATCCTCATCCTTGTTTATGAAACAGCTTTGCTCCTGCTGAAGTGACCTTCTGTTTCACAAAAACATTTAATTAACAGTTGTGTTCTAAATTTGTTTAATGTTTTTGTTATTATGTGTGGTTGTAATTCCCTCAGCAGTGCTATTAACCTTTTTTGGTAGGTATTGACTGGTCTGGTGGAAAAAGGAGGAGTCAGTAACTTAGTATACAAATACAGTTGTGATCATAAGTTTACATACCCTGGAAGAATTTATGATTTCTTAACCATGTTTGATAGAACATGAATAACAATACAAAAAGTTTTCTTTCTCTCATGGTTAGTGGTTGGCTGAAGCCATTTATTATCAGAAAGCGGTTTACTCTTTTTAAATCATAATCTCTACACAAACTACCCAAACGACCCTGATCAAAAGTTTACATACCCCAGTTCTTTAACATTAATGACAGCTCGTGGTAGTTGTGGATGAGTCTCTTTATCTTCTCAGAAGGTAAAGCTGCCCATTCTTCCTGGCAAAAAGCCTCCAGTTCCCATTCATTATTGGGCAGTGTTGCATGAACTGCACATTTGAGGTCTCCTCAGAGTGGCTCAATGATATTGCGTTCAAGAGAATGAGATGGCCACTCCAGAACCTTCACTCTATTTTTCTGTAGCCAATGACAGGTCGACTTGGCCTCGTGTTTTGGATCATTGTCACATTGGAATGTCCAAGTGCTCAGCTTACTGGCTGATGAGTGCAAAGTTTCCTCCAGTATTTTTTGATAAATTCATTTTGCCATCAATTCTGACCAAATTTCTTGTGCCTTTTTAGCTCAAACATCCCCAAAAAATCTGCCATCCATCATTATGTTTCACAGTAGTAATAGTGTACCTTTCATCATAGGCTTGGCAGTACGCAGTTTAAGTGGCTGCGTCCGCGGGAGGGATTTTTTTAATTAAATGTTTTTTTTTAATGTTAGCTGGCACTAGGCTAGCTAACTATGCTGCCCAAGTCCCCTGGCACCTCTCCGACCCCCCCGATCGCCACCGGCAACACTCACCCGTTTGTGATCCCGCGAGAGCCGCAGCTTCCCAATTAGCATCACTCGTTGCTGGACGATTGGACATGACGTCCTGACATCATTGACGTCATGCGCAGTTCCTATCCTCTCCATAGAGAAGCCGGGTGCTGATTGGGAGGCTGCGCCATCGCGGGATCCCTGGGGGATACATATACCGGCGGCGATCGGGGGTGATCGGAGGGGACCAGAGCGACTTGGGCAACATAGTTAGCTAGCAAAATGTAACAAATTTTATTTAGAAAGAATCCTCCCGGGGCGATGCGATCCCCTGCGGCGGCTAGCCCGACACCGTGTCGGGGTTACCGCCAGGGAGGTTAAGCATTTGTGGTTGTGGCCAAAAAGTTCAATTTGAGTCTCATCACTCATCACTCCAAATGACTGTGCCAGATGGTTTGAGGCTTGTCTGGTTTCTGCATGGTATATTGTAAGCGGCATTTGCATAGTAATAGCTTTCTTCTGGCAACTCTACCATGCAGCCTATCTTTTTTCAAGTGCCTCCTTGGGCATCTTAAATCTGCCATGCCACTTTTTTTTATTTAGAAAATCCTGTATTTCACCTGAAGTTTTTTTGTGGAGGTTTCCTTGCATCCCGAACAAGGTTTCTGGCAGATGTGGCTGAAATTTTAGTTGGTCTACCTGACCATTGTTTGGTTTCAACAAAGCCCAGAATTTCCCTTTTCTTAATTAGAGTTTAAACACTGCTGCTTGGCATTTTCAATTATTTAGATATTTTCTAACATCCCTTTCAGTGGCTGGATAGTGTACTGGTTAAGGGCTTTGCCTCTGGCACAGGAGACCAGGGTTTGAATCTTGGTTCTTCTTGTTCATTAAGCATGTTCCTAACCTATTCAGTGAGGAGACCTTGGGCAAGATTCACTAACACTGCTACTGGCTATAGTAGTACTCGATTTGTGGGATCAAAATCCAGCCACTTCAATCATAATGATTGAATCTGGCAGAGATTGATGCAGCAACAGGGCTGCCAGATTGATTGTTTTGATTGATTTAGAGACAAATCAAACTGGCATGCTGGAAAAATGTTGCTCAAAGGGCTTCAGTCAGGTGCAGACCCCTGGCCGGTCTCTCCCCAAGCGTAATGTGTTTTCCCCCAGCCCCCTGGTGAGTGTGGAAGCAGCTCACCTGTCCGCTGGCACGAGTCCTATAATACTCTAGCATCTTCTCTCCTTTGCCACTAGGGGCTCCTGTACCCGATTTCCTGTACTGAGGTCACGTACATGAGACAGGGCCACAAGTGTCCCTGGCAATGCAGATAAGACACTAGAGGAGGCGTGCAGCAGATAAGTGAGCTGTTTCCACAATCATGAGGGGAGACCGTCAGATTGAGGCGATAGGTTGATTTCCAATAGATTTCATGCTACAACGTAATAATTTGAGGGATCAAATGCTCAACCGAGTCCATAGCATTCCTTCACTTCCGCCTGTCTATTCTCTCTCTTCTCATACCTCCCTATGTGTATTTTATTTTACTTGTTCGAATAAGTACCTTCAAAATGCGGTGCTGGGGTGGGGAGGAATTAATGTTTTCAAAAATCCCAGAATTTGGCATTAATTCACATGTGACAAAGCAAAGTGAAATCTTGCGCTCCACTAAGATATATAGCCCCTTAATGTGTCCTGGGTGGGTACAGCCTCAAACTGCCGTGGCCATCAGCAGTTTGTAGACCAGATAGTGGAAGATCCTAGGTGCCCCGGCGCTGGACTCTCGGTGTGCTGGTGATGTCACGTTTCGGTGTATGTAGACAGGTAACCTGACATTGTCTCACTACGGAGCGCTCCTCCACATTGAAGGGCTATATGCCCATCTACATGCCTGTTCTTACTACTACACCGTAAGTGTTAAGTGGTTAGCGCTCTCACCTTGCAGCACTGGGTCCCCCGTTCGAATCCCAGCCAGGTCAACATCTGCAGGGAGTTTGTATGTTCTCCCTGTGTCTGTGTGGGTTTCCTCCAGGGCACCCCGGCTTCCTCCCACATTCCAAAAACAAAGAGAAAAGTTAAAATTGCACAAAAGGTGGATCAGCGCAACACCAGGTAGCCTCCGAATGGCCTCCAATCAGAGGTGCGCTGAGCCCCCCCAGAAACTACAAACGCACCTTGAACCCAAACAGAAGCTCTGCATATACACCAAAAGCATGGCTGTTAAGTGGGAGTAGCCGACCAAAAACGAAATAAATTAGTACATAGCAAGGAAATGAACAGCGCTACTTAAAAACAGGCAAGTGCATACCTGCAAAAGAGTGCAAGCCCCACTTGTGGGATATAATACACACCGAGCATACACATGACCTGTCTACCACTGTAGGAGGATGTTAGTTTCCTGTAACAGCTTGCATGCAACCTATTAAGTACTCGTCCCTCCCACTGCGAAGACGTCGATCCTCCATGGGAGGGGCCTAACACTAACTAAATCCTAACCTATGTATATGCATAGCCTGGGTGCGGCTAATCAAATAAAATCACACTTAACAGCAATGCTTTTGGTGTATATGCAGAGCTTCTGTTTGGGTTCAAGGTGCGTTTGTAGTTTCTGGGGGGGCTCAGCACACCTCTGATTGGAGGCCATTCGGAGGCGACCTGGTGTTGCGCTGATCCACCTTTTGTGCAATTTTCTGTTGTATTTGATTAGCCGCACCCAGGCTATGCATATACATAGGTTAGGATTTAGTTAGTGTTAGGCCCCTCCCATGGAGGATCGACTTCTTCGCAGTGGGAGGGACGAGTACTTAATAGGTTGCATGCAAGCTGTTACAGGAAACTAACATCCTCCTCCAGTGGTAGACAGGTCATGTGTATGCTCGGTGTGTATTATATCCCACAAGTGGGGTTTGCACTCTTTTGCAGGTAGGCACTTGCCTGTTTTTAAGTAGCGCTGTTCATTTCCTTGCAAAGAGAAAAGTTAATTGGCTTCCCCCTAAAATTGGCCATAGACTATGATACATGCACTACACGATACACACATAGACATATGACTATGGTAGGGACTAGATTGTGAGCCCCTCTGAGTGTGCTGATCACTACCAATAAATAAAACTATATTTTAATTATTGGCTTACTATTATTCTTCTAGTCTCTTAACTGACTAGTCAATTTGTGTTGTTATTCTCCAAATTGGGCGCCTCCTACCCCCTAAATTTATCTCATATACCCTATTCAGTAGGGTTTTGACGCCTCACGATTAGGCGAATCGAATATATTTTCATTTGGAGCCGCGACCGAGACCATCCAGGAAAAGCCCGAGTGGGGACGGTATTTCCTCACCTGCACACACGAGTGGTTGCCTCTTTGAAGCAACCCACCTTTGTGAGTATAAACCTACTAGATTTTCTTCACCAGAAACCCTTTAAGACGATATCACACCAGAGCAGGCTCCCGGTGTCCAGGTGTCTTGTTTTTTTTGTTCTTTCAGTTACATCTTCCTCTGAGGGACAGTTGGTAACAAGACAATACACTCTGTACAGCACTGCGTAATATGTCGGCAATATATAAATACTTAAAGGGGAACTTCAGCCTAAACAAACATACTGTCATCAAGTTACATTAGTTATGTTAATTAAAATAGATAGGTAATATAATCTCTTACCCACCCGGTTTTAAAAGAACAGGTAAATGTTTGTGATTCATGGGGGCTGCCATCTTTGTCATGGGGGCAGCCATCTTTTTGGTTGAAGAGACAAGGAGCAGGAGACACAGTTCCAACTATCCTGTGTCCTGATAACCCCTCCCAGCTGCACACACTAGGCTTCAAATGTCAAATTCAAAATGTCAAAAAAAAATTGCACCAAAACAGCAGAACGAGAACAAAATCAGAAATCCCATCATGCTTTGCACAGCATCAGGGGAAAAAAGCCCGGGCAGTTTTCTTCTGTGCAGCTAAAATGAGGCTTGTATAAGAGAAACAAAGTTCTGATGCTGTGAAACTGTTAAAGAAACACCAGGCCTTTTCAGTGCTGCTGAGTCGATTTTTAGTCCGGAGGTTCACTTTAAAGAGACTCTGTAGCAAAAAAAATTATTATATATTGAATTGGTTGTGTAGTATAGATAATTACTAGAACATTAGTAGCAAAGAAAATATTTTCATATTTTTATTTTCAGTTACAGTGGTGTGAAACACTATTTGCCCCCTTCCTGATTTCTTATTCTTTTGCATGCTTGTCACACTTAAATGTTTCTGCTCATCAAAAACCGTTAACTATTAGTCAAAGATAACATAATTGAACACAAAATGCAGTTTTAAATGATGGTTTTTATTATTTAGTGAGAAAAATAACTCAAAACCTACATGGCCCTGTGTGAAAAAGAAATTGCCCCCTGAACCTAATAACTGGTTGGGCCACCCTTAGCAGCAATAACTGCAATCAAGCGTTTGCGATAACTTGCAACGAGTTTTTTACAGCGCTCTGGAGGAATTTTGGCCCACTCATCTTTGCAGAACTGTTGTAATTCAGCTTTATTTGAGGGTTTTCTAGCATGAACCGCCTTTTTAAGGTCATGCCACAACATCTCAATAGGATTCAGGTCAGGACTTTGACTAGGCCACTCCAAAGTCTTTATTTTGTTTTTCTTCAGCCATTCAGAGGTGGATTTGCTGGTGTGTTTTGGGTCATTGTCCTGCTGCAGCACCAAAGATCGCTTCAGCTTGAGTTGACGAACAGATGGCCGGACATTCTCCTTCAGGATTTTTTGGTAGACAGTATAATTCATGGTTCCATCTATCACAGCAAGCCTTCCAGGTCCTGAAGCAGCAAAACAACCCCAGACCATCACACTACCACCACATTTCACTGTTGGTATGATGTTCTTTTGCTGAAATGCTGTGTTACTTCTACGCCAGATGTAACGGGACACGCATCTTCCAAAAAGTTCAACTTTTGTCTCGTCGGTCCACAAGGTATTTTCCCAAAAGTCTTGCCAATCATTGAGATTTTTTTTAGCAAAATTGAGACGAGCCTTAATGTTCTTTTTGCTTAAAAGTGGTCATGCCATGCAGACCATTTTTGCCCAGTCTCTTTCTTATGGTGGAGTCATGAACAATGACCTTAACCTGCCTGGCGTTCTGATAAGATCGCCAGGGAGGCTGCGGGAGGGCACTCCGGAGGCGTTCTTCCGATCGCCTCCGGCGCCCAGAATAAACAAGGAAGGCCGCAATGAGCGGCCTTCCTTGTTTTGCTTCCCTCGTCGCCATAGCGACGAGCGGAGTGACGTCATGGACGTCAGCCGACGTCCTGACGTCAGCCGCCTCCGATCCAGCCCTTAGCGCTGGCCGGAACTTTTTGTTCCGGCTACGCTGGGCTCAGGCGGCTGGGGGGACCCTCTTTCGCCGCTGCTCGCGGCGGATCGCCGCAGAGCGGCGGCGATCAGGCAGCACGCGCGGCTGGCAAAGTGCCGGCTGCGTGTGCTGCTTTTTACTTGAGCCAAATCGGCCCAGCAGGGCATGAGCGGCAGGCTCCGGCGGTACTGGACGAGCTGAGCTCGTCCAGACCGCCCAGCAGGTTAATTGAGGCAAGTGAGGCCTGCAGTTCTTTAGATGTTGTCCTGGGGTCTTTTGTGGCCTCTCGGATGAGTTTTCTCTGCGCTTGGGGTAATTTTGGTCGGCCAGCCACTCCTGGGAAGGTTCATCACTGTTCCATGTTTTTGCCATTTGTGGATAATGGCTCTCACTGTGGTTCACTGGAGTCCCAAAGCTTTAGAAATGGCTTTATAACCTTTACCAGACTGATAGATCTCAATTACAGTACTTTGTTCTCATTTGTTCCTTAATTTCTTTGGATCTTGGCATGATGTCTAGCTTTTGAGGTGCATTTGGTCTACTTCTCTGTGTCAGATAGCTCCTATTTAAGTGATTTCTTGATTGAAACAGGTGTGGCACTAATCAGGCCTGGGGGTGACTACAGAAATTGAACTCAGGTGTGATAAACCACAGTTAAGTTATTTTTTAACAAGGGGGGTAATCACTTTTTCACACAGGGCCATGTAGATTTGGAGTTTTTTTTTTTCTCACTAAATAATAAAAACCATCATTTAAAACTGCATTTTGTGTTCAATTAGGTTATCTTTGACTAATAGTTAATGGTTTTTGATGAGCAGAAACATTTAAGTGTGACAAACATGCAAAAGAATAAGAAATCAGGAAGGGGGCAAATAGTTTTTCACACCACTGTATATGATTTTTTATAACATTTCATCATTCTCTAATATTTGCAGTTTACACACTTTTAGCAGTTTACTACTCAGCATTCTAAATGATTTTACAGAGCAGGCTAGTGAACTTTTGAACTGTCCCCTGCAGGAATAAAAACAATACAGTTAGAGACACTTGAGATAATAAGCTTCAGAAGACAGAGCTCTCTGCAACTTTGAAAGTCGTGGAGCTCAATGGCTCTTTAGCATAGATAACAACTGGAGTTTCTTAAATCTTCCTGTACTGGGAACAATATTAGACTTATGTCTCTGCTCCTAATGTTTTATTCCTTAGCTGTACAACACAGCCAATTCATTGTATCATAATTTTTTTTTTTTGCTTCAGTGACTCTTTAAATAAATAAATAAAATAAATAAAGGAAATGTCACACAACGTAGCACTCCTCTCTGCTTTTAATTCACATAGGGAATGCCAATAACATCCTGTCTTTAAAGAGCGTTACTAATGCCATGAAAGTAACTGTTGCATTGAAGCACACATATCCATTTCAAGTCAATAATCTATTGATATAAGAGCAAGTTTGCCAGTACTTGGATTTGTGCTGGTCACACACTGGTCCGAGCTGCAGATATGGTGCAGGTGACCACTGCAGTAGAATGTGTAGAGAGCAGCGACGTTTCATTGTGATAGCTTTAAACATTTTGTTACATTCGCGAATATTCTTTTTTAACTCGACCCCTGCATAGGTGTTTGAATTCAACCCAGTGAACCTTCTTTCACATTTGCAAACTGCCTCACTATTTAAACATTAGTTGATCTAGTAACAATCTGCCAGTGTGTGCCAGCATCTCAACCGTGGATTATTCTCTCAGAAATACCCAAGAATGGTCATACCCGTCTAGGTGACGGCTACATCCTTCAAGAGAATCTGTAATAAAAAATTTAAAAAAATCCCCGGGGGGGTACTTACCTCGGGGAAGAGGAAGCCTCTAGATCCTAACCAGGCATCCACTGTCCTCCTGTGTAGCCCCGATCCAGTGCAGGCTCCCCCCAAAAATGTGCGCAGTCGCGGTAGTGCCTGCAGCACACAGCTATATTTACCTTAGGGATCCAGTGCAGACGCAGTACCATTTTCCCCTCAGGTTCCAGCGGGAATAGCAGAGCCCAATCCTGTCCGCGCAGGTGCAAGAAGCCTGCACCCTAGAGTGGACGTGACTGGGATCGGCTATTTCCGCCGAAGCCCAACGTGGAAAATGGTACTGCGTCTGCACTGGATCAGAAAGGTAAATATTGCCGTCTGCTGCTGTCTGGGGATCCCAGCGCTAGATCGGGGCTGCACAGGAGGAAGGGGGAAGCTTCATTAGGATCCAGAGGCTCCCCCCTCACGAGATAAGTAGCCCCCCTGGTGAACTTTTTTTTAAAATTACAGATTCTCTTTAAAAGATACTTGTGATTTTAAAAACAGAAAAACGTTAGATACTCACCTTAGCGGATGGAAGCCTCTGGAAAATCCCCCCCCCCCCCCCTTCTATTTGAGCAGTGGAACAGGCTAAAGCATCTCAACAAGGTCTTGTCAATGGAAGCACAGACACACTAGGAACATGGCTGCTCTGGCTGTTTTTTTCTGCCAAGCACAAGCAGTTCCGAGCCACTGCTCAGGGTGTGCAGTATGACCACGCTCGTTCACGGACAGAAGCACGCCTGCAAACTTCCATAGGGTCCCAGTGTCCAGTGATGTTCTCAAGGAGTACGTGGCCAGCCGCTGGAGGATTCCCTCTACCAAGGTAAGTGAAGTGTGGTCCAGTGTTAGTCAAGGAGCAGAAATGCAGCCATCAAACAAACAAACGTTGATTTTGGTGATACCTTTCAGGTCATTAAAGAGGAGCTGTCAGCCATACTATCTCAGAAAAACACATATACAAGTAGATAAATACTTGCTCTAATTACATAACATATGTAAAAAGAGAAAATTCTTCTTAGGATTTCCCATTTTAACTGTGGCTATTTTGAAGGCAATCCTGATGTCATTTCCTCCCTTACTCTCCTCTGTCTTATTGTGTATGCATAGCCCACCCTTCACTATAGAAAGTGCATTGTCTCAGCATGAGAAATATTGGCCAATCAGAGAGGAACAGAGGTGTGGGAGGGGAAAACAGGAGGGAAAGAGGCTTCAGCCAATCAGGTTGCATTAATTAAGTCTGAGGGGAAGTAGAGAAGCAAAAAAAGACAACCCAGCATGCCCTGCAACTTCCTTTTGTGTACCAAATTTTGTGTGTACCAAATCAAGAGTCAGGTAAACTGGGGAATGATCATTTATCAACCAGAAAAGTAATAGTGATTTTAACTTTTGGATTGCCTGGTTAGCATCCTTATTACTTGTTTACCAGATAAGAATAAAGAATTGATTTTTAATTTTATGCCCAACAGTTACACCAGAATCAATCTTTGTTGGTTTGATGTGTACCGAGGCAAATATCTAACTTTTCTGTTTAGTGAAGTCACAGGATTGCCTTCAGACGTGCACAAAGGTGAATACTGGAGGATTCATGAATCTGTCTAAACCTGTATTTTTAAACACTATGTGAC
Organism: Hyperolius riggenbachi; assembly: GCF_040937935.1. Taxonomy (NCBI): domain Eukaryota; kingdom Metazoa; phylum Chordata; class Amphibia; order Anura; family Hyperoliidae; genus Hyperolius; species Hyperolius riggenbachi. Next base: position 244,801,735 of record NC_090651.1, read on the forward strand.
AACTAGACTTTTTTCTATTAAAAAAACAAAATGAAAGAAAAGTATGTAAATATCTTATTTATTATAATACAGTCAATCCTACAGCTGAAGTACGCACGCATTATTCTGGTCCTCGATTCTTCAAGAAAATATTTGGCATTGTCCAGCCTGTAGGAGCTTTCTTTAGGCCGGCCTTCCTCCAGATGCGGGTTAAATCCCTTTCAAACTTTTTCTGTGCAACAAAAAAAACAAAAAGATAATTTACACTGGTTACAGACAGAGAGCAAGTAATGACATCTTTATAATCACCATCTGATAAGGCTATCGTTATAAGAAGGGACAACAGGCACCCTGATGCTGGGTACACATGGTACGATTTTCGGTGCAATTTTCCGACCAGATAGTTTTTTCCGTTCAATTCTGCGCTCGATTTTTTATCTTTTTTCCATTCACTTCTATGAGAAATCGAGAGCAGAATCGATCAGGAGTAATATCGGACATGAGGGATTTTATCAATCGGATGTATCTATCGCACGGAAAATCATACTATCAGCCTTAGATTGTAAGCTCGCAATGGCAGGGCTCCTTCTTCTATTGTTTCTTGAAACTGCAGTTTGTAGGAGTACAGTTTGTATTAAACGGTCATACTTTTGTTGTACTCCCTTTGTCTGTGCACTCATGTCTTGTATTTACATTGTACAGGCCTATGGAAGATGATGGCGCTCTATAAATCAATAGTAATAACTTCCCAGCTGCTGGCGATATTTCAGTATACACTGAAGGACACAACACTCCAGGTAGTGTGAACAGGAACATCAGATTTACCAGAGTGCCCTGGGGCAGAAGGCAAAATGACATCATATCCTATGCTAAACATCATTGAGAGAGCAGAATTACATAGCAATATACAGATACCGTATATGGTGAAACCAGGATAATTCACATAAGAAAAGGATTCCTGAATAATTTGTTATGTTCTGCTATGAATTGTTATGGGTCCTCTTTCAGCATAGCTAAACATTTTAACTTGAGACTAATATACTTACTTTAAATTTTGCCTTGCTTTAAAGGGAACCAGAGATGAACCTGAACCTTGAAAATGAAAAGAATGTTATACATACCTGGGCCTTCCTCCAGCCCCATATGTTCTGATCGATCCCATGCCGCTGTCCTCTGCTGCCTGCATCTACGAGAACCGGTTCCTGTCACTGTCGTCATTGGAGCCAGCTACGCAGGAGAAGTGCGCCCTCTACGTATCTCTCCACCGGCTACTGCAGAGATACGCAAACAGCGCACTTCCCTTATGTTTAGACTGGCTCCGACTGACGGCAGAGCGGGGTCCCGGTTCTCATAGATGCAGGCAGCGGAGGACAGCGGCATGGGATCGATCAGAGCGTATGGGGATGGAGAAAGCCCCAGGTATGTATAAAATCGTTTTCATTTTCATCTATTGTTCCCTTTACAGTGGACCTGAACTCTTGAACAAGACAGAAGGAAAACCTGCAGAAATGCATCCTGTAGGTCTTTTGAGTTTAGCCTGTCCAATTCTACCTTATCTGTGACTAATCACAATTGTAATTTGATCTCTCAGCTTTGACAGCTGGCTGCCTTGGCAGAACAGCTAATTTGTAAACACATGATGTTAAACATATGTCTGCTTCCATGAAAGCAGGAAGTAGACACACTGCTGATATATTGCTAGATTCGTATCACCTGTAACAGAAATGTTTTATTTTAAAGGTTACTATGCTGTTGCTTATCTTTTAGAGCAGAGAGGAAGTTCTGAGTTCAGGTCCGCTTTAAGAACAAGGTAGTAATTCCTATTTAATTACACTGGCTTCGGATTACCCATACTTCCATACACTCAATATTTGCTAAAATGCTGTCAACAAAACTGGGAAAGCCAATAAAACTGACAGACAAGGCTAGATGGAAGGAACATTAATTTCGTATTCATCAGGAATCAGCAGATACTGTAATTAGTTACTGGTAGAGACACAGTTTATCAGGCTTTATTATACATCGCGGATTTTCATTAAGTGTGTTAAACTGGACAAATGCACAATGAAACTCTGCAGCATTATTGATCAGTGCACTAATTTAACCAGTTGAGGACCGCAGTCTTTCTACCCCTTAAAGGATACCACAACCGAACGGTTGTGGTAAAATTGACTGCAGCACTGTGTAGGGTATAAGGAGTACATACCTTCCGTGCCTCCAGCCCCCCTCCGTCTGCCGCTGTTCTTAGTTTATAAATGCCGGTGTCCGGCGACTTTCCTGACCCTTACCCCGGACATACTGTGCCCTGTGTGCTCAGTATGTCCTTCCCCCTCGCTTCTGGCCGGCGCATAGTGCGAGGCTCAGAAGCACGCTGTCCCCTTTCTTTTGCGTGTGCGCTCCATTACACCGAGCGTCACATGATTTAACTTTCTGTGCTGACAGTTTTCAAATAAAGTAAAATTTCTATATAAATTTTTGTCCAAATTTATTCTGCTACATGTCTTTGATAAAAAAAAATCCAATAAGTGTATATTTATTGGTTTGGGTAAAAGTTATAGCGTTTACAAACTATGGTGCAAAAAGTGAATTTTCCCATTTTGAAGCATCTCTGACTTTTCTGACCACCTGTCAGGTTTCATGAGGTGCTAAAATTCCAGGATAGTATAAATACCCCCCAAATGACCCCATTTTGGAAAGAAAACATCCCAAAGTATTCACTAAGAGGCATGGTGAGTTCATAGAAGATTTTATTTTTTGTCACAAGTTAGCGGAAAATGTCACTATGAAACAAAAATAAAACAGAAAAAAAAGTTTCCATTTCTGCTAACTTGTGACAAAAAAAAAAAAAAAGAAATCTGCCATGGACTCACCATGCCCCTCTCTGAATACCTTGGGGTGTCTACTTTCCAAAATGGGGTCATTTGTGGGGTGTTTACTGTCCTGGCATTTTGGGGGGTGCTAAATTGTAAGCACCCCTGTAAAGCCTAAAGGTGCTCATAGAACGTTGGGCCCCTTAGCGCACCTAGGCTGCAAAAAGGGGTCACATGTGGTATTGCCGTACGCAGGAGAAGTAGTATAATGTGTTTTGGGGTGTATTTTTACACATACCCATGCTGGGTGGGAGAAATATCTCTGTAAATGAGAGTTTTTTGATTTTTTTTTTACACACACACAATTGTCCATTTACAGAGAGATTTCTCCCACCCAGCATGGGCATGTGTAAAAATACACTCCAAAACACATTATACTACTTCTCCTGAGTACAGCGATACCACATGTGTAACACTTTTTTGTAGCCTAGGTGTGCTAAGGGGCCCAACGTCCTATGAGTACCTTTAGGATTTCACAGGTCATTTTGAGGCATTTGGTTTCTAGACTACTCACGCTTTAGGGCCCCTAAAATGCCATCGCAGTATAGGAACCCCACAAATGACCCCATTTTAGAAAGAAGACACACCAAGGTATTCTGTTAGGAGTATGGTGAGTTCATAGAAGATTTTATTTTTTGTCACAAGTTAGCGGAAATTGATTTTTACTGTTTCTTTTCACAAAGTGTCATTTTCCACTAACTTGTGACAAAAAAATAAAATCTTCTATGAACTCACCATACAACTAACAGAATACCTTGCTTTTTTTTTTGCAAGGCCATAGCAGTAGTGCTTAAGAAAAAAGTCCACCTTATCCAGTGAATATAGGTGAAATAGAAAGTCCAGCCCCTATTGTATCCTTGTATGATCTGTCTACATTTCACGACTGCAATCGAGGAATATTTGTATCGATGAAGAATAAAGAGTGATGCTGTTCCCATAAAAAAAGCCTAAAGTCTTTGGACTGTTTTGTATATATCTGCTGCATAGTGTTTTGGGGTGAAACTGAACAAGTATATTTTATCTCATGATTGTGGTATTTGCTTAGAGGTCCCAGCACTGGATTGGTGGAGTCGTTGGCGATGGGGGAAGCCTCAGGACTCTCCAGAGAATTCCCACTACTAAGGTATCTAACATTCAAAATGTCACTTCAGGCTCACTTTAAGACAATGGAAGAACACCTACATTTACGTGGTCTAACGCTTTAAGGGCTGTCTGAAGTTTTTTTATAACCCCAAATCAAAACCCCAAAATGAAAGTTTATAGCCACAAATCCTTATAACATTGTAGACAGGTTATTTTATTTCCCAAAAAAGGGGGTTTGTGAGCTACCATATTTATTCTTAAAGAGACTCTGTACTAAAAAAAAGTGCCCCTGGTGGGTACTTACCTCGGTAGGGCGAAGCCTCTGAATCCTATCGTGGCTTCCCCAGTCCTCCTCCACGCCACCGTGGTCTCGCAATGCACAGCCGACAATTTGTCAGGCTGTGCAATATTTTCCTTCCTCGGCTACAGCGGGGGCGCGATTGCCTGTGCAGTAGAGCGGACGCTGGAGCCAGAAAGGTAAATATTTAGGGATATCAAGGCACTTAGTGCAGCATTAACTCAGAAGCATCAATGTCACGGCAAGCGAACAAGAAGCTATTATCTTCCTGTCAAATACAATTCCTGTCAAATTCAAAATTTCCCTCATTCGTGTATTGTTTATATACTTTCGACTCCTCATATTCAAGCCAAGGTAGCCACATAGACTCTAGGTGCGTATTATTATCGTATATGGACTGAGTTAAATACTCCATCTTCCTAATATAGTGCACCTCCTTTAACCATTCCCGAACAGAGGGGGCCCTTGTAGACTTCCAATGGCGAGCTATGAGTAATCGAGCCACATTAATCAAGTGTTTAGACAGAGATTTTTTTATAATTTCTCAGGCTAATAGTTGTATTGTGAAGTAAATAATAGGCCGGATCAGGAGAGGGTATCCCAGTAGTTTTAAACATGATATATCGGATCAATCCCAAAAGGCAGCTAGGGCCAGCAGCTCCAGAAAACTCGTACCAGCGTCCCCGTATAATTGTCACAGCGCCAACACAGTGGACTATTATCCGAGTGCATCCTGCGGAGTCTATCCGGGGTGCGATACCGGTGTGTAAGCAATTTATATCCCGATTCCTGTATGTAGGTGGCAATCGAGGCTTTGAGTGCCAAGTTATTTTCGTCCATTGGGTATCAGTAAAATCTTGCTCTATAGCAGCTTCCCATCTTGTTTGTAATGAGATACCTGAGTCTTGGCTTACAATAAAAATAAGTGTATATGTAACGATCGGTGTCAGCACACATGACTCTGATTATTGGTGATCTGCAGTATCACCAATAATACAGATGCTATACCTGATTATATGGTGATCTGCAGAATCACCAATAATACTAGTATAGCCTGACACGTGACAACCAGTGGAGGATCGTGTTTGGGTGTAACAGTAATACAGATGAGAGGGCTTACCCGAGGAGCGGGTGACTCAGCCTGCAGCTGATGCTCACCTAATGGCGAGTTGAGTCAGACAGTGCTGCAGGCAAGAGGGCTAATGTGTATATTACAATAATGCTGGATAACTGATCACCTGTGGAGCAAGTGATTCAGAGTGTACTGCAGCCCGGTAGTGTTTTGGTGCACAGTATAAGGAGAGAACCACAGTAGTGCTAAACTCAGGCTCCTCTGAAGAACAGATGGAGCGGACTGTCTTGCAGCCTAGGAGTAGTTGATACAATTGGTGCTGTAGCCCCGTTAATTCAGGCGTACTGCAGCCTAAGCTAGAGTGAGACAGACAGTACTGCAGCCTAATAGCAAGTGACACAGATAGTACTGCAGCCTAAATGGCAAGTGACACAGATAGTACTGCAGCCTAATGGCAAGTGACACAGCTAGTACTGCAGCCGAGAATAGAGTGAGACAGACAGTACTGCAGCCTAGGATACCTGAGGAGCAGGTATCCCGACTATAAGGCAGGATCCTTCACCTAGGAGATTGGTGCAGGAAACTGATTTCCCTCACTAGTGGCAGGGCCCACCAGTGCGGGTAGAGTGGTCAGACAGGCAGAGTTGACAACGAGCGGACAGACAAAGTACAGAATCGGAAGACTGATTCAACGTCAGGGACAGGCAGGGTCGGCAACGTGAATCAGATAGACTGAGGTACAGAATCGACAAACGGAAGAATAGTCAGAGGAAGCAATAGGTCATAACAAATGAACAATGCACTAGTACTTTAAAGCTATCAACAGAATCTAGCTAAGTGTGAATTCCCAGCTCCGGCTGGTTCTAACGCTGGTTCTAACACACTTTGGGAACTGACTGGGGTCTGAGCGCTAACACAATATAGCATACGCAACAGCAGACGCGGAGCTACTGACAAGGCCTGCTCTATATATACCCAGCAAGCTCCACAGCGCCGCCCCAATCCCTTAGCCAATCCGGATGCCAGCTGGAGTCAGCTGACCGCAGGATCAGCTAACCCCCCTCTTAGCTGCATAAAGGTGTTGTCGCTCTGCTCGCGTGCGCGTAGCCCTTAACCTGTGAGCAATGGAAGGACCAGGCATAACTTGAGCATCTAACCGCGCGGCAGAGGCCGCCGGCTGATACGCGGAGATAGCCGCCATGCCGCTTGTCTCCGCGGCGGCATCTCCGCTATTCCTTACAGTATATTTGTGATATACAATGTGACATATATCCATCCCCAGCACACAGTCTCGAACATTGTACAGTATTTCTACATGACAATTGCTGTCTAGAACCCTGTTTAATTAAAAAATATTTAAATTGCATTTAAGCCCAGCTATCTAGTTGAGGGCTGTTTCTCTGTACCTGTAAAACATCAAGATCTAGCCAATTATTGTTTTTAAAAGTTGGCCAGCTTATAAGATATTCCCCTCTTTCCAATGTACATAGGCTGTCGATTGCATGCCCAGTGGGAACAGAGGATTGTCTAGAAGTGGTAACATAGGAGAAGGCCAGTATGACAGCGATGCCAATTTCCTGAATTTGAAATTCGAAGATATGTGCTGCTAATGGATACTTCACGTCAGCTGCTATAGATCTATACTTAGCCCAAACCAAGTGTGAAAGTGAGGAAACAATATCGTAGGTAAATATTTACATGGCCGCCGTTCGTGGACCTCTAGTGAGACCACCGTGGGACAGAGGAGGAAGACTCAATAGGAACCAGAGGCTTCCCCCTCCCAAGGTGAGTACTAACAGGGGCATTTTATTTTTATACAGATTCTCTTTTGATGTCTAAAGGCAACTTCACAGTTTGCTTTGCCCAAACCTGAGCTGAGTGTTACATGGAGGCTGCCATATTTTTTTTCTTTGAAACAATACCAGTTGTCTCGCAGTGCTCCTGAGCCTGTGTCTCTAATACTTTTAGCCATAGACCCTGAACAACCATATGCAGATTAGGTACTTTGATTCACCTGACTTTTACTGGATTAGCCATATGTTTGTTCTTGTTTTGAATGAGACACTACTTATGCCAGAAGATCAATAGGGTTGCCAGGCAACTGGCATTGTATATAAGGAAATAAATATGGCAGCCTCCATATTCCTCTCACCTCGGGTTTCCTTTAAAGGTGATTTTTCACCAGGGTAAGAATAGAGATAAAAGTGGTAAATGGTAGAATTTCAGTCCTAACCCTATTGGAAAATTTAAGAGCAACTTATTTGAATTGTAAACCTGCAGGGCACAGGGAAATGTTTACTTTAAAGGGAAGGTTCAGGGAGTGAGAAAATAAAAATCCATATCCACTTACATTGGGCTTCCTCCAGCCTGTGGCAAGCAGGAGATGCCCTCGCCGCCGCTCCGGAGGCTCCCGGTCGTCTCCGGTGGCCGACCCGACCTGGCCAGGCCCGGCTGCCAGGTCGGGCTCTTCTGCGCTCCAATCTGCGCCTCACGGGGGTGCGCTGACGTCATCGGACGTCCTCCGGGCTGTACTGCGCAGTAGTTCTGCGCCTGCGCAGTACAGCCCGGAGGACGTCCGATGACGTCAGCGCGCCCGCGTGGAACGCAGAAGAGCCTGTCGTTGGAGCGCAGAAGAGCCCGACCTGGCAGTCAGCCTGGCCAGGTCGGGTCGGCCACCAGGAGCCTGCGGAGCGGCGGCGAGGGCACCTCCTGCCTGCCACGGGCTGGAGGAAGCCCCAGGTAAGTGGATATGGATTTTTATTTTTTTCCCCACTCCTTGAACCTTCCCTTTAAAGACCAAACATCAATTTGGCAGGAACTGGTTAAAATCATTTCACTAAAGATGTAGAAAAAAATGGGTTGAGAGTGGGCAAGTACTAGCACAGCGTGCCATTGGTGAGGTGCTCTAGTACCACTAAAGTGGGAAGCGAAATTGCCGGTGGGTCCTATGGGAAATAGGACCCACAAAAGTGAGTGTCTTATACCTGTACATCTGTACTTTGCTTATTATTAAAGTTGGATCTACAGAGTTCCACTAAGAGGAGAGGAGGGACGGCCCAAAGTCAGTATGGTTTATTGGAACTTCAGCTCAGCAGCTTTTTGTATGTAGTGTAGAAAAAAAGTGACCTAATACAGGAGTATCATAAAGTATATTGTAGACATTATGCTACTTTCAACCAGTTTTATTTATTGATTTATCTACAAGACCTACACTGAAGTTAGATCAATCTCAAAGACCAGTACTATATCTAAATAAGCTTCAAACTAACTCCAGATTCAGGTTCTCACCTGTTTTCTTACGCAACGTTTATGAAGGACCTTCCTCCGCAAAAACTTCATGCGATTCTGTAGTTTCCGATACTGGTGTCCGTTAATCTTCCTCCTCCGAATCTTTATAAGACTTTTGCACTGAACGACCTCCCTTTGCTCACTTCCCTCACCTGTGAGATCGGAGTCCTGAAATGTGGGACAGTCATAGACTTCTAAATGGTCTTCAGGCTCCTGCTGGGTTTTAAAGGCATCATGTTTAGGTAGGGAATAGCGGGAGGTGAGCAAGCTCTCCAGTGGAGTGATGGACATCATGCGTGGAACAAGAAGTTCATCCAGTTGTGCTTGTAGACTGTACCAGACAGGAGGGGTGGTAGGTTGCTTCTGTGGCTGTCTTGTACTGTAACAGGCAAAGAAACTTCTCTGACTTGTAGAAAGACTCCAAGGCCTTGTAACTCCTGGAACATGGACAAAGTTTATAATTCAATATGTAATTCACAAACTACAATTACTAAAGTACGGGCTCAAATATACTAATTAGGTACCAAATGAGTGGTTGCACATTTATTTTGAAACATATTATTAGAAGAACAGATTTCTCCCAATATCTAGTTCCGGGGGTAACCAGAAACGTTCCTGACCACTTGGGCAGCATAACCAGATTTTAACTATCTTGCATCTTAGCCTAACCTTCTTCCCACTTTATAATTTCCACCCAAGGCTGGACAAACTCCAGTAGTCAATTGGCCATTACAGCAATTGCCTAACTCTCTCCCATGATGCTCTCTGCCTACATAAGCCTGCTCTGTTCATTGTGACATCACCCATGATAGGGATAGCTACCTTGTGGTACTATGCTGGGTGTGACTTATTTGTATACGACATTCTTTGACCTCTTGACACTGTTTATTTTGGATTGTTGCCTGGATTTATCTTTGGAGCTGAGCTTGACCTGATATTGCCTTATCCTTTGGTGCCGTAATTATCTGATATACCATGTATGACCCCTGGATTGTTACTGGATCAGCTAACGATTAGAGTTTCTGTACCTTGCTATTCTGATCACCTGTTGCTGAACCGAACTGTTATATCTTCCTGCTTGTATCTGTCTAGTGTGGTTCTAGTGGTACTTTTACCTTCCCAGCCTCAGTCCTGATAACTTGCGCATTTAAAGACCTGAGTGTAACAGAGTGCTGGATTGATGTACCGTACTAGTCATGCCTCAGCTGAGTGGTAATGCACCACATATTTTGGATGGGATTGGATCAGGAAGGGTGTGGTTCATTAAGTAGAACACATTTCTCCTAATTGCACATGATCTGGTTGACAGATTGTCTAAAAAGTGGGCCTGTTGGTATGAGGTTCAGACCTCTGAGGAGTACCTTTCTGTAACGAGTCAGGAGAATTTCTGAGATTGACACCAAGTCTAATGGGGAATTTTCAACTGAAGACCGGTGTCTTGTTGCCTGTTGACCCTGGCTTGTTGCTTAAGAGTCATACCTTATATTCTGATTTGGGGGTTACTAATGAGATTGTTCCCCCCAGCATCAGATGAATCTTGCAAATTGTGGCCACCCTCAGTAAGCTGGTTTTTTACAGTTATCTGTACAGGGTGCAAGCTGAATTGTGGGATCAGTAGTATTTTTTAGGAATATCATTGGTCTATCTGAACATTTATACTGGTTTTCTGCCTGATAATTTACTGTAATCTCTGAATATCACAACATTTTGCCAATACTCTTTTACTGCTCTTATTGTTGATGACCGAGCAGCTGTTCGTATTTTATTTGTGTGGGAAAAAGTTGTTAAAATCATATCTATGTTCAGAAAAAAATTTGACCTGCTGTTAAATTTGGTCTTTTCCACTGCTATTTTTCTATTGCTTGTATATCAATAAAACTTATTGAAACAGAACACATTTTTCATGCCATCCTAAATGCTGGCATGGATATGTTCCTTGAGGATTGGAGTTCAACATCTGTGCTTTAGACCCACTTTATTTTGAGAGTTTTCCATGCATTACAAAATTGAGAATTAGATTCCAGCTTGGATAAATGTCTGCTGTTATTATTTTCAGATACTTAAAATGGGATTAAACTCTGACATAACATTTAGTAAAAAAAAGTGTTTACCTACTTTTTATTACCCTGTTATATTTGCTTTTATTATTGTCTGTTTACAAATTACAAGTTCTTAAAGTACAGTTTATCTGTATTGAAAACTGCCATTGTAATATATTACACAGTTGCTGTATTAATATATTACAAGGTATCCAGCGAGAATGTGTCTTCTCCTGTGTACACATGTAACGATTGGTGTAGCAATCAGAAGTCCGATTATTGTGTGATCTGCAGTATCACCAATAATCTGACACTATACCTGATTATTCGTGATCTGCAGAATCACCAATAATGCAAGTATAGCAAACAAGGCAATAGCAAGTGTACAGTGCTTGGTGCAACAGTAATACTAATTAGTTTTGATAGAACCTCACCAGAGGAGCTGGTAGGTACTATCAGTAAAGAACCTCACCAGAGGAGCTGGTGGGTATTATCAGTAAGGAACCTCACCAGAGGAGCTGGTGGGTATTTATCAGTAAGGAACCTCACCAGAGGAGCTGGTGGGTATGATCAGTGAGGAACCTCATGAGTGACAAGGGCTCACTGGTGAGTAGAGTGGTCAGACAGATCGGTTCGGCAACAGACAGGAGGATACAGTACAGAATCGACAGACAGAGACAGGGCGAGTATCAGGCAAGGTTGGCAACAAGATCAGATGGGCAGAGGTACCAAATCAGGAGACAGACACGGAACGGTAATCAGGCTAGGGTTGGCAACAGGATCAGATAGGCAAAGATACAGAATCACTGAGAGTAAGATTGGTCAGAACTAGCCAGAGTCATACACAGATAATAAGCAACAATAACAGTAGTAATAATAATTCCTAGTCTTGTGTGAAATCCCTGGTTTCCTCCCAGATCAAAGCACACCGGATCTATCTAAGGTCTGAGCGCTAACACGAAGTATTCACAACAACAGACAACTAGCAAGTGAAGCCGAGAGGCTTAAAGGACTTACGAGGCCAATACTTCAGAAAAAAAATTAAAAAAAGTTATCCACCTGTGTCAGCTTGTCAGGCACGGAGGACGCCGTCCGCGCCCTCCGTGCCGTTCCGCCGGGTCCCCGCCGCTCCATAGCCCCCCGAACGGTCCCCGACCGCGCGGCCCGGGTCAGGCTCTCCAGCCTGTACTAAGATGGCGGCCGGAGCTGGCCGCGGCTGCGCAGTACGCATAGCCGCGAGTGCGGCTGCGCAGCTCTAAGGCCAACCCCCCGATCCACGTAACAGTAGCGTGGATCGGGGGGTTGGCCTTAGAGCTGCGCAGCCGCACCCACGGCTATGCGTACTGCGCAGCCGCGGCCAGCTCCGGCCGCCATCTTAGTACAGGCTGGAGAGCCCTACCCGGGCCGCGCGGTCAGGGACCGTTCGGGGGGCTATGGAGCGGCGGGGACCCGGCGGAACGGCACGGAGGGCGCGGACGGCGTCCTCCGTGCCTGACAAGCTGACACAGGTGGATAACTTTTTTAATTTTTTTTCTGAAGTATTGGCCTCGTAAGTCCTTTAAGAAGCGGAGGAGACCCCAAGGCTCGCCCACCAGCCTCAGCCAATCAGGAGCGGCGAGCGCGCCTCCTCCTGGCATAAAGATTCTGACGGTGAGCGCGCGCACGCGCTAATGTACCCCTGAGCCTGGCAGAGACACGCGTCCTCGGCGTACTAGACGCCTGGGAAAAACTAGCAGGCAGGGACCCAGCAATGACCGCGGTGGACCCACCGTCCACCGCAGCTGACATACGATTACTCCCCACACCCGTCCTCGGCGTGCTAGATGCCCGAGGCGCAGGGAGACTGGCAGGCAGGGAACCAGAAGCAGCTGCGGTGGTACGGCTATCCACCGCAGCTGACATATCACTATTCATTACAGTACCCCCCCACCCCCTTGAGGCGTGGACTCCGGACACGTACCACACGGTTTCTCAGGGTGTAGTTCATGAAAACTTTGCCTTAATTCCTCAGCATGCATGTGATGAGCTGGCACCCAAGATCTCTCCTCAGGCCCATACCCCTTCCAGTGCACCAGATACTGAATAGAGTTGCGACCCCTACGAGAATCTAATATCTGCTCAATCTCATACTCGGGTTCTCCATCAATCACCACGGGGGGGGGGGAAACCCACACCATATCCCCAGGAACAAATTCCCATTCTACAGATCGCCTCTTATCAGCCTGTCTTTTCTGGGTCACAAAAGCCTTTTCTAAATTTCTTTTCCCCATAGCCCAGATGTCCCTCAAAGACCTCTGCCAATCTTCCATAGCAGGGAGAGAAGAGGACACCACATGTAATGGAGAGAACTTAGGCGATCTCCCTGAAACCACCAGAAAGTGGGAAAAACCAGAAGAGGCACTCTTCAGATTATTATGTGCGAATTCCGCATATGGCAAGAATTTTGCCCATTCCAACTGAGCATCAGCCACACAACATCTGAGAAACTGCTCAAGTGACTGATTGACTCTCTCGGTTTGCCCGTTCGTCTGTGGGTGGTAGCCTGAGGAAAATGATAAATTCATTCCCAGATGATGACAAAATGCCTTCCAAAACTTGGACACGAATTGGACTCCCCTATCTGACACCACATTTTCTGGTATCCCATGTAACCTAAAAATGTGGTGGATGAAGAGATCTGCCAGTTCCTGAGCTGAGGGGAGTCCGTCCAATGGAATAAAGTGAGCCATTTTGCTGAATCTGTCAACTACCACCCAGATGACAGTTTAACCCTCTTATCTAGGAAGTTCACCCACGAAATCCATGGACAAATGGGTCCACGGTTGCTCAGGCACCGGCAGTGACTGAAGTGTGCCCCCTGGCGCTTGTCTGAACGGTTTGTTCCTAGCACAAACTGAACAATCTCTGACGAACTCCTTACAATCTGTTACCAGAGACGGCCACCACACACACATAGCGAGCAAGTCCTGCGTTCTAGCCACTCCAGGATGTCTTGCATTCTTATGAGCATGAAACAACTGTAGAATTTGCAACCGGAAATGCATAGGGACAAACAATACCCCATCTGGTTTACCTTCTGGAATATCCCTTTGATAAGGCCTCAATGTAGACAACCAATCCTCCCATGTGTCGGTGGCTGCTTTGACAACTTTCTCAGGCAGGATATTCTCTGAGGCTGGTGGCTGTACTGTCTCAGGCTCAAAACATCTAGACAGAGCGTCTGCCTTGATGTTTTTACTTCCTGGTTTGTAAGTAATGACAAATCTGAACTTCGAGAAGAACAAGGACCAACAGGCTTGTCGGGGACTAAGTCTCTTGGCTCCCTCGATATATTCTAAATTCTTATGGTCTGTATAGACCGTGATCGTATGCTCTGCTCCTTCGAGCCAATGGCGCCATTCCTCAAACGCGAGTTTGACCGCCAAGAGCTCGCGATTCCCAATATCGTAATTTCTCTCGGCTGGAGAGAATTTCCGAGAGAAAAAAGCACACGGATGCAATCTGCCCTGAAGACCTGGGTGTTGAGACAGCACAGCTCCAATCCCTACTTCAGACGCATCCACCTCTACGATAAAGGGAAGACTGATATTAACATGCCGCAAAATTGGAGCGGAACAGAACAATTCCTTCAATGTTGCAAAAGCAGCATGTGCTTCTGCCGACCAATTGTAAGTGTCGGCCCCTTTTTTAGTATGTTCTGTAAGGGGTGACACCACAGAGGAAAATCCTTTAATAAACTTCCTATAGTAGTTGGCGAATCCAAGGAACCTCTGAAGTGCCTTCAACCCCAAAGGTTGTGGCCACTCCAGTACAGAAGATACTTTACTGGGGTCCATGGTGAGACCAGTAGTGGAAATTACATAACCCAAGAAAGGAACCTCAGAGACTTCGAAGAGGCATTTCTCTAGTTTTGCATATAGGGAGTTCTGTCTCAGTTTTCTTAACACAAACTTCACGTTCCCTGTGTTCAGCTAAACTGGGTGAGAAAATGAGTATGTCGTCCAAGTAAACGAGGACGAACCGCACTAAAGCCTCCCGGAAAACCTCGTTGATCAATTCTTGGAAGACGGCTGGAGCGTTACATAACCCGAAGGGCATAACCAAATATTCGTAGTGCCCGTCAGGCGTATTGAACGCCGGCTTCCATTCGTCGCCTTCCCTTATGAGGACCAGGTTGTATGCCCCTCTGAGATCAAGTTTGGAGAAAACACTGGCATTAGTAAACTGGGGAAAAAAATAATCTATCAGACGGAGTGGATAACGATTCTTTACAGTAATTTTGTTTAACCCTCTGTAATCAATACATGGCCGAAGGCCACCGTCCTTCTTTTGCACAGAAAAGAAACCCGCTCCGGCCGGAGACTGTGAAGGACGGATGAACCCTTTAGCCAAATTTTCTTTAATGTACTTCTGCATAGGAAGTTTCTCAGGGCCAGAGAGGTTATATAAATGACCTCTAGGGGGCATACAACCTGACCTCAACTCAATAGCACAGTCAAAACTTCTATGCGGCGGAAGTTTCTCTGCAGCTTTGGGACAAAAGACGTCAAGGAAATCATTATAATGTGCAGGCAACCCTTCCATCTGAACCTTGGTGGCACAAACAGCAACTTTCTCCAGACAATGATGATGACAGTGAGATGACCAGCTTAATAGCTGACCAGAACTCCAGTCAATCTGGGGGGAATGTTGTTGTAGCCATGGCATACCAAGAATCACTGTAGACGTAGCCATTTTGAGCACAAAGAACTGTATTTGTTCTTTATGAAGTACCCCCACTTGGCATAATAATACAGGAGTCTGTGACAGAGGTTGTTTACCCTGAAGTGGAGAGTCGTCCACTGCAGTTACAAAAATCTTCTGTCGATCTAGGGAAACAATGGGAACTCCCAATTTCATAGCAAAGTCAGAGTCTATGAAATTGGCTGCAGAGCCCGAGTCTATGAATGCCTGGGTAGATAAGACTCGATTCTCCCAGGTAATAGAACACGGGAGCAGCAGACGATTTTCTTTTAGAGGTAAGACAGGCTCGCCTAGGGTAGTACCCCTAGCTACACCTAGGCGGCAGAGTTTTCCGCCTTCTTGTGGCAATTCTGTACCACATGGCCCTTCTCTGCACAGTACAGACAAAGTCCCTCAGTTAATCTCCGACTCCTCTCTACCTGCGACAATTTCGAATGTCCGATCTGCATCGGCTCATCCCGAGGAAGAGAAGGAGACGGTGAGGACTTAGCAACAGATATTAATCTCCCCGAGAATCTACCTTGGGTTTGTCTCTGATAACGGACCTGGCGATCTATCTTAACCGCCAATGAGATCGCGTCGCCAATGGTTTTGGGCTCAGGATGACTTAACATAAGGTTCGCCACTGCATCAGATAACCCTGTCAAAAAACAGTCTAGTAGAGCAAACTGTCCCCACCTAGCTGACACAGCCCATCTTCTAAACTCAGCAACGTATGCCTCGACAGTGTTATGCCCCTGTCGGAGGGTTTTAAGTTTCCTTTCTGTGCTCACCGCTATATCGGGATCGTCATATATAACTGCTATGGTTTTAAAAAATTGCTGTACAGAGGTCAGGGCCTCATGACCAGTGGGAAGACTGTAAGCCCATGTCTGCGAATCCCCAGATAACAAAGTTTTCATTAATGTCACTCTCTGGCTTTCTGACCCTAAAAAGATGTAGGTCGTAACTCAAAATAAGAGAGACAGCGGTTCCTAAAATTCTGAAAATCCGACCTATGCCCTGAAAACCTTTCAGGGAGAGGTATTCTAGGTTCCATAACCACAGGGGATGGCATTGGTGAATTAGTTGCCTGAAGGGTCCGTACCACTTCAGATAACTGATTGATCTGTGTCTGTTGAGCGTTAACCGTGTTGGTTAGACCGTTAACGGCCGTGGTTAACAGCTCAACCTGGTTGCACAGTGCATCCATAGACATTATTGGTCTGCTGTTCTGTAACGATTGGTGTAGCAATCAGAAGTCTGATTATTGTGTGATCTGCAGTATCACCAATAATCGGACACTATACCTGATTATATGGTGATCTGCAGAATCACCAATAATGCAAGTATAGCAAACAAGGTAATAGCAAGTGTACAGTTACATAGTTATTTTGGTTGAAAAAAGACATACGTCCATCGAGTTCAACCAGTACAAAGTACAACTCCAGCCCGTCCCCCACATACCCCTGTTGATCCAGAGGAAGGCGAAAAAAACCCCACAAGGCATGGTCCAATTAGCCCCAAAAGGGAAAAATTCCTTCCTGACTCCAGATGGCAATCAGATAAAATCCCTGGATCAACATCATTAGGCATAACCTAGTAATTGTAGCCATGGATGTCTTTCAACGCAAGGAAAGCATCTAAGCCCCCTTTAAATGCAGGTATAGAGTTTGCCATAACGACTTCCTGTGGCAATGCATTCCACATCTTAATCACTCTTACTGTAAAGAACCCTTTCCTAAATAAATGGCTAAAACGTTTTTCCTCCATGTGCAGCTCATGTCCTCTAGTCCTTTGAGAAGGCCTAGGGACAAAAAGCTCATCCGCCAAGCTATTATATTGCCCTCTGATGTATTTATACATGTTAATTAGATCTCCTCTAAGGCGTCTTTTCTCTAGACTAAATAAACCCAGTTTATCTAACCTTTCTTGGTAAGCGAGACCTTCCATCCCACGTATCAATTTTGTAGCTCGTCTCTGCACCTGCTCTAAAACTGCAATATCATTTTTGTAATGTGGTGCCCAGAACTGAATTCCATATTCCAGATGTGGCCTTACTAGAGAGTTAAACAGGGGCAATATTATGCTAGCATCTCTAGTTTTTATTTCCCTTTTAATGCATCCCAAAATTTTGTTCGCTTTAGCTGCAGCGGCTTGGCATTGAGTACGATTATTTAACTTGTTGTCGATGAGTACTCCTAAGTCTTTCTCCAAGTTTGATGTTCCCAACTGTATCCCATTTATTTTGTATGGCGCTAGACCATTGGTACGACCAAATTCATGACTTTACATTTGTCAACATTGAATTTCATCTGCCATGTATGTGCCCATATAGCCATCCTATCCAGATCCTGTTGCAATATGACACTATCTTCCTGAGAGTTGATGATTCTGCACAATTTCGTATCATCTGCAAAAATAGCAACATTGCTCACTACTGCATCTACTAGGTCATTAATAAATAAATTGAAGAGCACTGGACCCAGTACAGACCCCTGTGGGACCCCACTGCTAACAGTCTCCCATTTTGAGTACGATCCATTGACCACAACTCTTTGTTTTCTGTCCATTAGCCAGTTCCCTATCCATGCACACAAACTCTTCCCCAGTCCTTGCATCCTCAACTTTTGCACCAGACTTCTGTGGGGAACAGTGTCGAAGGCCTTTGCAAAGTCCAAGTATATCACATCTACAGCATTCCCAATATCCATATTAGCATTCACTACCTCATAAAAGCTGAGCATGTTAGTCAAACAGGACCTGTCTTTAGTAAACCCATGTTGATGCTGAGAAATAAGATTATTTTCTACTATGAAGTCATGTATAGTATCTCTTAGTAACCCCTCAAATAGTTTGCATACAACTGATGTTAAGCTTACAGGTCTATAATTTCCTGGATCAGATTTTTTGCCCTTCTTAAATAATGGGAAAACGTGGGCTGTACGCCAATCCACTGGGACTCTGCCAGTGGCAAGAGAGTCACAAAAGATAAGATAAAGGGGCTTAGCTATAACTGAACTTAATTCTCTTAGGACCCGAGGATGCATGCCATCCGGGCCAGGTGCCTTGTCTATTTTTAATTTATTTAGTCTTGCCTTTACTTCTTCCTGCGTTAAGTATTTAATATTACAGTTAGAAGATTGAGACTCTTCTGCCTCTGTAATTTGCAACAGTGCTGTTTCCTTTGTGAAGACAGAAGCAAAGAAAGCATTTAATAACTCTGCCTTACCTTGGTCATCCACCATTGAGTTCCCACCCTCATCCTTTAGGATTCCTATACAGTCAACCTTTCTTTTTTTAGAGTTGATGTACTTGTAAAACTTTTTTGGGTTAGATTTGATATCCCTAGCGATTTGATTTTCAGCTTCGATCTTTGCCAGCCTAATTTCTTTTTTACAATTTTTATTGCACTCCCTATAATTGCTTAGTGCAGCCTCGGTCCCCTCCTGTTTTAGGACCTTATAGGCATTCTTTTTCCTCTTCATTTTATCCCTAACCTTTCTATTCATCCATAGAGGCCTTTTTTATTCCTAGACATTTTGTTTCCATATGGGATATACATACTACAATATTGATTGAGAATAAGTTTAAAAGCTTGCCATTTCCCTTCAGTGTCCTTCCCTTGTAGTACATTATCCCAGTTCACCAAACTTAGTGCCTGCCTAATTTGATTGAACGTTGCTTTTCTAAAATTCATAGTTTTAGTGGTCCCGCTGCCCCGTGGCCTATCAGTCACCAGATCAAACGTTATCATGTTGTGATCACTATTTCCCAAATGTTCTTGAATCTGCACATTTGATACATTATCTGGTCTATTAGAAATGATCAGATCCAGTAACGCATTCCCCCTAGTTGGTTCCGTTACCATTTGAGTCAAGTAATTGTCCTGTAGTGCTGCCAGAAATCTGCTGCTTTTACCAGAATGGGTAGCCTCAATACCCCAGTCAATGTCTGGAAAGTTGAAGTCGCCCATAATTATGACCTCATTTTTACTTGCAGCTTTTTCAATCTGCTGTAGTAATTGCAGTTCTGCAGCTTCATTAATAAGAGGTGGTCTGTAGCATACCCCAATAAGCAATTGGCAACTTTTATTTCCACCATGAATATTTACCCAAACGGACTCCACATCTTCGCAATCTTCCTCCATCTCATCGTTGAGGACAGCTGTAAAAGAATTCTTAACAAATAGACAAACCCCTCCACCTTTTTTCCCTGTTCTATCCCTCCTAAACACATTGTATCCTTTTAAATTAGCTATCCAGTCATGGCTTTCATCCATCCATGTCTCGGTTATTCCCACAATGTCATAGCCTTTCTCATTCAGAATGAACTCTAGTTCGTCTATTTTATTTGCAAGGCTCCGAGCATTGGTTACCATGCACTTTATATTTTTACCACCACATTTACCAATTTTGTTTACACGAAATGGGCTACTTGAAGTTTTACCAACCTCCTTAATCTTTACACTGTCCCCACCCCCCTCTCCACCCCCCATAATGTTAGGCTCCCACTGTCTTTTTACCTTATCTTGTCTACATATTGAGACTTTATCCTCCCGCCTCCCCCCAGATCCTAGTTTAAAATCTCCTACAGTGCTTGGTGCAACAGTAATACTAATTAGTTTTGGCAGAACCTCACCAGAGGAGCTGGTAGGTACTATCAGTAAAGAACCTCACCAGAGGAGCTGGTGGGTATTATCAGTAAGGAACCTCACCAGAGGAGCTGGTGGGTATTATCAGTAAGGAACCTCACCAGTGACAAGGGCTCACTGGTGAGTAGAGTGGTCAGACAGATCGGTTCGGCAACAGACAGGAGGATACAGTACAGAATCGACAGACAGAGACAGGGCGAGTATCAGGCAAGGTTGGCAACAAGATCAGATGGGCAGAGGTACCAAATCAGGAGACAGACACGGAACGGTAATCAGGCTAGGGTTGGCAACAGGATCAGATAGGCAAAGATACAGAATCACCGAGAGTAAGATTGGTCAGAACTAGCCAGAGTCATACACAGATAATAAGCAATAATAACAGTAGTAATAATGATTCCTAGTCTTGTGTGAAATCCCTGGTTTCCTCCCAGATCAAAGCACACCAGATCTATCTAAGGTCTGAGCGCTAACACGAAGTATTCACGACAGCAGACAACTAGCAAGTGAAGCCGAGAGGCTTAAGAAGCGGAAGAGATCCCCAAGGCTCGCCCACCAGCCTCAGGAGCGGCGAGCGTGCCCTCTGACGTCAGCCGACCAGCCGGTCAGCTGACGCGCCTCTTCCTGGCATAAAGATTTTGACAGCGAGCGCACGCACGCGCTAATGTACCCCTGAGCCTGGCAGAGACACGCGTCCTCGGCGTACTAGACGCCTGGGAAAAACTAGCAGGCAGGGACCCAGCAATAACTGCGGTGGACCCACCGTCCACCGCAGCTGACATGCGATTACTCCCCACACCCGTCCTCGGCGTGCTAGATGCCCGAGGCGCAGGGAGACTGGCAGGCAGGGAACCAGAAGCAGCTGCGGTGGTACGGCTATCCACCGCAGCTGACATGTCACTATTCATTACAACACAAGCTGAGACACTGCTGGCAGTGTTTACATTATCTTCTTGGTTTTCTTATCAGCTACTCTTGTAATCACTTCCTCAAGATCGGCATCAGTGCAAAGCTTCTCACTGAAGAAGAAAGTACTGTGTTTCACTGTTTTAAAGCTGTGGTGCTACCAGGGTTTTTTTCTGGTAGTAGTTGTTTTATGCTTTAAAGAATCTTTTAGAGCATAACAGTAATGCTGTGTTTCATACCACATTAAATTGTGGCACCCACCTCATGGGCATTCGATGAAGCTTGCTCCTTATATCTGCACCTTTGAGAAAGAGATGAGACTAAGCCCAGCTTATAATTAGGCTCAAAAAGGACCATAACAGTTTGATCACTTCTAAAGCCATGTCAAGAGAGTTATATGCTTCTGCCAAATAAGACAGGGTGATCTTTCCTCTCCTCTGTACCAGCAGTTTTCATCCTCCCTGACCAACCATTCCAGTAGTTTGATATCCCTTTATCTTTGTTCAAACATCAGAAGTGCAGTAAATAGCTTGGTGTTTTTTTCTCTGAGGAAAGAGGGAGGGCCAGGTGTCAGAAGTGGAGTGATGCGGGGTCTTTGGGACTGCTTCGTGGGTCAAGACACCGCAGGTAAATATAACTTTTCATTACAGCAGCGCTGCAGGATTTTGTATTTTAGGATGGAGATACTCTTTAAACTGCAAAAACAGAAAGGAAAAAAAAACAAAAAACATCCAAGAAATTTCTACAATATTACAAGTGGCAAACTCTACAGTTTGGTACATCCTGAGAACGAAAGCAAGTGCTGGTGAACTCAGTAAAGAAGAAAGACCTAGTCAACCACAGAAGACAACAGTGGCGGATGATTGCAGAATGATTTCCATGGTGAAGAGAAATCTATTCATAAGAGTTAGCCAAGTGAACAACACTCATAAAGGGGTAGGCGTATTGATATCAAAGTCTACCATAAAGAGAAGACTGCATGAAAGTAAATACAGCAGGCACACTGCAAAGTGGAAACCACTCATAAGACTCAAAAACAGAAAGGCTAGATTTGACTTTGCTAAAGAACATCTAAAAAAGCCAGCACAGTCCTGGAAAAACATTCTTTGACCAGATGAAACCAAGATCAACCTCAACCAGAATGATGGCAAGAAAAAAAGTAATGAGAAGGCGTCCAAAGCATACCACATCATCTGTAAAACACAGGGGAGGCAGTGTGATGCCATGGGCCTGCATGGCTGCCAGTTGCACTGGGAAACTAGTGTTTATTGATGATGCGACAGAGGACAGAAGCAGACGAATGAATTCTAAGGTGTTCAGAGACATACTGTCTGCTCAAGCCCAGCAATTCAGTCATATTGATTGGGTGGCGTTTCATGATTAATATGGATAATGACCCAAAACATACAGCCAAAGCAACCCAGAAGTTTATTAAAGCAAAGAAGTGGAAAATTCTTAAATGGTCAAGTCAGTCACCTGATCTTAGGCCCACTAACAAGCAGCAACTGGAAGCTGCTGCAGAAAAGGCCTGGCAGAGCAATAAAAGGAGGAAACTCGGCATCTGGTGATATCCATGAGTTCAAGACTTCAGGCTGTTATAACCAGCAAAGGGTTTTCAACCAAGTATTAAAAATAAACAAATTATTTAGTTATTTAACTTGTCAAATTACTTTTGGCCCCTGAAATGAAGGGATAGTGTTAAAAAATGTTTTAGTTGGCCGGGTGCACTGTATTAAAATGGTTCTGCTGCCTAAAATTCTTTATCACTTTAGATTGCTTCCTGTCCGGATCCCCCCGCACTATTTGAGGCTGTTTCAGTATAAAATAAATACATTTATCTGGGGCAATTCCAGACCTAGAGTCGCTAGAACCTCAATATATATACCCAAACCTACTGGAGGATTGGGAATCCCCAACTTGAGCGCGTACTATCAAGCAGCCCAGATTGCGCCAATGGTTGGCCTGTATAGAGGGTCAGATATGCCACAATGGGCATTAATCGATATAGCCCCTGCAGCCCCCTTGTCAGTGCAATGTCCCATTTGGCTTCCACCCAAGCTTCAGCCACCCCTACTAAGCAACATAATGAAACACTGCCTACGGGTTTGGGACTCTCTCAAGTATTCCTGAAAACTGCTGTCTCCACTTTTGCCAATAACCGATAATCCTCTCTTTCTCCCGGCTTATGAAGACTCAGTAGCTTTTCGTTGGTGGGTCTCTAATAATTTATTAATTGTACATCATTTAATCGGTGATTCAAAGGTGGTCAGTTGGGATTATTTGAGAGATAAGTACCAAATCCCTGGCTCAGAGTACTTTAGATATTTGCAGTTGCGACACTGGATTAATTCCTTGCTGAAGAATAGCTCAACTTCCAGCATATCTTTATCATTATTTGAAAACGCATGTCTTTTGGATACTAGGGTCTCTGGGCTCATAAGCAAGCTGTACTTGTCTTTAATTACCCCTACCCCCTCCTTCTCACATGGGTATGTAAAAAGATGGGAGACCGATCTGAAAGGTACCCGTACTATAGAGGAATGGTCACATGCTTGGCATAGCCTTTTTCATCTTTCTATCAATCTTGGCCTTGTGGAAGCCTCCCTGAAGGTGATGATGAGATGGTATTTGGTTCCTACCAGATTGACGCATTTCGGAGGGGATGATAAATGTTTTCGGGGTTGCCAATCCAGAGGAGACCTGCTACATACCTTTTGGTCATGCTGCTTGCTCTCGCGCTTCTGGTCCAAAATCTATCGCTTGATACAGGCTGTCTTCCATACCCAGCTGCGCAAGGACCTGTGGTCTGCCTTGCTACACTTTAAGACAGACTCTCTTACTAAAAGTCAGGAAATTCTTCTTCAATTTATTTTTGTGGCTGCTAAACAAACAATAGCTAGAGCCTGGAAGAAACAGCTTGTACCATTTGAAGAAGTCAAAAATAGGGTTTCCGGGTACATGATCCAGGAGCAGCTGGCAGGAATCCTTCTGGATAGGCGCCCCAAGGTCGACAAAATCTGGGAGCCCTGGAAGTTATATTTGACAATCACGGGTAATGGGTAGCCGGATGGACCACTTAACTATTAGCAGTGGGATCTTGGACTAGAGAATGTAGGCCATGGTAAGGACCAGATTTCTCCTCTCTTTCCTTTCTTCTTTTTCTGTCCTCTTCGTTTTTCTTCTTTCTTTTCCCCCTTTCTCTTCTTGTTGAAGGTATCTCTGCCCTCCCGTTCTGTTTCGGGTGGGGCCCGAGGCTCCTCGAGCAAAGTCCTCAGATTGGGGATCGTGTTCACTCTGGAACACTGGATTCCCACATCTACCCTGAAATGGGGGCTACATAGTCCCTCTTTATAGGACACTCCATCACGACTTCATTGCGGATTTGTCGTGCATGTACAATTGCTAACTAACTGTCAGTCATGATGTTCTGTCCCAATGAGAAATTTGTCCTGCATTGTATGCTGTATAATTTTTTCAAACTTCAATAAAACTGTTTGAAATAGAAAAAATGTTTTAGTTGCCTCACAATTGTATGCAATTGTTTTGTTCACCCCGCTGAATTAAAGCTGAAAATCTGCACTTCAACTGCATCTGAGGCGTTTCATTTAAAACTCATTGTGGTAATGGACAGAACCAAAATGAGAAAATAAGTTGTCTCTGTCCAAAGACTTATGGAACTGTAAATGTGTTTTCTTTTCCTCTCAAGTTAAATTCAACTTTTTCCATGAAGACACACTTGGGAGTAGGCAATAGATGACTAGAGATGGCTTGATCCTCAGATTTTGTGTTTGCGGAGGCGAACTTCCGCAAAAGACAGCGAACCGGCAAACTGCAATAGGCTTCAATGGGCAGGCAAACTTTAAAAACTACAAAAACACTGTTTCTGGCCACAAAAGTGATGGAATAGATGTTTCAAGGGGTCTAAAACTACAGATTATTATTTTTTTTTTATTATTTTTTTTACACAGAGCAGGGTTATAATCCCTAAAGGGCAGAAATCACATTACATTCCTAAATTGGAGGCATAAAGTGCTTTAAAACATCTTGTGTGTGTATACATCAATCAGGTAGTGTAAGTAGTGTACTGCTTTACACTGACAAACCAAACTCACTGTTTAACGTACCGCCGCAAACAGCAGCAAAGGCTGTTTATATTTGTGTGCTGCTTTTATTAATGTGTGCATACCATTGGTGTTTGTGTTTTGTGATCAAGTGCCTTCACAAAGCAGTTGTTCCTAGTTGGGTGTTGGGCTTCCCACGACTCTGGTATCAGAGGCACACACAACAACAAAAATGCCACACTGGTGAGCTTTGGAATGTTGGCATTCGGGTGGTGGCAACAGCAGGTGTTGAAGGGCTTGTTGGCTGGATGACCCCAAGTGTATCACTAAATGCATCATGTGTGAATAACTCCTCTGACACATCAAGTGGAGCAGCTGTGTTGCTAGTGGTAGTAGTGTTAAGTTTTTGTGTGAAACCAGAAGCTGAGCAGGAGGAAGAGGGAGTGTCAAGGAACCCAGCACAACCTCGAAAATATCTGCGGGGTGGCCTGCCTCTGCCTGTTATTTTTCCCATATTGGGGGTATGCAGTACTACTAACAATATTCAATAGTGGTAGACCGTGTGTGTAATCACAAAGAGGCACGCAATCAGTGTCAAATACACAGCAGGTGTGTGTGTGTGTGTGTGTGTGTGTGTGTGTGTGTGTGTGTGTGTGTGTGTATATCACGTTGAATGAAGTCCTAAACACAGCTCTCTGTTGTCTCATCGCACCTAACCCCCCCCATCTTAATAATGGTGGCCATACATGGTACAATTTTTTCATACTATCTTAACATTTCTATGTAGTATAAGGGTAAATTAAGTGAATATACTGAAAGGATAATTTAGACAGTTCCCTTAGATCAGGGATCCCCAACCTGTGGTCCGCGGCCCACTGGTGGTCTGCAGGACGCTTTCAGTTGGGCCGCGGGACTGTCCTCTTGCCCCCGCCCCCTCTGCAGCCGCCGCTGCTGTTATCTCTGGCGGCCGCTTGGTATCTTACATTCCCCTTCTCTCCCTCTTGTCAGCGTGACGTGTGAGTCACAGCAGCACGCCCTGCAGCTGCTGTGACAGAGAGGGAGAAAGAGCGGCTTCCTGTAGCGGCGCGCTGTTACTATGGGAACCGCTCTCTCTTTCCTGCTTCCTCCCTCTCCATCACAGCAGCAGCGGGGCGCGCTCCGGCGAGAGAGAGAGGGGAATGTAAGCTAGTAGTGCCCCAGTATAGCTAGTATAGTGCCCAATTAAAAACTATAGTGCCAGACACTCTTTGCCTCTGTGAGACTTTTGAGTGTATACCTTAGCAGCACCATAAATATTGCTGGCCTGCACAGGCTTCTGCAGTTTCATAAAATAACAGAAGCTTTCTTTAAATGTTAGGAAGTTAGAGTTTGGTACAATGTGGTACAAATAAGCTTGGTTACCTGCAAGTCTAGTCGCTGTGCACAAGCGAGAGGTTAGTCTGGTGAGCCACATCTTGTAATGAGGGTCAGTGGACTCTCAACTGGAAAACAAATATGATACAGATTTAACAATTAGAAATACATACAAAGGTTTCCTTCCTCTAGCATAGCTGATCTACATGTTTTGTGGAGGAGAAGCAGGTGAATTCAAAACACATACGCCCCCAAAAAATCCATTGTGGCTAACCAATATCTCCCCAAACACAGAGGATAAGGGGACACCTGTACAGACATCAGTCTGTCAGCTTTTCTGATCATAATTCATTATCTCCAACAACAGTAATCTAATGTCTCTGCAAAGTTTAACTCTAACTTCCTTGAACAGTGCAGAAACCATTAGCAAGATGGCAGCTGCCATACATGAAAAAAAACACAATCACTAGCACCATATCAGCTAGGGAAAATAATGTGACAGTTAAAGGAAACGTGAAGCAAGAGGTATATGGAGGCTGCTATATTTATTTCCCTTTAAACAATACCAGTTGCCTGGCAGCTGTGCTGATCTATTTGGCTGCAGTAGTGTCTGAATAACACCAGAAACAAGTATGCAGCTAATCTTGTCAGATCTGACAATGTCAGAAACACCTGATCTGCTGCATGCTTATTCAGGGTCTATGGCAAAAAGTATTAGAGGCAGAGGATCAGCAGGAATGCCAGGCAACGGATATTGCTTAAAAGGAAATAAATATGGCAGCCTCCATATCCCTCTTGCTACAGTTGTCCTTAAACAATACCAGTTGCCTAGCAATCCTGCTGAACATTCAGGCATCAGTATTGTCTGAATCACACACCTGAAAAGAACATGCAGAAAATCCAGTCAGGTTTTTGTCAGGAACCTCTGATCTGCAAGCTTGTTCAGTATCTTTGTCTAAAAATATTAGAGGCAGAGGATGAGCAGGACTGCTGGCAGCCTCCATATCCCTCTCACTTCAGTTTTCCTTTAAAAGACACTGAGCCCAATCCAATTCACTGTTTCTCCCAAGTTTTCTCTTAGGTAATATTTTCACATTATACTTTTTTTTACCTACTTTTTGGTACTTTTTCAATTGCAGAGTTCAAAAGTTATTTTAAACAGAAGATTAAAAAAAATGATCTCCTAGGAGAAAACTTAGAAGAAAAAGTGAATTGGATCAGGCCAACTGTGCTTAGCATTGGCTGCTATGATAAAATGTTGGTCTATGGCTAGTGGTAGTAGTAGAAAGAACCATGCTCTTTTTGGTCAATATGGTGTGATCAGTATCCTGTTGGCTCTGACTGACACAATCGTTTGTAGTACTTTGCTGATCAGCAGGGATGCTCACCGGATGCTCTCACGAGTAATTACTTGTGAATCAAATAAGGTTTAATTGGCGCAGGTGTGTGGCGGGGATACAAGGGGTTATTTGCCCATAATTCCGTGATCGGCTCTGCGTTCCAAAGAGCTTGCACACGTCCTATTGGTCGCGTTGCAAGCCTCTCACCGCTGCACTTCCATCGGTGTGAGGTTTTTCTTGAAGGAGGAAGTGCAACGGTGTGAGGTTTGCAATGCGACCAATAGGACGCGTGCAAGCTCTTTTGAACGCAGGGCGGACGGCGGGAATTATGGGTAAATAACCCCTTGTATCTGCGCCAATTAAAATAGCGATCATCGCACTAAACACAGAGTAATTTTCTGTGAATTTTAGGGAATGTGACTTTGGACCCTACATTCCCTGGATGGAATTGCTTCAAAAATAGGCAACACAACTGCAATTTTGGCAAATCACGATCGCTCCTGTGAAATCACCACCATTAACCAGGTTAATGTAGGGGGTTAATTGACTTTATTATCTTTATAAATTCTTTGTGCTGATGAGAAAGTTCTGAACAAGAATCTCTATTTATGCCCTACTAATACCACTTAAGGACCGCATGATTTTTCTGTGATCTGTGCTGGGTGGCCTCTTCAGCCCCCAGCACAGATCACGTTGCAGGCAGGGCAATCAGACTTCCCCCCTTTTTTTCCCACTAGGGGGATGTCCTGCTGGGGGGTCTGATCGCCGCCGGCTATCTGTGTGTTGCGGGGGCTCCTCAAAGCCCCCTCCCTCTCCTCCTCAGAATAGGATCGCTGTCCTGTACCGCCTTAGATAGGCTTCAGCCTATCAGATGCTGGCCAATCAGAGGCCGGGGATCACCCACATCTGATAGGCTGAAGCCTATCTAAGGCGGTACAAGACGAATCGCAATCAGAGGCCGGGGATCGCCGATCTCCTTTACGGCGCTGCTGTAACAGCAGCGCCGTACGCTGTAAACACTGGGGATTTCTTCCCCGGGTGTTTACATTTAGCCTGCGAGCCGCGATCAATTGGCCGGGCGGGACCACGTGATGCCGCATGCGTTAAAGAGTATGCATTACGGCATCACGGACGCCAGAGTGAGCTGCACAACGCGGCTCACTCTGACGTCCACATCAGAGAGCACCAGGCATTGCGTTAGGGGCACGTTATGTGCCCTATAACGTCCCCTAAACGCAACGTCCTGGTGTGTAAGTAGCCTAAGTGACCGCAACATAGGAGAAAAGCCATTTATGGCTCATTTTACTCTGGAAGAAATGTACTTATTTGTATGTGTTTTAAATTTTAAGATTTTCGCGACAGTTCCTCTTTAAAGGACTTCCGAGGCCAAAATCCGGCCCCCAAATGTAAAAAAAGTTATCTACCTGTATGACTTTCTAAGGCACGGAGGACGCCGTCCGCGCCCTCCGTGCCGTTCCGCCGGGTCCCCGCCTCTCAATACGACCCCGAATGGCTCCCGACCCCACGGCCAGGGTCGGGCTCTGCTGCCTGTATAAAGATGGCCGCCGACCCTGGCCGCGGCTGCGCACTCCGCATGGCCGCTACTGCGGCTGCGCAGCACTAGGGCCAACCCCCCGATCCACGCTACAGGAAACAGCCTGTTGCGTGGATCGGGGGGTTGGCCCTAGTGCTGCGCAGCCGCAGTAGCGGCCATGCGGAGTGCGCAGCCGCGGCCAGGGTCGGCGGCCATCTTTATACAGGCAGCAGAGCCCGACCCTGGCCGTGGGGTTGGGAGCCATTCGGGGTCGTATTGAGAGGCGGGGACCCGGCGGAACGGCACGGAGGGCGCGGACGGCGTCCTCCGTGCCTTAGAAAGTCATACAGGTAGATAACTTTTTTTACATTTGGGGGCCGGATTTTGGCCTCGCAAGTCCTTTAACCACTTGAGGACCCACCCTTTACCCCCCCCTTAAGGACCAGCGCTGTTTGTTGGGATCTGTGCTGGGTGGGCTCTGCAGCCCCCAGCACACTTCAGCGGGCACGCAGAGCGATCAGATCGCCCCCCTTTTTTCCCCCCTATGGGGATGATGTGCAGGGGGGGTCTGATCGCTCCGGTCTGCAGGCATGTTGCGGGGGGGGGGCACCTCAAAGCTCCCCTCCGCGGCGAAATTCCCCCCCTCCCTCTCCTACCTGTCATGCCCAGTGATCCGGGCTGCACAGGACGCTATCCGTCCTGTGCAGCCAGTGACAGGACGTCCCCTGTCACATGGCGGCGATCCCCGGCCGCTGATTGGCCGGGGATCGCCGATCTGCCTTACGGCGCTGCTGTATGTGTCTCCTACATTTACATTTTGTCTGCGAGCCGCGATCAGCGGCTCGCAGGCTATTCACGGAGACCCGCTCCGTGATCTGACAGGAAACGGCCGCTCGCGCGAGCGGCCTTTCCTGATTAATTAGGGAGGCACCTGGCGATGCAGAACTGCGTCTCTGGTCCTCCAGCTACCACTTTGCCGCCGCACGGTATGAGTGTGCGGTCGGCAAGTGGTTAAAGAGACACTGAAGCTAAAAAAATTATGATATAATGAATTGGTTGCGTAGTATTGATAATTATTAGAACATTAGTAGCAAAGAAAATATTCTCACATTTTTATTTTCAGTTATATATTTTTTTATAACATTTCATCACTCTAATATTTGCAGTTTACACACTACTCAGCATTCTAAATGATTTTACAGAGCAAGCTAGTGAACTTTTGAACTGTTCTCTGCAGGAAAAAAACAACAATACAGTGCCAGACACTTGAGGTAAAAAGCTTCAGAAGACAGAGCTCTCTGTAACTTTGAAAGTCATGGAGCTCAATGGCTTTTTTGCATAGAAAACAACTGGAGTTTCTTAACTCGTCCTGTACTGGATACAATAGTAGACATAGTTCTATGCTCCTAATGTTTTATTTCTTAGCTGTACTACACATACAAATCATATCATAATTTTTTTCCGCTTCAGTGTCTCTTTACTAAAGTATATTGATTCAGCTTACCTTTCTACTTCTACAATTAAGACTGTATTATTTATGGGCACCTGTAGGCCTCAGTTCAACTTATGCAGGGAACACAGTTGCTGGAGTTGTGCCCGTTTTCCCGTCTGCAGCACTGGCCATTGAATTCAATGGCCCCACTCAGGAAATGTACCTGGTTAGCATTTTTCCTCTGGATCTTAAATCGACAGCTTTCTGCTTATTTCCAAACGTTCATAATTACAATGTATTCTGCCTCCTGTGGAGGCTGGATTCACAGTGGTCAGCTGCATAACACGTGCATTAAAATGAGTGTGAACTGCAATAGAGACTGGACATAGACTTTATAACAAAGCCTGCATGCACCGTGGTAAAATAAAGCAATCAGTTACAACGCTGTACTGTGACCAGGCCCATAGAACTGTATGGGTAGTGAGTTGACATGCAAAATTATTCTGCAATGCAACTGAGCACTGTGAACTAGGCTGGAGCAAAAGTGAAAAAACTGTGTGCAGGAAACTCGCGAAAAAACAACCCTGCGGTGTGTTCCCTGCTTCAAATGTGTGTTTTCATACACAGCTTTCTGAAACACCATGCACATTTGGACAGGAAAACATGCTTGTGTCTCCCACCTGTTCACGCACCTCCATTACCATACACCCATCCGATGGATCTGAGTGACCTCGACTTGCTTAATCTCCATGCTCCCATCCAGTGACTACCTTGTACTCATACTGTGCTGTGTGATCTGGCTTGCATGTATTTCTGTATTTTCTTATTGCTGTATGTCACCCCTAAATATTGTCTGTAACCTTTACTAATGTCCAGTGCTGCATAATATGTTGGCGCTTTAGAAGCACAATAAATAAGTAATAGCGATCAAAAGCCAGAACAACATTTTGGGCAACCCTCCACATTTGTTGATGAAAAAAGTCATTGCTTCAGATCAGCTCCAGAGTAAGGATTAATACAAAAAAAAAAAATTCAGCTTGCTCACCTCGGTCGTGTTTGCGCCTAGAAAATACAGTAATGCCACAGTGTCCTAAGGTAGCTTAATCAGTGTTTTTCGTATCCTTTAATTTAAAGGCACTTCTGAAGTACTAAGCCATGTCCAGGCACTTTGCCTGAATGAGATGAAAACGTACATGAGTGGCCAGCAAGAGGGATGAAGCAAAGATGGAAATTACTGGTGACATGTTAGTAAGTGCAGCATGTCCCCCTACACATCATGCTCCTGGATGCAGCATGTCCCCCTACACATCATGCTCCTGGATGCAGCATGTCCCCCAACACATCATGCTCCTGGATGCAGCATGTCCCCCAACACATCATGCTCCTGGATGCAGCATGTCCCCCAACACATCATGCTCCTGAAATGCAGCATGTCCCCCAACACATCATGCTCCTGGATGCAGCATGTCCCCCAACACATCATGCTCCTGGATGCAGCATGTCCCCCAACACATCATGCTCCTGAAATGCAGCATGTCCCCCAACACATCATGCTCCTGGATGCAGCATGTCCCCCAACACATCATGCTCCTGGATGCAGCATGTCCCCCAACACATCATGCTCCTGGATGTAGCATGTCCCCCTACACAACATGCTCCTGGATGTAGCATGTCCCCCTACACAACATGCTCCTGGATGTAGCATGTCCCCCTACACAACATGCTCCTGGATGTAGCATGTCCCCCTACACAACATGCTCCTGGATGTAGCATGTCCCCCTACACAACATGCTCCTGGATGTAGCATGTCCCCCTACACAACATGCTCCTGGATGTAGCATGTCCCCCTACACAACATGCTCCTGGATGCAGCATGTCCCCCTACACAACATGCTCCTGGATGCAGCATGTCCCCCTATACAACATGCTCCTGGATGCAGCATGTCCCCCTACACATCATGCTCCTGGATGCAGCATGTCCCCCAACACATCATGCTCCTGGATGCAGCATGTCCCCCAACACATCATGCTCCTGGATGCAGCATGTCCCCCAACACATCATGCTCCTGAAATGCAGCATGTCCCCCAACACATCATGCTCCTGGATGCAGCATGTCCCCCAACACATCATGCTCCTGGATGCAGCATGTCCCCCAACACATCATGCTCCTGGATGCAGCATGTCCCCCAACACATCATGCTCCTGGATGTAGCATGTCCCCCTACACAACATGCTCCTGGATGTAGCATGTCCCCCTACACAACATGCTCCTGGATGTAGCATGTCCCCCTACACAACATGCTCCTGGATGTAGCATGTCCCCCTACACAACATGCTCCTGGATGTAGCATGTCCCCCTACACAACATGCTCCTGGATGTAGCATGTCCCCCTACACAACATGCTCCTGGATGTAGCATGTCCCCCTACACAACATGCTCCTGGATGTAGCATGTCCCCCTACACAACATGCTCCTGGATGCAGCATGTCCCCCTACACAACATGCTCCTGGAT
This sequence comes from Hyperolius riggenbachi, assembly GCF_040937935.1. NCBI lineage: Eukaryota > Metazoa > Chordata > Amphibia > Anura > Hyperoliidae > Hyperolius > Hyperolius riggenbachi. The sequence continues at coordinate 244,834,878 of NC_090651.1, forward strand.
GCAGCATGTCCCCCTATACAACATGCTCCTGGATGCAGCATGTCCCCCTACACATCATGCTCCTGGATGCAGCATGTCCCCCTACACATCATGCTCCTGGATGCAGCATGTCCCCCTACACATCATGCTCCTGGATGCAGCATGTCCCCCTACACATCATGCTCCTGGATGCAGCATGTCCCCCTACACATCATGCTCCTGGATGTAGCATGTCCCCCTACACATCATGCTCCTGGATGTAGCATGTCCCCCTACACATCATGCTCCTGGATGTAGCATGTCCCCCTACACATCATGCTCCTGGATGTAGCATGTCCCCCTACACAACATGCTCCTGGATGTAGCATGTCCCCCTACACAACATGCTCCTGGATGTAGCATGTCCCCCTACACAACATGCTCCTGGATGTAGCATGTCCCCCTACACAACATGCTCCTGGATGTAGCATGTCCCCCTACACAACATGCTCCTGGATGTAGCATGTCCCCCTACACAACATGCTCCTGGATGCAGCATGTCCCCCTACACAACATGCTCCTGGATGCAGCATGTCCCCCTACACATCATGCTCCTGGATGTAGCATGTCCCCCTACACATCATGCTCCTGGATGTAGCATGTCCCCCTACACATCATGCTCCTGGATGTAGCATGTCCCCCTACACATCATGCTCCTGGATGTAGCATGTCCCCCTACACATCATGCTCCTGGATGTAGCATGTCCCCCTACACATCATGCTCCTGGATGTAGCATGTCCCCCTACACATCATGCTCCTGGATGTAGCATGTCCCCCTACACATCATGCTCCTGGATGTAGCATGTCCCCCTACACATCATGCTCCTGGATGTAGCATGTCCCCCTACACATCATGCTCCTGGATGTAGCATGTCCCCCTACACATCATGCTCCTGGATGTAGCATGTCCCCCTACACAACATGCTCCTGGATGTAGCATGTCCCCCTACAAAACATGCTCCTGGATGTAGCATGTCCCCCTACACAACATGCTCCTGGATGTAGCATGTCCCCTACACATCATGCTCCTGGATGTAGCATGTCCCCCTACACATCATGCTCCTGGATGAAGCATGTCCCCCTACACATCATGCTCCTGGATGCAGCATGTCCCCCTACACATCATGCTCCTGGATGCAGCATGTCCCCCAACACATCATGCTCCTGGATGCAGCATGTCCCCCTACACATCATGCTCCTGGATGCAGCATGTCCCCCAACACATCATGCTCCTGGATGAAGCATGATAAAGGCACATCTAACAGCGCTGGCCAATATGAATTTCCCCTGTCATGATCTCTCGCAGGCACACATTTTACATACCTGACCTCAAACCATCAGCCACCAGCAGTTCCTTCTACTGTACTGTATCCTGTCCGTTCAATTCATTCTTCCCCAGATACTTTCTTCCAAAGAAGCAGTATATTAAAGTTCCGTGGGTGCCAGAGCTCCATCTAGTGACAATAACAAAAATAGCAAACACTTCCATAATTCTGAAGTCTAGCAGCTTCGGAGTTATTTTCCAGCGCGCTTCTTCTTGAATCACAGGCAATCGGGCATCTCTTTATTCTTGTTTTAACAATATTTTCCTAGTGTTCTTTCCTAAATTTTCTGAAGAATGAATGGAAACTGCATGGAAATCACGTTGTATATTGGCACTAATGTGTCTGTCTAGCACTGAGCGGCTAAGGAGCTATGGGCCCTGATGCAAGTTTTACATTGGGGCCCCCCAAACACTCTATACATAACAATTGATACAGAACCTGCCAATGGCAACTACAGTGTCAGAGGTGCTAGAAGGGAATGGGGAGCAGTTTAATGATTACCACTATTCAAATAATCTATTGAAGTCATTATTGTGAGCACAGGACCAATAGAGAGCTAATACTGCAGTTGAGGGGGGGACCCTTTGGGGCTATGGTTGCCACCCAGCCGGTATTCGGGCGGCAGGGCCTATTTTTTCATCAGAAAGCCGGTGCCGGAATATTTTTTTTACCGGTGTGGTGAAATTTTTTACTTTATCAGATTTTGCAACCGGTTGCACTTATTTATAGGTATAGCTATCAGAAAGTGCAACCTAGCCATTGACTTTAACCTATCTGTATCAGAAAATGCAACCCAACCAAACCCTATTCTCACACAGAACCCTCCCCTCTTGCTCAACTAATAACCCCCCTGGAGGGAACAATCCCCCCTCTTGCTCAACTAATAACCCCCCTACACAGTCATACACTGTCCTCTATGGCAAGGTGCAAAATATGATAGGTAGCAAAATTTTTCACTACACCGGCAGTGCATTTGCCGGTGTAGTGAAAAATTTTGCTACCCATCATATTTTGCAACTTGCCATAGAGGACAGTGTATGACTGTGTAGGCGTGGCTCCTCTCTGTTAACACGCCTGTAATTTTTTGCAACCACAGATCCCATTGAGCTAGAAGGGGGATTGTTCCCTCCAGGGGGGGTTATTAGTTGAGCAAGAGGGGGATTGTTCCCTCCAGGGGGGGTTATTAGTTGAGCAAAAGGGGGGATTGTTCCCTCAGGGGGGGGGGGGGGGGTTATTAGTTGAGGAAGAGGGGGGATTGTTCCCTCCAGGGGGGGTTATTAGTTGAGCAAGAGGGGGGGGATTGTTCCCTGGGGGGTGGGGGGTTATTAGTTGAGCAAGAGGGGGGATTGTTCCCTCCAGGAAGGTTATTAGTTGAGCAAGAGGGGAGGGTTCTGTGTGAGAATAGGGTTTGGTTGGGTTGCATTTTCTGATACAGATAGGTTAAAGTCAATGGTTAGGTTGCACTTTCTGATAGCTATACCTATAAATAAATGCAACCGGTTGCAAAATCTGATAAAGTTGCAAAAAATTTCACCACACCGGTAAAAACAAGACAAGACACAGAAGATTAATATTAATTTAAAACCTCCCCAAATTGCTGCCAGCCAGCTGCCAGCCAATGAGAGTGCTTCCACTGGCTGGGCTGGCCCGCCCCTCTCCTGTGCCTACACTTACACTAGCTGTTAGCGTGGCCGAGGTGTAGAAGAAGGAAGTACTGAGCACAGCAAGCAGAGTGTCTGCTCGTCCTTCTGCTCCTCCGCAGTATAGTGACACTTTGAAGTCCTGAGCGTCACACAGGTCTGTTTATCTTGGTCGGCTCAGTTGTGGGCGCTTCACTGACAGTCTGTCACAGTTCTCTGTCACAGGATTCTTACTATAGGGATTCGGGAAGGTATGTTTTGCTGTACCAGGACAAAGGCTAGTGGTTGTAAAAATTCCGGAGACCAGGAGGTGTTTAGTGAAAGCATGAAACTTTTGTGAAGGAGGCTGATAAGATATGCAAATTAACCCTGCAATCAAACAGGGCTTTGGAGCTTGTAAGTTAGCTGAATGGTAGCTACAGATGATTACAAACATTCACATCTGTAATGCTGGGTACACACGATGCGATTTCCCTCTCTATCGACTGGTCAATTGATTATTTCTGACATGTCCGGATCTCGATTGATACAGCGGTCGATTTCTCTAATGCTAAGTGTGCAAAATCGACCGCTGTATCAGTTGAGACCCAATCAAACATGTCAGAAATAATCGATCGAGCGAGAATTTGCATCGTGTTTACCCAGCATAAGGTGGCATGTCCATTTCCGAAATGGGTAAGGTGCTGCTGCGAAGCCGAATCACTATAGCTATGCCATGCACGGTTCTAGGGATTGAATTGCATGGTAGGGGGAACTGCTGCACTGCTGTCCGGATTGGCAAGCGATACAGACAGCAAGCTATTGTTTGAATAGGCGGCATTTTCCCATCTGCATATTCAGACTTATGCTGGGCATACACGGGTGGATCAGCCCTTATCAATCGAGCCGCTGATGGCTCGATTGATAATATCCAACAGGTCTGATGACCCGCCGGATCGATTCCCTGCTCAATCCCCCGCAGGCGGACAATAGCAGGGAATCGAGCAGAAGATAAGGAAGGGACGAGCGGGTATCGATCCGAAGGGACGCGGCGGGAGTCGATCCGGCGGCTAATCGAGCCGCTGGATCGACTCGTGTATGCCCAGCAGTAGTGGAAACAGACTTTTTTGCTTTTACAGCATAAGGGCTCATTTACATCATAGGCACTTCGGTGCGCATTTTGGCAGCACGTATGATGTGCAACACGCAAGAATGGCAGAAGTGCATAGACAGCACTCCTGGCATTCACATCATATGCGCTGCACAGCAGTGTGATGTGCTATCACACTGCTGCATACATTTTTTAGGAATCACAGCGCTGATCTCATTAACTTTGATTGTACGCTTTGCATCCAGATAGCACGGCCAGTCTGCATCAATGATGTGAATGAGCCCTTAAGCTGTGTTCCCACCTGCTGCCAGATCACGTGTAGTTAGCGGGAGCGGAAAGTCCAATGACCTCTCCAATAGTCCGCTGTGATCCGGCTTTAGCCCAGGGCAGATAGGCTCCCCCACAGGCGCAGAATGCTCCAGGACACGGGAGTGTGATGAGGGCGCATGCACAGAAGCCCAGCAGAATGGAGAGATATAGTGACAGAATGGAGGGGTCGAAGAGGATGGCTAGGGAGGCCATGGGTCTTGAGGAAGCCCCAGGTAAGTATAAATAGGGGCTAGTGAACCATCTCAGATTCACTTTAAAGAACAACTGAAGTGTGAGTTCTATGGAGGCTGCCATATTTATTTCCTTTTAAGCAATACCAGTTGCCTGGCAGCCCTGCTGATCCTCTGCCTCTAATACTTTTTGCTATAGTTGTTATTGGCATTATTAAAACACTTCTGCAGACCAGCAGGGCTTCCGGGCACCTGGTATTGTTTAAAAGGTAATGAATATGGCAGCCTCCGTATAACTCTTACTTCAGTTTCCCTTTAAGGTTAATAGCTATGTGTTGTATGTCCTGTTACAGCAGGGGCATAACTGTATAACCAAGGGCTCCTTATCAAACTAATCTTAAGACCTGTACACACACCAGATGAAACTTGTCCAAGGAGGCTGATAACAACCACCTCTGGTAAAAAGCGTGTACAGCGGCACCCAATGCCCCATGACTGCTTGGCCAGCGAACCACTTTTGCGGATCACATTGGGCAAATGACAGCAGATAGCATTGTTCTCCCTACTTAATACCCCTGCTGCACGACGTCACTCCTGCATCGCCCCCCAACATAGAACAGAATGCATTGTTTCCTTCCAAGCAAGTGACATGTCTGCACAGCCTTTGCCCTGCAATGTCGCTCGAGGAATTGGGTCCCAATAGCCTTTGAGTGACATTGAGCATATGAATGGACCTTTAGAGCCTTCTTAGCTTGTAAGACTCCATCTTGAATGTTTCTAAAAATACCCCTGAGCCAGGGTAAAATCTATTGAAGGATGCCCATTGTGGGCTAGATTACCTTTGTAGAAGTGTCTTGGCACTGCTCGTTATCCTCAGGGTTACCCCCATTAATCCACCAACCCCGAGCTACTCTAAACTGCCAGGCGTGGGTTTTGATCAGCACAATAATAGAAAATGCTTGTGAATGAGCACTTGCTTTTTTGGTGTTTGCACCATCTGGAACTTACACCAGCGCAGTTCTGATCCGCGCTCCATCGCTAGGGGGAGCCTCCTAGATTTCATATTTGACTGGAGGATTCTGTCAAATATGAAGGGGAACCGGAACCCCAAGGACAATGAGCAGGACCAGGACACTTCTACAAGGGTAATCTAATCTACAATTCGCTTCAATCTTTTTTTTTTTTTGTTCTCAGTTCAGGGGTTCTTTAAGTTAAGGAAAGACCTTTTTAAGGTAAAAGAATCTTGTAATTATGAAAAATATGTCACTGCTATAAAAGCCACTTACTGAAACAGCACCCGACTGACTGCAATAAGTAAAAAATATTATTTTGATGATTCACTGCATTTCTCCCTTGGGCAAAATTGCAGGACTGAGGCTGTACAAATGCATCACTAACCTGTAGGCTAGCGATGCATTTTGTTGCTATGCAGGAGGCCCAGATGCAAACTAAGAATGTCGGGACAAACCACTCCCACTTTTAGGCCACACCCCCAGACCACGCCCACAAGCCGGTATTTCCCCCCCCAAAAGGTGGCAACCCTATTTGGGGCCCCTCTGGCCCAAGGGCCCTGATGCAGTCGCAACCTCTGCAACCCCTATTGCTACGCCCCTGTTTCCAGACACACTTGAATTTATGAATTTTATAAACAATAGGGAACCCTCTGGAGCCTCCTCCTCAGCCCCACTATCACTAGTCAGGACACTCTTTTAGTTCACAGCCAAACTTCCCTTTAATATATAAGGTCGCATTCACAGGGGCACGTTGCAGAGCTGGGTTATAAAGTCTTACCGCACTGCAATGATAATCCTATGGGCCGTTCAAAGTCGCGTTGAAAATGTTACGTTGTGGTAACTCACTGCTTGCAGTGCGTTACCTCTTAACACAGACACGTTGCAACTTTAACGTCGCATTAAAATGCAACATTCCACTATGAATATGCTCTAAGTGCTGCCGTACTGCATCTGTGTGAGTAAAGCTTCGCCTGCACAGTAGCATGGAGCTGCTCATGGAGAAGTGGCTTCAGCTTACTGCATAGGCACAGTATGGCCCCGCTCATACACGGCGTGGAGTGCTGCCACGGGAACATAGACAATCGCTTCAATTCATCAAGCACCGCATTCGGTAATGCTGGAAACATCTGACTTTACCGAGCACTTAAGGAAATGTCAATTCATCAAAGCAGTTACCACATGAAAAGCTGAAATTACCGAGCAATGAGATAAATTACCGACTTGTACTCAACACGTCAGCAAATGTCAGTAAGGCCCAGTGCACACCGAGCGGTTTTTGGAGCGATCTGCCGGCCGCATCTGCCTATAAAAATGCTTGTCTAATGTATTGCAATGGGATGGTGCACACCGGCGGTTTGCGGTTTTTGCCAAGCCGCGTTTTCGGAAGCGTTTCGTCCTCAATGTAAAGTATAGGAAAAACGCAAACCGCTCTGAAAAACGCTACTTCAGAGCGGTTTGCCAGGCATTTTTGTTACAGTAGCTGTTCAGTAACAGCTTTAACTGTAACAATATGTGTAATCTGCTACACAAAAATGCACCCAAAACCGCTAGGTATGTTTAGAAACGCTCTCTAAACATACCTAGAATAGCTCTGAAATCAGCTCCCAAAACCGCTAGCGTATTGCGGATCTGCTAGCGGTTTTGGTGTGCACTGGGCCTAAATGTCGATTCATTAAGGTTACAGCATTTGGTAACACATTCTGTGATTACCTCCAGCTCTTCTCTGTCAGTTACCAACCAGCAGAGAGAGCGGAACAAAAGATGTATTCCTGGCACCCTTCGGTAGTGTAACCCTTTGAGTCCCTGTTTGAAAATGCAAAGATGCTAGTAATGATATCACCAAGCATGGTATGTGTAATGTCTCCAGGAAGTTCATCTAAGTTGTGGCAATTAAAAGAAATGTTAAGAAAGAGTAATAGACAGATTCAGAGCAGCAGAGGCAATATAACAAACAGTAAATATAACAAATGTGTACATCTAAAGGGATGTTGAGATGCCTCTATTGTAATTGCCTCACTGCAGCTTGTAATGACACAGAGAAACTCCAAGCTGCTCCACTGTTAGGCCTCTTTTCCTCTGTTGAGCTGTGTGCTCAGCAAACAGTTACCAGGCAGCAGTGAGTAGTTGTGAGAGTTTGAAAGGCATTTCACTGCATATCAACAGTCCGTAGAAAAGAGTCATGAACAGCCTTTGATGTATTGAAGCCAATGTCTGATATGTTCAGACAGACCTGTGCGCAGGACCAAGGGGTTGAAGAGGAGATGGGAAGCCTCTGCAGTCTGCACTATCTAAGTAGGAATCTAACTTTTTTTGGGGGGTGGGGGGGGGGGGCGCCTTGGGTCTACTTTGAAGAAGATGGCGGTTACATATGGGTCTGGACAAAAATCATGGATAATAGCTATGAGGATACATAAAAGGTCACATCTACATTCTCGATGTTCCATTCCTTCATAATCCTCATTTAATACGCAGCCCCTTATGTACCCCATTATAAGTAAACAAGCAAGGGTAGCCGTGCTCTCCCTGCTGGGGCGCAAAGGGAGAAGAAGCTGCTGAAGGGAATGGTCAATTTACATACAATCATTATTCCGCTGCACTCTAAACACACAGGACACTGCAAGTTTAGTAGAAATAAAAACCACTAGGTTGCAAAATTGTATTTGTTTGCAAAAATGGAGGATCTTAGCTTCCAAAATGGATGTCAGCATTTTGTTCTGGACCAATTCACCGGTATTGAGGGTCCCTCCATAGAATTGGTCCCTACTCTACCTACACCAGTCAGTAAGCAAGTGAATGCTCTTGAACCTGACATTCAACTTGAGGCAATATCAGTTTCTACCTTTAAAGGGAACCTAAACTGAGAGGGATATGGATGTTTCCTTTTAAACAATACCAGTTGCCTGGCTGTACTGCTGATCTCTGTGGCTGTAGTAGTTGCTGGATCACACACCTAAAACAAGCATGCAGCTAATCCAGTATGACTTCAGTCAGAGCACCTGATCTGCATACTTGTTCAGGGTCTGTGGCTGAAAGTATTAGGGCTCGTTTCCACTAGTGCGGTGTGCGTCTGCGAGACGCACGCTGGCACTGAGCTGGTGGGCGGGATCGCAGGCGAATCCCATCAGCTGGCACATGCATGGCTATGGGATTCGCAGCCTCAGCTGCGAATTCTGCGGGGGGTTCTGGCCGAATCGCTACAGCAAGCGATTCTGCCGGCGGCACCATTCTCCCCTATGGCAGAGCTTCCCAGTGCGATTCATGTGCGGGGAAACTCTGCGGAATCGCGGCAGTTTCTGCCCCAGTGGAAACGGGCCCTTAGAGACACAGGATCAGCAGGAGTATCAGGCAACTGGTATTATTTTAAAAGGAAAAATGCATATCCTTCTCAGTTTATGTTCCCTGGACAGCTCCAACCCTGGACACGTTTAAATCAAAACTGAAAAGCCATTTGTTTAGTCTGGCATTTATGATCGCATACATTTTTCCCCTGTGCACATCACTATATATACTGATCTGAGACAAGCTTATGCGCTTTAGGTGCGCAGGGAGAAAAACACTTTACATTGTTGTCTTTGACTCATTGTAAAGAGAACACATACATATAGATAGATCTGCCTAATTTCTCTAGAGAGCAACAAACTTCTCTACTCACCATTAAATAAATGGTTTGTGCTGGCATTGTGGTAAGAGAGTGACAGCATGCAGCCAGACCACAATGGCTGCTAAAACATGAGCACAAGCAAAGCATGCTCATCCCGCTAAGCTGGGTTTAAAGGGAAATTTACAAACATTGTCCTCAATTCATCAAAGTGCTTGAGTTAAAAATTTGTTTGTCGGTAATTTACCGCATTCGAAAATTACCGAGTCCTAAGTAGTATTCAGCATTTTTTTTTTCGTTGTCGGCAGTTGTTCGTTAAAAGATTGCTAGTGTTCGGTAATGTTGCGGTAACAATGCGATAAGCTGTCGGTAAATATCGAGACTAACAATCTTTTATCAAATAAAAGCCGTTTTCAAAGTGCATTGTGGGTAAGGAAGGTTAATTGTGGGCTACGGAGGCTTCCCTAAGAAATCACGTGGTTGGCCTTTTGGCGCCACTAGGGGTGTGTTAATGCCTTTGAAATGAATTTAAATTTAAATGTAATTTTAATTTAAATTAAAAAATGTATTTAAATAAAAATTAAATTAATAAAATACATTGTATTAAATAAATACAAATAGAATAAATATAAATAAAATAATAAAATAAACATTAAGTAAATTAAATAAAAAATAAATAAATTATGCCCTTTAATTTAAATTAAGAATTTAAAATGTCATTTTGATAAATTAATGCACCAAACTGCTCCATGACTACAAAATGAATGTATCATAAAAGATACTGACAAAGGATAATTCAATACCGCCAGGCAAGTGCAGGAGGCTAAGTTCACAGTGGGACGTTAAAGTCGCGCGTTAAAACAGCATTACACGCAGAATAACTCACTGCAATGAAAAATCAATGCCCTGTTCACAGTGCACACGTTGCGTTGGTGCCTAACGCTGCACGTTAAGTAAAAGTACTGCATGCAGTGCGTTATACATGTTATTAGCTGCGTTGGACTATTTGCACATGCTCAGTAATGACTTGGAAGCATACTTTTCATTGCCTGTATTTTTTACTGTATCTGCTGTATGCGATGGTAACGCTGCGTTGCCACTTTTTGGGCGCGTTGCGTTGTAAGCTTGCAGTGCGACTTTAACGTGGCATCAAAATGCAACGTCCCACTGTGAATCTAGCCGGAGATATTTAGCTCGGTATTTAGCGCACAGAAACACCCACTTTCAGGTTCATGAATACAACTTTTGGTAAATTTACTGAAAGAACATCGCATTCATACCGACTGTTGGTATTTGCTGTCTGTAATCTTCATGAATACAAACATTCAGAATATGGATGCGCTATTTTACCAAACTATAGATAAAGTGTTCGGTAAGCGCTCAGTAATGCTTAATTAATCGAGGCCATTATTAGTAAAGTCTCTGGAGGGAGACCGGGGTAGAGTTCGAGCCTAATAGCTTTGTCAACTAGAAGGATGAAGGATGCCCATGATGGTAGCACTGCAGAATCAACAGGTAAGCTGGACTGGGACATTGTGTTGCAGTGGACCACAAGCCGAACTTAAAAATGACAGACAAGTGGTACAAAGGCAGGAGCATGTAAATAATAACTGAATGGAGTTTGGCCAGTGGAAAAATGGTTATTGTATGCAAATTCAGTCAATGGTAATGGCCCAATTGGTCGTAAAAAATGTGAAATAAAATCCATAAACACTATTCAAAAGTCTGGCTAGTCTGCTCAGTTTGCCCTTTGGTTTCCCTTTGAGTGATGAGCTAAGGACATGCAACATTGAATATGAAGGTTCTTACACAGGGCATTCCAAAAATTGAATTTTGACGCTGACATAGCGTTGATCCCGGAGGAATGTCCGGGATTGGTACCATTTTCAATATGGAGATGGCAGATTTCAGAAAGGAGCAGCAGCCGAATATGACACCTGAGGAATGTCAGAAGATGCCATACGGGATCTACAGGAAGTGCGTATTATATGCACATATCTTTATTTTACAGGTTTGTTTCAGGTAAAAAAAAAGTGTTAGATACTCTATGAAGAGATACCTATGAAGATATCTCATAGAGCCTTCCCGGTCCTCTCTCCATGTTCTCGCTCCACAGCTGCCCCCCTTGAAATTCCGCACCTTCAGGAGTCCTCGGAAGCACTTGTGTATGCACAATACAGAGTCACCCATCTTCAGAAGTACTCGGGGAGACAAGTGCTTTCAAAGCCTTCCAAGTACTCCTGCGGGCGTATAGGACCAGTTGGTCGAATATTTCCATGGGGTAAGGGACCTAATATAAGTTGGTTGCATAAGTAAGCATGTCCTTAAAAGGTGCGTACACACCTGTGACACGTCGCCCATTGGGGATTGTGACCTTGGGTGACATTGCTGGGCTGCCTATACAGACACGTGTCAGCTGTGTAGCTGACGCTGCTATGCAGGGTCCGATGGAGCTGCTCAGGCGTGACGTCATGCGGTGAGCAGGGAATCACCATCGACAAAGAAGTTGGCCATCGCTTGGCTAAGTTTAACAGCCGAGCTGATTGCTTGTGGAGTGGCGGAGGGGGGTACACATGGTTGATTATCAACGGAGGCGGTTGTTATTGGCCGCTTCAGCCAACTTTTTAAGTCAAGTTTGTGTACAAGCCTCAACCACTTCACCTCCCCTGGCACGAATATCTACATCCCTGCTTTGCTGCTTTACCTTGCAGGGACATAGATATTCCTCCCTTGCTGCCACACGCTCCCTCTCGCCCGAGGGAGGGCGCAAACAAGGGGGGTGGGAAGCCATGCCGAAGGGGTAAAGCCAAAAGATGCTGTAAGTGTCAAAAATGGGTGTGGCCATGGACCAGGATGTGGGTGTGGTCACGGGTGTAGCCAAATTTACATGAACTTAGCAATGGTGGGACATTAGACTAGGACTATTGTAGGAATTAGATTGTGACCGCCTCTGACGCAGGTGCTCCCCTGTTTAGGTAGTGACAGGTGTCCCCCAGTTTAGGTAGTGACAGGAGTCCCCAGTTTAGGGAGTGACAGGAGCCCCCCAGTTTAGGTAGTGACAGGGACCCCCAGTTTAGGTAGTGACAGGGACCCCCCCAGTTTAGGTAGTGACAGTTGTCCCCCAGTTTAGGTAGTGATAGGTGGCCCCAGTTTAGGTAGTGACAGGAGCCCCCCCTAGTTTAGGTAGTGACAGGAGCCCCCCAGTTTAGGTAGTGACAAGTGTCCCTTAGTGTATGTAGTGACAGGTGCCCCCCCCCCCCCCCACTCACCGTAGTTCCAGCAGACAGCCCAGCGTCAGAGCTCAGAATCAGCCGGCGTCTAGTGAGAGAGGGCGCACGGTACCCCCATGGACACCGCGCTGCATATGCAGAAGTGATGTCACTTTCGCATATCAGTGCGGTGTCCGCGAGGTCCTGGCGCCCACCCCCACTTGTCGCCGGCTGATCGGAGGTCTGATGCTGGGCTGGCTGCTCTGACTTAGGCAGCGGGGACGGCCGGGGGGCATCCGCCCCATTTTGCCTAACTTGTGGACACCCGTGCGCGTGTTATGCAACATGAACATTGTGAATGCAGCCTTACTGCAGCTGGAACAGCGCGGTTATAATGGGTCCCCCCCCCCCCCTCCTCTCCTTCACCCACCCTGTCTGAAGTACTGCCTCCCCTTCTACTCTTCCTCCTTCAGGACTCCTGCAGCCATTTTCCATAGTCTGGTCACTAGGGATGGCGATGCTTATGAGAATTCATGGAAAAGCATGTGATCAGTTTGATTAGGAGACAGATTTGTAAGGTACTGATTTGCTGGTCATGATCATGAGTTAAACCAGGAAGTCATCACAGCAAATCAGAACCTTACAAATCTATAAGCTGATCAAACTGATCACATGCTTCTCCATGAGTTCTCCTAAGCATTGCCATCCCTACCACCAGAGCTCGTATTGGAGGCCATATTTTCCAGTGTATAGAGAATATCCACTATAATTACTATCGGACTACATAATAGTGGATGGGAAGGCAAAGCAGAGACTTCAGGTTCCTGTTCTAAATGTAGACCATGTGATGCGTCCTGGCGCATATTAATGCACTGGACACAGGGGCGTCGCTAGCCCTATTTTGGGGGGGCACGTGCCCCCAATCTGTCCTGGGGTGCCACGGATCTCCTCCCCAGGGGTGCCCGGCACTCAGTGGCGTAGCTAAGGAGCTGTGGGCCCCGATGCAAGTTTTACAATGGGGCCCCCCATGCACTCTATACATAGCAATTGAAACGGCGCACTAAAATCTGTAAATGGCAACTACAATGTCAGAGGTGCAAGAAGGGGATGGGGAATAGTTTGTTAAAGAGAATCTGTATTGTTAAAATCGCACAAAAGTAAACATACCAGTGCGTTAGGGGACATCTCCTATTACCCTCTGTCACAATTTCGACGCTCCCCGCCGCATTAAAAGTGGTTAAAAACAGTTTTAAAAAGTTTGTTTATAAACAAACAAAATGGCCACCAAAACAGGAAGTAGGTTGATGTACAGTATGTCCACACATACAAAATACATCCATACACAAGCAGGCTGTATACAGCCTTCCTTTTGAATCTCAAGAGATCATTTGTGTGTTTCTTTCCCCCTGTTCTCTTCTCATGCACTGAAGTTTCAGGCTGCTCTTTTCTTCCTGCAAACAGCTTTGCCCTTGTCTGAATTTCCTCAGTATGTGAAAGCCCAGCCAGCTCAGAGGACGATTTATCCAGCTTGTAAGAGAGAAGAGAGAAGCTGCACTAATCTAAATATCACACAGGCAGTGTGCAGAGAGGGGCCTGAAAGGGGGAGTTCACAGCAGAACCACAACACTGAAGAACTTGGCAGCCTTCCAGACACAGGCAGACAAGTCTGACAGGGGAAAGATACATTGATTTATTACAGAGACTGTGATAGCAGAAAGTGCTGCAGTAAGCCAGAACACATTAGAATAGCTTTTGGAACTTGTAGGATGATAAAAAACAGGATGCAATTTTTGTTAAGGAGTCTCTTTAATGATTACCACTATTCAAAGTATATATATAAATGATTATTATGAGCACAGGACCAATATAGAGCTAATACTGTAGTTGAGGGAGGGCCGTTCGGGGCCCCTCTGGTTCAAGGGCCCCGATGCGGTCGCTACCGCTGCACCCCCTATTGCTACGCCCCTGCCGGCACTGCCCGCTGTCCCCTCCAGGCCGCCGCTGCCTCCCCGGCCGTCGCTGCCTAACCCCCCCCCCCCTCTCCCGGCTGACCCCGTGGCCAGAGCTTCAGACCTCGATCAGCGGGCGACCAGACGCAGCGGGCGCTAGGACCTAGCGTACACCGCTGATATGCGGAAGTGACATCACTTCCACATATACAGCGTGGTGCGTCCGGCGCCCGCTCTATCTGGTCGGGTCGCCAGCGGCGCTGATCGAGGTCTGCTGGCTGCGAGGTAAGGGGGGGCGAGCCTGTCACTCACTACCTAACGGGGGTCCCTGTCACTCACTAGCTAACGGGGGTCCCTGTCACTATCAGGGGTCCCTGTCACTATCTATCAGGGGTCCCTGTCACTCACTATCGGGGGTCCCTGTCACTCACTATCAGGGGTCCCTGTCACTCACTAACTGGGGTCCCTGTCACTCACTAGCTATCGGGGGTCCCTGTCACTCACTAGCTAACGGGGGTCCCTGTCACTCACTAACTGGGGTCCCTGTCACTCACTAACTGGGGTCCCTGTCACTCACTAACTGGGGTCCCTGTCACTCACTATCGGGGGTCCCTGTCACTCACTATCGGGGGTCTCTGTCACTCACTATCGGGGGTCCCTGTCACTCACTAACTGGGGTCCCTGTCACTCACTAACTGGGGTCCCTGTCACTCACTAACTGGGGTCCCTGTCACTATCGGGGGTCCCTGTCACTCACTATCGGGGGTCCCTGTCACTCACTAACTGGGGTCCCTGTCACTATTTAACGGGGGTCCCTGTCACTCACTATCGCGGGTCCCTGTCACTCCCTAGCTAACGGGGGTCCCTGTCACTCCCTATCTATCGGGTGTCCCTGTCACTCACTAACTGGGGTCCCTGTCACTCACTAACTGGGGTCCCTGTCACTATTTAACGGGGGTCCCTGTCACTCACTATCTATTGGGGGTCCCTGTCACTCCCTAGCTAACGGGGGTCCCTGTCACTCCCTATCTATCGGGTGTCCCTGTCACTCACTAACTGGGGTCCCTGTCACTCACTAACTGGGGTCCCTGTCACTCACTATCGGGGGTCCCTGTCACTCACTATCGGGGTCCCTGTCACTCGCTAACTGGGGTCCCTGTCACTATCTATCGGGGGTCCCTGTCACTCACTATCGGGGGTCCATGTCACTCACTATATTGGGGGTCCCTGTCACTCACTAACTGGGGTCCCTGTCACTCACTAACTGGGGTCCCTGTCACTAACTGGGGTCCCTGTCACTATCTATCGGGGGTCCCTGTCACTAACTGGGGTCCCTGTCACTATCTATCGGGGGTCCCTGTCACTATATTGGGGGTCCCTGTCACTCACTAACTGGGGTCCCTGTCACTCACTAACTGGGGTCCCTGTCACTCACTATCGGGGGTCCCTGTCACTCACTATCGGGGGTCTCTGTCACTCACTATCGGGGGTCTCTGTCACTCACTATCGGGGGTCTCTGTCACTCACTATCTATTGGGGGTCCCTGTCACTCACTAACTGGGGTCCCTGTCACTCACTAACTGGGGTCCCTGTCACTATTTAACGGGGGTCCCTGTCACTCACTATTGGGGGTCCCTTTCACTCCCTAGCTAACGGGGGTCCCTGTCACTCCCTATCTATCGGGTGTCCCTGTCACTCACTAACTGGGGTCCCTGTCACTCACTAACTGGGGTCCCTGTCACTCACTAACTGGGGTCCCTGTCACTCACTAACTGGGGTCCCTGTCACTATCTATCGGGGGTCCCTGTCACTCACTATCTATCGGGGGTCTCTGTCACTCGCTAACTGGGGTCCCTGTCACTATCTATCGGGGGTCCCTGTCACTCACTATCTATCGGGGGTCCATGTCACTCACTATCTATTGGGGGTCCCTGTCACTCACTAACTGGGGTCCCTGTCACTATCGGGGGTCCCTGTCACTATCTATCGGGGGTCCCTGTCACTCACTATCGGGGGTCCCTGTCACTCGCTAGCTAACGGGGTCCCTGTCACTCGCTAGCTAACGGGGTCCCTGTCACTCGCTAGCTAACGGGGTCCCTGTCACTCGCTAGCTAACGGGGTCCCTGTCACTCACTATCGGGGGGTCCCTGTCACTCACTATCGGGGGTCCCTGTCACTCACTAACTGGGGTCCCTGTCACTCACTATCGGGGGTTCCTGTCACTCACTAGCTAACTGGGGTCCCTTTCACTATCTAACTGCGGTCCCTGTAACTATCTAACTGGGGTCCCTGTCACTCACTAACTGGGGTCCCTGTCACTCACTATCGGGGATCCCTGTCACTCACTATCGGGGGTCCCTGTCACTCACCATCGGGGGGGTCCCTGTCACTCACTCACTAACTGGGGTCCCTGTCACTCACTAACTGGGGTCCCTGTCACTCACTAACTGGGGTCCCTGTCACTCACTAACTGGGGTCCCTGTCACTATCTAACTGGGGTCCCTGTCACTCACTAACTGGGGTCCCTGTCACTCACTATCGGGGGTCCCTGTCACTCACTATCGGGGGTCCCTGTCACTCACTATCGGGGGTCCCTGCCACTCACTAACTGGGGTCCTTGTCACTCACTACCTAACTGGAGGCGCCTGTCACTCACTAGCTAACCTGGGGGTCCCTGTCACTCACTACCTAACTTGGGGGGCTACCATATTAAGGGGGCATTTTGCCTATTTATGTAAAATGCTGTCCATTTATGTGCCTCATGACTGCCGAATTTGTCCTGTTGGAGGCCTTATGATTTGTTGGGGGCCTCAAGATTGCTGAATTTGTCTTGTTGGGGGCCTCATTTGTTGGGGGCCTCATGATTGCTGAATTTGTCATGTCGGGGGCGTCACGATTGCTGAATATGTCATGTCGGGGGCGTCACGATTGCTGAATTTGTCATGTCGGGGGCGTCACGATTGCTGAATTTGTCATGTCGGGGGCCTCACGATTGCTGAATTTGTCTTGTCGGGGGCCTCATGATTGCTGAATTTGTCTTGTTGGAGGTCACATGATTGCTAACTGTGAGACTATGGGAAAAGCTGAATTCTTATCATATGAGACAATAGCATTAAACCTACTTTTTTAGCTTTTTAAAACAGAAAATAAAACTGGGAGGTTCTAAACAATTGAATACATTTTTCAGGAGTAGGATGGATGAAATTGTTTATCTTCACAGTTTATTTTCAACTTGGATTTTCCATAATGTTTATGTATGAGTTAAAACGTTTGCACAGTATTTAGTTTAAATTGCGATAGGTGACTTTTGGGTTGCAGTTTGGGCACTCGGCCTCCAAAAGGTTCGCCACCACTGTCCTAATCTAATGTCCCACCATTGCTAGGTTCATGTAAATTTGTCTCCACCCGTTACCACACCTACATTCTGGTCCATGGCCCACCCATTTTTCGGTGCGGCGCGATAAGCATGCCGCACAACGTGATCCTCATATTTTTGGCACGCTAGCTGCAGTGTGCTGAATTCTGCTGCCTGCACTGTGTGCTGATCTACCTTCAGTGTGTACAGTGTAAGGTTATACTCTGTGCCTTTACTGATTGTAAACCAGCTGTATTGTATGCTGATCCCTGCTACTTTCAGTATGTGCAGTATTAGCTGTAAAGCCTGGTACACACATACAATTTTGATTAGCCAATTTTAGCTCTGTTCATAAAATTAATTGTCTGTTGGCCCACTTACTGCACGGGGGGTGGTAAAATTGGTGGTCAGTGATTGACCAATCAAAATTGTATGTGCGTATACATCTTTGATCTATGCCTATACTGATTGTAAATTATCTAAATAAAGGACAGGGGGCTCCATCCAATATTTCGATGGGCAGGCCCGTTATCTGTAGCTTACACCGCTGCTAAGTTCATGTACATTTGGCCCCACCCACTCACCGCATGGCCACGCCCATTTTTTTGCCTCCCCACCTGGTGCCCACAATCTCCAAGGACCCTAGAAATGCCCCTGACTGGACACATCATTATCGATGCATGCTGCGCCGCATGCAATTTAAAACTTGAGAGGGCCGCTCGGCTGAAAGTTGGACATTCCTGCTTTATGGGACTGTATATATTGGTGGCCCAATGTTAACAGTTGTTAGCCAAGTCCTTCTGCCTGGTGGAATTGTCTCTCCTCTGTCTACTAAAGGGTCTAAAGTAGACATAAAATGCCACAACAGTTAAAGTATACCAGAGACGAAAAGTTTTATACATACCTGGGGCTTCCTCCAGCACGCACCCCGTCTCACTCCCGTGGCTGGGAGCATTCTGCCCCTGCACAGTAGTACTGCGTAGGCGGCGGGAGTGCAGACGGGCCGTGCATGCACCCTGACTGGCCAAACTTACAGGGCTTCTACCAAAAGGAGGAGGTGGAGGAAGACGGAGTGGGAATGATCGGTGTGGAGGGGGATGGGGGAAGCTCCAGGTATGTATAAAACGTTTAAATCTTTTAGTCTCAAGTTTCCTTTAAGCCTCCTACACATTTATGCAGCATGTCAGCCTGCAGGGCTGAGGCTGTACAGACGCAAAATGTTGTATTACAATTTGAAGAAAGGGGTGTGTGTATGTGTGTAAGTATGTCGGGTGTATGTCTTATCTGCTATCTGTCTTGACAAAGGGGACCCTGCGTGGCCCCGAAACGTGCGTCTACCTAAGCAGGTCAGACCGTGTCTGCACATGTATGTGATGGGAGAATAAATACTTCACGTTTATTGCTTCTACGGTTTGTGTGCGGACTCCTTCATGAAAATTAATTGTGTGTAAGTATGAGCGCCAATGGAGCAGCACCGGAGTGACATCACGTGGGGAGAACAACAGTTTTGGCTGAAACAATTTGCCCGGCCGATTGCTGGATGAGTGGAGTTGGGGGCTTGCTGTACACACACTGGATTGTCAGCAGAGGCAGTCCTTATCGGCCACGTTTTATTTAGCGTGTGTACGAAGCTCAAGTGTGAGATAATGGGAGGAGCTCTAGATTGTAAGCTAGCAAGGCCATGGACCTCCCCCTTTAGTTTCCTGTGCAATTTATCATGTATTTATGCTCCCCATTGTTGTATGTTTTGCACATTGTACAGCACTACAGAATATTTTGGCACTCTATAAATAAAAATAATAATCTCAACTCAAGTGCAGAACTTCAGTGCCAACCTGTTTACGTTCAGGAATATTGTGCAACCACTCTAGATGTAATGTTTGGCCATTGGAGTACTAAGACATAACCACACACTGCCATTCAACATTCTGGAGGAAGGAAATTATACAGATGCAGGATTTTAGCGTGGTGGTAAAAAAAAATAAAAAAATAGGAGTGTACCTGCTGCACTTTAGTTCATTTATAAAAGAAACAAGATTCCTATATGAATCTTGATCAACTAATTGAATTTTTAAAGGCACTGCAAACCAGAGGTGCGGCTCTGCCATTGGTGTGCAGCCACTGAATGGGACACTACTTTTAAGATGCTGGATAATGCAATACTAATAACATCTACCCACTAAATCCTCAGTGCCAAAAAAATGAGGGAAGCGCAGCCATATTTGTTTCACTTTTAGGCCTCTTTCACAGTGCAACGTTAAAGAGACTCCGTAACAAAAATTGCATCCTGTTTTTTATCATCCTACATGTTCCAAAAGCTATTCTAATGTGTTCTGGCTAACTGCAGCACTTTCTACTATAACAGTCTCTGTAATAAATCAATGTATCTCTCTCCTGTCAGACTTGTCGGCCTGTGTCTGGAAGGCTGCCAAGTTCTTCAGTGTTGTGGTTTTGCTATGAACTCACCCTTTCTGGCCCCTCTATGCACACTGCCTGTGTGTTATTTAGATAAGAGAGAAGAGAGAAGCTGCTCTAATCAGCTGGATAAATCCTCCTCTGAGCTGGCTGGGCTTTCACATACTGAGGAATTACAAACAAGGGCAAAGCTGTTTGCAAGAAGAAAAGAGCAGCCTGAAACTTCAGTGCATGGGGGAAAGAAACACACAAATGATCTCTTGAGATTCAAAAGGAATGCTGTATACAGCCTGCTTGTGTATGGATGTATTTTCTATGTGTGGACATGCTGTACATCAACCTACTTCCTGTTTTGGTGGCCATTTTGTTTGTTTACAAACAAACTTTTTAAAACTGTTTTTAACCACTTTTAATGCGGCGAGGAGCGGCGAAATTGTGACAGGGTAATAGGAGATGTCCCCTAACGCACTGGTATGTTTACTTTTGTGCGATTTTAACAATACAGATTCTCTTTAAAGTCGCACGTTAGAAAATTTTATAACGCAGACTAACGCACAGCAAAACAAAGTCTGTGCGACATTCACAGTGCACACGTTGCGTTGTGTGTAACGTGTAGCAATATTTAGATGGTGCAGCATGCTGAGCGTTTAGCAATACATTTGCTGCGTTATGTGTGTTGCACATGCTCAGTGTTTTTTTTTTTTTTTTAATGTAACGCATGCGCCGTTTTTCTTTCCACCACTGTACGACGAAAACGGCGCACCAAATGCAGGGCTAAAGAATGTAATATAACGTCCAAGTTATAGTCTTTCAATGCGTTGCATTAGGGGCACGTTATGTGACCTTAACGTCGCATCAAATGCACCGTCCCACTGTGAAAGAGGCCTTAAACAATACCAACTGTCTGGCATCCTGTTGATCTTTTTGGCTGCAGTAGGTGTCTGAATCACCCACATGAAAGTAGCATGTGGCTAAGCTGGTCAGTGTTGGGACAGAGCACTTGCATGTTCAGGGTTTGTGGCTACAAGTATTAGGGCCAGTGCACACCAAAAACCTCTAGCAGATCCGCAAAACGCTAGAGGTTTTTGAAGCAGATTCTAGGCATGTTAAGGCCC
This sequence comes from Hyperolius riggenbachi, assembly GCF_040937935.1. Taxonomy (NCBI): domain Eukaryota; kingdom Metazoa; phylum Chordata; class Amphibia; order Anura; family Hyperoliidae; genus Hyperolius; species Hyperolius riggenbachi. Next base: position 244,856,106 of record NC_090651.1, read on the forward strand.
CATTCACACTAGAGCATTTTGCCAGCGATTTCGGCAAAATGCTCAAGCGCTTTTTAAAGCGCTAGTGCTATAATACCCTATGGGCCCGTTTTTACTTGGGCGATTTGTGTTAAACGCTGGCGATTTACGCAAATCGCCAAATGCAAACGTGTAGCCTGCACCCTTTTCAGGCGATTTCCCAGCGATCGCATTTCAGTGCTATTGAAGCGCTAAACGCGATCGCGGAAAAATCACTGCAGTGTCCAGTGTTTTTTTCCAAGTTAAATCGCGGAAAAATCACTCCCACAAAACATCGGCTGTAATTGCCGGCGTTTTGCGCTTTTAAGTGTGAATGGGGCCTTAGAGAGATTTTCTAAACATGCCTAGCGTTTTCTTGGAGCGTTTTTGTTTAGCAGATTTCATATATTGTTACAGGAAAGCTGTTACTGAACATCTTTCAGAGCGGTTTTCCAGTTTCCTATACTTAACATTGAGGAAGAAATGCCTCAGAAATCTAAAAAATGCTGCAGCCCAAGTTTGCATTTGTGGAAAAAATGAATAGCTCTGGTGTGCACCAGCCCATTGAAATACATTACCCAAGCGGTTTTCAAAAACGCTCACAAACCACTCTGGTGAGCACCAGCCCTTAAAGACAGATGATCAGCAGGACAGCCATGCAATTTCCTTTTTTAAAAAGAAAATAAATGTGTCCAAGACTCCATATCCCACTCACTTCAGGTGAGGTTTAGAGACCTGAGCACCAAATTTCACAAATACTGTATATAAAATTAACCTCCTGCTAAGGAATCGTTCACACTAGATGCCTTTGTGATTTTTCTTTTAAGCACTGGTGATTTTCAATATCGCCTTGAAAGTGATTGTGCAATGATTCTCTATGAGAGAATTCACATCTGAGCGGTTCGTTTCCGATCCGCTCAGCAAAGCGCTGCCTGTACCATTTTTGAGGCGATTGCTCCTCAATGGAAGGTATAGGAAAAATGCAAAACGCTCGCAAAATTGCTTTGTGCAGCGATTATGTTCACGTTTTTAAGAATACATTGTATTCTTTTCTGGGTCAAAGCATTCACTTCCTGACAGGGGGTGAATTTAAAAAAAAATCCTTGGGAAAAGCACTTTTAACAAAAACGCAACGCCCACTCAAGCACCGGGAATCAGAAATAAATCGTCAAAAAAAAACAACGCTAACGCAACGGGAACGAGGCCTCAGGGAGGTTTTGTAATTGTTGTGGGCTTTTGGGAAGGTGGGGCAGCATTCATTTACCTACCTACAAGGGGCTTCTCCCCAATTCTCTCATCTATATGCAGACCTCCATCTTGGCTACCTCATGCCACAGTGAGGATGTGCGTTCCCAGGAGATGTAGACACATTGACTATTTCCCAGCATAAACTTTAAGAGCAGTATGCAAGTACACTAAAGTCCCCGTTCTCCAAAAAACTCACGCATGCTGGTTAGTTGAGACTTCCCGATGCTTGAGAGGGAAGAGTGGGGTGGAACTTTTATTTGCAGAGCAGTACAAGGCAGGAACAACCCAGCAAAACTCCAGGCACCATCTTCTACACTTCCTGTAGCCCCAGCAGCTTTGTGTGCAGCCACTCAACTTCTCAAGCAACTAGCAAACATCTCCCAACATGCATTGCCACACACCCTAGACACTGCCAGAACTAAAACCGCCCCCCAAGGCACACTCCATTATAAAACTTCCCCCATGGGGAGGTTCAAATAGGCCTCTTTTTCACAGACAGTTGAACTGTGTGCTCAGCAAGCAGTTGCCAGGCAGCAGCAGGCAGTTGAGTTTGTGAGGCATTTCACTGCCCATAAGCTGTCCGTGGAAAAGGGGCCTTAAAAAGTCTGAAGACAGCTGGCCAAAGGTAACAGAGTACCAGTACCTAGTACTGCAAACTGTAGTGGAAAACATGAAAGAACCTGTGTCTCTGGGTACTGAATGGCAAGTAATGCTGCTGGCTTGTGTTTCTGGGTACTGAGTGGTAGGTGATGCTGCTGGCCTCCCTGTTTCCAGGTACTGGCAGTAGTTGCTGTTGTCCTGTGTTTCTGGACACTAGCTAGTAGGAGTTGCAGCTGTAGCAGATAATGTACAGGGTCTTCCAACATTAGTAAAATGCAAATTCCTTTGAAGGCTTGCACTGCTCAGTCATGTTTTGTTACAGTTGACTCGGGCTCCTGATGAGTCAGCAGTGAAGAAACATCAGGTAGAGCATGGTTGCTGCATTGAGAGGCAATACAGTGGCGTAACAATAGGCCCTGCAGCCCCTGATCCTGCGGTGGGGCCCGCCCCCCCCCCTGGGGCCCGCTCGGGGCCGTTTTGTGGGGGCTGGAGGGGTGGCAGCATGAGGGGAAAGCCTTGGCCACAGTCGGCAGGGAGAGGGGAAGTTTATATATATACACTAATATATACACAGGATAATATACAATCAAGCGCAGGACATATGCAGCAGGCAATAGGTTAGTCAACAAGCCGAGATCAGATACCAGGACATCCAGCAATACAATCAGTGAGCAGAAGAATAGTCAGACAAAGCCAATATCATAAACCAGGGAGTCAAACAATCAGGTAACAGACAGACAGGTTACAGGTAACAGGAATCAGGAGACAGGAAAAGGACCAGAACACAGGCTCTAGGCTATCATCACCAATGAACTAGCAACAGTGTTCTGTTGTAGCTGGACTTTTATACTCTGCAGGATGGTCATGTGACCTCTTCCAAGGCTGCAGAGGCAGTTCCTGAATGCAGAGACCTCTGCTGGTGGACAGAGGGAACTTTATGAAGATTTTGCAATGTTCTTGAAATAAGAGGGGACATCTGCTGGTGAACAGAGGAAGTCCATACAGTTCACAAACGTCACCAGCAGGAACAGATCGTGACAGTACCCCCTCCTTGAGGAGCGGCCTCAGGACGCTCCACCAGACTACTAATTCACATCCACCTGGGTCCCAAGAAACATTGGGCGAAAAGGCAGACAGCAGACTGGAGACCGTCAGGCAACAAGGCAAGATGCACAGCAGGCTGAAGAACATCAGAAAGGACCAGGAATCAGATGTCAGCAGGAAAGGCAGAACCAGGAACCAGATGTCATCAGGAAGGGCAGCAGGCAGAACCAGGAACTGGATGTCATCAGGAAAGACAGCAGGCAGAACCAGGAAGCAGATGTCATCAGGAAGGGCAGCAGGCAGAACCAGGAAGCAGATGTCATCAGGAAGGGCAGCAGGCAGAACCAGGAACCAGATATCAGGAAAGGCAGTGGACTAGACACCAGCAGGAAGGACAGCATGTAAACAAGTCTCCAGCAAAACAGCTCAATAGTATACCCCAACCAGGACAATCGATTCGGCTTTAGCAGAGGTCTGCAAAACTGGGCTTTGCTGTCAGAAGTCTGTAGGAGCTGAGGAACAACAAAAGTCTGAGGGTGGGCATCAACAAAAGTCTTTAGAGGGTGGGCATCAGACAGGGTTGCAGCAGGCTGGGTAGTTTCAGAGAGGGTAGCAACAGGTTGGCTAGCTCCAGGCAGGGTGGCAACAGGTTGGCTAGCTCCAGGCAGGGTGGCAACAGGTTGACTAGCTCCAGGCAGGGTGGCAACAGGTTGACTAGCTCCAGGCTGGGTGGCAACAGGCTGGCTGGCTTCAGGCAGGGTGGCAACAGGCTGGCTGGCTTCAGGCAGGGTGGCAACAGGCTGGCTGGCTTCAGGCAGGGTGGCAACAGGCTGGCTGGCTTCAGGCAGGGTGGCAACAGGCTGGCTGGCTTCAGGCAGGGTGGCAACAGGCTGGCTGGCTGGCTTCAGGCAGGGTGGCAACAGGCTGGCTGGCTGGCTTCAGGCAGGGTGGCAACAGGCTGGCTGGCTTCAGGCAGGGTGGCAACAGGCTGGCTGGCTTCAGGCAGGGTGGCAACAGGCTGGCTGGCTTCAGGCAGGGTGGCAACAGGCTGGCTGGCTTCAGGCAGGGTGGCAACAGGCTGGCTGGCTTCAGGGGTCTGGACCATTAGCTGAACGCTTGGCTGGGCCGTTGGCTGAGCACCTTGCTGGGCCGTTGGCTGAGCACCTGGCTGGACCGTTGGTAGACACCCCAATACAGTCTGTGCAAGCTGAAACATATTCTGTGCGGGCTGAAGCAAAACCTGTGCGGGCTGAAGCAAAGTCTGTGCGGGCTGAAGCAAAGTCTGTGCGGGCTGAAGCAAAGTCTGTGCGGGCTGAAGCAAAGTCTGTGCGGGCTGAAGCAAAACCTGTGCGGGCTGAAGCAAAGTCTGTGCGGGCTGAAGCAAAACCTGTGCGGGCTGAAGCAAAGTCTGTGCGGGCTGAAGCAAAGTCTGTGCGGGCTGAAGCAAAGTCTGTGCGGGCTGAAGCAAAACCTGTGCGGGCTGAAGCAAAGTCTGTGCGGGCTGAAGCAAAACCTGTGCGGGCTGAAGCAAAGTCTGTGCGGGCTGAAGCAAAACCTGTGCGGGCTGAAGCAAAGTCTGTGCGGGCTGAAGCAAAGTCTGTGCGGGCTGAAGCAAAGTCTGTGCGGGCTGAAGCAAAGTCTGTGCGGGCTGAAGCAAAGTCTGTGCGGGCTGAAGCAAAGTCTGTACGGGCTGAAGCAAAGTCTGTGCGGGCTGAAGCAGACCTTCCGCTGTACCTGTTGGCAGAGATGCAGCTGGACAGGATGGCAGAGATGCAACTGGACAGCCTGGCAAACTTACTGCTGGACTGGTTGGCAAGGATGCAGCTGCACAAGATGGTAAAGATGTAGCTGAGCAGGATAGCAAACTTTCTGCTGAACCTGGTGACAGAGATGCAGCTGGACAGGCTGGCAAGCTAGTTGGCAGTGGCTGGAGCGAAGTGCTGTCCCTTGCAGACTTGGCAGAAGCTGTAGGCTGTGTAGACATGTCAGAAGTTGTAGTTTGCAAAGATCTGGCAGGAGGAGATGAAGTTAACCAATGCTGTGCCGAAAGTAAGAAGACTGTGAGCTGAATACCGGTTTCTGCAAGCTGGATACAAAGTTCTGTTGGCAGGATGCAAGAGTCTGCAGGCGGCTGGGTGCAAGAGTCTGCAGGCGGCTGGGTGCAAGAGTCTGCAGGCGGCTGGGTGCAAGAGTCTGCAGGCGGCTGGGTGCAAGAGTCTGCAGGCGGCTGGGTGCAAGAGTCTGCAGGCGGCTGGGTGCAAGAGTCTGCAGGCGGCTGGGTGCAAGAGTCTGCAGGCGGCTGGGTGCAAGAGTCTGCAGGAGGCTGGATGAGAGGTTCTGCAGGAGGCTGGATGAGAGGTTCTGCAGGAGGTTGGATGAGAGGTTCTGCAGGAGGCTGGATGAGAGGTTCTGCAGGAGGCTGGATGAGAGGTTCTGCAGGAGGCTGGATGAGAGGTTCTTCAGGCGGCTGGATGAGAGGTTCTGCAGGCGGCTGGATGAGAGGTTCTGCAGGCGGCTGGATGAGAGGTTCTGCAGGCGGCTGGATGCGAGGTTCTGCAGGAGGCTGGATGCGAGGTTCTGCAGGCGGCTGGATGCGAGGTTCTGCAGGCGGCTGGATGCGAGGTTCTGCAGGCGGCTGGATGAGAGGTTCTGCAGGCGGCTGGATGAGAGGTTCTGCAGGCGGCTGGAGGCAAAAGTCTGCAGGAAGCTGGGTGCAAGAGTCTGCAGGCTTTTGTGTCAAAGTCTGTAAAGTGATTCCACCTGGATCTGGTGCAACAGGTAGTGAATGGTGAATAGATGAGGTTGGAAAGTATTTCTGTTTATGCTTTGTTTTCTTGACAGTTTTCAAAGCGAGAACAGGCTCTTGGTATGTAACTGGATACTGCTTTAACCAAGGTGTAGATCTTTTTGCAGTCTGAAGGGGAACGGACTTGTGATTAAAAGCAGGTTTAGCCACTGAGCACTGTGTGAGCTGGTCATTAGAAAGATTAGCAGAAGGAAAGTAAGTGGACAGAACTCTCTCCCATGCATCAATTAAAGGAGAAACAGACCTTTGCATGCACACACCCAAATCAACCAAAGTTTTTGCAGATTTTATACATGCGGAAACAAATTGTTCATCTTTCTGAGCATAATAGCTAATAAAAGACCTCCAATCATCATTCAAATCATTAAACAGACACTCAATCTCCCATTTTCCAAACGGCGGGTCCCAGTCACTTTTAATGGGAGCAGATAGATTACTCTGAACATAGCTTAAAGGGTTAATTGGCTTAATCTGTTGATTAGGCTGATAATAGGTTGTTGTAGCTGGATTTTTAGCTACCAAAAGACTTTGCAGAATCTGCAGCAGGGCTTGTACATCAGACACTGAAAAAATATTTTGCTGCACAAAATAATTAATTTGTGAAATTAATTGCTGCAATTCATCATAAGAGTAATCTAAAAACTCTTTATAACAGTGTTTTCTATCCTCCTCTGCAAATATGGCAAAGTAATCTATATCCTGCGGAGTCCAGTTTAACCCCATGGCTGGAACAAATGAACCTTCAGTATTTCCTAGTGACTGTTTTGGCTAGTTCATTCTGTAACGTGCAGTGCACGCAGATTTGCACTGAATGCAGAATGTCACTTAATGTGGAAATACTGAAGTCCAAACCAGGGTAAATGTGAAATAAAGTAATGGTTTATTTACAAGGGCAGGATATATACACAAGTGATGCTGCAATTGGTGCATGAACATAAATACAAATGAACTGTACAACTAGCAATATGATTGCAAACTGGCAATACGATTGCAGGCAATTGTCTTACGATCAGACATACACAAACCAATATAATATATACAGTGTGCACACAGTGAACCCCGGACCCTGTCTACCTAAGCTAACTAATATATACACAGGAAGGATAATATACAATCAAGCGCAGGACATATGCAGCAGGCAATAGGTTAGTCAACAAGCCGAGATCAGATACCAGGACATTAAGCAATACAATCAGTGAGCAGAAGAATAGTCAGACAAAGCCAATATCATAAACCAGGAAGTCAAACAATCAGGTAACAGACAGACAGGTTACAGGTAACAGGAATCAGGTAACAGGAATCAGGAGACAGGAAAAGGACCAGAACACAGGCTCTAGGCCAGGGGTCTCAAACTCAATTTACCCGGGGGCCGCAGGAGGCAAAGTCAGGATGAGGCTGGGCCGCATAAGGGAGTTCACGTGTCCCCGCCGCAAAACGAGGGCTGCAGAGCCCCCAAATCGCCCCGGGGGCAATCCGCCGGTATTTCCTGGAAGGGGCAGAGCTTTCAGCTTCAGCTCTGCCCCTCCTGACGTCACCTCTGCCCGCCCACTCTAAACATAAAAAAAAAAATTGGGAAAATAGGAAAAAATGCCCGGAATCTTCATACAGCCATATTACGGCTGTATAGCGATCCCTGGCCAAAGCGCTGCGGCTGCGTATGGACCCCCTGGAAACTCTGTCAGGAAATGTATTGCTCTTTCTTTTGATACATGTAAAATTACACTACCGTTAGGCTTGCTACTAAAAGTGACATTTACCGCATTTAAAAGTATACTATTTTCCTTCGAAACTTTAAAATCGATTTTCTCAAGAACTATAAGGTCTTTTTGAAAAATTGTTTTTTCCTCTTATTCCTAATGATCTCCTTAACATATCCTGCAAATTTAGGGTTTCTAGCATTTAAGGTGGATTTGCTATTAACCATTAAAGTCGGCGGGTTTTTAAATGTGTATTTTTTTCCTTTGCAACTTTAAAATCGATTTTCTCAAAAACTATAAGGCCGATTTGAAAAAAATTTTTTTCCTCTTGTAGCCACTGGGGGCCCCTACAAGCTCTGGGGCCCTGGGGCCACAAAATATTGTATCGCGGGCCGCAAATGGCCCGCGGGCCGCGAGTTTGAGACCCCTGCTCTAGGCTATCATCACCAATGAACTAGCAACAGTGTTCTGTTGTAGCTGGACTTTTATACTCTGCAGGATGGTCATGTGACCTCTTCCAAGGCTGCAGAGGCAGTTCCTGAATGCAGAGACCTCTGCTGGTGGACAGAGGGAACTTTATGAAGATTTTGCAATGTTCTTGAAATAAGAGGGGACATCTGCTGGTGAACAGAGGAAGTCCATACAGTTCACAAACGTCACCAGCAGGAACAGATCGTGACACAGTGGCTTGTTAGGCTATTGCGGAGAAGACACGGACTTCCGCGTTCCAGAACGCATATACAGGAAGCGGACGTCACGGACAGGAAGTGCGTCATAACGGATGCATGCGCACGCGGATCAGGAAGACGCCAGGCTAAAAGAGCGCACAGAGAGCACAGATAGCTGGCCAGTGTTGGGACACCGTCAGGAGGTCGTGGAGCGGACGCAGCATAGCGGAGAAGGTATGAGCGAGCTGAGAAGCGCGCACACTGTATGTAGATATATGCTTATGCCTGTACAGTTTAAACAAAAAGTGATGTATGTGTTGCAGGAAGCATCTGGGGGAATAGGAACAAGGTATTGCAGGTGAATTGTGCCTTACCTTAATTTCCTTTCAAAATACATGTAGGTAAAAAATTACTATGTATGTTGCAATCAGCCTCTGCATACCCAGTGTATTTAGCCTGCCTCATTTTCCTTGCAGTTTTTGCTCGGAAGAAGGCATGGAGGCCACTGCCCAATATACTGAACAGAACATTTCTGATAGGTAAGAGCTTAGACAGGTGAGTTAGGCAGGATTTTTTAAAGAGTGCAATTTCAACAGCATTATTTATTGTTGTTGCAGCCCTCACAATGAAGATGAATCAAGACGCTCCTCAGAACGTTCAACATCTTCAAAATCTAATCGTAGCAACTCTTCTAAAAAATCTAACAGTGATTCTAAACGAGAAAGTAGATGATACTGCTGGATTTGTGGACACAGGCCTATGACAGGAAAGGCAGTCTGTTATACGTGTCTTCATTCACCTCAAGTGGAGGAGGACCCAGATATGGAGGACTTACCCACATATTAAGGGACTAGTACAACAGTCCTTAGAGGAACAGGCAGCTGCTAGCACTTCCATGGCCAATTATATGCCAAATGCATCTACAACAGTAGAAAGTTTTAAATTAGAGGAACAAGTTCCGGGGGTTTTTGATTTTGCTTTAGTGGAGCCATTTATCAAGAGTGTAAAAGAAGCGATACAGTGGGAGGAGCCGGAGGAACCACCGACAAAGACCAGGAGATATTATCCTCACCTTAAGAAGAAAAATAGTACATTCCCAGTTATGGAAGAAGTAAAAGAACTAATTCAAGAGGAATGGTCCAGAGTCGAGAAAAAATCGCCCTTAGCGAACAAATTATTAAAGTTATACCCTCTGGAAGCAGATTTAAGCACACAGTTGGAGAATCCACCCATAGTGGACGCATCACTTATGCGCCTCGCGCGCCATGTAACTCTTCCATTAGAAGATTCAATATCATTTAAAGACTCCCTCAATAGGAAGATGGATTTAGACTTAAAGAAGAATTACTCACATAGTGGTGGAGCATGCAGACCGGCAGTCGCATTGACGTCAGTAGCCCGAGCAATAAGAACATGGGCGGATAACTTAGAGGGGGCAATCCAGGCAAATCTCCCAAAGGAAACCCTAATAGCAGCGCTGGAAGATTTTCGTGTAGCGGCAGATTTTGTAGGTGAGTCAGCGATCGATATTATCAGGGATGCTCGGATGTGCCTCATCCACGAATTCGGCAATCCGCGTGGTTGCAAAAAAAAATCTGCATTCGGCCCCGCCGCATGCGGATTTTCGTTCGCGTCCACGCAACCACGCGATTTTCTGCTGTGAATGGCGTAATCACGCGTGGATTCCCGCCCGGAGGCGGATTTTCTTTTAACGTTAATAACAAAGCCCCCATACATGCTACAATCCCCCAAATAGCATGGATTATCGAGGTGATAAGGGGCAACATAACTTCAACATAAAAAATTCCCCAAAATTTTTTTTTTCTAGAGAAAATGGATTTTAAAGTGAAATCAACACTTTAAATGGGGCTATTAATTGGTAATAAGTGGTTTTAAAAAGGGATATACGCGTTAAGCAGTCAAAGAGGTGAAGGCGAGTTCCAATGGCACTTGGCGGCGAAGGTACCGCTGGAGGAGGATGAGTGGCTGACGCCAAAAAGGCCCCAGAGAGGTTTTTGTAATTTTTTTTTGTTTTTTTTGCAGCAATTAGCAATGACATTGCAGCAGAGTTGTCAGTGGACACGGGCAGTGTGAACGCAGAGTGCAGTGGTGGTAGCGACTAAGTCAGGAGAAGGACTATGCGGGCGGTCAGTTCAGCAGCACAGAAGGACCACGGCAACATACTGGTAGTAGTAGTAGCAGCACAGCGTCATAGTGCTGGCCAAAATATTAAATGCACCCGGTGACCCGGGCAGTGATAACGCAGACAGAGTACATTGGTGGTACCGTGGTAGCGAGTGAGTCAGGAGGAGGAGGAGGACAAAGCGGGCGTTCAGTTCAGCAGCAGCAGCAGCACAGAAGGACCATGGCAACATACTGGTGGTAGTAGTAGCAGCACAGCGTCATAGTGCTGGCCAAAACATTAAATGCACCCGGTGACCCGGGCAGTGATAACGCAGACAGAGTGCATTGGTGGTACCGTGGTAGCGACTGAGTCAGGAGGAGGAGGAGGACAAAGCGGGCGTTCAGTTCAGCAGCAGCACAGAAGGACCATGGCAACATACTGGTGGTAGTAGTAGCAGCACAGCGTCATAGTGCTGGCCAAAACATTAAATGCACCCGGTGACCCGGGCAGTGATAACGCAGACAGAGTGCATTAGTGGTACCGTGGTAGCGACTGAGTCAGGAGGAGGAGGAGGACAAAGCGGGTGTTCAGTTCAGTAGCAGCAGCAGCACAGAAGGACCATGGCAACATACTGGTGGTAGTAGTAGCAGCACAGCGTCATAGTGCTGGCCAAAAAATTAAATGCACCCGGTGACCCGGGCAGTGATAACGCAGACAGAGTACATTGGTGGAAGCGACTGAGTCAGGAGGAGGAGGACAATGCGGGCGGTCAGTTCAGCAGCACAGAAGGACCATGGCAACATACTGGTGGTAGTAGTAGTAGCACAGCGTCATAGTGCTGGCCAAAAAGTTAAATGCACCCAGTGACCCGGGCAGTGTAAACGCAGAGTGTAGTAGCGACTGAGTCAGGAGGACAAAGCGGGCGGTCAGTTCAGCAGCTCAGAAGGAGGACCATGGCAACTTACTGGTAGTAGTACCATAACACCAAAAAATTAACCAAGGTAGGCACTAGGCAGGTAGTAACTGTCTTTATAAAGGCAGGCATAGTTAACAACAGCACATGCAGCAGCCACTTCATGTCCCCCTGTGTCCGACAATAGGGGCCAGGAACTCGCCTTCCACCCAAGCCTGGTTGATTTTCAGGAAGGTGAGTTTGTCCACAGAGGCGTGGGAGAGCCGAGAGCGCTTCTCTGTGACCACGCCACTGGCCGCACTAAAGCATCTCTCTGAGAGGACACTGGAAGGAGGGCAGGATAGGAGTTCCAGGGCGTACTGGGAAAGCTCGCTCCAGATGTCCAGTCTCTTGACCCAGTACTCCAAGGGGTCCACGGGGCTGTCGGTGTCATTGAGCCCGCTGGATGACCCCATATAGTCAGACACCATGGTGGTCAGTCATTGCTTGTGCTGGTTGGTGGTGGATGCTGTGGCGGGCACCTCTGTTCTGGGCTGCTGCACTGCATACAGGCTCTTGCTTAGGCTCTTCAGGTCTCCGGGGCGCCAGTTGCTGCTGCTGGTGGTTGTTGTTGTGCTGCTAGTGGCAATGGCAGGCACCTCTTGCTGGCTTGGCAGAGCAGTTACAGTGGGGGTGGAAGGCTGGGGGAATGCTTCCAGTAGTCTGCGCACAAGGGCCTCCTTCAACTCCCTTGTGCGTTGCTCGGTGGTGGATGGCGTCATTAAGTCTCCCAGCTTCCCCTTCAGACGGGGATCAAGCATCAAGGTAATCCAGATGTCCTCCCTTGAACGCATGTGGATCACCCGGGGGTCCCTGCGAAGGCAGCGCAACATGTGCACAGCCATGGGAAACAAGTGGGCCCTGCCAGCAAGATCTTCCTCGTCCTCGCCATTGTCCCATAATGCATGCCTGTCCTCTTCCTGTGCCATGTCGTTGTCCTCCTCAAACCGCCATCCACGTACAACGCCTGCTGCACTCTGCTCCTCCTCCTCCTCCTCATTCAGGTTAGGGACCTCCAACTCTTCCACTACCTGCTGTGAGCCCTCCTCTGAGCTGGACTGTGCTGCCATCTGCTCCTGTTCTTCCAACTGCCTCAGGGCTTCATCCCCACGCTCAATTAAATTGTCCATTGCCTGCTCTAGTAGACAAACCAAGGGCATCCACTGGCACACAGAGGCCCGCTCCTCACTGACCATCTTGGTTGCCTCCAGGAAGGGACTCAGCACCAGGCATACTTGCTGCATCAGTGTCCACTGAGTGGCAGTAATCATGGGGACTTGCTGGTTGCTGGGGACACTTGGGTCTAGCATGTAGGCCCTAAGAGCCAGCCTGTGCTGACACAGCCGCTCCAACATGGCAAGAGTCGAATTCCAGCGAACTGGCATGTCGATGATCATCCGGTGTTGTGGCCTTCCATACTGCTGCTGTAAGGTGGACAAGAGTGCAGAGGCAGTGGCTGACAGGCGGAAAATGCGTACCACCGCCCGGGCATCCTGCAGCAGCTCGCTCATCCCCTGGTAGGTGCGCAAGAAGCGCTGCACCACAAGATTGAGCACGTGGGCCAAGCAGGGGATGTGCTGGAGGTTTCCCTGCTGCACTGCTGCCACCAGGTTGGCCCCGTTATCGGCTGCCACATACCCCACTTCCAGGCCTCTGGGGGTCAGCCACCTCCGCTCCTGCTTCCTGAGGGCGGCCAGGACGTTGGTGGCCGTAAGCCTCTCCTTCCCCAGGGTCACCAATTTTAAAAGGGCTTGGCAGTGCCGAGGCTTGGCGCTGCTGCTGCCGAGGCGGGCTTGCTTTCCGGGTGCAGAGGGAGTGTCGTGACAGGACCCTTCTGCATCCCCCCTGATCCCACGTAGTGGCACCACTAGCTGGGCTGATGCGCTCTTGTCCTCCCTCCCTTCCATCAGTGTCACCCAGTGGGCCGTAAAGGACAGGTAGCGACCTGTCCCAAATCTGCTACTCCACGAGTCCATGGTCACGTGGACCCGCTTGCCCACAGAGTAGTCCAGGGAACGGGCCACGTTTTCCACCGCAAACTTGTGGAGTGCTGGGATCACGCTCCTGCTGAAATAGTGGCGACTGGGGACTTGCCACTCGGGGATGCCAAATTGGAGCAGTGTCCGCATGGCGCTCCCCTCCTGCACCAGGGAGTAGGGAAGCAGCTGTGATGCCATGGCCCGGGCCAGCAAGCCATTTAGTTTGCGGATCCGCCTGTGGCTTGGAGGCAGAGGCTTGGTCAGACCCTGAAAGGTGTCGCTCAGCAGGGTCTGACGACGCTGGGATGCAGGGGAGACAGAGGAGAGAGACGAACACTGGCTGCCAGCCTCAATGTCTGTGTCCTGAGTAGCCGAGGTGGAAGAGCGCTTGCGTGCTACTACTGCTGCTGCTGTGGGGGATTCACGACCCTGAGGGAGGGATGATGCTGCTGCGCTGGTGGGCCTTCTGCTCTCAGGAACCCCTGCCAGCAGTGCCTGCTTCCTCTTAAAGTCCGCATACTCGCGGCAGTGGCGGCTTCTCAGGTGGCCCTGGAGGGATGAGGTACCCATCTTGCTCAGACTTTTTCCACGGCTCAATCTTTTGCTGCATAACCTGCACACCGCATACCTTTTGTCATCAGTACATTCCTCAAAGCAATCCCACACTGGTGACTAATTTACTGCGGCCCCCACTAGCAGAGGGTGCAGCGGAACAATGTGTGGTAGTAGTTGCCGGGGGTAGCATGGTGGTGGTGCCGGCTGAAGCAGTGTCCTGTCTACTTCCTCCACGCCCACTGCTGCCGATGCCCCTGCCCCTGCCTGACATATGGCGATATCCTTGCCTAGGCCGAGGTGACTCGTCATCCTGCTCTGCCTCTGACCATTCTTCCACGGACTCAGCAGGCTGCACATAGTTAGGGTCCACAACGTCGTCATCATCAGCAGCATCATCATAATCCAGCTCTTCCTCTGACTCCCCCGCCTCCTCTTCTGTCCCTACATCCCCAGACACAGACCCCTCTTCTTCATCACCAGAACTCAACAACGTTTGTGATTGTGGCCCGATCTCAATCTCTGCCACATCAGTCCCCAGTAAGTCCTGAGCTTCTTGCATTAGCAGATTCCCAGAAGCCGGACTGAGGGACAGAACGCTGTCATCCTGGGAGGGCTGCTGACCAGTGGGTGCTGGGGTGGATGTCACAACAAGCGTGGGACGTTGGCTGCTGCTGCTGCTGCTGCTTGGAGTGGTGCTCACAGTAGAGGTCTGGGAGGAAGTCATGATGTCCATGAGTACGTCAGGTTCCATTTGCTCAACCACCACACGGGGACCAGAAACTTTAAAATATTTGGACAATGGCGTCCGCTGACTCGGCCCATGCTTTGCTGCCCCCCTTTCTGCTGCATCATGACCACGTACAGCTGGGCGTCCTCTCCCTGGACGTGGAGCAGTCCCAGAAGTGGCTGAGGCAATTGAACTCCCTTTCCTCTCACCCCGCGAAACCCTGCCAGACATGTTGCTAGTAATGAATCACTGGATGCAGTGGGCACAGTACAAGGTCACTGAAGGATTCACCAGGCACAGTACAACGGCACTGAAGGATGCAGTGGGCACAGTACAAGGTCACTGAAGGATGCAGTGGGCACAGCATTGGGCACTGGATATACAACTAGGTCACTGAAGGATGCAGTGGTCACAGTACAAGGTCACTGAAGGATGCAGTGGGCACAGCAGTGGGCACTGGATATACAACTAGGTCACTGAAGGATGCAGTGGGCACAGTACAAGGTCACTGAAGGATGCAGTGGGCACAGCAGTGGGCACTGGATATACAACTAGGTCACTGAAGGATGCAGTGGGCACAGTACAAGGTCACTGAAGGATGCAGTGGGCACTGGATATACAACTAGGTCACTGAAGGATGCAGTGGGCACAGTACAAGGTCACTGAAGGATGCAGTGGGCACAGCAGTGGGCACTGGATATACAACTAGGTCACTGAAGGATGCAGTGGGCACAGTACTAGGTCACTGAAGGATGCAGTGGGCACAGCAGTGGGCACTGGATATACAACTAGGTCACTGAAGGATGCAGTGGGCACAGTACAAGGTCACTGAAGGATGCAGTGGGCACAGTACAAGGTCACTGAAGGATGCAGTGGGCACAGCAGTGGGCACTGGATATACAACTAGGTCACTGAAGGATGCAGTGGTCACAGTACAAGGTCACTGAAGGATGCAGTGGGCACTGGATATACAACTAGGTCACTGAAGGATGCAGTGGTCACAGTACAAGGTCACTGAAGGATGCAGTGGGCACAGCAGTGGGCACTGGATATACAACTAGGTCACTGAAGGATGCAGTGGGCACAGCAGTGGGCACTGGATATACAACTAGGTCACTGAAGGATGCAGTGGGCACACAAGGATGTCACACTGTGTAATGAGATGCTCATATGCCAGCGAGCAAGCAGTGGGCACTGGGCACGGCACAAGGTCACTGACAGAATGAATGAACAGCGCTCGCAGAGAGTGGCGGCGCCGGCGGTGTGACTGGCTGCCTGCAAATAGTACAAGTGTATAACTGTCACTGGAATATACAAGTGAACACTGCAGCTGCACTAACCTGCCTGCCTGCACTACACACAGATAATCCCCACTCCCACTACACTGACTACACTGCAGCACTGAACCTGCCTGCACTACACACATTTAAATAATCACTAGACTCCCACACTCCCACTACACTACACTGACTACAACTAACTACAGCAATCACTCACTGACTAGCTAACTGTGTACAGTATAAGAGCAGTGTTAGCAAAAAAAACGCTTTGTTTTTAACACAATAAATGCACTTGCTCAAACAATAATGGCCTGGAGATAATCCTCTCAGCACCACAGTCTAGCAAGGACAGAGCTTTTCCATCATGGCCACCGCTTTATATTCAGGAGGGGAGGGCATAGCTCCCCTCCTGTGATTGGTTGCTAGGGCCTGGCGGGGGCACTCTGATTGGCCTGCAATGTGTCACTTCCGCATAGTTTGACGCATTTCCGCAAACCACGACTTCAGCGCCGGGTTTCACGAGCGTGAATGCGGATTTCTGTCCGCATTCACGCGAAGCCGAAGTAGATTTTCGTGGTTGAAAATCTATTCACGGCTTAGCGTGTCCGAGGCGGAATGCGTCAAAATGGTCGTGAATCCACGCGTAAGCGTGATCACGACCTGGCGGTGAGCACCACTGGATATTATTTGTTCGAGTTCTCGAGCCATGTTAAATTCCGTAACTACCAAACGGGCTATGTGGCTTAAACCGTGGTCTGCAGACGCTAGTTCAAAAATGAACTGGTGCCGCATTCCCTATGACGGGAAAAATCTCTTTGGAGATAAGCTAGAGTCGGCTATTACTAGGGTTACGGGGGGGGGGGGGTAAATCTGGGTTGCTCCCTCAAGATCGCAGACAAAGAAGAGTAAGATCAGTTGGTGACATAAGAAGTTTTATCTCGCAAAACAAGAATTACAGGGTACAAAGGGGCTCCCAATCCTTTCGCAAGCAATGGCAAAGTTCACAATCTACCATTGCTAAGTACAACAAAAATCGTAGTACCACTACTATCCCCCAGCCACAGAAATCATTCTGAAGCTTTGCCCGCCCACACGGAGACAGTAGGGGGCAGACTACGCGACTACATCCAAGTGTGGGCGGAGGAAATAGAGGACAGATGGGTATTGAAGACGATACAACACGGTCACTCATGGACATTCAAGAGGATTCCCAAACAGACATTTATCCCAACAGCAATACCACACCTGCAGGACAGAAGAAGCACACTTTACCAGTACAGAAACGAATTGTTGCTGAAGAAAGTGATAATACCAGTGCCACAGGCAGAAAGATATACAGGATTTTATTCCCCTTTATTTTTTGTAGCAAAAAAATCAGGAGAATTACGGACGGTTATGGATCTAAGAGAATTAAATTTCCATATTACTCTGGAAAAATTCAAGATGGAATCCTTACAAACCATAACACCACATATCCAAGTGGACAGTTGGTTGGTTTCCATAGATCTGGCAGACGCCTATTTACATATCCCAATTCAGGACAACTACCAAAAGTTCTTGAGATTTGCGATAGGACAAAAACATTATCAATTCAGGGTTCTACCATTTGGGATATGTACAGCCCCGCGCACTTTCACAAAGATACTAGTGGCATTAATAGCGAAATTACGGCAGGAACAGTTAAACATCCACCACTACCTGGACGATGTATTACTTATAGCAGAGTCAGAGGAAATATGTTCACGACAAGCAGAGACCCTTCTGGAACAACTGGTGAGATTCGGGTGGTTAATTAATCACAAGAAAAGCAAACTACGGCCAACTCAGAAGATGATTTTTCTGGGGGCAGAAATAGACACTGGCGTGAACACAATTGCCCTGCCAGAAGAAAAACGGGAATTGATACGAAATAGAGTGAGTACAATCCAACGCAAGCACAGAGTCACGGCCAGAGAATGCCTGAAGATTCTAGGTACATTAACATCCACAATTCCCATGGTGAGATGGGCAAGATGGAACATCCGACTTTTTCAGAAGAAATTCCTGAATCAGTGGAACCAGATATCAATAAACCAGATGATTACAATTCACAACAACATGAAGGTAGAATTAGACTGGTGGAAGAATCCCTCTAATCTGGGCAACTGTCACAACATTCAGAACCCAACTCCAATAATCGTCACCACAGACGCGAGCGAATGGGGTTGGGGAGCGCACTTAGAGAACAAAATAGCGCAGGGAAAGTGGCAGTTCAGAGCACAAGGGCTATCATCAAACATCCTGGAACTTCGCGCAGCTTATCAAGGATTAAAAGCATTCGCGGACAGTATTCGGGGGAAGTCGGTCATAGTAAAGATGGACAATACAACCGCAGTGGCCAGAATCAGGGGGGTACCCACAGAAACACACTTTTGAACGAGACTGCAATAATAATGGAGTGGGCCCAAAACAACTTGACAAACTTACAAGCAATACACATTCCAGGAACCAAAAACATCATAGCGGATCGTCTCAGTCGAAAGCAGATAGACAACAATGAGTGGAGCCTGAAGTGGAGTGTTTTCAGGTGGATATGCGACAAATGGGGAGAACCCAAATCGATCTGATGGCAACACCAGCCAATGCCAAGTGCAAGAGATATTTCACCAGATACAAGTATCAGGAGGCGGAGGGTCCGGACGTACTGACGAGTCATTGGAAATGCAAATTGGCTTATGTATTCCCTCCGACACCAATGATCCATCGAGTGTTGCGGAAGATCCAACAAGAAAAGGTGACGGTGATAGCGATCATACCGAACTGGCCGCGCAGGCCATGGTACCCGTTGCTTCTACAACTATCAACAACGCAACCGATCCCACTACCCTGTCAGGAAGATCTTCTATCTCAGGGAGTAATCAGGCACCCGAATCCAGCAATACTAACTTTGATGGCGTGGAGACTGAACGCAAGAAACTGATAAGTCTAGGCTGTTCGCAGGAGGTGACAGAGACTCTGCTAAAAGCTAGAAAGCAAACAACAAACATTGTGTATCACAGAGTTTGGAAAAAAATTCCAACTTTAATACTGGAGTCACAGGGAGACCCCACAAACCCTACAGTCTCTCAAGTACTTAATTTTCTCCAAAATGGCTTAAAATTAGGTCTTGGAGTGAATACACTAAAAGTCCATGTGTCGGCAATATCGGCTCTCACGGACCACAGGTGGGCATTTAACCCACCGTTCGAACCGTTGATGGAATGTACTCTGACTAATCTTACAACAAAATTAATTTTTCTAATAGCCATAGCATCGGCCAGAAGGGCATCAGAGCTACAGGCCTTAGGCTCTACGCCACCCTACTTAGAATTCTTTCCGGATCGAGTAACGCTCAGACCAATACAGCAGTTCATCCCTAAGGTAGCAACAAGCTTCCATTTTAATCAACAGTGGGACTTACCGAAGTTTTCGGAAGCAAACGGGGACAATCCGGATTCACTGGACATACCTTCATTATTGAAAAACTACTTAGAAAGAACGGAGGATATCCGCAAAACAGTCAGGTTGTTTATAGTACCTTCTGGATATCGAAGAGGGTATGCGGCAACAACGAGAACAACATCGAGTTGGTTACTGAGGGCTATTAGAATTTCATACAGAGTAATGGGCAAAGAACCTCCAGAACGGATAAGACCACACTCAACAAGGGGAATGTCGGCCTCGTGGGCAGCTTACGCCAACGTCTCACCAGATGTGATCTGTAAAGCTGCAAATTGGGCATCAACCAATACATTCATAACCAATTATAAGGTGGACCCGGCGGCAGCGACCTCGGTGGAGTTCGGCAGGAAAGTGCTAGCCTCAGCACATAATAGATAATTAAACAGGAAAGAGAGAATTTATCTTTTCTGCAATAGTATCAAAACTTGTGTAAATATCAAAATAAAAAAGATTGTGTGAGAGCATTCAGACCCACCCTCGTTATTTATACAGTGGTAATAGTTAAATCCCGATGTATGCTGACATGGATTCATATAGGAAAACGGAAAATTGTATACTTACCTTCGGTAATTTTCCTTTCCTGTATGAAATCCATGTCAGCATGGGATTTCCCACCCATTATCGGATTTCGCTAATGACAAAGCGGTGGGCGGGCCGGAGGCCATCTAATTTATAGTTACCAGTCCTGAATGAGGGGAGGCGGAGCTAACCCGATGTATGCTGACATGGATTTCATACAGGAAAGGAAAATTACCGAAGGTAAGTATACAATTTTCCGTTTTAATGAAATGATAGGGAGGTGGAATACCTGGACCTGAAGGTGATGATTGAGAACCAGGCGGTTTCTACCAAAGGGTATAAGGAAGGAAACCACCACTAACAGTTTGCTCCATTCAGCAAGCTACCATCCCAGACATGTCAAGGACGCCTTGCCGTATGGTCAGGGCCGTTTCTAGTGCCGTGCGGCCCGTGCCGCTGCCCTGGGCGCAGAGGAAGGGGGGGCGCTGTGATAGCGGGGGAGCCAGAGCCGCGGTAAGGGCAGCCCGACCTCTCCCTCCCTCTCCCCGGGCCGCCCTCCATGCTCCCCCCTCGGACTGCAGGCAGCAGAGTTAGCGCGCAGGGAAGCGCTGCTGTACACAGTTGTTACTCACCTCCCTGGATCCGATCGCCGCTCCCGCCCTGCTGGTCTCCTCTCTGCCTAGCCGCTGATACACATGCTGTCGCTGCGTCCTGTTTACCGCTGATACACACGCTGTCACTGCGTCCTGTTTTCACAGGAAGCAGCCACGTGTGTATCAGCGGCTAGGCAGAGAGGAGACCAGCAGGGCGGGAGCGGCGATCGTATCCAGGGAGGTGAGTAACAACTGTGTACAGCAGCGCTTCCCTGCGCGCTAACTCTGCTGCCTGCAGTCCGAGGGGGGAGCATGGAGGGCGGCCCGGGGTGAGGGAGGGAGAGGTCGGGCTGCCCTCCCCGCGGCTCCGGCTCCCCCCTCCACCATTATGAGGGGGCACCTACCTACTTAACCTATACTGGGCAAGCTACCTATCTATCCTATACTGGGGGGCACCTACCTAATCTAACCTGTACTCGGGGGCAGCTACCTATCTAACCTATACTGGGGGGCAGCTACCTATCTAACCTATACTGGGGGCAGCTACCTATCTATCCTATACTGGGGGGCACCTACCTATCTATCCTGTACTGGGGGGCACCTACCTAATCTATCCTGTACTGGGGGGCACCTATCTAATCTAACCTGTACTGGGGGGCAGCTACCTATCTAACCTATACTGGGGGGCACCTACCTAATCTAACCTGTACTGGGGGGCAGCTACCTATCTAACGTATACTGGGGACAGCTACCTGTCTAACCTATGCTGGGGGGCAGCTACCTGTCTAACCTATGCTGGGGGGCAGCTACCTATCTAATCTATACTGGGGGCACCTACCTAATCTAACCTATACTGGGGGCACCTACCTAATCTAACCTATACTGAGGGGCAGCTACCTAATCTAACCTATACTGTGGGAAAGCTACCTATCTAACCTATACTGGGGGCACCTACCTACCTAGCTAGCCTATACAGGTGGCAACTATACTGTCTACCTATACTGGGGGTACCTACCTATCTAACCTATGCTGGGGGCAACTATACTGGCTACCTATATTGGAGGCACCTACCTAGCTAACCTGTACTGGGGGCACCTACTTATCTAACTTATACCGGGGGGGGGGGGGGGTGCCTGCCTAACTAACATATACTGGGGGCAACTATACTGGCTCACCTATGCCTGGCCACCTATACTCGGGGGAACTATAGCTGGCTACCTATACCGGGGAGGGGGGGGGGGCGCAATTTTTACACCCTCGCCCTGGGTGCATTTTAGCCTAGAAACTGCACTGCGTATGGTCAATTCCTGCGTCTTGGAAGGAATAACAAGAACGAGGCAGATTTTGAGACTCAGGTTGGTGAATTATGTGAACATTTAAAGAGTAGAGGGTATGAGTTAGAAGCAGTTTTTGGGGCCCTTGCTAGAGCCCGGGAGGTCCAAAGCGAACCGTTGCTTACTAGGAAAAAAAAACCGATCACGCCCAAAAGAATGTCGGTGCAATTTTGTGTTTAAAGGGAACCAGAGATGAAGCACCCTCATTAATTTTACCATATAGATCAGTGGGAACAGAGAAAACACCTACCCTGCTTTCTGTTTCATTCTGCACTGCACAGCTTGTTTCTTATCAGCCCCGATAAAACCCCCAACTGAGCATTCAGTCTGGCTTTGCTCAGGAATCTTTATAGCCGAGTCTGTGTTTTCTGGTGTCGTTTTAAGCCCAAGCCTGCCCTCTGCTGGCTCTGCTCAGGAATCATTATAGCGGAGGCATTATAGCAAAGGCAGACTGAATGATTAGTCTGGGATTTTATCAGGGCTGATAAGAAACAAGCTGTGCAATGCAGAATGAAACAGAAAGCAGGGTAGGTGGTTTCTCTAATGTTCCCATTAATACATATGGTAAAATACATGAGGGTGCTTCGTCTCTGGTTCACTTTAACTATTCAACCCTTTCTGAAAAGATCCGGAAGGCCATTTGGAATCAATGGCAAATATTAAAGATGGATACCAATCTGAAAGATATGCCCAACCTGCCCCCTAGGGTTAGCTTTAGGAGGGGAAAGACAATTAGAAAGGTATTGGTCAATGATGTTAGAAAGGAGGAAGAACCTAGGTATTGGTTAAAGAAATAATGGGAAGGAAATTTGGGTTGCGGGTATTGTAGTGCCTGTTGCTCTATTAAGAAGGGGAAAATGGTTCAAGATCGCTCCTATCACTTGGAAAATCAGACAATTCATCAACTGCCACACTAAATACGTTGTGCGTGGTGTCCATGCGGTCGCTATTACATTGGTAAAACAGTCCAGCCTTTAACCTCCTTGGCAGTATGGGCAAGCTCAGCTCGTCCATGACCGCTGGAGGGCGCCCGCTCAGGCCCTGCTGGGCCGATTTTAACAATATTTTTTTTAAACACGCAGCTAGCACTTTGCTAGCTGCGTGTGGGGGACGATCGCCGAGTAAGGGCCCCTTCCCGAGACCCCTGCGCAGTCTGGCCAATCAGTGACGTCATCACGATCGTCGCCATGACGACGGGGGAAGCCCTCCAAGAAATCCCGTTCAGAACGGGATTTCCGGATGGGCTAATGCACCGGAAGCGATCGGAAAGGTAAGACACCGCCGGGAGGAGGGAAATCATGTAGCTAGCGTTAAGCTAGCTACATGATTTAAAACAAAAAAATAAATACTGCTGCGCCGCCACCCTGGCGATCTTAATAAAACGCCAGGGTGGTTAAAGGAGAGTTTCCTCCAGCACAAGAGATCTATTTAAAACAATGTAGGTACTACCCGTATGATGGAACATATCAATAAGGCCCATAGGGGTAATGCTGGTTGTCTCCTTTGCTGGACTGGAGGTAGTACAATGTGATGGCAGGGGTGAATCAAGATATGATAAACTCTCAAAAAGAGAGGCTTGGATGATTTCACATACTGAAACTCTGGGGAATCTGGGTTTTAATGAGAGGGATGAAGCTAATTTTTTTTTTTTTTTAACCACTTAAGGACCGCAGTCTTTTCACCCCTTAAGGACCAGAGCCTTTTTTCCATTCAGACCACTGCAGCTTTAATGGTTTATTGCTCAGTCATACAAGCTACCATCTAAATGAATTTTACCTCCTTTTCTTGTCACTAATACAGCTTTCTTTTGGTGCTATTTGATTGCTGCTGCGATTTTTACTTTTTATTATATTCATCAAAAAAGACATGAATTTTGGCAAAAAAATGATTTTTTTAACTTTCTGTGCTGACATTTTTCAAATAAAGTAAAATTTCTGTATACATGCAGCGTGAAAAATGTGGACAAACATGTTTTTGATTAAAAAAAAACCCATTCAGTGTATATTTATTGGTTTGGGTAAAAGTTATAGCGTTTACAAACTATGGTGCAAAAATTGAATTTTCCCATTTTGAAGCATCTCTCTCATTTCTGAGCACCTGTCAGGTTTCATGAGGTGCTAGAATTCCAGGATAGTATAAATACCCCCCAAATGACCCCATTTTGGAAAGAAGACACCCCAAAGTACTCACTAAGAGGCATGGTGAGTTCATAGAAGATTTTATCTTTTGTCACAAGTTAGCGGAAAATGACACTTTGTGACAAAAAAAATAAATAAAAAGTTTCCATTTCTGCTAACTGGTGACAAAAAAAAATGAAATCTGCCACGGACTCACCATGCCCCTCTCTGAATACCTTGAAGTGTCTAGTTTCCAAAATGGGGTCATTTGTGGGGTGTGTTTACTGTCCTGGCATTTTGGAGGGTGCTAAATTGTAAGCACCCCTGTAAAGCCTAAAGGTGCTCATAGGACTTTGAGCCCCTTAGCGCACCTAGGCTGCAAAAGAAATGTCACACATGTGGTATCGCCTTACTCAGGAGAAATAGTATAATGTGTTTTGGGGTGTATTTTTACACATACCCATGATGGGTGGGAGAAATATCTCTGTAAATGAGATTTCTTTTGATTTTTTTACACACAATTGTCCATTTACAGAGATATTTCTCCCACCCAGCATGGGTATGTGTAAAAATACACCCCAAAACACATTATACTACTTCTCCTGAGTACGGCGATACCACATGTGACACTTTTTTGCACCCTAACTGCGCTAAGGGGCCCAAAGTCCTATGAGTACCTTTAGGATTTCACAGGTCATTTTGAGGCATTTATTTTCTAGACTACTCCTCACGGTTTAGGGCCCCTAAAATGCCAGGACAGTATAGGAACCCTACAAGTGACCCCATTTTAGAAAGAAGACACCCCAAGGTATTCCGTTAGTAGTATGGGGAGTTCATAGAAGATTTCATTTTTTTTTTCACAAGTTAGCGGAAATTGATTTTTATTGTTTATTTCACAAAGTGTCTTTTTCCACTAACTTGTGACAAAAAATAAAATCTTCTATGAATTTCCCATACACCTAATTGAATACCTTGGGGTGTCTTCTTTCTAAAATGGGGTCACTTGTGGGGTTCCTATAATGCCCTGGCATTTTAGGGGCCCTAAACCGTGAGGAGTAGTCTAGAAACCAAATGCCTCAAAATGACCTGTGAAATTCTAAAGGTACTCATAGGACGTTGGGCCTCTTAGCGCACCTAGGTTGCAAAAAAAGTGTCACACATGTGGTATCGCCGTACTCAGGAGAAGTAGTATAATGTGTTTTGGGGTGTATTTTTACACATACCCATGCTGGGTGGGAGAAATATCTCTGTAAATTAAAATGTTTTGATTTTTTTTACACACAATTGTCCCTTTACAGAGAGATTTCTCCCACCCAGCATGGGTATGTGTAAAAATACACCCCAAAACACATTATACTACTTCTCCTGAGTACGGCGATATCACATGTGTGACACTTTTTTGCAGCCTAGGTGCGCTATGGGGCCCAACGTCCTATTCACAGGTCATTTTGAGGCATTTGGTTTCTAGACTACTCCTCACGGTTTAGGGCCCCTAAAATGCCAGGGCAGTATAGAAACCCCACAAGTGACCCCATTTTAGAAAGAAGACACCCCAAGGTATTCCGTTAGGTGTATGGTGAGTTCATAGAAGATTTTATTTTTTGTCACGTTAGTGGAAAATGACACTTTGTGAAAAAAAACAATACAAATCAATTTCCACTAACTTTTGACAAAAAATAAAATCTTCTATGAACTCGTCATACACCTAACGGAATACCTTGGGGTGTCTTCTTTCTAAAATGGGGTCACTTGTGGGGTTCCTATACTGCCCTGGCATTTTAGGGGCCCAAAACCACGAGGAGTAGTCTGGAAACCAAATGCCTCAAAATGACTGTTCAGGAGTATAGGCATCTGCAAATTTTGAATACAGGTGGTCTATGAGGGGCCGAATTTTGTGGAACCGGTCATAAGCAGGGTGGCTTCTTAGATGACAGGTTGTATTGGCACTGAAGTGCAGGAATGTTCTCAAATCGTGACCTGGACATGGCAATTAAGTCGTACCAGCAGTGATCAGAAAAAAAAATTCTGTCACTGCGGTGGGGCGGGTGAGGGTTTGGCCGGGTGATCAGAAGCCCGCAGGGGGCATATTAGGGCCTGATCTGATGGGTAGCAGTGACAGGTTCTAGGGAGGATATGAGGGTGTGTGGGGGTTGTTCAGGAGATATAGAGATATATCTATATATAGGTGGTTGGGAGGGGATCAAGGGATACATGGGGGGGAGCGCTGGATAAAAAAAGTTTATTTACACTAAAATCGCACAGCCTGTCACGGCTGCAGGCTGTGCGTCTCTCCCTGTCACACAAGATCCACAGTGACAGGGAGAGGGAGGCGGAGAGGGAGGCGGAACGGCAACTATGTTGCCTTTCGGAGGGTGATCGCTGTGATTGGCTCACAGCGATCACACGGCAGGGAGCCAATCAGTGACGGCTGCAGGCTGTGCGTCTCTCCCTGTCACACAAGATCCACAGTGACAGGGAGAGGGAGGCGGAGAGGGAGGCGGAACGGCAACTGTGTTGCCTTTCGGGGGGTGATCGCTGTGATTGGCTCACAGCGATCACACGGCAGGGAGCCAATCAGTGACGGCTCCTGCCGATACCCGGAAGCCTTAGCTGTCATAAGACAGCTAAGTGCAGCCGGTTCGGTGCGCACGATCGCGGTGGGGAGCGGCGGCGCCGGTGATAGAGATCTACGCCCTGCCAGCCAGGAGCCCATCAAAACAGGGCGTAGATCTCTATCACCTCGGTCCGGAAATGGTTAAATAAAGGTTTTGGTGGGAATTTTACATATACTACAATGTTACTTAGACGCCTGATCAAGCTTTCCCCTGTGAGAGACAGGTGAAGTGGTGGGAGGAGTTAAAGAGACACTGAAGCGAAAAAAAATGATATTATGATTTGTATGTGCAGCTAAGAAATAAAACATTAAGATCAGATACATCAGTGTAATTGTTTCCAGTACAGGAAGAGTTGAGAAACTCCAGTTATCTCTATGCAAACAAGCCATTAACCACTTCCCGACCGCCTAACGCACAGCGGCGGCCGGGAAGTGGAGCCCTTAAGGACCGGCTCACCCACAGAGGCGGCGGTCCATTTAAGGGCATGGGCGGAGCGATCGCGTCATCCGTGACGCGATCCTCCGCCGGCGCCTGTCACCGCTCGCTCGCCGCAACATCCCGCCGGCTATACGGAAGCGCCGGCGGGATGTTAACCCCGCGATCGCCGCATACAAAGTGTATAATACACTTTGTAATGTTTACAAAGTGTATTATACAGGCTGCCTCCTGCCCTGGTGGTCCCAGTGTCCGAGGGACCACCAGGGCAGGCTGCAGCCACCCTAGTCTGCACCCAAGCACACTGATTTCTCCCCCCCCTGCCCCAGATCGCCCACAGCACCCATCAGACCCCCCCCCCTGCCCACCCCCCAGACCCCTGTTTGCACCCAATCACCCCCCTAATCACCCATCAATCACTCCCTGTCACTATCTGTCAACGCTATTTTTTTTTTTATCCCCCCCCCCTGCTCCCTGCCCCCTCCTGATCACCCCCCACCCCTCAGATTCTCCCCAGACCCCCCCCCCCAGACCACCCCCCGCTGTTTACTGTATGCATCTATCCCCCTGATCACCTGTCAATCACCCGTCAATCACCCCCTGTCACTGCCACCCATCAATCAGCCCCTAACCTGCCCCTTGCGGGCAATCTGATCACCCCCCCACACCAATAGATCGCCCACAGATCCGACATCAGATCACCTCCCAAATCCATTGTTTACATCTATTCTCTCCTCTAAACACCCACTAATTACCCATCAATCACCCCCTATCACCACTTGTCACTTTTACCTATCAGATCAGACCCTAATCTGCCCCTTGCGGGCACCCAATTACCCGCCCACACGCTCAGATTGCCCTCTGACCCCCCCTTATCAATTCACCAGTGCATTAATTACATCTGTTCTTCCCTGTAATAACCCACTGATCACCTGTCAATCACCTGCCAATCACCTATCACCCATCAATCACCCCCTGTCACTGCCACCCATCAATCAGCCCCTAACCTGCCCCTTGCGGGCAATCTGATCACCCACCCACACCATTAGATCGCCCGCAAACCCGCCGTCAGATTACCTCCCAAATGTATCGTTTACATCTGTTATCTTCTCTAAACACCCACTAATTACCCATCAATCACCCCCTATCACCACCTGTCACTGTTACCTATCAGATCAGACCCTAATCTGCCCCTTGCGGGCACCCAATCACCCGCCCACACGCTCAGATTGCCCTCAGACCCCCCCCCCCCCTTATCAATTCGCCAGTGCATTAATTACATCTGTCCTTCCCTGTAATAACCCACTGATCACCTGTCAATCACCTGCCAATCACCTATCACCCATCAATCACCCCCTGTCACTGCCACCCAACAATCAGCCCCTAACCTGCCCCTTGCGGGCAATCTGATCACCCACCCACACCAATAGATCGCCCGCAGATCCGACATCAGATCACCACCCAAGCGCAGTGTTTCCATCTATTCTCTCCTCTAAACACCCACTAATTACCCATCAATCACCCATCAATCACTCCCTATCACCACCTGTCACTGTTACCTATCAGATCAGACCCTAATCTGCCCCTTGCGGGCACCCAATCGCCCACCTACACGCTCAGATTGCCCTCAGACCCCCCCTTATCAATTCGCCAGTGCAATATTTACATCTGTTCTCCCCTGTAATAACCCACTGATTACCTGTCAATCACCTATCAATCACCCATCAATCACCCCCTGTCACTGCCACCCATCAATCACCCCCTGTCACTGCCACCCATCAATCACCCGCTGTCACTGCCACCCATCAATCAGCCCCTAACCTGCCCCTTGCGGGCAAACTGATCACCCACCCACACCAATAGATCGCCCGCAGATCCGACATCAGATCACCACCCAAGCGCAGTGTTTCCATCTATTCTCTACCCTAAACACCCACTAATTACCCATCAATCACCCCCTGTCACTGCTACCTATCAGATTAGACCCCTATCTGCCCCTAGGGCACTCAATCACCCGCCCACACCCTCAGAATGCCCTCAGACCCCAGCCCTGATCACCTCGCCAGTGCATTGCTTGCATCTATTCCCCCCTCTAATCACACCTTGAGACACCCATCAATCACCTCCTGTCACCCCCTAGCACACCTACCCATCAGATCAGGCCCCAATTTGCCCCGTGTGGGCTCCTGATCACTCGGCCAAACCCTCAGACCCCCTTCCGATCACCTCCCCAGTGCATGGATTGCATCTATTTTCCCCTCTAACCACCCCCTGAGACACCCATCAATGACCTCCTGTCACCCCCCTAGCACTCCTATCCATCAGATCAGGCCCAATACAACCTGTCATCTAAAAGGCCACCCTGCTTATGACCGGTTCCACAAAATTCGCCCCCTCATAGACCACCTGTCATCAAAATTTGCAGATGCTTATACCCCTGAACAGTCATTTTGAGACATTTGGTTTCCAGACTACTCACGGTTTTGGGCCTGTAAAATGCCAGGGCGGTATAGGAACCCCACAAGTGACCCCATTTTAGAAAAAAAAGACACCCCAAGGTATTATGTTAGGTGTATGACGAGTTCATAGAAGATTTAATTTTTTGTCAAAAGTTAGCGGAAATTAATTTTTATTGTTTTTTTTTTCACAAAGTGTCATTTTTCACTAACTTGTGACAAAAAATAAAATCTTCTATGAACTCGCCATACACCTAACGGAATACCTTGGGGTGTCTTCTTTCTAAAATGGGGTCACTTGTGGGGTTCCTATACTGCCCTGGCATTTTAGGGGCCCTAAACCGCGAGGAGTAGTCTAGAAAACAAATGCTTCAAAATGACCTGTGAATAGGACGTTGGGCCCCTTAGCGCACCTAGGCTGCAAAAAAGTGTCACACATGTGGTACCACCGTACTCAGGAAAAGTAGTATAATGTGTTTTGGGGTGTATTTTTACACATACCCATGCTGGGTGGGAGAAATTTCTATGTAAATGGACAATTGTGTGTAAAAAAATCAAACAATTGTCATTTACAGAGAGATTTCTCCCACTTAGCATGGGTATGTGTAAAAATACACCCCAAAACGCATTATACTACTTCTCCTGAGTACAGCGGTACCACATGTGTGGCACTTTTTTACACCCTAAGTACGCTAAGGGGCCCAAAGTCCAATGAGTACCTTTAGGATTTCACAGGTCATTTTGCGACATTTGGTTTCAAGACTACTCCTCACGGTTTAGGGCCCCTAAAATGCCAGGGCAGTATAGGAACCCCACAAATGACCCCATTCTAGAAAGAAGACACCCAAAGGTATTCCGTACGGAGTATGGTGAGTTCATAGAAGATTTTATTTTTTGTCACAAGTTAGCGGAAAATGACACTTTGTGAAAAAAAACTATTAAAATCAATTTCCGCTAACTTGTGACAAAAAAATAAAAACTTCTATGAACTCACCATACTCCTAACGGAATACCTTGGGGTGTCTTCTTTCTAAAATGGGGTCATTAGTGGGGTTCCTATACTGCCCTGGCATTTTAGGGGCCCTAAACCGTGAGGAGTGGTCTTGAAACAAAAATGACCTGTGAAATCCTAAAGGTACTCATTGGACTTTGGGCCCCTTAGTGCAGTTAGGGTGCAAAAAAGTGCCACACATGTGGTATCGCCGTACTCGGGAGAAGTAGTACAATGTGTTTTGGGGTGTATTTTTACACATACCCATGCTGGGTGGGAGAAATACCTCTGTAAATGACAATCTTTTGATTTTTTTACACACAATTGTCCATTTACAGAGGTATTTCTCCCACCCAGCATGGGTATGTGTAAAAATACACCCCAAAACACATTGTACTACTTCTCCCGAGTATGGCGATACCACATGTGTGGCACTTTTTTGCACCCTAACTGCGCTAAAGGGCCCAAAGTCCAATGAGTACCTTTAGGATTTCACAGGTCATTTTGAGAAATTTCGTTTCAAGACTACTCCTCACGGTTTAGGGCCCCTAAAATGCCAGGGCAGTATAGGAACCCCACAAATGACCCCATTTTAGAAAGAAGACACCCCAAGGTATTCCGTTAGGAGTATGGTGAGTTCATAGAGGATTTTATTTTTTGTCAAAAGTTAGCGGAAATTGATTTTAATTGTGTTTTTTCACAAAGTGTCATTTTCCGCTAACTTGTGACAAAAAATAAAATCTTCTATGAACTCACCATACTACTAACGGAATACCTTGGGGTGTCTTCTTTCTAAAATGGGGTCATTTGTGGGGTTCCTATACTGCCCTGGCATTTTAGGGGCCCTAAACCGTGAGGAGTAGTCTTGAAACGAAATTTCTCAAAATGACCTGTGAAATCCTAAAGGTACTCATTGGACTTTGGGCCCTTTAGCGCAGTTAGGGTGCAAAAAAGTGCCACACATGTGGTATCGCCGTACTCAGGAGAAGTAGTATAATGTGTTTTGTGGTGTATTTTTACACATACCCATGCTGAGTGGGAGAAATATCTCTGTAAATGGACAATTGTGTGTAAAAAAAATTAACAAATTGTCATTTACAGAGATATTTCTCCCACCCAGCATGGGTATGTGTAAAAATACACCCCAAAACACATTATACTACTTCTCCTGAGTACGGCAATACCACATGTGTGGCACTTTTTTGCAGCCTAACTGCGCTAAGGGGTCCAAAGTCCAATGAGCACCTTTAGGCTTTACAGGGGTGCTTACAATTTAGCACCCCCCAAAATGTCAGGACAGTAAACACACCCCACAAATGATCCCATTTTGGAAAGTAGACCCTTCAAGGTATTCAGAGAGGGGCATGGTGAGTCCGTGGCAGATTTCATTTTTTTTTGTCGCAAGTTAGAAGAAATGGAAACTTTTTTTTTTTTTTTTTTTCCTCACAAAGTGTCATTTTCCGCTTACTTGTGACAAAAAATAATATCTTCTATGAACTCACTATGCCTCTCAGTGAATACTTTGGGATGTCTTCTTTCCAAAATGGGGTCATTTGGGGGGTATTTATACTATCCTGGAATTCTAGCCCCTCATGAATCATGACAGGGGGTCAGAAAAGTCAGAGATGCTTGAAAATGGGAAAATTCACTTTTGCACCATAGTTTGTAAACGCTATAACTTTTACCCAAACCAATAAATATACACTGAATGGGTTTTTTTTTTTTTATCAAAAACATGTTTGTCCACATTTTTCGCGCTGCATGTATACAGAAATTTTACTTTATTTGAAAAATGTCAGCACAGAAAGTTAAAAAAATCATTTTTTTTGCCAAAATTCATGTCTTTTTTTATGAATATAATAAAAAGTAAAAATCGCAGGAGCAATCAAATAGCATCAAAAGAAAGCTTTATTAGTTACAAGAAAAGGAGCCAAAATTCATTTAGGTGGTAGGTTGTACGAGCGAGCAATAAACCGTGAAAGCTGCAGTGGTCTGAATGGAAAAAAAGTGGCCGGTCCTTAAGGGGTAGAAAGCCCTAGGTCCTCAAGTGGTTAAGCTCTCCGACTAAGTTAGTCCTGGAGAGGGCTGTTATCTGACTTTTATTATCTCAACTGTTCCTGGACTGTTTACTTTTTCTCTGCCA
Organism: Hyperolius riggenbachi; assembly: GCF_040937935.1. Taxonomy (NCBI): domain Eukaryota; kingdom Metazoa; phylum Chordata; class Amphibia; order Anura; family Hyperoliidae; genus Hyperolius; species Hyperolius riggenbachi. The sequence goes on from NC_090651.1 coordinate 244,888,467, forward strand.
GAGGAGAGGTCATTACTTCACAGACTGCTCTGACTCATTTTGAATGCTGAGTGTTGTGTAATCTGCACATATTATAGAATGATGCAATGTTAGAAAAACACTATATACCTGAAAATAAAAGTATGAGAATATTTTCTTTGCTGCTAATCTTCTAGTAATTATTCATAGTACACAACCAATTCACTATATCATATTTTTTTTTCCGCTTCAGTGTCTCTTTAACTAAGTATAGGTGGGGTAGGATATGAGGGTGACAGGCCCCACGCATCCTGAAGAGGCGTGAAACAGCTGTAGACAGTGGGGGCTTTCTGCTGTACCTGTTCTATGTGGCTTCAAGAAAGGAAGACTTGCATAGTGCCAGAGTCCATGCATCTTTTTGTAAAATAATGGTTATCAGGGGTGGACTGGCCAGGGGGGCAATCTCCCCCCAGGTTGCCTTTCATTCAGTGATTTAGGGATATCAGGTTTGTTGTTGTAAGGCAATGTGAAACACTTGGCTAGCTGATAAAAGTGCAATTAGAGGGCAGGCAAGCTGGTAAATATACACAGCATGATGCAGAGCTTGCCTGGAAGGTTCGTGGGCAAACATCTGTCTTGTTTCTCCCCATTGTTATAACGACTGCATGTGTGGACAAGGCTTTAAACAAGTTGAAAAGTTCTTGACAGTCCCTAGACTCCAGGAGGGCTGCTTTCTGACTTGTGTGAGAGACTGGCAGGGACAGGCATCATATTTTAGGAAAGTAGCCTCTGTGTGATGTGAGACTGCAATACAGCTCTGCTCTATCTCAGGCTATTCTCAGTCTCTCTCCACTCCTCTCTCTGAGCTAGGGCACGCCAAAATCGCAATAGCAATCGCTAGCAATTTTCAAGTGCGATTTTGTGAAGCGATTTTTGAATGAATCGCTCCAAAAAATGCTACATGCAGTGTGTTTGCGATTTTTAAAAAAATCACATCGCTGCTGTGAGAACAGTCATAGGGTAACATTAGTCAAGCGCTTTTCAAATCACTGTCAATTTGAAAATCGCTCAGAAGCACTCTTGGTTGGCACCAGCCTCCTTCATTCACCTTTGTTTCCCTCTTCCCGTAGTGCTGGCTGTGTCTTCTTCTTATACAGGAAAACTAAATAAAAGTGCAATCCTGGTGAGGCAAAATATTGTTGTTATTTAGTATTTATATAGCACCACCATCTTCCACAGTGCTGTACAGAACATAATATTGTCTTGTCACTTAACTTCTTCCTTCTCTTTCAGCTTTTCTCTCCTCACCGTTTCTCCCCTTCTCTGCATAAGGGCTCAGACACACTATAAGCGCTTTTCTGAGCAATTGTACCGCGATCATGATTTTAAAGTCAGTCAATGGGAGCCCTTTTTAAAAAGCCCTCAGAAAGTTCTGATGGCTAAAAAGTGCTCATAGAAGCGCTTATAGTGTGTCTGAGCCCTTAGTATTTGTATGCTGCGGGTAAGTTAGGCCCAAGGAGCGCCGAATGATGGCTCTTCCTGCTGCCACTTAACTCCCTGGCGGTGTTAAATACTATTCCCCCTCCGAGTCGTTGCAACTCTGAGGGAGGTGTAATTTGTGGTACGGTTGGTTATCACCAGAGCCCCTGAATTTCCCTTACGTGCCCCACGCAACATATTATTGCTGCTATGGGGCTCCTAGTTTGGGTAACCGGTGCTGAGCGTCATGCACCAAAACCACCTGCTTTGCCTTCTATCTCCTCTCTCCAATCTTGTTATTAGAAACCATAATGTAAAGCTGGCTATACATGCATCAATTGTTAAGGACAGATTCTTTCACTATGATCGAATCATAATGGCTTTTCCACCTGTCAGTACTGAGTATGGATGTGGCCTATAGGGTTTCATACCATAGTGAAGTGGGTCGTGGGCAGGCAGTGATTCACTGCCACTGACCACCAATAAAAAGCAGGTAAGCAAGGCATGGGGGGGGGGGGGGGTATCGAAACTTTGGAAATTAGCATTAACGAGGCAGGGATCATGGTGTCAGCAGGGAGGTCAGTAAGGATATGTCTGGTAAAGGGGAGGCAGTGTTCTCCCCAGAGTTTTTTTTTCCAGCCTGGTGGCATGAAATAGTAGCCGGGTGGCATGAAAAAGTAGCCGGGTGGGGTGAGTTGAAAATGCAGGGCAACTGTGCTTACAGCATAGGAAGAGGTGAGGAGGTGAGCAGATGACAGCCGGGTGGAGCACCCGGCTGAAAGAGCCTGGGGAGAACACTGGGGAGGGGATATCCGAGGTGGAAGAGGGGCATATTTGAGGGATTAGTAGAGATGGTGGCGAAGGGGAGGACGTGTGTGTGTGAAGGTCTTTGGAGGAAACTAACTAGCAACAGAGGCTGGGCTCTATAGTCAGACCCAGCCTCTGTATGGGGATTGCGATGTAAGAACCCCACCTCAGTTTCTCTTTAAGACTATAGTATCCAGTCAGTTTCTACTATCACCATCTCTAATAAATCAGCTTATCTTTCCCCTGTCGGACTTGTCGTCCTGTGTCTGGAAGGCTGCCAACTCTTCAGTGTGATCTGCTATGCATGCCCCCTCTATGCACACTCCCGTGTGTTATTTACATTAGCCAGCTTTTCTCTGCTCGCTTATCTTTTACAAGATGGATAAATCCTATGTTCACATACTGATGAGTCACATACTGCAGAATTACAGACAACCGGGCAGAGCTGTCTGCAAAAAGAAACAATCAGCTTGTAACTCTTCAGTGAGCTGCAGGGGGGAAACACAAATGATCTCTTGAGATTCAAAAAGGAAGGCTGTATACAGCCTGATTGTGTATGGATGTATTTTCTATGTGTGGACATACTGTACATCAACCTACTTCCTGTTTTGGTGGCCATTTTGTTTACAAACAAACTTTTTAAAACTGTTTGACTACTTTTAATGCAGCGGGGAGTGGCAAAATTGTGACAGAGGGTAATAGATGTCCCCTAACACACTGGTATGTTTACTTGTGTGATTTTAACAATACAGATTCTCTTTAAGCTCTTTTCTAAGCGCTTTTGCAGAGCAATTGCGTTTTTTTCACTTCCTGACATCAGTCAGGAAGTGAGCCCCTAGTACGAACGAGCCCCAAGTGTCCTAAAGCACAACCCAGACCTGTCTTATAGGTCACCACATCTGGTGAGTTCATACATATCGGATGTGGTGGTGATTATCCACAGTCCCTGGAGATGGAAGTATATTGCAACCTACTGAGGTGAATAGAAGACCCTGGTTATCTTTAGAATGTAATGGTCAGGAGTAGCAGAGTGTAATATCGTTGAGCAGCACCATCCTTTTGTTTGTTTAGAAAAAAAAGCTGCTAGAACAGGTGAGCAGTAATGGAGGAGCTGCAGTCGGGACAGCAGCATTTTATCAGCATACCCAAATTGGAGGGCCATCAGATGAGATCTTATTGGTCTGTCTAATGGAGCAACCACCAGGGTCGGTCTAAACATTTTGCTGCCTAAAGCAAACATTGTGAGGACCTCCCCTATATTCCCCTCCACCCACTACCAACCACTCTGCTTAAAGTAGCAAACTTTTGTAATGCGAGATGGCCTCCAAGCAGCAAGTGCCCACTCAATACTCTATCACACGTGTAGTACATACTTCTATGGTAGCAGAAAATAGTGCACTTGGCCTACTACACTCACCACACTTTCTGGTATGGGACAGCAGCCCGGTCCCCATCTTCTAAGCTGCTCCATATCCTGGGCTGTTGTCACATAGTATTCCTCCCAGAAAGAGCTAGCAAGCTAAGGATGGGAGGAGGAAGGCATGCTTGCTCTATCACTGGGCAGTGACCAGCTGAAATATATTGGGGAGAACAGCTTGCCCACCCTCTAAGTTTATGTACTTCTCCCCCGCAGTGTCCAGCCTTCTCCGTGAAAATCAGCAGGCTGCTGTAAACAGGTGGGGGACATGCGGATGCAGCATCCATGCATAACACCACTCCTTTCTTACATCACTTGTGCTGGTGTTGATGCATGCATATCACCATGGCAACCCAATAGCAGCAGTCTGCCATCATTCATGGAGGCTGGACGCTGCAGAGGAGAAATACATAAACTTAGAGGGGAGGACAGCCAGCGGGCCGGTCTTTTCGATGTGGCGCTCTGCACCGGACCTGCAGTTTGAAGACCACAGCCTTAAAGTGAATCTGATGTGAGTGATATGGAGGCTGCCATATTTGTTTCCTTTTAAACAATATGACCAGTTATAGATGGTCTAGCGCTCAACAAATCTTGCAGCGAAACATTAGTTGCCTGGCTGCACTGATGTTTTTGGCTGCAGTAATGTCTGAATTACACCAGAAACAAGCATACAGCTAAATCTTTTCCAATCTGACAATGTCCGAAACATCTGATCCTCATATGCTTGTTCAGGGTCTATGGCTGAAAAGAGGCAGAGGATCAGCAGGACAGCCAGGCAACTGGTATTGCTTAAAATGAAATACATATGGCAGCCTCCATAAAACACTTTAAAGTGGTATACTAGTCCAAAAACATGACACCTGCCAAAATACCTACTGTAAGGGACAGCAATGTAGGGAAAAGAGTCAGAGTTCACATTCCACTCTGATCAGATGTATCTTACACGTGCACGCATTCTTCAAAATGTTTCACGATAGTGGTCCTTTGGATCTGCACGTGTACCAGACCTTCCTTCAATAATTTGTTTCCTGATCACAAGTTACTAATACCATATGGGTGCATTATTCTAACCAGATTTGTGCCACACAACTTTTATTGGATCCCTGTAAAGATCAGTTGGTCATCAACACCCAACACTTGCAGGACTGATCAAGGATTGCCGCAGGGGAGGGGGGGGGGGAATGAAAAAAAAACTACCCAAAAGTGTAAAATACAAAATTCAATACTTTAATGAAAGAAAGAAATACAGCTTGGATATACCAATAAAACTGATATGGCCTGGCTGTTTCTCATTTCAGTACAGAATGGCATCACTTTGCATTCTTTCAGCCACCAAATATCCTGAGTAGAATGTGCAGATCAGTTAATAAAGACATAAAACATATGCAATATGAAATGTCTTGCGGTTGCCCATGACCAGCACAGGCCTCTAGATATAAAAATGCATTATACAGAATAGTCCCACCTATGTTACTCTCTGCAGAACATATTCCACATTTACATGTAACTATTTACAAAAAGCCCAAAATAAAAATTTAAGGCCGTGTATTCTTGGGGAAAGGTGTGGATCAAGCAAAACCTAATATAGGTCATTTTTGTTACACTTATAATGTATTCGAGAAGCCACAAAATGTACTGTACTATGGAAGGCTATGTTTAAAGCCCCCTGATTAGTTAAACAGAAAAATAAAGTTAATTTGTTTCTATGAGTTGAAGCAGATTTGCTTAAGGGTAAATGCATTAACAGATAGCCCTGGGTCACAAAAAGATGGGGATAGGTGTTCCAAGTGTGAAAAAGCTTATTCCCCTGGCAATTCTTTCATATCTAGGACTCTTAACATGAAATCTGACTTCAGGCCAAACAGAAGTAAAAGTACACCCTCTAGTGTACTGTTGGAAGGTTATATCGCCAACTTGCTCAAACTTCTCTTCAAGCCAAAGGTCAGAATTCAAAAGGTAATCCTAACATCACAACAGGAGTGTTTCCTGCAGGACTTCAGACATTAACTTACTAGTCCAATGGAGATCCACTTGAAAACAGCTTAGGCAGGGGCATAGAGTTGGGACCCAAGCGCAAGAATTCGCTCATCAGCCCCTACAACAATAACTTGGGTAGTAGGACGTGGACTTGCATGGCCTTAAATATGGCCACTGTAACATTACTTCTACTTCATTTTGTCAGTTGGCAATTCATACAGAGGCTTTAAACACGTTTTTGCAGTAATAAGGAAATCAGCACCAAACAATGCAGTATCACAGTTGGGAAAACAAGTTTCCCCAACACAGTTTTGTATGGTCTGCTAAATATAGACTGAAGTTGGATTCAAGGTAATTCATGGGGAAAGGTCCAGATAAGTGTTCATCTGCGGTGGTGGCTGTGTCTGGGGTAATCCCGATCATAGTGTCGATGGCTCACTCTCTCATAGGAGCGAGAGCGCTCCCTACGACGTTCGTGATAGTAGTGGTGGTTTTTCTTCTTGTATTTCCCAGAGTCTGGAGTGTCATGCGATCTGCTGTAGGAGGGAGAAGAGCTTCTGCTGTGAGACCTTCTCTTGTGTCCAGTGTATCTGTAGTCACTACCTTTTCCATGTACATGTCCTTTAGAGCTTTTATAAGCGCCTTGGTTTTGTTTTCGGGGAGGTGAATCACTGCGACTTCTGGAATGGCTGCGGGATTTTGAGCCACTAGATGAGGAGTAGCTCTGACTTTTCCTGGAAGAATACAGTTTACTGTTAAAGTTTATAACATTTCATGCTTTAAAAAGACACAAAAGCAATTTGTACAGGCATCTGTTAGCTTTCCTGTATAAGCTAGGCATAGTGGTAGAGATCCAGGGTAAAAAAAACAAAAACTAAAATTCTGACAATGAATTGCAGGTTAATGGGCAAACATGCAAGAAAATAATATCTACTGGATGAGAAAGACCTCACTTAAATGATTTACTGCCCTCACTGCCCATGGCAGAGTTTGCTGCACTTAACCCTAATATGTCAAGCCCACATTCACACCATCATACTGGCATCTCAAGAACCCCACTTGTTATTTCTGAACTGTTTCTTGCAGTAGGCTACTCAGTGTTTAATGGGTTTATGAAACTAGAAGTCAGTAATTTCAAGCACTGCTAGCATTAAATGTGGTATATCAAGCAGGGGTCTCAGTGCAACCCTAAGTGCCTTTTTACAAAAACATTTTATATTCCCATATTCTAAGCTGATGGGGAACACAAAGATAGGAGAAAAGGTTATTGTAGTACAGCAGGGTGACAAATTTAAATCACCCTCTAGGGATGGAATCCCCACCTTCGTATACCATGGATAAAAGGACATGAAGATTGCTGGTTTTCACAACAAGAGAATTGCTGCATATATATATATATATATATATATATATATAGGAAAAAGCAATTATCCAGAATTTAGCCAATGCTCAAGCCCCACTGACATAATATTCAATAAAATCATGTTTTCCTACTTGATTACCAAAACAAATGATCCGATTTTATGCAAATTTACAAATTACAAATTCCCCAAATACAGTTTATTTGCTCTAAAAAGCTGCAGCATTTACATATTAGGTTTCTAGTGAGATTTCTCTGCTTTTAACCTATTATCCCTGCAAGCTGAAACATTGCACAGGAATGTTTACTAATGGAGGCTGGAAACCATGAAATCGTTTGAGTTCTCCAAGCTTGCCACTGAAGAAGGAAGTGCTGCTTAGCTGCTGGACTGTACCAGTTTTTAAGCTGTAAATCTTTTAGAGCAAAGACAAAATGCTGAGCTTCATACTACTATCACTAGCTGAACGAGATAGAGATGTTACATTTTACAGGCCAGGTTCATCAACTTACCTTCTTTTTGGAGAGACAGATCGAGATTGGGATCTGGAGTAGCTCTGATCTCTGCTTCCACTGCCACTTCTGCTATCCCTCCCTTTTGTTACACTGAGAAAAAAGAGAAAATAAACCCCAATGAGACTCAAGACTATATCCTGGTGAAGGCAACAATAGCATTGAGTACTTGTGACAGGGGGGAAAAAAAAAAAAAAAGAAGGCAGCATTAGGTCTGGCTCACACCAGAGAATACTGCAATGGCCTTGATGATCAGCAAAGTACTATTGAATGGTTACCCTATGAGGGTGTTAACAGAGCAGTGTTGCAATTTGGGCAAATTTCAGACATGCTGCATTTTTTTTTCTTTTAAAGCTATTAAAGAGAGTGAAGTCTCAAAATTTTTTTTATTTAACAAATATGTTTAATATGTTAGCCCTAACTATACCGCCGCATTCCCACCACTGTACACTATCTAAATCCCCCTAACTCGGTGGGGGGGGGGGGGTGCAATCTGGGCAGTGCTTCAGCGTGAGGCAGAGCTATGAGCCGCAGCTCTGTCAGCCCAGATCGCCGCCTCTCCTCACCCCTCTGTCTTCCTTCACTGAGAGGGGCAGGGGAGAGGCAGAAATACACGCTAACAGACACGTGTAGAGGCAGAACTGCAGCTCGTAGCTCTGCCTCACACGGAAGCGCACAGGGCAGCAAAATCCACGACCAGGTTGTGGATCTTGCAGGGGAGAGGGAGGGCGAGTTGAAAGGGGGGGGCGGAGGGAATTTAGATAGATTACAGTGGCAGGAATGCAGCGGTTTAGTTAGAGTAAACATTACTGCACAGTAGAGCTGTACATTTTTTTCAATGTGTATATTTGCATATTCATTCACACTTAGAGACACTGAAGTCTCAAAAAATCCATCTTTTTATATAACACATTTTATAAAAAGATGGGTTTTTGAGACTTCAGTGTCTCTTTAAGTGTGAATAAATATGCAAATATACACATTTAAAAAAATGATTGTATTTTGCAAAGTGGGCCAAAAGGAACAGCTCTACTGTTCAGTCCCATACGCACACCTCCTTCATTGCGCTCCTATGGCCAGTAGCATTCTGCACATTTGCAGCATTAAGTTTATACAAACTATGCATCAGCAGCAAATGTGGAGGTGCATGGCTGGGACAGCACATGCACTGTAGATTGTAACTTAGCCAGTTGCCGGCTTAACGGTACTGACAAGCAGCACAGTGGAACGGAACCAGAGGACACCAAGGGAGCTGGAAAACTACAGGGGGGCTTGAAGCCCCAGGTAAAGCAAGAGACAATTTCCCCAATCCCATGGATTCTTGATGGAGAGAGTTCTTACACAGCTACAGCTATTTCCACTTAGTATATAGCAGAAGCAGTTAGGCCAAAATAGCATGGGGAAAAAAAAAAAAAAAATTACCCATTTACAGGACTTGACAAAGCCTTCTTCATCCCATCTACTTTCCTTTTGGAATTTCTAAGTAAGTGCATGGCACCTGGTGAAGATTTGCTAGATTTCCCATCCTTAGGAGATTCTGTAAGGTCATTAAAAACATTGATCATTTGTGATTTAGAATAAAACAAAATAAACGAGCGAATGAGATATTTTAGACAAGACATACCAGTTCTCACATTAGGCGAAAATTCCGGCCCATTATCCAGGTGGGGAGTCCCATCAGGCATTAATCCTTTTGCCTTGGCTTTTGCCTCTTCAATTTGTAATTTGCGCTTCTCTACCTTACTTTCAAGAACAGTCAAGTCCACCTGGAATCAAAAAAAAAAAAGTCAACCCACTACACACAAGGCACAAGTGCAAACATGTTTATAAGGATAGCCAATGAGACTAGCTCTGCAGCTACATTGGCATTGTGTAAATTGTGCTTTGGGAACATACATTGCTCCCTAAAAGCTGGTTTGCATGGTGTGAGCCCGTGGTGAAGACTGTACAATGCATACCTTCTTGCGGCTATAGAGCTTCAAAATCTGGATACAGATCTCACGAATTTCCTCTTCAGTAGCACCAAACAGAAGAAACCAGTGTGGACGATTTGGGAGACTTATCTGTAACAGAAAATCACATTTAGACTATTCAACAGGAAGAACAAAGGAAAATATAGCCTCAACTATGAAGCAAAGCACCTTATATCAGGGATGAGCAACGGATGAATTCCGAATAGGTTTTAGTCGGAGTTCATCCAGGTAATTAACACCAGAGCAGGGGGGTGCGGGAGGGTTAAGGCTAGTACACACTAGCAATTTTGATTGACCAATGATTGCTCAATTTTACCACCTCCATGTAGTATGAGGGCCAAACAGATTTTCAATTCTATGCAGATTATATAGGTAAATGGTCATACCACATGGAGGTGGTAAAATTGAGCAATCATTGGTCAATCAAAATTGCTAGTGTGTACTAGCCTTTAAAGTTACCCAGGACCCTTCTGCTTTAAGTCGTCCCACGCTGCATTTCAATTCACGGTCACGTGACTACTGCACTTCCTCATTTCGGGTTGAAAAAGTGCAGTAGTCACGTGACCGTGAATTGGAACGCAGCGTGGGACGGATTAAAGCCAGAAGGCTCCTGGGTAAGTTAAACATTCCCACCCCCCATCCCCCCCCGCTCAGGAGTGCCAATTACCTGGATGAACTCCGACTAAAACCTATTCGGAATTCATCCGTTGCTCATCCCTGCCTTATATATAGCTTATTTCCGACACAGCCTTTTGTTTCTATTGTATAGCCATCCAACCAAACATTGTTCACTATGACTATACACACATAAAAACTTTAGTGTCACCCCATTCTAAACCATCTTACACCTTCTCAACAGACGTCTCCCCCAGAAAAGCATAACGCAATCGGCATCAAGTTCTGGGGGAGTGGTTTGCAGGGAATCGCGCGCATCCCGCTTGAGTAGCGTAGCTCTGTCTTCAGTCTACCAGCAGCGATCGTCGCTAGCAGGCTATTAGACAGCAAAACTGCCATTTACATTGTACAGTGCTGCGATCTACTGCAGTGCTGTACTGGGGACAGTCATGTCACTCGGCTGTCCCCTGGAAATGCTTGCCATGCAATCCCCTCTCATAGGTTGAGGCCTATGAGAGAGGATCGCTCTGATTGGTCCTCAGGGAGGGGAAACATTTTTTATATTAAAAAAAAAAAAACCCTGCAGCAGTGATCAGAGCCAAAAAAGGTGGGTGGGGTGAGAGTCTGAAGGAATTCATTCATATGCTCAGTTGTATGGCTCTGCTGCAAGCTATTAAAGCTGCAGAGCACTGAATAGTAAAAAATAAATAACTTGGTCACTGTGGGGGAGGAGGGGTGGCGATTGCAACCAAGGAGTGGGTTTATGGGAATTTGTCCCGTCTCCCACAAGAGCATTTGCAAATCAATGTTGGACAAGGCATGGCTAGCAGTTTTTTCTCCAATGTATTCTATTAGGTTATGTTTAGGGCCCATTCACACCACAAAGTGTCAAAACGGTAGTGCTCAGCTATACCGTTGTGCAGGTGGTTAGTGCAGTAAAAACACTGTACACGTGATTCAGAGCAATCAGCACTTTAACCACTTCACCACTGAGGGGTTTTACCCCTTGAGCACCAGGGCAATTTTCACCTTTCAGCGCTCCTTCCATTCATCTACAACTTTATCATTACTTATCACAATTAAATGAACTATATCTTGTTTTTTCCGCCACCAATTAGGCTTTAGGTGGGACATTATGCCAAGAATTATTTTATTCTAAATGTTTTAATGGGAAAATAGGAAAAAAAAAATTTCAGTTTTCGGCCATTATAGTTTTTAAATAATGCATGCTACTGTAATTAAAACCCATGAAATGTATTTGCCCATTAGTCCTGGTTATAAAACCATTTAACCCTCCTGGCGGTATGAAAAATTCCGCCAGGAGGCAGCGCGGCAGGTTTTTTTTTTTTAATTTAAATCATGTAGCGAGCCCAGGGCTCGCTACATGATAGCCACTGCTCAGCGGCATTTCCCCCCCCCCCCCCCCCCGATCGCCTTCGGTGATCTCCGATCAGGAAATCCCGTTCAAAGAACGGGATTTCCTGGAAGGCTTCCCCCCCGTCGCCATGGCGGCAGGATGACGTCACCAACGTCGTGACGTCATTGGGAGTCCCGATCCACCCCTCGGCGCTGCCTGGCACTGATTGGGCAGGCAGCGCACGGGGTCTGGGGGGGCCCGCGTGCCGCAACGGATAGCGGCGATCGGGCGCAGGGCGGCAGCGATCAGTGTGCTGGCGCAGCTAGCAAAGTGCTAGCTGCGTCCAGCAAAAGAAGAAAAAAAAAAAATCGGCCGAGCAGGGCCGGAGAAAACCTCCTGCACGGCTTACCCCGAACATAGTTCGGGGTTACCGCCAGGAAGGTTAAATTATGTCCCTATCACAATGTTTGGCGCCAATATTTTATTTGGAAATAAAGGTGCATTTTTTTTCAGTTTTGCGTCCATCCCTAATTACAAGCCCATAGTTTATAAAGTAACAGTGTTGTACCCTCCTGACAAATATTTAAAAAGTTCAGTCCCTAAGGTAACTTTTTTTTTTTTTTTTTTTTTTAATTGTAATTTTTTTTTTAATTCGAAAGAGAAAAAAAAAATGGGGAGTGTGGGAGGTAATGAGTTATTTTTTTGTGTATAAGTAATTTATGTTAAAAATGCTTTAGGGTGTAGTTTTACTATTTGGCCACAAGATGGCAACTGTAACTTTTTGTTTAATGCAACCTCCAAGCATCCTTTCGGACACTTGAAGTACTGGGCTGGGAAAGTTTTTCTCTTCCCCCACAATGATCGCGCTGCTTATTGGATAAGCAGCGGATCATTGTGGGGCTTAGATCAACGAACAGGAATGGATTTTCCCGTTCATTGATCTCCGGGCGAGCGGCGTGTTTACGAGCGGGAGTGCGCGCGAGAGCGAGCGCGGAAAGTACGGATTTCTCCGTCCCTGGGGGTGAAAGGATGGAAAAATTCGTACGGGCGGCGGTAAAGCACTGTATTGCGATCGCTCCAGAATCGCGAAAAGATGCTGCAGGCAACAAGGGGAGGGAGTTTGAGCAAAAATTGCCAATATAAAAAAAAAAAACACCCAGACTAATAAGCTGGTATATTCTATGTACTAACCTCTAGCGTCCTTGCAGCTAAGTAAATGCATGCACATGCAATTGCCTCAGGGTTGAACCTCACAAATACATCTGTGCGAAGGCTGTCATTCATATAGTTCCTGAAATTACAGTAAAGAAAGAATTGCACATTTGAGGGTTAATCTAAGCAAATGCCTTAAATATAACATTCACTACAGCAAGGGTCAAATGAGGAAAGTGATTGAACTGTGAAGCATGGAGAGCCTATCTTAACCCAGTTGTACACGTATATAAAGTAGCCATCAAAATCCAGGCCATTAAATTGTTAAATTTTCCAGTGGAGGTTCACAAGCAAAATAGTCCAGAGGTGAATTAGGAAAAATCCAGTTAACAGTTGGTTGGTAAAAAGATCCGCATCTGGCACAGTTTCATTGTCCATGCATGACTCCGGTCCTGAATAGTTGCATAGTCCAAGCATGGTTTAGGTCCATATACTTTCCAGGTGGAAATTAAGACACTATTGCTGTAAAACACTGCAAAGATCCTAAGAAAAAAAAAGTTAGTGTGAAGCTACACAAGTACACACTAGTCATAAGATTTAGAGATGACAAGAGAGCTATACCAAAACTAATTATTCAGTAGCGTAATGCAGGTCTTCTACTAGTCAGATCTGAGTGTAATCACCTGAATCTCAAGTGCTTCAAGTGAAGTTTTGCCCTACCAGAACAGCATTTTGCCGACAATTCCTCTTTCCAGAGTTCAAGCTACACCAGGTCAGTAATGAGTGAGTCTATGTGTATTACACAGAGGCATGCTATGATATGGCATACTGGGTGACTTGCATCATTCCTTATCCGGCATCTGCATACAGAAGCATAATCTTTATATTTAGGCCCGAAGATAATGGTGTACACACTATAGCAGCGATGGCTAACCTTGGCACTCCAGCTGTGACAAAACTACAAATCCCATCTTGCCTCTGCCTTCCTGAGTTATGCTTACAGCTGTTAGATTGTTGAAATGCCTCATGGAACTTGTAGTTCCACAACAGCTGGAGTGCCAAGGTTAGCCATCACTGCACTATAGGCTTCTTAAAAAAAAAGGAGTGCACTCCAAGGAGGACTATTAGGTGCCCTATCTTAAAGGGAACCTTAACTGGTGGGGGGGGGGGGGGAAATTCACTTACCTGGGGGCTTTCCCAAGCCTCCCGCAGCCGTCCTGTGCCCGCGCCAGTCCTTTGGTGCCCTCCGCGGCTACGTTTCATTTTCGCCCGACTGCCAGTCGTCCTCGGGCAAAGCGTCCTCTTCTTCCGCATTCCCCGTCGTAAAGCGCGTCCGCATGACGCGTCTTACGGACGCGCTTTACGACGGGGAATGCGGAAGAAGAGGACGCTTTGCCCAAGGACGACTGGCAGTCGGACGAAAACGAAACTTAGCCGCGGAGGGAGACCGGAGGGCACCGAAGGACCAGCGCGGGCACAGGACGGCTGCGGGAGGCTTGGGAAAGCCCCCAGGTAAGTGAATTCCTCCCCCCCCCCCCCCCCCCCCCCCACCGGGTAAGGTTCCCTTTAAGCTTCAATTGCTTTTAAGGGTTTTTTTTATTGTGCGTTTTGTAGATTTTTTTTCTAACAATATTAATAAATTGATTATATTAAATATACTCAGTGCTCCCTAAGCTTGTGTTTCTATAGACTCAGATTACGGTTTAAAAATCAGATTGCCAAAATTATGCATGTTGCTCCATCTTGATCATGTGCTAAAAACATTGTTAATGTGTGGTGGAAGTGCTCCTCAGAGTGTTTAGTGTGACAGGTTTATTTGCAGTTACCCTTTAGTCCAATTCCTCACCCACTAGCAGAGTGACATCTTTACTGCAGGGATGTACCGTACTGTAAAAAAAAAAAAAAAAAAAAAAAACCTGCATCGACCCCCCCCCCCCCCCATACATGTGCTGCACGAAAACCCAAGTCTGACAGTAGAAGAGGTAGAATAGCCCAGGTGGGGTCATGTGAACAGCCATGTCCTCATACCTTGAGCTTGTCTTTCTAGGTTAAGGGAAGTGAACATAGCTTGGCTATGACAATAGTTCACATACATATGATTGTATTTGCCTAGTGGCAATTTAAAAATGCTGTTTTAGTTCAACAACTTCTAATATAGCAAGAAATGTCTAATTCGTTTGGAGAGCTGACTTGTACAAGACATGACAGTTTCTTAAACTGTGCAATGCATATACTTGTTCTATAAAGATGTGAATGAAAGTGACCTAATATTCTCTATAATTATTTATACAGCTTTTGGGGGGGGGGGGGGGGGGGGGGGGTTGACTGATCAGACCACTGGCTAAATCCAGAAGAAGTTTGGGTTTTCTAATCAACCTGATTGCTGTCAAGAACTTGCCTTGTTCAATTCTTATGCTTTAAAGCAGGCGTGTCAAACTCAATCATGTAAGGGGACAAAATCTGAAAGTTTAAGTCGCAGACCAAATTCTTTATTAAGAATTAACATTTATTGAACAGTCTAACAATAAGTGGTGTAACTATAGTGACTGTGAATGGCCGGCCCTTCTCCCTTCCACAGAGCAGTTTAATATTTACCTGCTCCAATGCTACTTCAGATCTCCGATCTTCCTGACAGCCACATGCTCTATGCTGCCGAGTCTTGTCACATGATTGAAAGAAGGAGCAATGGAAGAACAAAGCATATGACTGCCAGGAAAAATTAGGGGGGCAGCTTAGGGTACAGCTGCACCCCAGGCAGAAAAGCACTGCAGAGCCCTTTGATAACAGGATTTGAAAACATGTTCCTAATACGTTGCATTAGAATCACAGCAAAATTGCTTCAATTTTTTCAGAGTCATGATCGCTGCTATTTTATCACAATTTTTTATGCACATCAATGGGAATCAAACATTGTCACTAGTGTGCATTTGTTTTCACTGCTTATGAAAGGGCAAAAAATAAAAAATTAAGGTCTGCATTCTGCTTACAGGCCTAGGGTTTGACACCTGTGCTTTAAAGCAAGCACTGCAGCCCAAGAACATGCATAACTACCAAGTCATGTGTAGCTCCTGTATAACTACTATTCCTGCTGACACCCACTGTTTTATAGTAAAGTAGAAGTTAGAGAAGAGACCCAACTCTATAGTAGAAATATGGGATCTCAACAGGTCATATGAATATGAAACTAGATTATCCAAGTCTGTTTCTCATGACAGCATGATGTACCCATTAACGACTGCGTTGGCAAAGCACCCCACAGCATCTCAAGTAATCCTTCACATATTGTTTAAAAGAATACTTAAGAGGGAAATGATTTTATCTTACCTGGGGCTTCTTCCAGTCACCTAGACTCCTCTTGTACCCACGACGTCATCCTGGTCCCCTCCAGTCAGCAGTTGAGTCTCCCGCAAAGCTGGCCATGAGCGTTCTGTGCATGTGCAGTAGCGATTTCTGTGTTCTGCGCAGAACGCTCCTGGAAGTGCGATCAGTGTGAGCCAACTCGGGGGTGCCAACTCTGCAACTGGCCAGCTATGCGTAGTCACCACTGCTACCCCCTGGGGGAGGGTTAACCAGGAGGACGTCATGGGCACAGGATGAGTCTAGGGGGCTGGAAGCACTAGGCAAGTTAAAATAATTTTTTTATTTTCCTCTCAAGTGTTTTTAAGCGTTTTTTATAATTGTGAAAGTGCTCTTCAAATTTTTCATGCTGCCAGCTATACTTATTCAGGTTAATTTATATATAGTTTAACATTTTTCTTCATCTCTAAACTGAATTGACTGACAAGTTAAAGTACCCCCTGAGCCCAGCTAAGAGTTACACACCCTCCGAGAACAGCGCAAGTTACTTATACTAGCAAAAGTCATAATGCACATTAACTTAGGTATGCTTACAGAAATAAATCTCAAACTACAAATAAAAAAAGCAAAATAAATACAGTGTACATTTCATTGTAAGAAGTCATGAAAAAAAGGTAACCATGAGGAGCCGTGAGCCCCGGCAATCCACTGAAGATATACCACCTGACCAGAGGCAGCCTTCTTTCTGGGGAAACTGCTTTGGATTGACTGAAGACGGCAGCTATCCCTGCACCAAAGCGCTTGGACAGCAGAGGAGAAGTCTTAGTCACTTACCCTCAGAGGCTAGCCTTTGATCAAAAGAGTACAGAAAACAAGAGTTAAAACAGGCTCTCCATTTGGCAAACAATTTAGACAGTTCAATCACTCCCCCATCCTACAATATATCTTTCCCAGTTGTAAACTACACATCAAAACATTAAACAAGTAGCTTGAAAAACATTAACTTGATGCTTAAAATTACATTCATTAAACTTGATACACACTATAACAGGTCAGAATCCATGTGAAAGCAGTTATATCAGGGAACAAGGAAAAAGTAGGTGAAACCAGGGCTGCATACAAATGAGAATGCAGTCCAGGCCAATCCAATCTTTCCTCATTTTAGAACGCATAGCCATCAGCCCATACATGGAACAGGTGTCATCAGAAAAGTCTGAAAGTTACCTACAGCACCTGCGAAACACGAAGTACCATTTCTTCAGACCAGGAACTGCTGCAAGGCATGCAAGCCTGTCCAAGCATGCAAACTGTTTCCCAGAGGGGAGATGAACAAGAGACAATCCCCACATGGCCTTATCTTTAGGGGGATAGGGTGGGGAATAAGATCCAAACAGGTGATCACATTATTACCCACAGAGGGGAAAAGTCATCTGCCAGCCAACTGTCTCCTGATCCAGAAGTTTACCACTGAAACTGTAGGTAGCTTTAAAACTGCCTTGATAACCAGCCACTGTACAGGAGTTTAAGGACACCTTGTAGAACAAAAAGGTATCCTGTCCAATCAAAAATTAAACCTTAACATATTTCAGAAAATCTGATATCCAATTAACATTGGGCTTACAAAATATAAGAAAAATACTCTGGGTAGTTTACTTGCTATTCAAAAATAAGAAGCCTTGAATAGGTGCCAACACTGGCAGAGGTACACTTAATCTCTCTCCCTGCGCTTCTCCAAATAAGGCAAAGCTGATGCGATTCTCAACCAGATCTTCTAAGTAAACAGCTGCAATCAAGTGGACTGTTAATACCAACAGGATGTACAAAGCTAAGCAAAGCCTTTATACATCCTTAAAACCATGAAGGAGTTACTATACAGCCAATTTGTTTTGTGAATAGAGAAAGGGAAGACACTCACCATGATGTCTGGACCAGATGCTTATTTCGCTCACACTCCAATACTTGCAGGTACATCACAATAATCTACAATACAGGAGACAAATAGTCATCTGAAACTTGCAAAGGAATTGAATCAAAAACAGTGAAAAAGATAACTGCCAAGATAGACTCACTTTGTGAGGGTGCTTCACATGGACACAAAAGCCCAATTCCTTCAAAATTCGTCTTTCAGCTTTAATTACTTGATTCTTCAAATTCACATAATCCTGATCCAACACCATTGGCAATTGTTTCCTACAGAAGATTAAAATTTAACAGGGTCAGATAAATCAGGTCTCTCTGGTCAGCGCCATCACTAATTTTTTTTTTTTTAAAGTTAGTCATAATCCAGGGTGATCAAGGCAAGTTTGACCTTGTAGATTAGCCACAAACACTCTGCAGAGATCTGTTACTGAGTAGCAGGCATGCTCTCACGAGTAATAACGAGCGTGTAAACACTCAAATTCATAATTTAAATGAGCATTAATTAGGTCAGGTGTGCAGCGGGGACATAAGGGGTTAGTTACCCATAATTCCACACTCTCCCTGCTCTCCAAATAGCTTGCATTCGTTCTATTGGACGCGTTGCAGGCCTCACTGCGGGCACTTACTCCTTCAAACCGGATGAGGCTTGCAACCGCCCAAGCTATTTGGAGCGCAGGGATGGCACAAAATTATGGGTAACTAACCCCTTACGTTCCCGCCGCACACTTGAGCTAATTAATGCTCATTTAAATTACAAATTTTAGTGTTTACACACTCGTGAGAGCATCCCTGTTGGGTAGTCAGCCACCACCCAAACAGTAATTGTTCTTTTATGCAATATATTAGCATCAACTGCTATATACTGCCTCCTTCACAGACTACCACTTATGGTAGATTATGCATTCACATGGCAGCCATTAAAGGACAACTCAAGATAGATATGGGGGCTGTCATGTATATTTCCTTTTAACCACTTCACAACTGAGGGGTTTTACCTCTTCAGCATCTGAGCAATGTTCTCCTTTCAGCGCTCCTTACATTCATTCGCCTATAACTATCATTACTTATCACAATAAAATGAACTATATCTTGTTTTTCCCACCACCAATTAGGCTTTCTTTAGGTGGGACACTATGCCAAGAATTATTTTATTCTAAATGTGTTTTAATGGGAAAATGGGGAAACATTTGGGAAAAAAACATTTTTCAGTTTTCCGCCATTATAGTTTTCAAATAATGCATGCTACTATAAATTAAAATCCATGTAACATATGCCCATTTGTCCCAGTTATTACACCGTTTAAATTATGTCCCTATCACAATGTTTGGCGCCAATATTTTATTTGCAAATAAAGGTGCATTTTTTTCAGTTTTGCATCTATCCCTAATTACAAGCCCATAATTTATAAAGTAACAGTGTTATACCCTCTTGATATAAATATTTAAAGATTTCAGTCCCTAAGGTAACTAAGTTTTTTTTTTTATTGTAATTTTTTTTAATTTATTTTAAATATTACAAAAAAAAATATTGGTAACAATTGGAGAGTGTGGGAGTTAATGAGTTAAAATAGTGAAAATAATGCATTTGTATGTGAAAATGTTTTTGGGTGTAGTATTACTTTTTGGCCACAAGATGGCCACTTTTTTTGCAGGCGTCCTACAAGCGTCGGAAGGACGCTTGCAGGAAGGGAGGTTGGGAAACTGAGTTTTTTCACAATGATCGCGCTGCTTCTCATAGAAGCATGCCGATCATTGTGGGGGCAGAGATCAACGAACGGGAATGGATTTTCCCGTTCATTGATCTCCGGGCGAGCGGGCGGCGGCGTGCACAATAGCGGGAGGGCGCACACGTGCGAGCGGTTGCGTATATCTACGCTTCGGGGAACTCAAGTCCAAAGGAGCGTAGATATACTGTACCCGGGCAGCGAAGTGGTTAAGCAATACCAGTTGCCTGGCAGCCCTACTGACCCTCTGCCTCTAATACTTTCAGCCATAGACCCTGAACAAGCATTCAGAAGATCAGGTGTCTGACATTGTCAGATCTGACAGATTGGCTGCATGCTTTTTTTCTGGTGTTATTCAGACACTTCTGAAGCCAAACAGACCAGCAGGGCTGCCAGGCACCTGGTATTGTTTAAAAGGAAACAAACATGGCAGCCTCCATATAACTCTTCAGATGTCCTTTAAAAGCATAAGGCAAGGGAAAGTTGTCTACGAAAAGCAAAACTCACAAGTAACTGTAAACAAACTATCCAGGTGATCATTTAAAAACTATGGGCAGCACTACATGATCCTTCCTGCTAGCTCAATTGTTTGCATAAATAGATAGCATTGATACAATGGGGAAAGGAAACCAATGCCAAACTTACTGTTTATCCCTCAGCTGTCGAAGTCTGTGAAAGACATTAATCACATCTCTGATGCGTCTTGGTGCCTCCTCAATCTTGGATGCCAAGTGAACGCAGGCCATTGAAACGTGCTAAGAAAAAAAAAAAATTCACACTTGAATTTGTTTTTGCCTATCAAAAGAAAAATCGAAAAAGGAAATATACAGTACAACAGATAAACAGAGAGAAAGCAGGGAGGGAGGAGAGAGAGGGAAAAAAAAAAAAAAAAAAAAAGTCCTTACCTCCATGGAATGCTTTACAAAGGATTTTGTGTAAAAGAACCGCTGAAATAATACCTGCCCCGTAGCCATCGCCACCTGCAATAAAGAAGACTTTTTAGAGCAAAATGTGTATAGTTTAAATATTGTTCAAAAGTTAGTGTAGAAAAATAAAAATATGAAGCTAGCCGACTTAAATGTAAACCCGAGATGGGATATCTAAAGACCGCCTAACGCCAATTGGCGTCAAGTCCTGGGGCGGGGGATTTGCAGATCACTCACGCATCGCCACATGGATGACGGAGCTCCGCTCCACCATCAGTCTCCCAGCGGCGATCCCCACTAGGAGACTGTTATGGTGGCCACTAATGATCCAATCTTTTTCATCCAATCTTACCAAATCTATGTAGTATAAGGGTAAATTGAGTGAATATACTGAATGTATACTTCAGGCAGTTACCTTATATTACATAGAAATGGCAAGATTGGATGCAAAAGATTGAATCATTAATGGCCAGCTTTAAGGACAGCAAAACCGCCGTCTTACAGCCATACAGCGCAGCGATCTATGGCAGCACTGTACTGGGGACAGCTGTGTGACAGACATGTAACTGAAGCCAATCACGCTGATTGGGTGGCAGGGGGAGGAATAAAAATATACACACAAATCAGACACCAGAGCCCTGTTGGGGAGAAGGGGGGGGGGGGGGGGTAGAGTGAAAAAAAAAAAACAACAAAAAAAAAACAACAAAAAAAACAACCACAACAACTTATGTGCCGAGTTGTGCGGTCCTGCAGCGAGGCCTATGCAGTGGCCCATTCCGTAACAAATGGCCTAGTCTTTAGGGGGTTTAAGCCCAGGGTCCTCAAGTGGTTAAAACATTTTTATTTTTACCCGAAGCTTCCTCCACGCATGTGCGGAAGAGCTGACTGGCGGGACTGAGCCAGATTACAAGGACCGATACCAGGAGAACAGAGGCACTGTGGAGCAAGGGACGCATCGGTGCTCATGGGATCTGGAGGAAGCCCCGGATAATAATACAATCTTTAAAATAGCCCATCTCAGGTACACTTCAAAAGTGGTTTTTTTAATCGCTATATTACCGGCAAGGATCATTTCCGCATTTTTTCCACATTCACCAAAAAAATAAAAAAATAATCCGCATTTGGGAACAATGCGTAATTATGCAGAAACCATATGTAAAGACTCCATTTAAGTCAATGGGAAGCGAAATATATCACCAAGTACTTGTAGGGGATATAAAATCCGATAGTTAAAGAGAACCAGAGACGAAGCACCCTCATGTATTTTACCTTATAAATCAGTGGGAACATGACAGTAAACACCTAATCTGCTCTTTTTCGTTTCATTGGCCTCAATTCACTAAGATCATGCTGGAGATAAGGCAAGAGAAAAACTTACCTCCACTAGTAAGAGAGTTATCTTATCTCTTCATTCCTTACGTTACCTCCTCTGTAGTTAATGAACAGCCTGTCTTTAACTCTGGAGTTATTTTAAGGATTAAAGAGTTAACTTAAAGACAGAAGAGTTAAATTTACGTTTGCCTGATGTAAAATGTTTCCTGAATACGACATGTCTTATCACCGTGGTAACAACTCTAGAAGAGTTATTAAAGACAGGAGATAAGCCTAGTGAATTGAGGCCAAAGTTCTCTGTTTAATCTGACTGTTATCACCTCTGATAAGAATCCCCGACTGAGCATTCAGTCTGGCTTTGCTACAGAATGATTATAGCCGAGTCTGTCTTCTCTGGTGTCTTTTCAAGCCCACCCCCTTGTGGCTCTGCTATAATGACTCAGCTATAATCATTCCCGGCAAAGCCAGACTGAATGCTCAGTCGGGGATTCTTATCACAGCTGATAACACACTTTTAGCAGTGAGGATAAAACGGAGAGCAGGGTAGGTGTTTTCTCTAATGTTCCCACTGATCTACATGGTAAAACACACGAGGGTGCTTCGTTTCTGGTTCACTTCAATGCTGGGGATACACGGTACGTTTCTGTACCGTGTATCGACCAGCTGATAATATTCAGCTGGCCCGATCAAGCTGCTCGACCCACGCCCGCTCAATTACCGGTGCGGTGAAAAGGAAGTGCCGGCGGGGACGAGCGGCAATCGATCCGCGCGCACAAGTGGGGGTAGATCCAGCGGCTAATCGGCCGCCGGATCGACCCATGTATGCCCAGCATAAGTCAGAAATAATGCACTCCTTTTTCTTTGTGAATTTTGATTTTTGCAGGAATTACCGGTTTGTGGACATTTACTGCACTTTTTACGCATGCTGGAAAACAATGCATACAATTTTACGCATGTGGTAAATAACCATGTGTAAAATTTTGAGAATGTCAAGATGGTCTTATTTCAGTAGGGAATTTACCACAAGTGCATTTCCACATGCAGTAAAAGATTGTAGGCCAACCCCAGTATAAAGATTATAACTGGGTAACCTTTTCAAATGGCTTGTTCTACTTAGATGTTAAAGCATTCTGATGCATAAAGCGATACATGCAGTCTCCTACTTATGCCAAGAACAGAACCTGTTTGTAAGTCACGTGTTAAACAGTGAAATGCAAATACATTTATTTTCGGTTGATTCTGGATTTAGACCTACTATACTGTTTTTTGGTTGTTTTGAATAGGCTTCTAAAGTGCTTTATACTAATAAGTTTATACAATGCTGTAGCATACACCAAAATGTAACATAGTATTGTATATTTTGTATGTAAAGATAAAAAAAAAAAAAAAAAAAAAAAATAACACGCATCTCTGAAAAGCCACTCATGGCATTTGTAAGTAGGGGACTGTCTATATGGCACAAGATTTGATTGACCAGGGCTTTTCAACCTTTTCACTGTTTGTAGTACCTTTACCACCTGAAAATGTTCAAGTACCACCAGTGTGTCTGCACAGTAGACTGGACCGAACCGCGCTTCGCTGTTTCCGCCGCAGCCCAAGTGTAGAGCCACTACCGCGCATATGCGCACGACGAAAAGGATATCCTTGGGGGAGGGGTCCCAGCGCTGGATCAACTACTGAAAAAGGGGGAATCCTCTGTATGATCCAGAGGCTTTCCTGTCCCAAGGTAAGTATACCCCCAGGTGCATTTTTTTTCTTACAGGTACACTTTAAGTGGGGGGAGCAAGAGTCATTGGTGGGGGAAAAGGATTAAAGTGAATGTTTACCAGTTAAAAAAAAGAAAAAAAGTCAGATACTCACCTAAGGAGGGGGAAGGCTCGGTCCTAATGAGCCTTCCCTCTCAGACAGACAGACACAGAACACTTATATCGCGCTTTTCTCCTGGAGGACTCAAAGCGCCAGAGCTGCAGCCACTAGGACGCGCTCTATAGGCAGTAGCAGTGTTAGGGAGACTTGCCCAAGATCTCCTACTGAATAGGTGCTGGCTTACTGAACAGGCAGAGCCGAGATTCGAACCCAGGTCTCCTGTGTCAGAGGCAGAGCCCTTAACCACTACACTATCCAGCCACTACTCTCCTCTCCCGGTGCCCGGTCCCGCGCAGGATCCCCCGTGGCAGTATTCGACCAGTTCGGTCAAATACTGCCACTTCCGCATGCCTTCGGGAGCACTCGGGCTCCGGATGACGCGGCCGCTCCATACTGCACGAGCGCCCTCTATGACGCACTCACGCGTACGTAGTATGGAGCGGCCCGTCTTCGGAAGCCCGAGTGCTCCCGAAGACCTCCGAAGTCCCTGCGGCGGCGGACGCGAACGGGAGAGCCAGCGCAGCACCGAGGGCACTGGGAGAGGAGAGGGAAGGCTCATTAGGACCGAGCCTTCCCTCTCCTTAGGTGAGTATCTGACTTTTTTTTTTTTTTTACCGGTACCCATTGGCTTTAAAATTAGATTGCTAGCCTACAGATTGCATTAGTAGCAAGCGAGAGGGAGCTGAACTTTGTGGAGGCAGGGCAAGACTAGGACAAGCGGCAGGTGGGCAATTAAGTGGCAGGCAAACCAGACATGTACCACCTGGGCAAAAGCAAAGTACCACTGGTGGTACGCGTACTACAGATTGAAAAGCCCTGTGTTAGACAACTGAAAAATTTACTAATTGCAATGAAACTACTGGTTAAGAATGTGGATTTACCAGGATATCCAGTATAGCAGATACAGAAATAAAGGTTTACAGAATACAGCACTAGCATGTGTAACAAGGGAGGAGCAGTGACATGCCAGCTAGGCACTGAAGAAAAGCAGCTGACACGTGAGGCACTACTGGGAAAGTGACGTACTGCATGTTCCTCTACAACGTACTGTATGTTCCTCTACAACAGGATAGTATCGGTTTCCCAGGAACAGAACAAAAGAGCAGCTGCCTGAGTGATTATGTCATGTTCTAAGATTAGCCGCTACTACCTCCCATTTACAGAGTAGAAGCCAGCCCCAAACACTTCCTGAACAGTTATACAAGCAGTGCGTGGGGAGGGGTAAAATACAAAACCTTTAAACCTGTAAGGGAAGTTGCTTCATATAAAGTAATTATGAATAGAGCCAGATATGTTGTGGTGTTTACAACCTACTGGCCAAAATGAATTATTTAAAAGCACCAAAACAAGTGATTTAAAGTAAAAGATTTAAAAACCGAAGAAAAAAAAAAAAAAAAAAACACACAAAACCCACCACAAGTATCTTCACTTTATGTGGCGTTAACAGAAGCAAGTGAAAGGCCAAGGGTATTATGCAACAGTAGAACCTCCATCTCAATCAGATAAATAGACAACCTCCAGACGTTCAAACCTCCACATTAAATACCATTTGCGTATGGACAAGAGACAATTTATATTTTAGGGTACCTAAAAAATCCTCAACACACCGAGACTGAACTACATTCAATCCCTAGTCTGACCAGAAACCCACTAGGAGCGATTTCTAATCACTATCGATTTGAAAAAGCTCTTGCTAATGCAATGCTATGGAGGATTTTTATAAATTCACATCGCTCAAGTGGGATCACACCCATAGCATTACATTAGTAAGAGTTTTCAAATTGCAAAGCGCTCAGAAAAATCACTCCTAGTGGGTTTCTGGCCTCCCCCTGTACATCTTTTAACCACCCTGTCCACTGCTACAGTATATCTACGTCATCTGTGGCACCCTCCAAGCCACCATGATGTAGATATACTGACTTACTTGCAGCCCTGCTGAGCACGATCGGGTGCGCTTTAGAGCACCCCCCCAACACTGTCAGCTGCCTTACTAATTGGTGAAAGAGAAAATGTTCCCTTGTAGCCAGTTAGTGCCCCCCCCCCCCCCCCCCCGCGGATGAACGATCACCGCTGTAGCAAACAGCTGCGATCCTTCATCTGTCCCCCTACACGTCAGATTGCCCCTGCAAGGATAATATCTCACCTTACCTGGTTCCTGTGATCATCCTTCACCCCCAGCTTCCATTCACCGCGGTGCACGCAGCCCTGTGATGCCGAACATCCGGTTCCCAGCTTGATGACATCAAGCCGGGACCCGGTGTTCGGTATCACAGGGCTGCATGCAGCGTGGTGAATGGAAGCTGGGGCTGAAGGATGATCGCAGGAACCAGGTAAGGTGAGATATTCTGCTTGCAGGGGCATTTTTTTTTATCGATCTGGTCACGGAGGGGGCAAAGTAGTAAGGGGGGGGCACATCTGGCTACCCATAACGGAGGGTAGGGGTAATGTTCCGAAAGGGAGGTTGAAATGTATTTTGGGGCCCATCAGGGTAACAGGGGGTGGGGAATTAATAATGGGGGGCACATCTGATGGTCCTGGGGGCCATAACCTAACACTGGGGGCACATTTAACTATAATGGGGAGGGGGCAAATTTGGCTATAATGGGGAAGGGGCACATCTGGCTACAATGGGGAACATTGATCCCGGGGACACATCTTGCTATAATGGTGGGCCCATATGTCTATATGGGGGGATAGCAAATACAGGGAACAGATCTGCCTATACTGGGGACACGCCTGGCTATCTATCCTTGGGGGATGTAATACTGGTGGCATGTTTGTTATCTACTGTAGCATTTTTTACTGGAATTGGTGAAACCTAAGGATTAACACAATTTTTAATTCCCCCCCCCCCCCCCCCCCAATTAGAATGCTATGAATTTTTTTTTTCTTGGGTCAAAATAACCCCCCCCCCCCTATGAAAGTCTAGTATGTCCTGAAAAACAAACAAACAAACAAAAAAAAAAAAACACGATGCCTAGATCATTTAGGTGTCGTGAGTAGGGATAAAGTTATGGCTGTTTAACTAGGGATATGGCTAAAGCGTCAAAACTGCTCTGGTCCATAAAAGGAAAAGAAGGTCTGGATGTGAAGTGGTTAAAGAGAAACCGTGACGAATTGAACTTCATTCCAATCAGTAGCTGATACCCCCCTTTTACATGAGAAATCTATTACTTTTCACAAACTGATCAGGGGGCTCTGTATAGCTGAAATTGTGATGAAACCCCTCCCACAAGAAACTGAGGACCATGTTACTCCTGGCCATCTCCTGTCTGAACCTTGTTGCATTGTGGGAAATAGCTGTTTACAGCTGTTTCCAACTGCCAAAAAAACAAGCAGCAGCTACATCACCTGCCAGCAGTAAAAATGCCACCATGTGAAAGGTCAGAATGTAAATCAGGGATTTAAAAGATTTTACAACGGGCAAACACTGACTAAATCATTTATACATCATTTTTTTATTAACCATCCCGGCGCATTACCGCCGGAGGCTGCAGATTTTCTTCAAATAAAAAGCAGCACACGCAGCCGGCACTTTGCCAGCCGCGTGTGCTATCTGATCGCCGCCGCGAAAGAGGGTCCCCCCAGCCGCCGGAACAAATCGTTCCGGCCACCGCTAAGGGCTGGATCGGAGGCTGACGTCACTCCGCTCGTCGCCATGGCGACGAGGCAAGCAAAACAAGGAAGGCTGCTCATTGCAGCCTTCCTTGTTAATTCTGATCGCCAGAGGCGATCGGAATTACGCTTCAGGAGCACCCTCTAGTGGGCTTTCATGAAGCCAACTTTCAGTTGGCTGCATGTAATCGGTTTTTTTTAATTTAAAAAAAAAAAAACCTCCCGTAGCCACCCTGGCGATCTTAATAGAACACCAGGGTGGTTAAGCTTATTAAGCACTTTTTTTTATTACATTATTTTCACTGGAGAGCCTCTAAGTTGAGCTTGAATAAAAAAAAAAAAAAAAAAAAAAAAAAAAAAAAAAATGCACCTAGCATGTGGCCTCAGGCAGTTGAACTGTGTGCTCAGCAGGCAGTTACCAGGCAGCAGTGAGCAGTTACCAGCAAGCAGTTTGAGAGGCGCTTCACTTACTGCCCTTGGAAAAGAGGCCTTACAAAATTACAGTAGTCATATTGAGTGACACCATGGGTAGTGAATAGCAGTCTCACCTTACAACAATGGGTTCAAGTCACAGCCAGGAAACTATCTGCACTAAGTTTGTATGTTGTCCCTGTGTCTGCATTGGATTCCTCTAGGCAATCCAGTTTCCACAGGCATCCCAAAACTTCAACTGGCTTTGCCCTTAGTTTAATGGACCCGTTGAAAACCTCAGAGAAATTCAGCTAACTTGACTGGGTGGCCAGCACCATCTCGAACTGCTAGGTTTCCAGTAGGATGTAGTAAACTTTGCCCACACTATCTAGCCAATCACAATACTTTGTGCTGTAATTGAAGAACTTTTTCCTACTGGCTCCCCAGTAGACTAGCCCCCCCCCCCCCAAAAAAAATGCCCTACACTACAATAGTAAGATTACTTTGTGAGCCCCTCTGAGGAGCAGTAAGATTATATGCCAGTATTATATAAATAATCTTGTTTAAACTGTAATGACTACACATTAAATATTACAATCCTCAGATGTCACGATACGCTCATAGTATGATCATATAGCCAGCCCAGCAGGTGTGAATTCTGCCTCACCATCATTAAAAACTATCACATCCCCAGATCCATTGTCCTCGCTACTCTAGGTCAGGCTTCGAGGCTCACGTAAGGCCTAGGCCTCCCTGGCTGGCGAGATGGTCGGTTGAACGCCTCTTTCTCCTCCGCTTAGATCGCACCGAACTCCCCCCTTCACCCCCAGCGCGCACCGCCCTTACCTGCGGGAGCCGCAGCAGAATGCCGGCGGACTGGATGAGTTCGCAGCCCACACAGCGCAGGTCGGTCTCGGTCTCTAAGTCCAGGCCATCCAGGACGGAAGGCGTGAGGGCGCACTTTTCCTCGGGAATAAGGCAGTTATCCAAAGTAATGAGCACCCCAGAGTACACCTTATCCCCTATCAGGATCCCCTCACTAGCAACAGCAGCAGCAGCGGCGGCGGCCGCCATCTTCCCTTCTTCTTCTTCTTCTTCCTCCTCAACGAGTCTCCAGCACGGCGCGGTCTGACTTCTCTTCACACACTAGTCACACCTACCGAAGGCCACCAGTGGCTGGAAACCGGCTCGCCGCTTCTGTCATTGGCTAAACAAGCTATCAATCATATTAGGCTGACGTCAGAGAACGTGTTCCCGACCGCTCAACTGACCCGCCCACTTCCGGCGGGATTACTCAAACCTGGAGATTTTAACAAACAGGCGTGACGTCCTTACCACAATGCAGTGCGGGGAGATGATCAAGGGATGGGCAGTGACGTCAGTAGACGTTACGAAATTGCTGGGAAAACAAAATCCGAAATAAATAAAGGTTTACAGAATGTGTTTAACTGTCAGGCAACATGAAGCTAGGAAACTCTTCAGATTAAATATGTATGACTTCCAACT
Source organism: Hyperolius riggenbachi (assembly GCF_040937935.1). Taxonomy (NCBI): domain Eukaryota; kingdom Metazoa; phylum Chordata; class Amphibia; order Anura; family Hyperoliidae; genus Hyperolius; species Hyperolius riggenbachi. Next base: position 244,917,668 of record NC_090651.1, read on the forward strand.
AGCCCTTTTTCGATAGGACAGTTGAAGGAAACTAAATCTTTCTGTTCCTTTTTCATGACTTGTGTACAGATCTATGTAAATATATGTATTTTTCTACTGAAGATATTTTTCATAGACTCTAAACATTATGTCTATCATTTAAGCTGATATATTTCTTATTTTCAAATGATAAAATGAAGGAGAGCTAATGATAGAGGTCTGAATTATAAAACTAGATCCTTTGCTTCTGAATTCTTTCTGGTAACAGTGGCTAGGGTTGTGTTTTAGGCTTTGTTCACATTATAAATCGCAAGCACTAAGCGTTTTTGTACACGATTTTTACAAGCGATTCCTGCCGTTTTCTGAGCGTTGGGCGATTTTGTGTAAGCACTTTTGATGAGCAATTGAGATTTTCAGTGAACTCTTTGACCCGGAACAGAATAAATACAATGTATTTATTCTTAAAAGCACTCGGGAAATCGCTATACAAAGCTCTTTTTCAATTGCTTAGCGACTTCCCTATACCTTCCATTGAGCCAAAGCGCTCAGAAAATTGTACAGGCAGCGCTTTTGGAAGCGGATCGTAATCGAAACGCTCATATGTGAACACTCTCATAGGGAATCATTGCACTAGCGCTTGTAAGGCGATTTCTAAAATTGCCAGTGCTTAAAAAAAATACCCAAACGCTCATAGTGTTGAACAAGCCTTTAAAGAGTCCCTCTTTCTTATCTAACAAGTTGGGAGGTATGAATACTTACCTATGTAGTGGGAAGACTTTGGATACCATAGATTATTCCCGGTCCTTTCTCTGTCACCTCTGCTAAGTAAAATACTACTTTGGCTCTCCTCATAAGCACTTGTGTCTCAGAGTATTTTTGAAGATGAAGGCATCTGTACTACGCATGCACAAGTCCAGGCTCCCACCTGTGCAGTACTGATGCGCTTATCTTCAGAAGCACTTGGGCACACAGGTACAATACTGTACGGTACTTCCTAAGACTGCTGAGGAGTACTGAAGACACCACTGGTCGTCTAACTTCATTCAACTGGGGACATCGCTGGAACAACGGGAAGGCACTATAGCATCCAAAACATTTCTTCTACATAGGTATCAGGTTTGCTTTATAAGGGAATAAGTAGGGCAGCTTAAATATACCTCTAGCTTCATGTTCTCTTTAGAAGAGTGCAAGGTCCATAGGCAATTTTTTTTTTCTCCCACAAGTTTTTTGCTGACCAAATACAGTTTATGCCTATATATGCTGGCAATACAAAGAGACTTTTTGATTCCTTATTAAAGGAAGCTTCCGAGCTACAAAAAAAGAGATCTTCTTACCTGGGGTTTCCTCCTGCCCCTGGCAGCCGGTATGTCCCTCACCACAGCTCCGGAGTCCCGGGATCCTCTCCGTTTCAAATGCCGACTTTACCAGGTCGGCACCCACTGCGCTTGCGCGAGTGCACAGTTAATCAGTCTCACATGGTCTGGAATGTTCTGCGCAGATGCAGTAGATGCCGACCTGGCAAGGTTGGCATCTGAAACGGAGGGGATGCCGGGGCTCCAGAGTTGCGGCGAGGGACATAGCGGCTGCCAGGGGCTGGAGGAAGCCCCAAGTAAGTAGATCTCATTTTTATTTGTACCTCGGATGTTTCTTTTAAAGCAGTGGTCCTCAAACTACGGCCCGTGGGCTGAATGCGGCCAGCTGAGGCTTTTTCACTGGCCCCCCAAACATAAAATGTATAATTTATAGATGCAGCCCACTGCACCTGTAAATATCAGCGGCCCGCATATAGAATAGCAGTGCTGGCAACACCCATGCTGGCTCCACCCTTGCACATACTGTAGAAGCCAGTGAGCAGTCATTCGCTGGCTTTCAATCCAATTCTGCATCAGCTGACACTGCTGTCCAACTGGATGGCAGGCTGTCACCTGGGTATACTTCACTGTCTGGTGCACAAAGACGGTCTTTGTGCGCCACATGACTGAATGGAGGCTGCTGGGAGTTCTCCTCCGGGCATGATTGGGGGAATCAATACCTAGATTCAATGTAATGTATTCAACATCATTTTATGTAAGTTCCGGCCCCCCAGCAGTCTGAAGTATGTGGACCTGTCCCTTGACTGAAAACGTTTGGGGACTCCTGCTTTAAAGCGAACCTTAAGTCACCTAAAAAAAATGAGATGAACTCACCTGGGGCTTCCCTCAGCCCCCAGCAGACGATCGGTGCCCTCGCAGCTCTGCTCCGATGTCCCAGGACCCGCCGGCGACGACTTCCGGTTTCGCCGTCACCGGCCGACAGGCATATACAGGCTGGGAACGCGAACAATCACTCGCGTTCCCATGCCTGTCGGCCGGTGACGGCGAAACCGGAAGTCGTCGCCGGCGGGTCCTGGGACATCGGAGCGGAGCTGCGAGGGCACCGATCGTCTGCTGGGGGCTGAGGGAAGCCCCAGGTGAGTTCATCTCATTTTTTTTAGGTGACTTAAGGTTCGCTTTAAAGAGAACCTGAGCCAAATCTCGGTTTTAGAACAGATACCTTACCTAAGCCTAAGAAGAGGGAAACCTCTGGATTCTAATGAAGCTTCCCACAATGTCCTCTGGTCCCCCATGGTCACTCATGGACCCTCAAGCTAATTATTATTATTATTGATTTATAAAGTGCCAACATATACCATGGCACTGTGCAAAGAGACAAACATAGGGTACAAAATAATACAGACAATGGTATACACCAATATATAAAATACAGAGTTGGTACCATAGCATACGATGGAAATTCTCATTAGTATCCAGGGGCTTCCCTCTTTTTAGGTAAGTGTGTGATTTTTTTTTTTAACCAAGCCAAACTTAGGGGCCTTTCACATGGGCAGCTGAACTGAGCGCTCAGTGAGCAGTTACCAAGCAGAAGCGAGTAGTTACCAAAACAGCAGCGAGCAGTCGCCAGGCAGCAGCAAGCATTTGTGAGAGTTTGACAGTCTTTTCACTGCCTATCAACTGCTTGTGGAAAAGGACTTTAGGGCTCATTCACACCTAAAATCGCAAACCACTAGCGATTTGCGTTAGCGTTTTCCGTGGGTGATTTTTCCGCGATTTAACATAGAAAAATCACTGTACAAATTTGCTTTTTTGAAGCGATTGCGATTAGCGTTTCTATATATGCTAATGGTGATCGCTCCAAAATTGCCAGAAAAATGCTGCATGTAACACATTTGCGATTAGCGATAATCGCGGAACGCCCACGATTATCGCTAATCGCTTAAGTGTGAACACTGCCATAGACTAAAATAGCACTAGCGTTTTTAAAAACCGCTAGCGCTTTAGTGATTAGCAGGAATCGCACTATTCCCACTTAGGTGTGAATGAGCCCTTAAACTGGTTGATGTGAAGGGTTGACTAGAGTTTTTACTATTTTTATGGCTCAATTTACATTTGATAGATTTTATTTCTTTGTGTTTTAAAGTAAGCAGCAAAATATAGATTTTAGAGCTAAAAAGTTAAAATGGTCATTACTTCTGTGTGTTTTGTAGCTCAACAGCAGATTTTTACATCAGACACATAGTACTAGTCACTTGTAGGTTGTCTACCAACTATATTTTGTTCCAGTGTTTTTTGGGGGGTTTTCTACAGCGCCACAGAAGATGAGGATACTGCATAAATAAGCAAAATTTAATTTTCTACCATGAAGGCTGGTCAATACAACCATTTTACACATTTAATAATTAACAGTTTTTCATTCTTTAAAAGGTAATTTCCTTCAAATTTTGTACCATTCTCATGTGCTCCCTCAAACTTGTGAACATTCTTAGGGCTCAAACCCACTAGCCTTTTCTAAGTGATAGTGATTTGAAAACTCTCTTGCTAATGCAATGCTATGGGGGATTTTTATAAAATCACATTGCTCAAGTGGGATCACACCCATAGGATTACATAGGCAAGAGCTTTTCAAATCACAACTGCTTAGTAACAGGCTGCTAGTGGGTTTCAGGCCTTAAACATAGTGGTGCTCATTTGAACACGCTGCTACCCAAATGTATCTGTGGTATGTATGCATTGGATGTTATTGGTTGACATTTGTTTCCCAATTGGATAAGGTGATTTAGGCACCTTTCACACGGGCAACTGACAGGTGGTGGATTCACTGCCTGTCAGCTGCTCTCCTGCACCGACTGGGCCCTTGCTAGTGCTGGGTACCGGCGCTAAACAAGCAGCCCCCACCCATGGAGTCAGATCTGAGTCTGGCCGCAGCTATTGTCAGACTCGACATGTCGTGGTCCTCTGCCGCCCTGTAACCAGCATGTGTCATCGCTTGATACGCAGGGGGTCAGTACTGCTGCAATTCGGCTGCATTTAAATAACACCCGAATTGCACTGGCAGGAGACTGAACCACTCGGCAAGCATGCAGTTCAGCCTCCCATCTGTAAGAGGCCTTAGGGCCTGAGCCCACTAACGCAGTTGTATCCGATTCTGTCCGCTTTTCACCATCTCTAACATTAATGTGTTAAAAATATATGAAAGCGCTATAGCTAATTGCTGATCAGTCCCAAGAGTGCGCTCCAACCTGGTTCAGGCAAACCTATTCACAATCTATATCAAATGTTTAGCGCACATCCATAAACAAGTCTCTTTAATGCAAGTTCATGTACAAGCTTCCATCACTTCTTTATCTTTGGCCACCAGTGCTTTCATTCATGTGTGATGAAATGCTCCACCATAAAAACATTCTGTTTGCAATCGGTTGTTTATGGTGGAGGATTTCATCACACGATTGAAAGTACTGGTGGCCAAAGATAAATAAGTGATGGAAGCTTGTACATGAACTTAGCTCTCTCGCCTTGCAGCGCTGGGTCCCTGGTTCGAATCCCAGCCAGGGCACTATCTGCAAAGAGTTTGTATGTTCTCTCCGTGTCTGCGTGGGTTTCCTCCGGGCACTTCGGTTTCCTCCCACATTCCAAAAACATACAGATAAGTTAATTGGCTACCTCTAAAAATTGGCCCTAGACTACAGTACTTACACTACATAATATAGACATATGGCAATGGTAGGGATTAGATTGTGAGCTCCTTTGAGGGACAGTTAATGACAAGATATATATATACACTGTACAGCGCTGCGTAATATGTCGGCGCTATATAAATACTAAATAATAATAATGAACTTGTATTAAAGAGACTTGTTTATGGATGTGCGCTTAACATTTGATATAGATTCTAACATTGATGTGTAACTGAAAAGTGGACACAACTGAGTCAGTGGGCTTAGGCCTGTCACAGGAGAGTGACTATTATCTCATCAATTTTCGAGTAAAAGAAACCTTCACATCACTAACTTCTTCCAGCCCCTACAAGTCTGTGTGACCCTCGCCAAAGTTTCACTGTGCTTCAGTCTTCTGCTTTCCCCTCAGTAATGATCGATGACCTGGACAGGTTGGTGTCCTCGTGTGCATCTCGTGATCGCATGCGCACTGTTACTCACAAAAGGCTCCTGCGCATTTACAGAAGGTCCTGGCCTGGCTAGGTCATTGATCCTTACAGTGAGGACAACAGAAGACTGTAGCACAGTGGAATTGCAGCAAGGGACACACTTCTGTGTGTTGATTGATTAAGCTTTTGTTTTATGCTGGGAGCACACGATGCAATTTCCTGTCCAATCAACAGGAATCTGGCAATCATTTCTAACATGTCTGATCTGTTTCCAATCAGGGAAGGGATCGAATTTGCAAAGTTATCTTCGGAAAATCAATTTCTTTATCGATCGGGAGCAGTTTGAACATGTACACATGCTACAACTTCCTGTCCGATCACCGGTCGATCGGATGGGAAATTGCATTGTATGTTCCCAGCATTAATGTGTACCAGCAAGAAAAATAGTGCTGCAAAGGGGTACTCACCTCAATAGAGGAAAGCCTCTGGATAATCCAGAGACTTTCCCCATCCTTTTCCACTGGGCCCTGCCAATGCTGCGTCCCCTGAAATACCATCAACAAACCCTTGTCAACGGCTTATGCATGCACAGTAGTTCAGTCCCAATTGGGCTCGGGATTTTTCTCTGGAGGATCTACATGCTTCCAACACCCGAGGCAAGTATCAGATTTGTTTTGCTTTAAATGCCAGCAAATGATGATTTAGATACTAGTTTTGATGTAAAGGCGTCTTGTTCATTATTGTTATTCTAAATGGTATACTTTCTATATTTGCAACTGTGAAAAAGCTGTATTACACTAGTTCAAAGTTTTGTTTAATAAAGCCCTTTTTGAACACTAAAACATAAAAAAGGTGAAAAAGCACAGCTATGACATCAGTTGTATACTGTATGTTATCACCTAAGGGTTAGTTTCACATGGACACTTGGCGGGAGTTTACCGCCAGCATCCGAAATTTGTCGTTAAATGCTCCCATTCAAGTGAATAGGAACGTTTGATTGGGCAGAGTATATAGTTTGCGCGAGCATGGCGTTCCAATCCTGATTTTCTACATTGTTCCAGGGTCAATTACTGCCATTTCTTTGTATCCCCCGCGGGGACTAAAAAAATGCAGATCACAACAGGAAGCCACCAAAACCCCACGATCGAGACGCCAGCAAATGGAACGCTGCTGGATGCCAGGCAGAAGCCCGTGTGAACCATCCCTTAAAGCGGAACTGAAAATTGTATAAAAAATAAGTTCCACTTACCTGGGGCTTCTGCCAGCCCCCTGCAGCCAACCTGTGCCCTCGCAGTCCTGGACCGTTCCTCTGTTCCCCCGCTGCGGCTCACTTTTTTCCGGTAATGGAGGGCGACTTGTTAGTTGACCTCCATTGAGCCCTGGCCACATGTATCCTAGTATGCATCCCTGTTGCCAAGAGCGCCCTGCGCAGGCACAGTAGGAGAAAATCTCTACTACGCCTGCTCAGTACGAGTCCAGCTACGGGAGCCTGAACGAGGAGGCGCACGGCCAGGGGACCAGAGCATCGGTTAGTGGCTGCGTGGGAACAGGTCAGCTGAAGGGAGGCTGGCAGAAGCCCCAGGGAAGTGAAACTCTTATTTTTTAAACAGTTTACAGTTCAGCTTTAGGTGAGAAGTTTAGCTCTCATCTTCCTTTATTATTTACATTAAACACCTCCCCATTTCTAAACCCACTAACTGAATCAGATGGAAAAAAAATTGATAGATGATGCTGGGAATACACGGTTCGTTTTTGCCTTCGTTTAAACCTTCGTTTCGATTGTGCCTTTTGTCCTATTTGATCCCGAAATAATCGATCATACAGTTAATATCACCACCCACGGTTTCGTTTTTTTTTTCGATTCTGATGGTTTCGTTTTTCCAATGATCGAAGGCTGCAAAGAAACGAAAATCCCTTTTTACAGGGACGGACTAGCATAAACGAATATATAATCGATCTGAACAGCCATCAAGCCTACCAATGGCTCGATTAGATGGATAAAGAGAGATAATATCAAACATGTTCGATCACTAGTCGTTCGTTTTTGGGGTCTATTAATCGAAACTATAATGAGATTATGACTATTTTCACATACGTTTTCAACACTCGATTCGTTTACCGAACGAATCGAAGGCTAAAACGAAGGCAAAAACGCAACGTGTATTCCCAGCATGAGAGATAAAAAAACAAACATTGAAATGAATTTTTGTTTGCACTGCTGGGCAACCTATTATCCCCCCACTGTGCAGTGTTATTGGAAGTGAAGTTAAACAATGGTTGCAACAAAATCAAGCCCCCTGAGGTCTTGTTTAGGAAAACTGCAGGACAGAATAAGCCTATTTATGTTGTACTGAAAACATCCTTTTGTCTTCTATTGAGGTGGGAACACAAGCAAATACTGTAGAAGTTAATCAAGTCAGGTTTTAATGTGCATACAATATGCTAAACTTGTCCAAGAATTTAGAATGCTGGACAGACCAGGTCTCCTGTGGTTTGTGTTTGGGAAAACTGCAGAACAAAATAAGCCTTTTGATATGGTACAGAAAAAACATCTTTTTGAATTGTATGGAGGTGGCTATCTAGTACACATGCAAACAGAAGATAGGCCCAGTGCACACCGAGTGGATTTTGAAGCGATCCGCAAACCGCATCCGCCTTTGAAAACGCTTGGCTAATGTATTTCAATGGGATGGTGCACACCAGCGGTTTGCGGTTTTTAGCAAACCACAAACGTGGAACCCGCAGCACTTTTGTGGTTTGCAGAAGCGTTTCTGCCTCAATGTAAAGTATAGGAAAAACGCAAACCGCTCTGGAAAATGTTAGATCCAAGCGGTTTGCCAGGCGTTTATGTTACAGAAGCTGTTCAGTAACAGCTTTTACTGTAACAATATTTGTAATCTGCTACACAGAAACGCTCCAAAAACCGCTAGGCATGTTTAGAAAACCTCTCTAAACATGCCTAGAATCGCTCTGAAATCTGCTCACAAAAACGCCTAGCGTTTTGCGGATCTGCTAGCGGTTTTGGTGTGCACTGGGCCTTAAAGTGAACCTAAAGCCACTAAAAAAAAATTAGATTAACAGACGATCGGTGCCCTCGCAGCTCCGGTCCGATGCTTCTGAACCCGCCGGCGACGACTTCCGGTTTCGCCGTGACCGGCCGACAGGCATGGGAACGCGAGTGATTGTTCGTGTTCCCAGCCTGTATATCGCCCCCTATGCTGCTATTGCGGCCTCCTGGCCGCAATAGCAGCATAGGGGGCGATATACAGGCTGGGAACGCGTACAATCACTCACGTTCCCATGCCTGTCGGCCGGTGACGGGCAAACCGGAAGTGTTCGCCGGCGGGTCCTGGGCCATCGGAGCGGAGCTGCGAGGGCACCAATCGTCTGTAGGGGGCTGAGGGAAGCCCCAGGTGAGTTAATCTCATTTTTGTTTTTGACTTTAGGTTATCTTTAAAGCGACCCTGAAGTGAGAGGTAAATGGAGGCTGCCATACTTATTTCCTTTTAATCAATACTACACTGCACAAGAAAATAAAGGGAACACAAAAATAAGGCATTCTAGAACTGAATGAATAAAATATTCTTATTAAAGGACCACTATCGCAAAAATTGTAAAATGTAAAATACATGTAAAGACATACAAATAAGAAGTACATTTCTTCCACAGTAAAATGAGCCATAAATTACTTTTCCCCTATGTTGCTGTCACTGTCAGTAGGTAGTAGAAATCTAACAGAACCGACAGGTTTTGGACTAGCCCATCTCCTCATGGGAGATTTGCAGGGTTTTCTTTATTTTCAAAAGCACTTAGTGAATGGCCGTTGCTTCATCCAACTGCCAAAAAAGTGAGCAGGGAGGCTGGCCAGCATCTTTATAATCCTTTTCAAGGAATGTTTTTATAAAGAATTAAGATCATGCTGAGAATCCCCCATGAAGACATGGACTAGACCAAAACCTGTCGGTTCTGTCATATTTCTACCACCTATTTTAAGTGACAGCAAGATGGAAGAAATGTAATTTATGGCTCATTTTAATCTGGAAGAAATGTACTTATTTGTATGTGTTTATATGCATTTTACAATTTTTTACCATAGTGGTCCTTTAAATTCTCGATTCTTTACATAGTTGAATGCACCGACAACAAAATCACACAAAAATTATCAATGGAAACCAAAATTTATCAACCAATGGAGGTGTGGATTTAGTCACACTCAAAATAAAGGGGGGAAAAAACACTACAGGCTGATCCAACTTTGATGTAATGTCCATAAAAGTCAAAATGAGGCTCAGTAGCGTGTATGGCCTCCACGTGCCTGGGCATGCTCCTGGTGAGGTGGTTTGTGGTGCAATGTGCTATTGGTGGATGGAGCGAGACATGATGTCCTAGTTGTGCTCAATTGGATTCAGGTCTGGGCAACGCGCAGTCCAGTACATAGCATCAATGCTTTGGTCTTGCATGAACTGCTGACACACTCATGTCTAGGATTGTCTTGCATTAGGAGGAACCGAGGGCCAACCACACCAGCATATGGTCTCACAAGGCGTCTGAAGATCTCAACTCTGTTCCTAATGACAGTCAGGCTACCTCTGGCGAGCACATGGAGGGCTGTGTGGCCAACCAAAGAAATGCCACCCCACACCATTACTGACCCACTGCCAAAGCGGTCATGCTGGAGGATGTTGCAGGCAGTAGAACGTTCTCCATGGCATTTCCAGACTCTGTCACGCCTATAATTTCTACCTGTTGTCTATTCCATTTGCACAACAGCATGTGAAATTGATTGTCAATCAGTGTTGCTACCTAAGTGGACAGTTTGATTTCACAGAAGTGTGATTGACTTGGAGGTAGATTGTGTTAAGTGTACCCTTTATTTTTTTGAGCAGTGTAGTGTGACTGGTCAGTCCTGCTCATCTCTTCAGCTATAGTAGTGTCTGAATCACACCCAAAACAATCATGTGGCTAATGTTAGAAACACGGCAATTTGGGCAGAACGGTGGCGTAGTGGTTAGCGCTGTCGCCTTGCAACGCTAGGTCCCTGGTTCGAATGCCAGCCAGGTCAACATCTGCGAGGAGTTTGTATGTTCTCCCTGTGTCTGCATGGGTTTCCTTCAGGCACTCCGGTTTCCCCCCCAAAAAACATACAGATAAGTTAATTGGCATCCCCTAAAATTGTCCCTAGACTATGATACATGCACTACACAATACATACATAGACATATGACTATAGTAGGGACTAGATTGTGAGCCCCTCTGAGGGATAGTTAAGTGACATGACAATATACAGGTCCTTATAAAAAATTTTGCATATTGTGATAAAGTTCATTATTTTCTGTAATGTACCGATAAACATTAGACTTTCATATATTTTAGATTCATTACACACAACTGAAGTAGTTCAAGCCTTTTATTGTTTTAAAGTGAACCTTAAGCCAGAAAAAAAAATGAGTTTTACTCACCTGAGGCTTCTACCAGCCAGCGGCCCGCAATAGCGCTAATTACAGTCGGGAATGCGGAAAAAGCTACGCGTGGCCAGTCCTGACGGGCCTGTCGGCAAAAACGAAACTAGCTGGCAGCGGGGGACCAGAGGATTAGTGAGTGGCTGCGAGGGCACAGGACTGTTTCAGGGGGCTGGTAGAAGCCCCAGGTGAGTAAAACTCATTTTTTTTTCCTGGCTTAAGTGTCTCTTTAATAGCGATGATTTTGGCATTCAGCTCATGAAAACCCAAAATTCCTATCTAAAAAAATTTGCATATCATGAAAAGGTTCTCTAAACGAGCTATTAACCTAACCATCTGAATCAACTAATTATTAACTCTAAACACCTGCAAAAGATTCAAGGCTTTTAGAAACTCCCAGCCTGGTTAATTACTCAAAACCGCAATCATGGGTAAGACTACCGACCTGACTGCTGTCCAGAAGGCCATCCTTGACACCCTCAAGCAAGAGGGTAAGACACAGAAAGAAATTTCTGATCGAATAGGCTGTTCCCAGAGTGCTGTATCAAGGCACCTCAGTGGGAAGTCTATGGGAAGGAAAAAGTGTGGCAGAAAACGCTGCACAACGAGAAGAGGTGACCGAATCCTGAGAAAAATTGTGGAGAAGGACCGATTCCAGACCTTGGGGAACCTGCGGAAGCAGTGGACTGAGTCTGGAGTAGAAACATCCAGAATCACTGTGTGCAGGAAATGGGCTACCGGTGCCGCATTCCCCAGGTCAAGCCACTTTTGAACCAGAAACAGCGGCAGAAGTGCCTGGCCTGGGCCACAGAGAAGCAGCACTGGACTGTTGCTCAGTGGTCCAAAGTACTTTTTTCGAATGAAAGCAACTTTTGCATGTCAGTTGGAAATCAAGGTGCCAGAGTCTGGAGGAAGACTGAGGAGAGGGAAATGCCAAAATGCCTGAAGTCCAGTGTCAAGTACCCACAGTCAGTGATGGTCTGGGGTGCCATGTCAGCTGCTGGTGTTGGTCCACTGTGTTTTATCAAGGGCAGGGTCAATGCAGCTAGCTATCAGGAGATTTTGGAGCACTTCATGCTTCCATCTGCTGAATAGCTTTATGGAGATGATTTCATTTTTCAGCACGACCTGGCACCTGCTCACAGTGCCAAATCCCCTGGTAAATGGTTTACTGACCATGGTATTACTGTGCTCAATTGGCCTGCCAACTCTCCTGACCTGAACCCCATAGAGAATCTGTGGGATATTGTGAAGAGAAAGTTGAGAGACGCAAGACCCAATACTCTGGATGAGCTTAAGGCCGCTATCGAAGCATCCTGGGCCTCCAAAACACCTGAGCAGTACCACAGTCTGATTGCCTCCATGCCACGCCGCATTGAAGCAGTCATTTCTGCAAAAGGATTCCCGACCAAGTAAAAAGTGCATAACTGAACATAATTATTTGAAGGTTAACTTTTTTTGTTTTAAAAACACTTTTCTTTTATTGGTCGGATGAAATATGCTAATTGTTTGAGATAGGAATTTTGGGTTTTCATGAGCTGTATGCCAAAATCATCAATATTAAAACAATAAAAGGCTTGAACTACTTCAGTTGTGTGTATTTGAATCTAAAATATATGAAAGTCTAATGTTTATCAGTACATTACAGAAAATAATGCATTTAATCACAATATGCTAATTTTTTGAGAAGGACCTGTACTCTGTACAGCGCTGCATAATATGTTGGTGCTATATAAATACTTAAATACTGAAAGCTTGTTCAGGGTCTATGGCTAAAAGCATTAGAGGAAGAGTATTAGCATGACAGCCACACAGCTGGTATTGTTTAAAAGGAAATACATATGGCAGCCTTCATATCCCTCACACGTTCGAGTCATGTGGCCCGGCAGAAATCGGGACTTGATCCCTTGGGAGACACTGCAGGGCCAAGACTGTACAGATTGGGAGAGGGGCCAACTGAGTGGCTCGTGAGGTACGTGGCAGACAGGGTGAATGGGGAGAACAATGCTCTAGACTAAGTTGATCCGCCAGGCTGATCGATGGCCTAGGCATTGGGGTTGACATTAGGGGCCGCTGAACACCTGCTAGATTGTCAGCAGAGGCAGTTATCGGCCACGTCGGCTGAATTGTATCTAGCTTAAAGGGGAACTGAAGAGAGAGGTATGTGGAGGCTGTCATGTTTATTTCCTTTTAATCAATACCAGTTGCCTGGCAGCCCTGCTGGTCTTTTTCTCTGCAGTAGTATCTGATTAAAACCAGAAACAAGCATGCAGCTAGTCTTGTCAGATCAGACTTATAAGTCTGAACCACGGAAACACCTGATCTGCTGCATGCTTGTTCAGGGGCTATGGCTAATAGTATTAGAGGCAGAGGATCAGCAGGGCTGCCAGGCAACTGGTATTGTCTAAAAGGAAATAAACATGACAGCCTCCATATACCTCTCTCTTCAGTTCCCCTTTAAGTTCAATCCAGGATTTAAGATGCATACACATGCTATTCTAAATTCCTCCAAGAATTTAGAACTATGGATCTTTGAGCCTTTGATCTGGGTTTGAATCCTGTCTTAAGCCACTACGAAAAAGCCCTGAAGTACTCGAGTCCACTAGGAGAAAAGCACAATATAAATGTTGTGTTGTCTTAAATGGCAGCAACCCCTGAAAACATTGTTCCTTTACTTACCCCTCCACCAGAACCGCATCATCATCATCTCTCTTCCCTTCTCCAATGAAACAGCAGTACACATTACTCTGCTATACCAGAGTGTGGCATCTGTATAGCATTTGGCCCTCAAACTGTCACCTGAGTCCTAGTCCCTTCAGGTAACAACCATTGTGCGTGTGTATGCACCCTTAGGCCTCAGTCACACTGGGGAGCTTTCAGCCAGTTTTGTGCTTTTCTAATTGCCAGCGGTCAGCAAAGCGCTGCTTCACAAGTAATCCAATGGGATTACTCACACTGCAGCAATTGCCGACGATCACAAACATGCTGCATTGTACCATTTTCCCAGTGACTGCGTCAAGATCCTGCATTTTCGAGTGTGAACGTGGTCTTTACTCATAAAATTTTAACAGATGAAATTGGGCAAGGCTTGTTTAGTTTATAGGGAATTAGAGTATGAAAACAAAAAAAATATTTGGCTTGAGGAATGCCCTATAAACTATATGAAAGGAGCATAATTATGCAATGAGTAAAAAAGTTTATCTCGGATCCACTTTAAAGGTGCACACTTATTTATTTTCAATGGCAGATTCGATCACTGTGATAGACAGCTAACCAATGGACTTAGCCAGATCTCGCCCATCTAAAATAGTACTCCACCAGGGCCCCTGCAGAGTGTTGGCATCTGAGTGCACTCACCTGTCCACCAGCGCGCTCCCTCCTATGCTCCATCTCCAGTGGCTGCCTGTTCCCATGACCTTATGGCATGTAAGTAGTCACGTAACATACATGGAATGAGGTTACAGGCAACAGGCGGGGATGTAGACAGGGCACCGGTAGACAGGTGAGCGTGTTCCACTGCCAACACTCTGCAGGGGCCCCAGGGGAGTACTATTTTAGATGGGCGAGACCTGGCAAAGTCTATTGGTTAGCTATCTAGCACAGTGATCAAATCTGCCATTTAAAATAAAGGTGTATGAGCACCTTTCAAGAGGAGCTGTCAGTCATACTATCTCAGAAGAAAAACACATACATAAGCAGATAAATACTTGCTCCACTTACATAACATATGTATTGCACTGTCCACGATTTATTTTAGTGATTTTTCTACAGAAAAAAAAAAAATCCTTAGCATTTCCCATATTAACTGTGGCTATTTTGAAGCCAATCCTGATGTCATTTCCTCCCTTACTCTCCTCTGCACGATTTGCCCGCCCTCCACTATAGAAAGTGCATCGTCTCAGCATAAGAAATATTAGCCAATCAGAGAGGAACAGAGGTGTGGGAAGGGAAAACAGGAGGGAAAGAGACTTCAGCCAATCGGGCTGCATTAGTGAAGTGTGAGGGGAAGTAGAGCAGCAAAAAAGGACAACCCAGCATGCCCTGCAACTTCTTTTGTGTACCAAATAAGAGTCAGATAAACTGGTGAATGATCATTTATCAACAAGAAAAATAGTGATTTTAACCACTTAACGACCGTCAGAAAGTGGATGCCGCAAGGACCAGCACATGTGCAGAGGCGGAGGTCCTTGTATGGGCATAGGCGGAACGATCGCGTCATCCGTGACGCGAACCTCCGTGACGCGATCCTCCGCCGGGGATCGATGGCCGGGGATTTAGCCTCCAGCCCGCCGGCCAATTAGCAGCTCCGGCGGGCGGAGGAATACAGAAATACGGCATTTAAAGCATATAAAGCACTTTGTTAGGTAAACAAAGTGCTTTATACACGCTTCCTCCTCGCCTCGTGGTCTCATTGTTCCAGAGACCACCAGCGAGGAGGAAGCAGTAGTGAGTATGCACAACACTTTTTTTCCACACACCCACCCTGATCGCCCACAGCACCCTTCAGACCCCCCCCCCCCCCCTGCCCACCCCCCAAAACACTGCTTGCACCCAATCACCCCCCTAATCACCCATCAATCACTCCCTGTCACTATCTGTAAACGCTATTTTTTTTTATGCCCTAAACTGCCCCCTCCTGATCACCCCCCACCCCTCAGATGCTCCCCAGACTCCCCCCCCCCCCCCCCGTGTACTGTATGCCTCTATCCCCCCTGTAATAACCCACTGATCACCCATCAATCACCCCGTCACTGCCACTCATCAATCAGCCCCTAACCTGCCCCTTGCGGGCAATCTGATCACCCACACCAATAGATCGCCCGCAGATCCGACATCAGATCACCTCCCAAGTGCAGTGTTTACATCTGTGCTCTACCCTAAACACCCACTTATTACCAATCAATCACCCCCTATCACCACCTGTCACTGTTACCCATCAGATTAGACCCTAAACTGCCCCTTGCGGGCACCCAATCACCCGCCCACACGCTCAGATTGCCCTCAGACCTGATCACCTCGCCAGTGCATTGCTTGTATCTATTCCCCCCACTAATCACACCTTGAGACACCCATCAATCACCTGTCACCCCCTAGCACACCTACCCATTAGATCAGGCCCTAATTTGCCCCGTGTGGGCTCCTGATCACTCGGCCAAACCCTCAGATCCCCCTCAGACCCCCTTCCGATCACCTCCCCAGTGCATTGATTGCATCTATTTTCCCCTCTAACCACCCCCTGAAACACCCATCAATCACCTCCTGTCACCCCCCTATCCATCAGATCAGGCCCAATACAACCTGTCATCTAAAAGGCCACCCTGCTTATGACCGGTTCCACAAAATTCGCCCCCTCATAGACCACCTGTCATCAAAATTTGCAGATGCTTATTCCCCTGAACTGTCATTTGGTTTCCAGACTACTCACGGTTTTGGGCCCGTAAAATGCCAGGGTGGTATAGTAACCCCACAAGTGACCCCCGTTTTAGAAAAAAAAAAAAAGACACCCCAAGGTATTCTGTTAGGTGTATGACTAGTTCATAGAAGATTTTATTTTTTGTCAAAAGTTAGCGAAAATTGATTTTTTTTTTTTTTTTCACAAAGTGTCATTTTTCACTAACTTGTGACAAAAAAATAAAATCTATGAACTCACCATACACCTAACGGAATACCATGGGGTGTCTTCTTTCTAAAATGGGGTCACTTGTGGGGTTCCTATACTGCCCTGGCATTTTAGGGGCCCTAAACCGTGAGGAGTAGTCTAGAAAACAAATGCCTCAAAATGACCTGTGAATAAGTCAAAAACCCTCAGATCCCCCTTCCGATCACCTCCCCAGTGCATTGATTGCATCTATTTTCCCCTCTAACCACCCCCTGAAACACCCCTCAATCACCTCCTGTCACCCCCTAGCACTCCTATCCATCAGATCAGGCCCAATACAACCTGTCATCTAAAAGGCCATCCTGCTTTTGCAGCCTAGGTGCCCCTTAGCGCACCTAGGCTGCAAGAAAGTGTCACATGTGGTATCGCCGTACTCAGGAGAAGTAGTAGAATGTGTTTTGGGGTGTATTTTTACACATACCCATGCTGGGTGGGAGAAATCTCTCTGTAAATGGACAATTGTGTGTAAAAAAATAAATAAATCAAACAATTGTCATTTACAGAGATATTTCTCCCACCCAGCATGGGTATGTGTAAAAAATACACCCCAAAACACATCATACTACTTCTCCTGAGTACGGCAATACCACGTGTGGCACTTTTTTGCAGCCTAACTGCACTAAGGGGCCCAAAGTCCAATGAGCACCTTTAGGCTTTACAGGGGTGCTTACAATTAGGCACCCCCCAAAATGCCAGGACCGTAAACACACGCCACAAATGACCCCATTTTGGAAAGTAGACACTTCAAGGTATTCAGAGAGGAGCATAGTGAGTCCGTGGCAGATTTCATTTTTTTTGTCGCAAGTTAGCAGAAATGGAAACTTTATTTTGTCACAAAGTGTCATTTTCCGCTAACTTGTGACAAAAAAATAAAATCTATGAACTCACCATGCCTCTCAGTGAATAGTTTGGGATGTCTTCTTTCCAAAATGGGGTCATTTGGGGGGTATTTATACTATCCTGGAATTCTAGTCCCTCATGAAACATGACAGGTGCTCAGAAAAGTCAGAGATGCTTCAAAATGGGAAAATTCACTTTTTGCACCATAGTTTGTAAAACGCTATAACTTTTACCCAAACTAATAAATATAGGCTGAATGGTTTTTTTTTTTAAATTCCACATTTTTCATGCTGCATGTATACAGAAATTTTACTTTATTTGAAAAATGTCAGCACAGAAAGTTAAAAAAATCATTTTGACAAGATTCATGTCTTTTTTGATGAATATAATAAAAAGTAAAAATCGCAGCAGCAATCAAATAGCACCAAAAAAAAGCTTTATTAGTGGCAAGAAAAGGAGCCAAAATTCATTTAGGTGGTAGGTTGTATGAGTGAGCAATAAACCGTGAAAGCTGCAGTGGTCTGAATGGAAAAAAAGGTTCTGGTCCTTAAGGGGGGGGGGGGTAAAGCCCACGGTCCTCAGGTGGTTAACTTTTGGATTATCTGATTAGCATCCTTATTACTTGTTTACCAGATAAAAAAAAAAAATCAAGAATTGATTTTTGATTTTATGCCCGACAGTTACACCTTAACCTATTTTGGTTCCTGGACGTAGAAACTACGTCCAGGAACCATGCGCGCTCCCGCGTGCACGCGCGCTCTCGGCCCGCGGTTCGTTAGCCAGGCAATCAGTGAATTGGCTATGGTGCCCGATCACCGATTCCTCTCCCCCGCTGAAAAAGCGACAGCTTCTATCGGAAGCCGCGCCTTTTCTGGCTGTTACCTCCCCCATGCGTCTCTCTAAGCGTATGTTACGTTTAGAGTGACGTCATGTAAACAAACTCAAACTTGTGGCCAAAAAGTAATACTACAACTAAAAGTAAAAAATAAAATAAAAATCAACACCCATTTACATTATAAACCTATTGTTTACATCCCACCCTCCCAAAACTACCCAAATAAAATGTTTAATATAAAAAAAAAAAAAAAACCATTACAATAAAAAAAAAAAATGTAAATATTTACCTAAGGGTCTAAACTTTTTTAATATCAATGTAAAGATGAAATATTTCTATATTTTTTTATTTTAAACTTGTAAATAGTGATAGATGGAAAACGGGAAAAATGCACCTTTATTTCCAAATAAAATATTGTCGCCATACATTGTGATAGGGAAATCATTTTAACGGTGTAATAACCAGGACATATGGGCAAATGCAATACGGGAGTTTTAATTATGGAGGCATGTATTATTTTAAAACTATAATGGCTGAAAACTGAGAATCAATTTTTTCCGTTTTTTTCTTATTCTTCCTGTTAAAATGCATTTACAGAAAAGTGGCTCTTAGCAAAATGTACCCCTCAAAGAAAGCCTAATTGGTGGCGGAAAAAACAAGATATAGATCAGTTCATTGTGATAAGTAGTGATAAAGTTATATGCTAATGAATGGGAGGTGAACATTTCTCAAGTGAAAACGACGGAACGCGAATGGGTTAAGGTGGAATTCTAAACAGTGATACACACTGGATAAGATAATGGGTTGATTTAGAGAACTTCACCAGGACAAGCTGGTATCAGTATTCTTGTCTGTGGGTGATCCTGAGTGTCTAGCCTGGCAGCTTTAAAGAAACATCCCTCATCCTAGGTTGCAGACAGGTTCTTCAATGCAACTGGGGCACCAGACTTCAAATGTTTAACTTGTAGCTTCTAAATGGAGTTACCTGTTAATACTTGTCAGAGGATGAACACAAAACCTTTTACATATGTGGTGCAATGGAGACAACTCTTTTCCTTTAAAAGGACAATTGTAATGAGAGGTATATGGAGGGTGCCATATTTATCTCATTTTAATCAATACCAGTTCCCTGGCAGCCCTGCTGATCTATTTTGCTGCAGTAGTGTCTATAATCACACCAGTAACAAGCATGCAGAAAATCTTGTCAATTTGACAATAATGTCAGAAACACCTGATCTGTTGCATGCTTGTGCAGGGTCTATGGCCAAGAGTATTGCAGGCAGAGGATCAGCAGGATAGCCAGGAAACTGGTATTGTTTAAAATGAAATAAATAAGGCAGCCTCCATATCCCTCATTACAATTGTCCTTTAAATCTCTACCAATTGGTAGAACTAGATCAGCTTTACAGAATTTAGACAGCTTTTTAACCTGTAGCTTGTTGGGTGTTTCCATTGTGATGCGGCTCTAATACTGGAAGAAGTTCAACAAAAACCAAGAAGGTGGATGTGACAAAAGATAGGAAAATCAGAATACACCAATTGTTTTCAAGGCATTTTTATATTATTTAAAAAAAAAAATACAGACTCACAAAAAAGCATCAAGACAATTTTGGCCTTATGCTACAAAGAGGAGAATAAAAGTCTGAACCAGTAATTTAGGAAAAACGGGTAAAGTGATTTTTTTTAATGAGATAATTGCTTCACATATGCTTGAAGCTGAAGCCCAATTGGTTGGTCTTGGAAACTGCTCCATTATTGCTCAATTTTCTTTGCACTTGTCTTGATAATTCAGTCCAATTGTATGTATATGTTTACCATATTTTACTCACTGTAGAAAAAAGATGTCACCAATACCTATTGTTTCAGTTATTAGGCCAAGATGTACTGCTATGCAGGTGTTTCCTGTTCGGCGGTGGGTACCCTGGAAGTCATAGTGGTATTACAGTTCAGGTTTTCTGAAGGTTTCAAAAAGGAAAAACTGTGACATAGAAGAAGCATCTGCAAGATGTTAGTGTGCACACAAACTGTAAACACCTTAGGATGGATCTGTGCAGCAGTTCTGTACAGTTTGTAAAGAATAGGTCTTTTGTGTAGCTATCGGTAATACACCACCCGGGAGAATATTCCTTCAGGCTCTTTCCCATCTCCAAGGGCAGCAGCCAAACCTTCCTCCCCTCTCCGTTTAGACAGAGCTGCAAGGGACTTAAAGGTCTTAGGTTCATATATGGCCATTTGCGAGATGACTTTGCGGTTTAATACTACTTGACACTGTGGAAAAAAAAGGGAATAAAAGTGGACAGCTGTGAAAAATTGTAACAATGAAAGAACAAAGTCCCCTAAGTATGTGTTTTTCAAGAATGTACTAATTTATGTTAATTTATGTTAAAACTCAAGGCACTCCAACATGGAGCTCTTGCTAAAAAGGTGGCATTCAGCCCTCTCCCCCTTCAACCTTTTAAGCTAGGTACACACAATACAATTTTCTGGCAGATTTACCGCCAGATTGACTTTTTCCAGCAGGTTCGATCTGATTTTCAATCGATTTTCCGTTCACTTCTATGGAAAATCGATTGGACCTGCTGGAAATAGTCGATCTGGCAGTAAATCTGCCAGAAAATTGTATTGTGTGTACCTAGCTAAACTGTTGGCACACTCGCACATACCAAAGCTAGATGTACAGGGCTCAGTGTACCTTTCCCTATGAAAGCTGGAGTTTGCATAAAGAGATTTCACCTCTCCAACCTTCCACTATTGTCCTTGAGGTCCTTCACTGACAAATACACAGCTCAGAATGCAGCGCTCATTATAAATTCCCCTTTTACAGTTGGCGTTTTCATATTGAAGTACTCCCTCCAACCCTCCCTGTTTTGGGGCTTCTAGTAGGTCCTACAAGGAGGAAACTACTGTCATGGTGCAAAAGTATCTTGCAGGCAAAGTATCCTCCAACCTCCCAGTGTGTGCAGTGTAAGAAGCACAATCGTATATCCCTATGAACACCTTCCCTCACCAACTCCACACAAACAATCGATTTTAGCAACTTGTCCTTTGTATTTTCTTTTAACCACTTCCGGACGTCACTGATTGAAATCTATGCCCTGTTGTGACCCCCTTTTCGCTGCCAGGATGTAGATTCCAATCATCCTGCCACGAGTTCTCGCCGCTACAGCCGATCACGTTGCTGCTCTCCCGCCGCAGATCACTCGTCCTGCCGTCTATTGGAGCTGGTCAGGAGCCGATTTCATGGGAGATGGGGTGGGAATAGAAGAAATGCAATTGCGTTCTAGTGTAAAAGGGTCCTAAAGTCTCGTACAGATGCTAGAGGGATCTCGGCTGAGGTGGCTGGGCAGGGCCATTTCTGCCAAGAATCTAGCATGTGTATAGCGACTCCCGATGCATTAACGAGAGATCCGAAGTGCTAGATTGTCTCAGATGAGCGCAAGCTGAGCTCGCTGTTCTTCCGCTCCCCCTGTCCACTTGAAGTCTTCTGCAGCGCTGTACAGAGTATATTGTCTTGTCACTAACTGTTCCTCAGCAGAGCTCACAATCTAATCTCTACCATAGTCCTATTTTCATTATAGTCTAGGGCAGGGATGGGCATACTGCGGCCAGCTGTTGCAGAGCCAGATCCAGCGCATTTTGCCCTTGTAGGTGAACTGGTGATGTGGTGTCCTTTGGACATCGTGCTAAATTGAAGTTTACCAGGTGTTTTTTGCATAGCGGGAAGCATCGGCACCCGCAATTTTATCGGGCATCTCCATTGCTGCAAATTGGGGGTTTTATAATGGGTGCCTATGGCATATGCCCTTCTTTCCAACAAATTGGGAAGGGGACTGCTAATATAGGGGCCTACCTGGCTTCTAAAACTGGAGAAGGGCTGCTAATACTGGGGCACATATGGCTATCTATACATGGTCTTCCATCTGCAACAATTAAACATTACAGTGGGAGTGCCAGCGTTCTCTGGTTATTTCCTATGGACTTCAAAGGAAACCGAGGTATGAGACCTATGGAAACTGCAATATTTATTTCCTTCTAAAACAATACCCGTTGCCTGGCAGTGCTGCTGATCTTTCTGGTCAGTGGGGTCTAAATCACACCCCTGAAACAAGCATGTATTTAATCTTGTCAGATTTGTCATAGACATCTGATCTGCATACTTGTACAGGGTCTAAGGCTTTAAGTATAGGCAAAGGATTATCAGGACAGTCAGGCAATGTGACTCCCGTGTTGCACAATGTGCATTATCAAGTACAGGAATCAAGTACTTTGGGTATTCGGCCTGAGCACCCCTTATAAAACCTTTGGCTTATATCAAGGGTGTGCAGGAAGCACCAACTTTCTCTGTGCCAACCTATACTGGGAGGGGGGGGGGGGGGGGGTGAGGGGACCTCATCGGCTACTTGAAATGGGGGCCCAGGATATGGGGGAGCGTGTCGGCTACCTACACTGGTCCGGACCCTCAGTAAAATTTAAGATTGCTATAATGCCCCCCCCCCCCCCCCGGTCAAATAGGTGGCCAGATGTTTCCCCTCTCCTTGTAGTATAGGTGGCCAGATGTTTTCCCTCCTTGTAATATAGGTAGTCAGATGTCCCCCCCCCCTCCCTGTAATATAGATGGACAGATGTCTCCCCCCTCCTTGTTGTATGGATGGCCAAATGCTTCCCCCCCCCCCCATACAATAGTTGGCTAAAAGTTGCCCCTCTCCTTGTTGTATAGGTGGCCAGATGTTTCCTCCACCCACCTCCCCCTTTGAAGTCTAGGTGGCCTGGTGGTCCTCCTCCCCACCTCAGTACAGCTCCCCCAACAGCAGGGCCACCAGTCTCTCACCTCCTCGCCTCTAGTTCTTCTAGTCTCAAGCTTCCTCTTCTCCTCCTCCGCTGTGCATTTCTTTCTGCAGCCAGTGTCTCTTACATGTGACTCACCAGTATGTTACCGGCTAATCACATGATAGGAAACACTGGCTGCAGAAAAAGATTCACAGCGGCGGCTGATGAAGGAGGAGGGAAAAAAGGAAGCTTTGGTGCTGGAGAGTCGAGAGCCTGTCGGTGCTGCTGGATGGGGGGGGGGGGGGGGGAACCTCTGGTGCATGACTCTGCCCACAAGACCAGCCAGATCCAGTTGCCCATGGCTGCTTGCAGCTATTACGAGGGATCCAAACAATGAAGTAGGGTGGGCAACCGCGGACCAGGTCTGGCAAGCAGCCACACACACTGCACGACCAGTCACAGGCAACTGCATTGCAAGCTTGTAATTGCAAACTGCACCTTTCCAGTACTGCCCACCCACCCTTGCTCCTGTGACGCCCTAGGCCATGGCCTATGTTGCCTTAGCTTAAATGTGGCCCTGCTAATAGATGGCCACCAGATTCAACCATCAGTTAGATCCCTGGCAGATGTTTTAATACATTTCAGTATGAAATGTATCATAATATAAAAAAAAAAAAAAAAAAAAAACACGAACCGCAGCTTTGCTCAGTTTGATCCAGTGCAACACTATGGGCCATTGATCTGTCACCGTCGATATCCTTAGTCCTGAGTGATTGACTGATTTGGTCACTTTTGGCCAAAAATCGATTACTAGGGCCACCTGTTTAATCGATTTCTAGCAGATTCGATCAGAGTGATCGAATCCGCCGGATATTGACGTGAAAAATCGATCAGTGTATAGAAACCGATACCACACCTGCATATGACTGCAGGATAACAGACTGTTGTACCGCCTTTACCACACATTTTCTACTGTCTCTATTCTGTTGGGTTTAGTCAGTGCCACAGAAATTAGAAGATAGTGTGATATGACTGAGTCAGACTTCAAGCCATGTGAGTAATATGGAGCCTGTTATTACTGACAACCTTCTAAAGGATGCTGTTTTTAGCTGTAAAGCTGACCCTCTTTGGCTAGGATACTTTACAAATTACTCACTATAGGACACATGCAGATCAGGTGTGCTGCACAACAGGTTTCAGGTGTATGACTCAGGTGACCCTGTCATAAGCGAGCTGTAGAGTAAGCCTATTATTAGTGTATAAGAAAAGAAGTATGCTATTACACGACTAGTTTCCTGGCTGTAAAGCCAGAAACATGTGAGCAAGCTTAATCACTTGGGATCAAGATGCACTCCTTGTAGGCATTGCAACATGTGGATTTTAAATGAGGCACGTGGAAAGGGATTCATTACTGTAACATTCAATATATAACTGGTTCTCTATGAATTCTGAAAAGAAACTCACTTTTTGTAGGTTTCTAATAAAATGAGAGTACTTTACACCATGTTCCTGCAGGGCTCCAGTGATACGAGTTATCCACATCTGAAAGGAAGCATTTTTGTAAATAATTAATATAGCATGCAATTCATTTATAGTGTCTAAATCAGTAGAGGAAAAAAAAAAAAAAGCATCGCTAATATTTTCACCCCTGACTTTTCCATCAAGCCTACATTTTTTGCCAACTAAAAAATAAAGTCAAAAAGTTAGGCAAGGCCCCCTTGCTGGCATTCATGTAATAAAGGCACCTGGAAAAAATGCACAGAGGATTGTCTGTAGTAGAATTTCAGTAAAATGACCCTGCAAAGAAGCGATTTGCAGCAATGAAGAAAAATTTGGACACACAGAGGTGTCCGATAAAATTGCAGGTGCCGAAGCTTCCCGCTAGGTAAAGCGCCACTTGCATAGCGGGAAGTGCCTCGGCACCAGCAATTTTATTTGGCGCCTCCCAATGCCCAAATTTCTCTTCAATGCCGCAAAATCGCGAGTTTTATAATGGACGCCTATGCAGTGCCCTTCTTCCCAAGGCGACTTCTGCACTCTCCGCCTGCTATGTAATGCTGCAATTTGCAGGGCGGGAAATCTCGGCACTCACAATTTCTCTTCATTGCCGAAAATTATTCATTTTCAGGGGTCACCTGTCTGCCATGCCAGATAAGCATATTGAAAGCACAGGATATTAACAACATGTCTGCTTTCATGAAAGCAGGAAGTAGAAACAGTGCAGATTTGTATCAGCTGTAACAATTAACTGTTTTTCTTTAAAGGTTTTTATGCTGTTGCATATCTTTTACAGCAGAGAGGGAGTACCAAGTTCAGATCCGCTTCAACAGGATAGGGCAAAAATGTAGACATAGCGACAGTTATAAAAAAATAAATGCAGGAGTTTAACCACGATCATGAAAAAATTGAAAAGAATCAAAATCCATGTTTCAGCATACATTTATGCAGGCGTATAATGCACAATAAATTACTATTTTCCAATGAAGTGGTAACCCAGAGTGTATAAATGAAACAAAGGCGTCTGGGGGGGGGGGGGGGGGGGGGGGGAGGGCGCTGGATTGCCACTAGTAAAATATTGCTAAAGTTAGAGATATTCTACTACTGGATTTGATAGGAAAAAAAATCATTAAGGGAAACCTAAACCGAAGAAGAAAAGTTTCACTTACCTGGGGGTCTACCAGCCCTATGCAGCCATCCTGTGCCCCCGGAGTCACTCACTCGTGCCCTCTGGTCCCCCGCCACCAGCTAGTTTCATTTTTGCCGACTCTGGGTCAGTGGACCGCCACGCGTTACATTTGCATGCATTCTCACTGGTGCAGAAAGCTATCGTGGACATTAACACATACATTTTTACACGTTGAGGGTGCAATGCGTACATTTTTACGCATTGCTCTCCAATGCGTAAAAATGTATGCGTTAATGTCCGGGATGGCTTTCTGCACCCATGGTAATGCGTGCAAATGTACGCGTGGCGGCAAAAATGAAACTAGCTGGCGGCGGGGGACCGGAGGAGCCATGAGTGACTCCGAGGGCACAGGATGGCTGTCAGGTGGCTGGTGAAGCCAAGGTAAGTGAAACTTTTTTTTTTTCCGGTTTAGGTTTCCTTTACATAACGTTAAGACCCCCCCTAATGGTGTCAACCCCCTCTTAGTGGCACCTAACCCTAAATCCCCCTCCTAAAGCTAACCCCTCCTCTTCCGGATAACTACATCATTGCGGCATTGCATAGCGGGGCTCTCCGTTCCCGCTATGCCACAAAGGAGTCATTCGCAAGACATTTCTTTTTCCACAAGCTTGTCCACAGAAAATGGCCCCTCTTGCTGCTATTTGGGCGCCGAAATTTACCTTCATAGCCGCATATCATGGCTATTCTAAAAGCCCCGATTTGCAGCAAAGAAGGTAAAATTCTTCTTACCCTCACTGCATGCAAATGTAATGCAACTTTGAATGTGGCCAATCAAATACAATACCTTATTAGGCTTTGTTCACATTATAAATCGCCAGCGCTATCGCAAGCGCTGAGCGATTTATACTTTGATTTTAGAAGCGCTTTTCCCTGCAATTTGCCCTTAGAAAAGCGCTTTTATAAGCGCTTTTGCTCAGCGAGGATTTTTTTCACTTCTGACGTTAGTCAGGAAGTGAACTCTTTAACCCGGAAATTAATAAATACATTGTATTTTATTTATAAAAGCGCCCGGGAAATCGTTATATAAAGCCCCTTTTCAAGCGCTTTGGATTTCCCTTTACCTTCCATTGAGCCAAAGCGCTCAGAACATGGTACATGTAGCTCGTTTGCCATTTCAAGAAAAATAAATAAATCAGCAAACGCTCATAGTGTGAATGAGCCCTTATTCTGATTGGCTCAATTCCAAGCTGCATACAATTTGCATTAAATGTGCATGTAACCTCGAATTATCTGCATTTCATTGACCATTTGACTAACAAATGGTGTACCATCTACGGGAGCGCAATCAATGATGCCAAGCCAGCGCATGCGCAGTACTGTGTGGCTTGGGAAACTCAGCTGCTGTAGCAGGATGAACAGCTGAGCAAGGAGGACGACAACAAGGGACATACAAGCCTACAAGAGAAGCCCCAAGTTAGGGCTGGTTAAGTTTTGAAAAGCGCTTGACTAATGTGTTTGTATGGGCTATAACAAAAATGCTAAATATCCAGAGTCACCAGGAAGTTTAAATGCAGGGCTGTGGAGTCGGTACAAAAATCCTCCGACTCCTCAGGTTAGGATTCTACCGACTCAGACTCCTCTAATTTGCATATTACAATCTTGTTGATTGAAAGTATGTAACATAAAATGCATCTCAACTGCCAACGCTTAGGAATTCTAAAAGACAACTGAACTGAGAGGGATATGGAGGCTGCCATATGTATTCCCTTTTCAACAATACCAGTTACCTTGCTATCCCGCTGATCTTCTGCCTCTAATACTTTTAGTTATAGACTTGGGCCTCGTTCACATCAAATGCGCTGTGCAGCAGTACGATGCGCTATGATGCGCTTGCGTACTGCTGCATGCATTCTGCCCGCAAGTGCAGAGCTGACCCACTGTCAAAGGATGGGATCAGCAGTGCAGCGGGTAGCAGCGCAGATGACGTGCGATCGTACGTGTTGCATTCCAATTGCACGGCCATCTGCGCTGCATAGATGTGAATGAGGCCTAAAACTAGTCCTTGGTAAGAGTACTTGTAGAAGGTAAAGACAGGAACAAAGAACATCTATCATGCCCTGGGCAATGCAACTGTGGGTACACGTAAGAATGATGTGCAGGTACTCTGCAGGAGAATGAGGGGATTCTTCCTCTATTACACATTCTTCATGCACAATCTGAACCAGGTTAATGGGTGATGGACAACACCTCTGTGTTCAATTTGCACAACATTCTCAGTGGATTCCCTGCAGCTCTGTGGAGAGTGCATATGTATAGTACTACTGTGTAACAAACTAAACCTGAGACAGATGAAATTAAAGTTGTATACATACCTGGGGCTTCCTCCAGCCCCCTTCAGGCTAATCTGTCCCTCACTGTCCTCCTCCGCCACCTGGATCTTCTGCTATGGGTTCCAAGTACTTGAGCCAGTCAGGCGTAGTGCGCATGCACACACTCCACTGCTGGGAGCGTACTACACCTGTGCAGCACTATTGCGTAGGTGCAGAATGTTCCTGGCTGTGGAAGCAGCACGCGGCCGGACTGCGTTGACTGGCTGAATTACCAGGACTCATAGCAGAAGATCCAGGTAGCGGAGGAGGACAGCGAGGGACTGATTAGCCTGAAGGTGACTGGAGGAAGCCCCAGGTATGTATAAAGCTTTTCTTTTCATCCGTCTCAGGTACTATTTAATCACCAAATCAAATTTTAAGAACATATCAAATTATTTGATTTCATGAGCAAAAAGGAGTGCATAAATTTGCATAAACCAGTATCAACGCAGAATTATTTGCATCTCATTGACCATCTCTATTAGTGACACAGCCACACATCAGGCTTTTTATTCTTACAGCATAGATGTTATTTAGTGTATATATAAAAGATTCCTGTGTACACATCATATATACAGTCACAATCAGATATGTATATCTGGCTTTAAGAATTCAGGGACAGCTTTATTGAAGCAGCACAAGTAACTATTTTTGGTTTATTTCATTTTTGCAGGCTAAGCACAGCTATTACTGTAAAGGGGCGTAGCTTGGGGGGGCGGGGTAGGACATGTACCCCCGTGCGCTGGGTTTCTAGGGGTGCCCAGCCGTGAGGTAGCCCCCCCACCCAAATCAGCGCAGTGAAGGGGGAGCGGTAGGGAGGGAGGACATCTCCCCCCCCATCCCTCACCTGGGGTTCCCCCCTCCCTCGCTCCCCTGCAGATATTAGCGGCAAACGGCGACAGCACTCACTTCCTATTCCCCGCACGGAGATCTGCGCGCCGCTACTCTGGTCTAGTGATGTCACTAGACCAGAGCAGCGGAGCACAGATCTCCGAACAGGGAATAGGAAGTGAGATCTGCCACCACTGCTAATTTCTGCCTACCACACCTGGCCACTTCTGGGGTGTCGGACCTGGCTACCTATTCTGGGGACACCTATACACTTGGCTACCTATTCTGGGGACTACTATAGCCCTGGCTACCTATTCTGGGGACTACTATAGCCCTGGCTACCTATTCTGAACATCTATAGCCCTGGCTACCTATTCTGGGGACACCTATAGGCCTGGTTACTTCCACTGGGGACACCTATAGACCTGGTTACCTATACTGGGAGCACCTATTTCGGGGGAACTGCTGTCAGATTAACTGTATTTTTGGGTAACCGCTGCTGCCAGATTAAGTTTATTTTGGGGAACAGCTGCCAGATTATATGTATGTTGGAGAACCGCTGCTGCCAGATTATGTCTATTTTGGGGGAACTACTGCCATATCTGTATTTTGGAGGAACTTCTGCCAAATTACGTGTATTTTTGGTGAACTGCTGTCAGATTACATGTATTTTGGGGGAAAACACTATGGCAGAGCTCAAACGTCCCTGGCAGACCTTTTACACCACTGCTAAGGTCATGTATATTTGGCCCCACCCATTACCACACCCACATTCTGTTGCTTGGCCATGCCCCCTTTTTGGTGCGGCGCAGGTTCCTCGTTAGAGGGCGCATTAATAGTCTTTGCCCCCGTGTGCTCAAAGCCCTAGCTATGACTCTGTCACTGTATGTATAATTGATGATGACTATTATCGTAGACATAGAACATTTTATCATATTTTCTTTTTCTCATTCTTTATTTCTCAAAATCATTTTTTCAGAAAGGAGTACAAAATACATATAATGCAGTATAAAATACAAACACCAAAGTGACATCATGGCCGGATATTAATATGCTTCAGTAATGGCCTCTTATTATGAGCCCCTGGCCGCCCCCTCCTCCCTGTTTGCTCATCCCTCCAAAACACCCCCAACAATTCGAGCCTGGACCTTCTCTGTACCCTCTCTTTACTCCTTTGGTTAGGGCACACTCATTATGGCCTTTTTACCCTGAAGGGGGGGTGAGGGGGATGTTCCAAGTCTCCTGCCCTCTCGATACTCTTGCCTAGATGCCTCAAACAAAGAAAAAACACCAAACAAAAGAAAAAGAGAAAAGAAAATCAGAATAGTAAGTGATGCAAGGATGCATCCACCCGGTGCCAAGTTATTGTCCACCGCCTCCATGCTCCCTCTGTCGGCTTCCAGCATTTCTCTCCTCGTCCATTTTTAGATATCACTTAATTCAGTCTCCTCTCCCCCGCCCAAGGTCCATATAACCCATTAGCTCTCAGCCAAACCTCTCTCTTATCTCTCCATATTCATCCAAGTTTTTAAAATCCACCCACCTATCCCAGTTGCCCTCTTCACTTCCATATATTATACTAGATAACTCCTCCATTTTTTGAGTATAATTTATTTCTTCTATCAATTCATCAAATCACAATCCTTGCTGCGTTTATTACGTGCATCCCCATTGAACTTCTGTAACTTTTCAACCCTTTTGCATTAAGGTGTAGTAAGTAGGTACCTGGGTCCCCAGAGATAGGTATGTCTGCCATTTTCTTTAGCAGGTGCTTTATTGCGTTATTTTTCAGGGGTATAATACCATCTCATGGTTATTTTATATCCGGATTCTTGAATCCTAGTTGATACCGATGCTACATGGCACATTTATCCTGCTCCATTGGCATTGGGTCAACACTCTACCCATATCCTTCTCCCAAATAGTCCTATATTTCTGAGAGTGATCTATTTCTTCTCCTAAGCATTTATATATTCCTGCCAGGGTCCCCTTTGTTTGCCCCTTTTCTACACATATTCTTTGGAATTGTGTCAACTCTATAGAGAGCTCTCCTTTATTCCCCAGGGATAATAAGAAATGTCTATACTGATTCAGGCTCCAGGTGTCTACTTTCTCCAGGCCCAACTACAGGGCTACCTCCCCTTCGTTCCTCCAAATTTGCTTTGATATTAGAGTTTGAATCCTTAATTTTCCTCCTTTCCTCCACTGACTATAATTCTCCTCTAGGCATCTCCACTGAAATTTTTTATTTCCCAGTATAGGCATCAATGGGGAAGGTCGGGGTGAGATGTCTCTCAGTTTACGGGTTCTAGCTAATACTTTTGATGTGTGTTCAATCAGGGTTCCAACAGAAGAATGACATTTAGGGATATATGGCAACCATGGTGTAGAATACAGTGGTCCCCCGAACAGCTCCCACTCCAACGAGGCCCATTGTTTATTTTCTTTGTTTCTACACCAATCTATTATTCTCGTAAGTACTGCTGCTTTATAATATCTATGAGGGTCTGGCACTGCTAGGCCTCCTTTATCCTTTGTTTGGGACAATAATGCAAATTTTATTCTTGCTCTCTTGGATTGCCAAATCCAAGAAAACTCTACGGACTCCATTCAGGAACCCTTTAGGGAAGGGGAGAAGGAGAGCCTGGAAGACATACAGCAGCCTCGGCATAATATTCATCTTTAAGACATTAATCCTGCCAAACCAGGAGAGTTTAAATTTACTCCATTTCTCCAAATCCCTTTTAAAGGTATTCAGTAGGCGGATGTAATTTAGCTTTACCATCTCCGAGACACTTGTTGCCAGCTTAATTCCATTTCCCAGGTATTTTAGTGATTCCTGTTGCCACTTAAAGGAAAAGTTTTTCCCCAAGCTCACCATTTACTCGCTTTTTTCAACCCTATCGCCAATGCTTCGCATTTCTCCCAGTTTATTTTTAAGTTTAAGTTTGACACCCTCCCATATTCTTCAAAGGCCTTAAAGAGGTTGGGTAGCGCTAATCTAGGTTTTGATAGATAGAATAGGAGGTCGTTTGCATAAGCGGCCACCTTTTCATTTTATCATATTTTCTATTTTACAGTGGTCTAACACCCAGCATTTCAACTTTGCTTTAAAAGATTGCTTACAGCTTAGAAACTATTATGCCAGATTTTTTTTTTTAGCAGCAATTCACTGAATTGATTAAACATGACATTTTAGTGCTGCATTTAGCTAGAAATCCTCCTCCATGCTGAGGTTTAGTTACAAATGTATCTGTGTACAATTTTACAATTAAAGCGGAATATAACCCTGCATTTCAACTTTGCTCTAAAACATTATTTACAGTATATTATATGCAACCAGCATTTTTTTTTTTTTACTAGACCAGCATTGGAAGGGTTACACAGGGCTTTAAAGTCCCTAGAGATTTCTGCAGACGCATCCGAACTTCAGTTAGATACTTTTTGTTTACAAATATGTATCTTTTAAGTGTTTATTGTGACTCATCTCTCTCACTGAGATGGAGCTTGGAGGACAGCCAAAGAGTGTGTAACTGTTTATCAATAGATACATCTAACTAAATAGAATGTAACTATCTGAACGTCTGCACGGAACTTAAAACCTCTGTGTTTAACCCTTCCAATGCTGGTCTAGTAAAAAAAAAAATGCTTTTTGCATATAATATGCTGTAAATAATGTTTTAGAGCAAAGTTGAAATGCAGGGTTATATTCCGCTTTAAATAAACAAACACCTCTCTGAGTGAACAAAGAGGGCTTCCCAGACAGGCTTTTCAGAGGTCTATTTGCATTCCAAAGATACATTTGTAACTAAACCTAAGCGGATGCGGATTTCAAGCTAAATGAAACACTAAAATGTCATGTTTAACCCATTCAGTGAATTTCTGCTTAAAAAAAATAAATAAATCTGGCATAATAGTTTCTAAGCTGTAAGCAATCTTTTAAAGCAAAGTTGTAATGCTGGGTGTTAGACCGCTTTAATTACAGTTTAAATTCATTAGGAGTCGGAATCAGTGCATTTTTTCCCAACTCTGACTCCAGGTACCCAAAAATTGCTCTGACTGACTCCTCAGCCCTGTTTAAAATGTGAACCACATCAACTGGGACATAATAGCACAATTCTGATTGACTTTCATCAATTTTGTCGACTTATTACTTTTTAAATGTCCTAACTTAAAGGACAACTGTAATGAGAGGGATATGGATGCTGCCATATTTATTTCCTTTTAAACAATACCAGTTGCCTGGCAGCCCTGCTGATCTGTTTCGCTGCAGTACAGTCCTGGCCAAAAGTTTTGAGACTGTCAAAAATATTAGTTTTCACAAAGCTGCTAAACTGCTTTTAGCACAAATCAAGAAAAGGCAGATCTGGACAAAACCGCACCACTATTATCTATTAGAAAATACATCTTTATTCATATCAAAATGACATACATCTAAAAGCAATCAAAACACCAAATAAGAGGGTGTCATGCTCTAATACTATAATAAATATAAATAATTCTGGTATGTATCCCCACAGCAGGTCTACTGACACTGGCAATACAAGAGAACAATTATCACCAAGTGGTGTGAACAATCATATCAACCATACCAAGCAAAAAAAGCAAACAAACGCTGACATTGCCTTAGTCATATACATACAGGATCTTCTCAAAAAATTAGCAGATCATTATTTTCTGTAATGTACTGATAAACATTAGACTTTCATATATTTTAGATTCAGATACACACAACTGAAGTAGTTCAAGCCTCTTATTGTTTTAATATTGATGATTTTGGCATACAGCTCGTGAAAACCCAAATTTCCTATCTCAAAAAATTAGCATATTTCATCCGACTAATAAAAGAAAAGGGTTTTTAAAACAAAAAAAGTCAACCTTCAAATAATTATGTTCAGTTATGCGCTCAATACTTGGTCGGGAATCCTTTTGCAGAAATGACTGCTTCAATGCGGCGTGGCATGGAGGCAATCAGCCTGTGGCACTGCTCAGGTGTTATGGAGGCCCAGGATGCTTGGATAGCGGCCTTAAGCTCATCCAGAGTGTTGGGTCTTGCGTCTCTCAACTTTCTCTTCACAATATCCCACAGATTCTCTATGGGGTTCAGGTCAGGAGAGTTGGCAGGCCAATTGAGCACAGTAATACCATGGTCAGTAAACCATTTACCAGTGCTTTTGGCACTGTGAGCAGGTGGCAGGTCGTGCTGAAAAATGAAATCTTCATCTCCATAAAGCTTTTCAGCAGATGAATGCATGAAGTGCTCCAAAATCTCCTGATAGCTAGCTGCATTGACCCTGCCCTTGATTAAACACAGTGGACCAACACCAGCAGCTGACATGGCACCCCAGACCATCACTGACTGTGGGTTTTTGACACTGGACTTCAGGCATTTTGGCATTTCCCTCTCCCCAGTCTTCCTCCAGACTCTGGCACCTTGATTTCCGAATTACATGTAAAAGTTGCTTTCATCTGAAAAAAGGACTTTGGACCACTGAGCAACAGTCCAGTGCTGCTTCTCTGTAGCCCAGGTCAGGCGCTTCCGCCGCTGTTTCTGGTTCAAAAGTGGGTTCATGCTTCAATCTGCTGAAAAGCTTTATGGAGATGAAGATTTCATTTTTCAGCACGACCTGGCACCTGCTCTCAGTGCCAAAAGCACTGGTAAATGGTTTACTGACCATGGTATTACTGTGCTCAATTGGCCTGCCAACTCTCCTGACCTGAACCCCATAGAGAATCTGTGGGATATTGTGAAGAGAAAGTTGAGAGACGCAAGACCCAACACTCTGGATGAGCTTAAGGCCGCTATCGAAGCATCCTGGGCCTCCATAACACCTGAGCAGTGCCACAGGCTGATTGCCTCCATGCCACGCCGCATTGAAGCAGTCATTTCTGCAAAAGGATTCCCGACCAAGTACTGAGTGCATAACTGAACATCATTATTTGAAGGTTGCCTTTTTTTTGTTTTAAAAACACTTTTCTTTTATTGGTCGGATGAACTATGGAATGCTAATTGAGATAGGAAACTTGGGTTTTCATGAGCTGTATGCCAAAATCATCGATATTAAAACAATAAAAGGCTTGAACTACTTCAGTTGTGTGTATTTGAATCTAAAATATATGAAAGTCTAAGGTTTATCAGTACATTACAGAAAATAATGAACTTTATCACAATATGCTAATTTTTTTAGAAGATCCTGTACATTAGTAACACAATTCTCCAAGGTGTGGACCGTGGTAATGAAACAACACAAACAAAGTAGTAAGATCAGGTGAGACCAAGTAGGAATGTGAATTATATAGAGTCTGTGTCTAAAGGGATGCAGAGGTTGCTGTAATAGCAAGAAAGTCTCTGTGCTGGAGATCCGTGTTGGGAGAGATAGAAGGTGAAATAGTGTAGAGGCAGCTGAGTACCAAGCAGGCTTACCAGGGAGAGAATTGTGGGGGAAAGGAGAGCTAAGCATGAGCCACCCAACGCTGTCGCGATTCTCCGCTCTGACGGCTTCTTCCGGGCTTTCCTACTTGGTCTCACCTGATCTTACTACTTTGTTTGTTTGTGTTGTTTCATTACCACGGTCCACACCTTGAACAATTGTGTTACGTGTGTGTGTGTGTGTGTATATATATATCTCTATCTATCTATCTATCTATCTATCTATCTATCTATCTATCTATCTATCTATCTATCTATATATGAATGACTAGGGCAATATCAGAATTTGTTTACATTTTTTTTGCTTGGTATGGTTGAGATGATTGTTCACACAACTTGGTGATAATTGTGCTCTTGTACTGCCAGTTTCAGTAGACCTGCTGTGGGGATATATACCGGATTTATATTTATTATAGTATTAGAGCGTGACACCCTCTTATTTGGTGTTTTAATTGCTTTTAGATGTATGTCATTTTGATATGAATAAAGATGTATTTTCTAATAGATAATAGTGGTGTGGTTTTGTCCAGATCTGCCTTTCCTTGATTTGTGCATATACATATTTTTTGGATCTGTTCTACACGCTATTTACATTATTATAGATTGGTGCTTGGTGCTGACCCCATTTGCTTTTTGTGTTTTGTTAAACTGCTTTTAGATCTTTGTTTCAGTTGTTTATGTGATGTACTGAAATATAATTATAAGCACGTCATACGTTTCAAAGGCTTTTATTGACGATTACATGACATTTATGCAAAGAGTCAGTATTTGCAGTGTTGGCCCTTCTTTTTCAGGACCTCTGCAATTCGACTGGGCATGCTCTCAATCAACTTCTGGGCCAAATCCTGACTGATAACAACCCATTCTTTCATAATCACTTCTTTGAATTTTTCAGAATTAGTTGGTTTTTGATTGTCCACCCTCCTCGTGAGGAATGACCACAAGTTCTCAATGGGATTAAGATCTTTGGAGTTTCCAGGCCATGGACCCAAAATTTCAACACTTTAGTCCCGAGCATCACATTTGCCTTATGACACGGTGCTCCATCGTGCTGGAAAATGCATTGTTCTTTGTCAGGAAGAAGTTGCTGTTGGAGGGTGTTTTGGTACCATTCTTTATTAATGGCTGTGCGTTTTGGCAAAATTGTGAGAGCCCACGCCTTTGGATGAGAAGCAACCCCACACATGAATGGTCTCAGGATGCTTTACTGTTGGCATGACACAGGACTGATGGTAGCGCTCACCTTTACTTCTCCTGACAAGCCTTTTTCCAGATGCCCCAAACAATCAGAAAGTGGCTTCATCAGAGAATTTGACTTTGCCCCACTCCTCAGCAGTGCATTCACCATACTTTCTGCAGAAGATCAATCTGTCCCTGGATGTTTTTGGGGAGAGAAGTGGCTTCTTTGCTGCCCTTCTTGACACCAGGCCATCTTCCAAAAGTCTTCGCCTCACTGTGCGTGCAGATGCGCTCACACCTGCCTGCTGCCATTCCTAAGCAACCTCTGCACTGGTTGCACTCCGATCCCGCAGCTGAATCCTCTTTAGGAGACGATCCTGCCGCTTGGGGGACATTCTTGGATGCCCTGAAGCCTTCTTAACAATTGAACCTCTTTTCTTGAAGTTCTTGATGATCCTATAAAATTGTTGATTTAGGTGCAATCTTAGTAGCCACAATATCCTTGCCTGTGAAGCCATTTTTAAGCAACGCAATGATGGCTGCATGCGTTTCTTTGCTGGTCACCATCATTAACAATGGAAGATCAATAATTTCAAGCATCACCCTCCTTTTAACATGTCAAGGCTGCCATTCTAACCCAATCAGCCTGACATAATGATCTCCAGCCTTGTGCTCGTCAACATTCTCACCTGAGTTAACAAGATGATTACTGGAATGATCTCAGCAGGTCCTTTAATGACAGCAATGAAAAGCAGTGGGAAGGTTTTTTAGGGATTCAGTTTATTTTCATGGCAAAGAAGGACTATACAATTCATCTGAACACTCTTCATAACATTCTGGAGTATATGCAAATTGATATTATAAAAACTTAAGCACCAACTTTTCTAATTTCCAATATTTTTGACAGTCTCAAAACTTTTGGCCAGGACTGTAGTGTTTGAACAACACCAGAAACAAGCATGCAGCTAATCTTATCAATGTCAGAAACACCTGATATGCTGCATGCGGGTTCAGGGTCTATCGCTAAAAGTAATAGCGGTAGGGAATCAAGAGGATAGCCAGGCAACTGGTGTGGTTTAAAAGGAAATAAATATGGCAGACTCTATATCCCTCTAATTACAGTTGTCCTTTAAAGTGAACCCATGGTGAGAGTGATATGGAGGCTGCTAGATTTATTTCCTGTTAAAAAACAATACTAGTTGCCTGGCATCTCTGCTGATCTATTTGGCTGTAGTAGTGGCTAAATTACACCAGAAACAAGCATACAGCTCATCTTGTCAGTTCTGATAATATTGTCAGAAACACAAGAACTGCATATGCTTGCTCAGGGTCTATGGTTCAAAGTATTAGAGGCAATGGATCAGTAGGACAACCAGGCAACTGGCACTGCTTAAAGGGAAATAAATATGGCAGCCTCCATACATCTTTCACCTCGGGTTCACTTTAAGTTGAGGAGCTAGGAGTGTGTGTGTGTGTGTGTGTGTGTGTGTGTGTGTGTGTGATATTTTCTTAGCACCCTTGTGGGATAAGTTTGATCCTCTATGTCCCAAGAGAGGACGGCAGTATATGTGCTCCTTATGCGTACATAGGTTTGATGCAATGAATGCTACCATGTTTGCACTATGCAATGTTACGGGGCCAGAGTTAGGACACATACAAATTCTGGGGAACCTCTGCCCAGTGTATGTGACTGCACAAGAGAATGTATTCTTTTGTAACTAAGACCCCGGCTTTTAAATTAGCTGTAGGGATAGCAGTGGTTCCTGAATGACTTATTTGCACGAAAGCATTTGAATGCGGATCTATAAAGGGCAACAAAACCGCCGAATGCAACTGCTGCTGAACGCCACACAGAGAGTCTCAGGAATTGTGATCGAACTGCGTCTTTTGCGCAGTCACTGGAAACCGCTGCCATTCAGCTCATTGGGAGGCGCATTCAATCCAAACTTTAACAACAAGAACAAATGCTGGCAGAAGTACGTGTGAACCAGCCATCCAGGGGCTGAACAATAGCCTCTGCAAGGGATGCAGCTTCAGGGGGCCCCAGAAGCCACAGGAGGCCCTGTGAGGGGGGGGGGGGGGGGAGAGAAGTTTATTTTCCCTGTCTTGAAAGACTGACAAATAAGGGCACTGATAGGAAAAGCTTTCAGCTCTATGCCCAACTGTTCTAAAGACTGCATCTGCTCAGCCACTGATAAGGAATCATACAAAGGTTTTGCAGACAAAGATTTGTAGACAGTCCCAACTCAGTGTGCAGCAGACTCTTGTGTACAGTGCCCAGCCCCCAACCTCTCTACCCCTCCCCAAATACTGTGTACTGTTGTAATGCTGGAGGAGTCTGTAGAGCCAGTTCTACTGCCACCAGAGGAGGACAAAGTGAATGTAATAAGAAGCGGAGTCATGGAGCACACTCGTCTGTCTGTTTTCTGTATGCGTTTTCTGCACAATATGGGCTTGATTCACCAATCCGTGATTACTCAAATATCACACCTTATCTCAGATATCACACGCTATCTAAGTTAACACACCTTATCAGAGTAGCATAGCGAGCGCTACAAACTTATACCTGCTAATTGGCAGTGGCACTCGTCCTGCCCTGAGTCCCTGCAGGTTTGTAGCGCTTGCTAGGCCACTCTGATAAGGCGTGTTAACTTTGATAAGGTGTGATATTTGAGTTATCACGGTTTAGTTAATCAAGCCCCATGTGTGTCTGCATATGAAAACATGCATGTTTTATCGCAGAAGTTAATGTAATTGATTGAGAAAATGCTCCCAGTGTTTGTTTTTATCTGCATGGGGAAACCACATTCAAGTGTGCACTAGCCAATTGAATAACATTGGTTTTCAGTTTACCTGTGCAGAGGGTGGGGGTGGGTGGCCCAGTGATTCCTAGTTACGCCCCTGCTTAAGCCCTCCAAATCTGTACTGAAATGTGTGCTATTTAAATAATTGTTCATCAACATCTTAGCAACAGAAATGTATTACTGTACTTTATTATGATTTACCATTCTCATTAAGCGAGGCTTGACCTTCCTGGCTTTTGTTGAATATACAAAGGCTCTGCGCACAGCTCGCACTGCCAAACTATAACAGCGATTCTTTCGCCCACGAAAATGCTGAAAACAGAAATAACAAGGTGGAGTTATATTTAAAGTCATAGAAGCTTACTAGGGTTAAAAGACCACACATACTAAAACTACTTAAAGAAATCTTTAAGTGATAGTAATATGGAAGCGGTTATCTGGAGTCACACACCTCCAAATAAAGCCTGGTGATGCATAATTTTACAACTTCCATGTAGTATAAGAGAGATTACCTACACAATTTGTTCATAGTATTCAAAATCTATTGGCCCTCATACTACTTGGAGAAGGAAAAATTGGTAAGTGATTGGCCAATCAAAATTGGATGTTAGCCTGCACCTTCACATGCGGTCAGAAGAGTCAAGGTTTCAGTCAGCAAAACAACAAAAACAGGCACATAGTAAAATATATATTATATATACACACACACACATACAGAGGGTTTGGACAAAATAATGGAAACACCTAACATTTTGGCATCAATCTTTGAACATGTTTTAAAGGACTCACGAGGCCAAAAACTAAAATAAAGTTAAATACCTGCATGAAATTTTAATGCACGGAGGACGCCATCCACGCCGTTCCACTGGGTCCCCGCTGCTCATTAACCCCCCGGGCCGGCTCCAGACCCCACAGCCCGGGCTCTCCTGCCTCCACTAAAATGGCCGCTTGAGCTGGCAACAGCTGCGCAGTCTGCACAGACGCGACTGCGCAGTTTTAGGACCTATCCCCGATCCACGCTACAGGAGACAGGAGGGGAGGGGGGGTAGGCCCTAGAGCTGCGCAGCCGCACTCGCGGAGCAGCACAGAGGGTGCGGATGGCGTCCTCCGTGCATTAATTTCATGCAGGTATTTAACTTTTTTTTGTATTTGGCCTTGTGAGTCCTTTAAGCAATCAAAACTTGACAGATGTTACTTTTTTTTGTTTATCGTTTTTGGTATTTGATATGTTTAATTAAAATAATTGTTTTTTTACAGATAAACAAAAGTTTGTTATAATTTATAAAAATGGCAGATCTCTCAGGCTTTCAAAGAGGCCAAATTGTTGGTGCTCGTATGGCAGGTGCTACTGTAACAGAAACTGCCCAAATGCTTGGCATTTCAAGAGGTACTGTCTCAAAAGTAATGACTGACTTTGAAAGAGAAGGAAAAACGTCCTCCGCAAAGCACAGTTGTGGTCGAAAGTGAAAGTTGTCGGAGAGAGACCGTTGAACTCTAAATCGAATTGTTAGAAAAGCATGCAAGACCATGGCTCCTAATATCACTGCAGAGCTGAATGAACACCTACAGAACCCAGTTTCCACAAAAACTGTTCGTCAGGAGCTGCACAAAGCTGGATTCCACGGAAGAACTGCAATTAGAAAACCTCTGCTCTCAAAGACAAATGTTTCAAAGCATTTAGAGTTGTGTAGAAAGCACCAGAATTGGTCCCTCGAGCAGTGGAAAAATGATTTTTCTCTGACGAATCATCGTTTACCTTATTTCCGACCAAGTGTCCATTTGGAGAAAGCCGAAAGAAGCATTTCATCCAGACTGCCTTCTCCCAACCATAAAACATGACGAGGGTTCTGTGATGATCTGGGTTGCTATTTCTTGGAAATCCGCCAGGCCAAGGATTTCCCTTCATGGAAGAATTAACAGCCGAAACTATTTAGGAATTTTGGGCAACCAAGTTCATCCTATGGTTCAAGAACGGTTTCCGGAGGGGAATGCCATCTTTCAAGATGATAATGCTCCAATCCAAACAGCTAGAATTGTTAAAGAATGGCACGAAGAACATTCTAATGAAGTTGAGCATCTCATCTGGCCACTGTAATTGCCGCAAAAGGTGGACCTACGTGTGTGTACGTGTGTGTGCGTGCATGCGTGTACATACACACACACACACACTGCGGTCCTTAATTATTCATACCCCTGGCAAATTTTGACATAAAGTTACTTTTATTCAACCAGCAATTAATTTTTTGACAGGAAGTGACATAGGTGTCTCCCAAGAGATAAGACAATGTGGAGGAATTTACACGTATGTCTGTTTAAAAC
This sequence comes from Hyperolius riggenbachi, assembly GCF_040937935.1. Classification (NCBI taxonomy): domain Eukaryota; kingdom Metazoa; phylum Chordata; class Amphibia; order Anura; family Hyperoliidae; genus Hyperolius; species Hyperolius riggenbachi. The sequence goes on from NC_090651.1 coordinate 244,959,183, forward strand.
GGCGCTGCTGATAAACTGTCACTATAGTCCAGTTCCCTCCAATGGGAAACGTTAAAACAAGATGACTCTAAAGTTCTTATGTGTCTGCGCTTCTAAATGGGTATAGCCAATCCCTTCTTCAAGCAGTTTTCAGATAATAGTCAGCGCTCCACTCCAACAGTGATAAATATAGGAATCTGGATGCCCCCTAAGGGACCGCACTCACCCGTCCACAATGACCACTATGAGACTGGTCAAGATATGCTCTACTGTGGTCCTAATTCGAACTGCTGCCGGGTGCCAGATGTCCCTTGCTCCAGATGGGAAATCCTTTTTCACACTTTGTTCTCTACAGGTTGTGGCTTCTCGATGCTCCTCATGCAGGCCGTAGCTTCTTGATACACCTCATGAATAAAAAGATCTCATAGCATAATTCCGTAAAAGGTAACAAGTTTATTGTTTAAAAGCTACTCACAAGCGTACAAGTTCATATGGCGTTTAGAGTTATTAACGGGCTCTCCCCCGTGCCTCCCGGGTATGCCTGTAGATTGCACCGTTCCTCCGCCGTCTATCAGTCCGTCCTCGCGTCCTAGCGTGCTTCCTGGTTGTCCTCCGGCTCCACCCTACGCGTTTCGTCACTACGCGTGACTCATCAGGGGCGTGGCTAGCCATTGGACACCAGGGTTATTTGAGAGGTTGCGTCTAGCGTAAATTACGTCGCATACGCCCCACTAAGGGAACCGCATGCACCTACGTCGTATCCGCCCTTCCAAGTCTGGATATGCGTGAGCGTCATAAAGTGAGCGGAGGGGTTCCGCCTCACTGATGTCACTCCGCTATGTGCAGCGTACTGCTGCAGCCCTGGAGTTTTAGTTGAGAGCCCGTTTCACATAAAATACATTTACATCCATAAAATAACATGAGACAATTACTAAAAGAATGTACCAGCATATAGTAACTTTAAAAGTTAGTAGATTTCATAGTCCTTTATCATATATCACTAATCCTGTATATTGTGCCATCTTGTGGTTACAATACATATTGCACATTCACTAAAAATTCCTAATACAGATACAGGTTTAAAAATAAAAGAACATAAAAATGGAATAAAAGTAAAAGTAAAAATAAAAAATAGAACACGGTTCCTGCCCAGCGGAATCAGCGTCTGCTGCATAATATAGACCTTTGTGTATAATATGATCCATTAGTTCTATTGAATATATAATGCAGCTCCTACCCAGCAGCAATGGCATCAGGTGCATACGGGGATGAAAAACCGGTCCTTATTTAACCCGCAATCTAGTAATGGTGATTCGGTGGAGGTATTTAAAAGAATGGTGGAGAATGATTTAGAAAAAATAGAGGTGAAAAAAACCAGAGGGGTAACTAAACTAACACAGGGACTACTGAAGGACAAGCAACTCGTAATAAGACCAGCAGATAAGGCGGGGGGGGGAGTGGTAGTGAGGCAAGATCAGTACAATATGGAATTGGACCGAATTGTTAATGACACAAGCACTTATGTCAAACTAAGAGGGAACCCATTGGGTGCATACACTGAGGAACTGAGAAAACTATTACGAGAAGGTTTGGATGAAGGAATCTTAGAAGACAAAGAATTCGAATTTTTAATGCCAACAGCACCAAGAACACCTGTGATATACCAGGTACCCAAGGTGCATAAGAATGCGGAGCAACCACCGGGACGACCGATCCTGAGTGGAATAGGATCATTGACACACAGATTGGGACAATATTTAGATTACTTTCTACAACCATTAGTGAAAAATCTGCCACAGATAGTGAAAGATACGAAACATATGCTGCAAATATTGGAAACTCTGGAAGTGGGAGAAAATGACATCCTGGTGACAGCAGACGTCACAGCATTGTACTCAAACATACCACACCAGCAAGGACTGGAGCCAGTACATTATTATTTAGCCAAAGATCTGGATATGAAAAGTAAACAAAGGAACTTTATAATGAAACTATTGAACTTTGCATTAACAAAAAATTATTTCTGGCATCAGGGGGAATACTATCTGCAGGTGAAGGGGTGTGCGATGGGGGCGGGCTTTGCCCCCTCCCTAGCTAATTTATTTATGGGACGATGGGAAGAGCTACTGTTGAGTGAAGGGAGGGACAACAGAATAAAAACGTGGCGAAGGTTCATAGATGATCTATTTATGCTATGGGGAGGAAGAAAGGAAGATCTACCAGACTTTTTTGATAATTTGAATACGAACACTATGAATATTGAACTCACAATGGAGGCCAGTGAACTGTCAATACACTACCTGGACCTCACCATAGAAAAGAGAGGAACCTCACTAGTCATGACCACCTATTTTAAACCAACAGATAGAAATGGATACCTCTCCACCCACAGTTGCCATCATCCCAAGTGGAAGAAAGCCATACCCAGAGGGCAATTTATGAGGCTGCGGAGAAACTGTAGCAACTTAAATGACTATATAATCCAATCGCAGACGGTGGCTGAGAGGTTTATTGAGAAAGGTTATGAGAACGTAGATATACAAAGGGAAATTATGGAAATAGGGAGAATAGAAAGAAGGGCTTTATTAGAACAAGGCCCAAGGAATGTGAAGGAATCCCAACAGATGGAGTGTATACCATTTATCACGGATTATTCTACTCAATATAGACAGGTAGAACATATAATTAGAAAACACTGGCCGATATTAAAGGGAGACACAGCACTTAAAAGAATCCTGCCAAAGGATCCAAGATTCATTTACAGAAGGGCAAAGAACCTGAAGAGTTATGTGGCCCCAAGTTATGTGAATCCGCCAAAGGTGGTACACCCCTTCTGGCAAAAAGAGGGTTTCTTCCCATGCAGGGACTGTGTGGGATGCAGGGAAGCAACACCAATAAAAAATAAAGAAGTGGTCTCGACATCTAGAGGAGTGACATATAAAATAAGACAAAACATAACCTGTAATACAAAGGGAGTCGTGTACATGGTATGGTGCCCCTGCAATATACAATACATCGGAAGAACAACCAGACAACTGAAAACAAGGATTGGAGAACACATAGGAAATATAAGAAGGGAATTCACTGGGCATAGCGTCTCTGATCATTACAGAACACATCACAACTCTGATCCTAAAACCCTAAAATTTTGTGGACTGGAGAAAGCAAACTATTCATGGAGGGGATGCAACAAAACAAGGGACATCTCCAAACGTGAAACAAAATGGATATACAATATGGGAACTCTTAAGCCAAATGGACACAATATTGAGCTGGATCTCAATTGCTTTATAGCAAACAGTTAGGAGAAGTAATATACTGTACTGAGATGGTCTCATAGTGGAACCACCTCCCCCATCATTAAAAAATTAAAAAATTATTGGATTATACCATATATAACTATGCACCTGATGCCATTGCTGCTGGGTAGGAGCTGCATTATATATTCAATAGAACTAATGGATCATATTATACACAAAGGTCTATATTATGCAGCAGACGCTGATTCCGCTGGGCAGGAACCGTGTTCTATTTTTTATTTTTACTTTTATTCCATTTTTATGTTCTTTTATTTTTAAACCTGTATCTGTATTAGGAATTTTTAGTGAATGTGCAATATGTATTGTAACCACAAGATGGCACAATATACAGGATTAGTGATATATGATAAAGGACTATGAAATCTACTAACTTTTAAAGTTACTATATGCTGGTACATTCTTTTAGTAATTGTCTCATGTTATTTTATGGATGTAAATGTATTTTATGTGAAACGGGCTCTCAACTAAAACTCCAGGGCTGCAGCAGTACGCTGCACATAGCGGAGTGACATCAGTGAGGCGGAACCCCTCCGCTCACTTTATGACGCTCACGCATATCCAGACTTGGAAGGGCGGATACGACGTAGGTGCATGCGGTTCCCTTAGTGGGGCGTATGCGACGTAATTTACGCTAGACGCAACCTCTCAAATAACCCTGGTGTCCAATGGCTAGCCACGCCCCTGATGAGTCACGCGTAGTGACGAAACGCGTAGGGTGGAGCCGGAGGACAACCAGGAAGCACGCTAGGACGCGAGGACGGACTGATAGACGGCGGAGGAACGGTGCAATCTTCAGGCCTACCCGGGAGGCACGGGGGAGAGCCCGTTAATAACTCTAAACGCCATATGAACTTGTACGCTTGTGAGTAGCTTTTAAACAATAAACTTGTTACCTTTTACGGAATTATGCTATGAGATCTTTTTATTCATGAGGTGTATCGAGAAGCTACGGCCTGCATGAGGAGCATCGAGAAGCCACAACCTGTAGAGAACAAAGTGTGAAAAAGGATTTCCCATCTGGAGCAAGGGACATCTGGCACCCGGCAGCAGTTCGAATTAGGACCACAGTAGAGCATATCTTGACCAGTCTCATAGTGGTCATTGTGGACGGGTGAGTGCGGTCCCTTAGGGGGCATCCAGATTCCTATATTTATCACTGTTGGAGTGGAGCGCTGACTATTATCTGAAAACTACAATGTGGAGGAATTATTGTGGGGGAAAAAAAAATTCTCAGCTTTTATTTACATTTGAGCAAAAAGTGTCCAGTCCAGAATTATTCATACCCTTCTCAATAAATCAATAGAAAAGCCTTTATTAGCCATTACAGCAATCAAACACTTCCTATAATTGCAGACCAGCTTTTTGCATGTCTCCACAGGTTTTTGTCCATTTATCTTTAGCAATGAGCTCCAGATCTTTCAGGTTGGAGGGTCTTCTTGCCATCACTTTGATCTTTAGCTCCCTCCACAGATGCTCAATTGGATTCAAGTCAGGACTCTTGCTGGGCCACTCCAAAACGATAATGTTGTTGTCTGCTAACCATTTCTTCACCACTTTTGCTATGTGTTTTGAGTCAGAGTCATGCTGAAATGCCCATTGGTGCCCAAGGCCAAGTTTCTCTGCAGACTACCTGATGTTGTTGTTGAGAATCCTCATGCATTACTCTTTTTTCATGGTGCCGTTTACTGCGATTAGGTTCCCTGGTCCCCTGGCTGAAAAAACCCCAAAGCATTAGGTTCCTACCACCATGTTTGACAATGGGGATTGTGTTCTTTGGATTAAAGGCTGGCACTGTAGCCACTGGAACTGGAAAACATTTAGAAATGGCCTTGTAGCACTTTCCTGACTTGTGAGAAGCCACAATGCGCAACCGCAGGTCCTCACTGAGCTTCTTTGTCTTAGCCATGACTGTCCACAAACCAACTGCAGAGAGCTGCTGTTTTTCATCTGTTGAATTGATTAAAACAGCTGTTCCCAATGAATCAGGTCCAACGGACACAGCATGGATGATCTTCGTGTCACTGCCCTGAAGGGTGGCTTCAAAACGTCAAAGCTTGAAGATACCGCAATTAATCAGGGTAATTAGGATGCTTCAGAACAGCTTGGACTACCGGTATCTGGAATGGTATAGAACTTTGGATTTTCCCAGACTGTGACAGTTTGTGAAGGGTATGAATAATTTTGGACTGGACACTTTTTGCTCAAATTTATATAAAAACTGAGAAATGTTTTTTTCCCACAATAATGCCTTTTGTACATAGTCTTCTTATCTTTTGGGCGACACCCATGTCCTTTCCCATCAAAAAATTACTTGCTGGTTGAATAAAAGTAACTTTAAGTCAAAATTTGCCAGGGGCAAGAATAATTTTAGGGGCGGCACTGTATATTATAATATATAAAGTTTATATAGAAAGATCACAGTTTCCATATGTTATCACTCTGGAATCACTTTAAGGCACCCTGCACCTGCGATTTGCGATTCCAATTTCGATTCAGATTTCCAATTCCGATTTTCCCTGAATGCTATCAACAGAAAAACGTAGCATGCAGTAACGATTAAAAATCGGAATTGCATGTAAAAACAAGAATCAGAATAGCATGCAGTGTGCAGGGGGCTTAAAGCTGTCCACAATGTAAATACAGCATGGAGATAGAAAACGAGAACTTTCTTGGTTATCTGAAATGAGCACTCACAATTTCTTTGAATGGACAGTATACTGCAGTGTTCTCCCCAGAATGTTTTTCCAGCCGGGTGGCATGAAAAAGTAGCTGGGTGGGGCACAACAGAAATGCATGGTTGGCGCAGCTCTGCTTATAGCCTAGCAGGAGCATGAGGAGGCGAGCCGATGACAGCCGGGTGGAGCACCTGGCTAAAAGAGTATGGGAAGAACACTGTACTATGTTTACAGGTGGGTCCAATGCCTCTTCCTCAGCAATCTACCTAAGTGTGACTTACATTGCCTGACTGCTACTATAATTCCTTGCTATGGCTAGGGAGGGATGTCTTCTGTTTGTCTCTAAACCCATTCCTACAACACCCCTTCCTTAACCTCCTTGGCGGTAAGCCCGAGCTGAGCTCGGGCTATGCCGCGCAGGAGGAGATCTCAGCCCCTGGTGGGGCGATTTTCAATCTGTAAAGTGCTGTACGCGCAGCTAGCACTTTGCTAGCCGCGCGTACAGCTTGATCGCCGCCGCTCTGCGGCGATCGCCCGCACGCAGCGGCGCAAGAGGGCCCCCCCGCCAGAGCCCTGCGCTGCCCGGACAAATGAGTTCCGGGCAGCGCTATGGGCTGGATCGGAGACGTCTGACGTCAGGACGTCGGCTGACGTCCATGACGTCATTCCGATCGTCGCCATGGCGACAGGAGAAGCCAAACAGGGGAGCGCGTTATATACGCGTTCCCGTTTGCTATTGTTGCCGGCGACGATCGAACTAGAGGGACACATGCGCCCTCTAGTGGAGTTTCATGTAGCTACCACTCTGGTAGCTTTACATGAAACGTTAAAAAAAAAATAAAAAAAAATTGGAATTCTGCAATTTTTGCAGAAAAAATTAACCGCCAAGGAGGTTAAGCGGGAGCTCGGGGCGGCCAAGAAGGAGTATTCCGAGAAAATCAAACTCAACCTGCGCTCAAAAGACTCTCGCGCGGTATGGAAGGGGCTGAAGGCCGCCACAAACTACAAGCCCCAACCTCAGCAGGCAACACCCAGCCCGACACTAGCAGAAGAGCTCAGCAGATTCTACTGCAGGTTCGAGAATCAGGGAGAACCGGAGGAGAACCAGGTACCAGCTACCCCACCTCCATGCCCTGCTGACAACACCCTGAGACTACCCTCTCCCACGGTGGTGTGCGAAGCAGAAATCCTTCGCCTCCTATCAACCCTAAACGCCAGGAAAGCCCCCGGCCCCGACGGAGTATCTCCAGCTTGCCTGAAAACCTGCTGTAGGCAGCTTGCTCCCATCCTATCCGCTATCTTCACCAGGTCCCTGGGGGAAGGCAAGGTCCCTGCGTGCTTCAAGAGGTCCACCATCATACCTGTACCTAAGAAACAAGGGGTCACCGAACTCAACAATTTTACACCCAAGGCCCTGACATCCGTCATCATGAAAACCATGGAGCGCGCGGTCTTGGCCTACCTCAAGCTCTCATCTCAACTTCGCCCCTCCTAGACCCCTTCCAGTTTGCATACAGAGCAAATAGGTCCACTGAGGATGCGATCAATATCTGCCTAGAGCTCATGAACGACCACCTTGATAGGCCAGACACGTATGCCAGAATACTACTCCTGGATTTCAGCTCGGCATTTAACACCATCTGTCCACGCATTCTCCAACGGGACCTAGCTGCACTCGGAGTCCACCCCAGCCTACAACTTTGGATCACAGACTTTCTTTCCAATAGGTCCCAAGTCGTCAGACTGGGTGATATCCACTCTCGACCTGCGGCCACGAACACTGGAGCACCTCAAGGCTGCGTACTGTCACCACTGCTGTTCTCCCTCTATACTAACAATTGCAGGTCTGAGGCAGACTCCGTCAAGGTCATCAAGTTCGCTGATGACACCACCATCGTTGGCCTTATCACCAAGGATAATGTCCAGGAGTACAGCAAGCAGGTGGAGAGAATTTGCAACTGCAGCAAGGAGAACAGGCTGGTACTAAACACCGCAAAGACCGTTGAATTAATCATTGACTTCAGGAGGGCTGCTCCCCCCCCCCCCACCTCCAATCTACATTGGCGGCAATGAGGTAACCAGAGTACCCGGCGCCCGGCTTCTGGGTACTACCATCTCTAGTGGCCTCAGCTGGAAGCCCAACATCACTGCCACGCAACGCAAAGCCCAAGAGAGACTCTTCTTCCTCCGCCAGCTGAGGAAGTTCGGCATGACTCAAGAAATTTTAACCAGCTTTTACTCCGCCACCATTGAGTCGATCCTCTGCTCTTCCATCTTGGTGTGGTATACTGGCGCCACCATCAATGATAGAGACAAACTACAGAGGGTCATCAGGTCAGCAGAGAGGATCATTGGGTGCCCCCTCCCTTCACTTGCCCTACTGCACAACAAAAGACTAAAAACCAGGGCACTGAGGATTGTGAACGACCCCTCACACCCAGGCCACCGCTATTTCAACATTCTGCCCTTGGGACGGAGGCTACGAGCCATCCCCACAAAAACCATGAGACACAGGAACTCGTTTTTCCCCTCGGCAGTCAGCCTCCTAAACTCCCTCCACATTCTACCACCAAAGCAAGCCCCAACGAGCGGCGAGGCCGGCGGTGCTACGGCTGATCAGCACACAAGACTAACTATTAGACATCCCAGTGACTCACTGGGACTGTAATGTGTTCCGCAATGTATTGTTAACTGACACCTGTTGTGTATTCTGTCTCTTTCTTTGTACTCTTCCTGAGCTTTTGTACTGTGCCAAAAACAATTCCGGGCATGACCCCTCATGCTTGGCGAAATAATTCTGATTCTGAGCTTGCTGAATTCATGAAGTAATTCAGTGAATGCTCTAGTAGTGAAAACAGTGTTTTGCCTATTGTTATTGTTGTATTGGATAATCACATCAGGCTCCTTAGTAGGGAGTAAAGCACCCCCCCCCCCCCTTACAATAATTGTGAGTAAACAGTCACTCAAAGTGATCAAATTTTGTTTTAAATGAGTTATTCCTGGTACACACCATGCAATTTCCCATCAGCTCAATAAATCGAATCGATAATTTCCGATAGATCCAATCTGATTTCCAATAGTTTTTGTACAGAAGTGATCAGAAAATCAATCGGAAATCAGATCAGACCTGTCAGGAATTACCGATACAATCCATTGATCTGATGGGAAATTGCATGGTGTGTACCAGACATTAGACTATTAGTTCAGACAGGTGGCTGAACAACATAGTTATAGCATGGTACAGCCACCCAGCACTTGAGTGGCGATCAACTGCATGGTTCAAAAATACTGCATGTAACATTCAGTGTGTAGTGGCCACCCAATTAGAGTTAAACTGGCACAGTGCTGGGTTAACCACTGTACCACAATCACCGCCAAACAATCACAAGTACTACCCACACTTGGAAGCAGTCAACAGGCAGTAAATGCCCCAGTGGACAGCCATCCTTCTACATAACTGTGACTTGCTCCAGAGGCTATGAAAGCAAAAATAAAGGTTAGGCAGGGTTACGCTAGGTACATACAATACAATTTTCTCACAGAATTACTGTTAAATAGATTATTTCCCACAGGTCCTGATTTTAGATCGATTTTCCATAGACGTGAATGGAAAAATCATTTAGAAACCAGATTGGACAGTAAATCTGTCCAAAAATTGTATCATGTACCTAGCATGAGAGAGTACACTGATGCATCAAAACTTAAGGTTATCATAAAAACAATGTATAAAGTCAAAAGACTATTTAAGCACGACCCTCATGGAAAGCAATAATCTCTTAGTACAGCAAATGTGTGCAGTTATTTTCTGTACAGAAAGTTGCAACATACTTTGCCAGTAGTACTCAAAATAGGCACCTATCCAGACATTACTGTTTGACAAATGTCTGGAGATCAAGCACCATTAGCATGCTGTCAGGCATGCTTTTACTATGCAGTTTGTTATGCTGGTTGGTCTGGCTGCACCATGCACAGGACACTGACATCTACCGTAATAGACAGAACATCATCAAGGGTCACACAGTGCACAGCAGCCTGTCACGTGTCCCCAAATAAGCCGTATTCCTGCGTCTCACCCGGGCATGTTTGAGCACTTCCTGGACCTTCCAGTAGCGATCTGGACCCCGGTTCCGCACCCAGCGTGACAGGCTGAGGAACACCATGATATACCCTCCACTGGATCTCACGCTTGCCCTCTACAACTATGGACACCGGAGTCGCAGCGGATGTTACATCATAGTCATGTGACCTCCTGAAGGGCAAAAGCTGCGGTCGTCAGTTGACAGGAAATCAGGGTATTCATTAGCCAGAGGAATACTGAAACTAATGCTTTGTTGCAGTGTTTGGCGTTTATGCTATTTTACTTATGGGTAGCAACGCTGCAAAAATATAATGTTGCCAAACGTTTGTTTTCATTTCACTTTTCTCTAACCACCTAGGAATTTACTAAACTGAATGTAAACTGTATTGCCCTTCTTGCTAAAGTCTGGTCTGTAATCTGTCTGGAGTACCAACTGCCCAGCAATTCACAGGAAGTGCATTTGATAAGCGAAATACAAGCTTCATAAAGTACACTGACCACACAGGAACAGCAATAGGCTGTTGTTGTGGCGTACGTAAAAAGGGGCGCTGGGAAAAAAAAGGGCGCAGGGTTTTAAACGATAAGCATGGATAACGTTTAAAAATGAATTGTACTGTATTTCGTTTAAAATTAATGTTTTATAAAGTTATAAATCATTAAATAATGTGCATGAAATCGGCAATTGTAAAAACGTTAAACTTCCGTTTAAATAGTGAAACGTATAATAACGTTTAAAAAAAAATTACTAAGAAACCCTCCCTGTACCTACCCCTAACCCCTAGACCCCCCTGTTGGTGCCTAAACCTAAGACCCCCCTGTTGGTGCCTAAACCTAAGACCCCCCTGTTAGTGCCTAAACCTAAGACCCCCCTGTTGGTGCCTAAACCTAAGACCCCCCTGTTGGTGCCTAAACCTAAGACCCCCCTGTTAGTGCCTAAACCTAAGACCCCCCTGTTGGTGCCTAAACCTAAGACCCCCCTGTTGGTGCCTAAACCTAAGACCCCCCCTTAGAGATCACTGTATTGTGTGTAGAATAATGTTTTAAAAAGAGTAAGGGATAAAATATAGTACAATTTACGTTACGTACTGATCGCTTTGTTTCGTGAATAATAATGTTTTACAAACACTAAGGGATAACTTTTAAAATAATGTTTTATTGAAATAGGAAACGTAAATCATCACAAGCAGTTATAAAACATGAAAAATCTTCGGGCGCCGTTGGTAAACGTTATTATTCTCGGGCGCCCTTTTTTCCTGTTTGGCGCCCAGTAAACGATAATTATTATGGGAGTGAATGGCGGCGCCCGATTTGTCCACTAGCCACCTGCGCCCTTTTTTACTGTTGCCGTTGTTGTGGCCTTCCCATGTGGTCACTGTAATGATTGGCTGTTTCCATGTTCCCCTATATGGTTAGTGTAATGATTGTTACTGTGCTCTCCTACACAGCCAGTGTAATGATTGATTGTTCCTGTTAGTGATGGTCAAGTAGATGCAAATAAAGCTGAATTACAACAATTCTGCAAAGATGAGTGGGCCAAAAGTCCTTCAGAGGGCTGTAAAAGACTCGTTGCAAGTTATCGCAAACACTTGATTGCAGTTATTGCTGCTAAGGGTGGCCCAACCAGTTATTAAGTTCAGGGGGCAAATTCTTTTTCACACAGGGCCATGTAGGTTTTGAGTTTTTTTTCTCACTAAATAATAAAAACCATCATTTAAAACTGCATTTTGTGTTCAATTATGTTATCTTTGACTAATAGTTAACGGTTTTTGATGAGCAGAAACATTTAAGTGTGACAAACATGCAAAAAAATAAGAAATCAGGAAGGGGGCAAATAGTTTTTCACACCACTGTATATATATATATATATATATATATATATATATATATATATATATATATATATATATATATATATATATATATACAGTGGCTTGCAAAAGTATTCGTCCCCCTTGAAGTTTTCCACATTTTGTCACATTACTGCCACAAACATGAATCAATTTTATTGGAATTCTACATAAAAGACCAATACAAAGTGGTGTACACATGAGAAGTGGAACGAAAATCATACATGATTCCAAACATTTTTTACAAATCAATAACTGCAAAGTGGGGTGTGCGTAATTATTCAGCCCCCTTTCGTCTGAGTGTAGTCAGTCGCCCATAGACATTGCCTGATGAGTGCTAATGACTAAATAGAGTGCACCTGTGTGTAATCTAATGTCAGTACAAATACAGCTGCTCTGTGACGGCCTCAGAGGTTGTCTAAGAGAATCTTGGGAGCAACAACACCATGAAGTCCAAAGAACACACCAGAAAGGTCAGGGATAAAGTTATTGAGAAATGTAAAGCCGGCTTAGGCTACAAAAAGATTTCCAAAGCCTTGAACATCCCACGGAGCACTGTTCAAGCGATCATTCAGAAATGGAAGGAGTATGGCACAACTGTAAACCTACCAAGACAAGGCCGTCCACCTAAAATCACAGGCCGAACGAGGTGAGCGCTGATCAGAAATGCAGTCAAGAGACCCATGGTGACTCTGGATGAGCTGCAGAGATCTACAGCTCAGGTGGGGGACTCTGTCCATAGGACAACTATTAGTCGTTCACTGTACAAAGTTGGCCTTTATGGAAGAGTGGCAAGAAGAAAGGCATTGTTAACAGAATGCGTAAGAAGTCCCGTTTGCAGTTTTCCACGAACCATGTGGGGGACACAGCAACCATGTGGAAGAAGTTGCTCTGGTCAGATGAGACCAAAATGGAACTTTTTGGCCAAAATGCAAAACGCTATGTGTGGCGGTAAACTAACACTGCACATCACTCAGAACACACCATCCCCATGGTCAGTAATGGTGGTGGCAGCATCATGCTCTGGGTGTGCTTCTCTTCAGCAGGGACAGGGAAGCTGGTCAGAGTTGATGGGAAGATGGATGGAGCCAAATACAGGGCAATCTTGGACGAAAACCTCTTGGAGACTGCAAAAGACTTGAGACTGGGGCGGAGGTTCACCTTCCAGCAGGACAACTGTGAAGAAACGCGGAAAAGCCGCCGCATGGACGCGGGATGAGGCGGCTGTTTCCGCGGTTGGCATAGCGGAACGCGGAGAAACCGCCGCGTCTGACGCGGCGGTTTGCGCGCACAGGGCTGCTACTGACAGTCTGACCAAACGCGGGGAGGCCGCCGCATGTACATATAGCGGTGCGTTCCCCCCGCGTGCAGGCCAGCAGAGACATTGCAAGACGTGACTGGTGTGGCTGGGACTGATAGTCCACACAGGTTCAGAATGACGCGCGTGCACACTGAAAGGCAGAGTTTATATGATAGCCAGAAGAAGGTCAGCTGACCAAGCTGGTCAGCTGACATTTCCTCCACTTCCCATTGGCCCAGCACTTAGGGGAGGCGCTGGAGAGCGCTGCACTATATATACTGGGTGCTGGTCATTCTCTGGTTGTCTGCCGTTGCGATCATCACTACGTGGTAGCACTCAGACCTTGTCTGTATCTGTGTTCTAGCATAGTTTCCAAAGGTGTTGATGATCACGGAGCTCACACCTTAGCGTTAGGAATATTGAATTGTATTATTTGTTATGACCTTCTGCTTGCCTGACTATTCCTTCTGAACTCTGATTCTGTACCCTGCTGTTTCTGATATCCTGTTGCCAAACTCTGCTCGTTCCTAGACTCTGTATCTGCCTCCTGATTCTGTACCTCGTTATTCTGACTCTCCGTTGCTAGACCCTGCCTGTTGTTGGATTCCGTATCTGTCTTCTGATTCTGTACTTTATCTATCCGTGTGTTAATGACCTGGCTTGCCCGACCTCGAGATCTAGCCTTACTGTTAGAGGCAGTTCCCAGATCTGTTAGTGACACTCCCTCATTGGTGTCACTCACGCTCTGTCCTTCCTACGTTCTGCTTAGCTCCTCCCCCGGGAGAGTCTAGGCTTACGGAAGAAGCATACTTCTGTGCAGTACTCCTTACTGCCCCTGTACCTACGCCTTAGGTACAGTCCTCTAGTGTTACTGTTACACCAAACAATCACTTCTCTCTCAGGTGTCCAGAGGTTAGTGATATATCTGATTATCGGTGATACTGCAGATTATCAATAATCGGGTATATATCTGCATTCTCGGTGATACTGCAGATCACCGGTAATCAGACCCTCTCTGTGTTACACCGATCGTTACAGAACGGCAGACCAAAAATGCAAATGGACGCACACACTGACCGTCTGGGCGCACTTGCCACTTCGGTGGAAAACATCAACCAAGTGCTGGGTAGTCACAAGACTATGATTGAAGCCCTGTCTGGTTCTTTACAAACCCTCCAGACAGCAGTGGACGAGGTGCGATCCCCTCCTAGCTCTGACATACGTTTGCCTGTACCTGAGAAGTTTTCTGGTCACAGATCTGACTTCCGCAATTTTAGAAGTAGAGTGTTATCTTATTTTGAGTTGAGACCCCGATCTTCAAGAACTGTAGCCCAAAGGGTCACATTTATTAAGACTTTGTTATCAGGCAAATCTCAGACGTGGGCGTACAGTTTGCCCACCGGAGACTTAGCCCTCACGTCAGTGGATGAATTTTTTAAAGCTATGCCAGTAATTTACGATGACCCAGACCTTGCTGCAACTTCTGAGCGGAAGCTCAAGCTTTTGCGTCAAGGCAAGGATCCGGTCGAGGATTACGCAGCAGAATTTAGGAGGTGGTCAGTTTCAGCCAGGTGGGACACTTATGCCCTCTTAGATTGCTTCTTATCGGGGTTGTCAGATGAGGTTTCCAATCTCATGTTAAGTCTGCCTGAACCCAAAACAGTCGATGAGGCCATTTCATCGGCCATTCGAGTCGACCGCAGGCTACGCTACCAGAAACAGCCCCGGGGTAGTAGTCATGTAAGAATGGTGTCCTATGCTGCGCCTCCAGTAACTCCACCTCCTCCAGTCTCGCCTCCACCCAAACCTATGCAAATTGGTCTGTCGAAACTATCCCAAGTGGAGCGAAGACGTAGGATGTCTAAGCAGCTGTGTCTTTACTGCGCAGAGGGGGGTCATAGAGTACGTAATTGTCCTAATAAGTCGGGAAACGCTACCGCCTAGGAGTTGTAGGGGGTAACACCCTAGGCGCGGGTCTTTTACCCCTAGAAGATAAACGGTTACTTCTTCCTTGTACTGTTGCGTGGGAAGATAAAACCGAGGATTCTGAGGCCTTTGTTGATTCAGGCTCTGCAGCAAATTTTATGGATTTCGAATTTGCAAGGAAATTAGGGATTCCGCTCACCCCGGTAAAACCACCCATTCAGGTTACGGCAGTAGATGATTCCCCCCTGCAAAGTAATCATCCGCTGTCTCAGACACCAGAGGTGGAAGTCACTATAGGGGTGCTACATAAAGAAAGATTACAGTTTTTTGTGTTACACATGACCACCTCCACAGTCATCCTTGGCATGCCATGGTTGCACCTTCACTCCCCACAGATCAATTGGGCCACTGGGAAGTTAACTAGCTGGTCAACTCACTTATCTTCAGCAGTGTTTAGGGAAGGTGACATTGGGCCAGACCAGGATTCATCTGGAGGGGGTACCAGTACAATATTCCGAGTATTCTGACGTGTTCTGTCCCAAGGCTGCTGATAAGTTACCTCCACATCGCCCGTTTGACTGCCCCATCGATCTCCGATCGGGTTGTATGCCCCCGAGGGGTCATCTCTACAATTTGTCTGGGCCAGAGAAAGTGGCCATGCAGGAGTACATTCGTGAGAATTTAGCCAAGGGGTTCATTCACCCCTCTCGGTCGCCCGCTGGCGCAGGGTTCTTTTTTGTTAAGAAAAAAGACGGAGGCCTGCGGCCATGCATAGATTACCGGGGCCTGAATAAAATCACAGTGAAGAATCGCTACCCTTTGCCCCTGATAGATGACCTGTTTACACAAGTTACCAACGCTAAGATCTTTTCGAAGTTAGATTTACGGGGTGCATACAACCTGGTGCGGATTAGAAAGGGCGATGAATGGAAGACGGCCTTCAACACGCCCGACGGGCATTACGAGTACTTAGTGATGCCCTTCGGGCTGTGTAACGCCCCGGCCGTCTTCCAGGAATTAATCAATGAGGTATTCAGGGAGGTGCTGGGCAAATTCGTGTTAGTATACCTGGATGATATACTTATTTTCTCAAACAACCTCTCTGAGCACAGGTCACATGTCAAATTTGTATTGGACAAGCTAAGACAAAACATGCTTTACGCTAAATTGGAGAAATGCATCTTCGAGGTGACATCTGTCACCTTTTTAGGGTACATAATTTCCACCTCGGGCCTGTCTATGGACCCTGCCAAAGTCTCTGCTGTGCTGGAATGGCCTCAACCTGTGGGGTTAAAATCTCTTCAGAGATTTTTAGGCTTTGCCAATTACTATAGAAGGTTCATAAAGGGTTACTCCACTGTCATTGCACCCCTCACTAGTGTCACTAAAAAAGGGGCAGATACTACCCACTGGTCTCCAGAAGCTCTGCAGGCATTCTCCACTTTAAAATACTTGTTTTGCTCTGTACCCATCCTAAGACACGTTGACACTTCCTACCCCTTTATTGTTGAGGTGGACGCCTCGGAGGTCGGGGTAGGGGCTGTGCTGTCTCAGCGATCTGGGTTACAGGGTAGATTACACCCATGTGCCTATTTTTCTCGTAGGTTCTCTCCGGCAGAGAGAAACTACGACATAGGCAACAGGAAGCTCCTGGCCATCAAGTTGGCCTTTGAAGAATGGTGTCATTGGTTGGAAGGAGCAGAACATACGATTACAGTTTACACTGATCACAAAAATTTGGAATACATCAAGGGAGCTAAGAGATTAAGCCCCCGTCAGGCTCGATAGTCATTGTTCTTCTCGAGGTTCAGATTTATAATTACGTACACTCCATGAAGCAAAAACATTAAGGCAGATGCCCTGTCTAGATGCTTTGAGCCGGAGACAGCACAGCCCTCTACCCCAGAGACCATTGTCCCACAAAGACTGGTACTAGCAACAACTGAGACATGGAAAGACTGGACGGAGACGTTAGGGCCCTTTCAGCAGGATGTCCCGGAGGGGAAGCCTGAAGGGGTTATGTTTATCCCATTGCCATTCCGTCTTCAGATCTTACAGATGTTCCATTCACACAAGAATGCGGGACACCCTGGGGCCTCCAGAACACAAGATCTTGTTGCCAGGTGCGCTTGGTGGCCTTCGCTGGCAATAGATTGCAAGGAGTATGTTAGAGAGTGTGCGGTGTGTGCAAAAAGTAAGCCCTCCTGGCTGGCACCTGTGGGAACGTTGCAGCCCTTGCCCACCCCGAGTGAGCCGTGGACCCACCTGTCCATGGATTTTGTGGGTGAGCGTCCCAGGTCTGAGGGCATTTGGGTGGTAGTCGACCGCTTTAGTAAAATAGCCTATTTTGTGCCCTTGAAAGGACTCCCCTCAGCCCAGGAGTTGGCCGATTTGTTCATCATCCACGTTTTCCGATTGCATGGCATTCCGGAAAACAGTGTCAGATCGGGGAGTCCAATTTGTTTCGAGGTTTTGGAGGGCATTTTGTCACCTAATGGGCATGGAATTGTCATTTTCATCGGGCTACCACCCACAGACCAATGGTCAGACTGAGAGAGTCAACCAATCATTGGAACAGTTTTTGAGGTGTTACGTTGCAGAAGCGCAAAATGATTGGGTCAAGTTTTTGCCCTGCGCAGAATTTGCGCACAATAATTTAAAAAGTTCTTCCTCGGGATTCTGTCCATTTCAGATAGTTACTGGGAAGCTGCCCAAATTCTCCCCATTGCCAATCGCCTCCACTCCATTTCCAGCTCTGGAGGCCTGGCAAGAGTCATTTAAGGACGTATGGTGGATCGTGAAAAATAATTTGGAGAAGGCGTTCCAAAGTCAGAAAGGTCAAGATGACAAAAAACGTTCCTTAGAGTGGAAGTTTCAACCAAGAGACTTAGTCTGGGTGTCCACACGTCACTTGACCTTGAAACAGCCCTCAGCTAAGTTGGGGCCCAGGTTTGTGGGTCCATTTCCAGTAACTAGAAAGATCAACAACGTTACTTATGCCATTGATCTTCCTGCCAGTATGCGTGGCGTAAGATCCTTTCATGTGTCCCTGCTTAAGCCAGCAGTCCATGTGGGTCCCACTCCTCCTCCTCCTGTGATGATAGATGACCAACCTGAGTACGAGGTAGAGAAGATTTTAGACTCACGCATAGTTCAAAACTCAGTACAATATCTGGTTTATTGGAAAGGGTATGGTATTGAGGAGAGATCATGGGTACCTGAATGTCGCATGCATGCTGACAAATTGAGAAGGGAATTCCACGCTTTACATCCTGAAAAGTCTGGAAGAAGCTGTCCGGAGTCCACTCCTCGGGGGGGGGGGGGGGGGTACTGTGAAGAAACGCAGAAAAGCCGCCGCATGGACGCGGGATGAGGCGGCTGTTTCCACGGCTGGCATAGCGGAACGCGTTCCATCCCGCGTGCAGGCCAGCAGAGACATTGCAAGACGTGACTGGTGTGGCTGGGACTGATAGTCCACACAGGTTCAGAATGACGCTCGCGCGCTGAAAGGCAGAGTTTATATGACAGCCAGAAGAAGGTCAGCTGACCAAGCTGGTCAGCTGACATTTCCTCCACTTCCCATTGGTCCAGCACTTAGGGGAGGCGCTGGAGAGCGCTGCACTATATATAATGGGTGCTGGTCATTCTCTGGTTGTCTGCCGTTGCGATCACTACGTGGTAGCACTCAGACCTTGTCTGTATCTGTGTTCTAGCATAGTTTCCAAAGGTGTTGATGATCACGGAGCTCACACCTTAGCGTTAGGAATATTGAATTGTATTATTTGTTATGACCTTCTGCTTGCCTGACTATTCCTTCTGAACTCTGATTCTGTACCCTGCTGTTTCTGATATCCTGTTGCCAAACTCTGCTCGTTCCTAGACTCTGTATCTGCCTCCTGATTCTGTACCTCGTTATTCTGATTCTCCGTTGCCAGACCCTGCCTGTTGTTGGATTCCGTATCTGTCTTCTGATTCTGTACTTTATCTGTCCGTGTGTTAACGACCTGGCTTGCCCTACCTCGAGAACTAGCCTTACTGTTAGAGGCAGTTGCACAAAAACACAATTGCTAACTTCTAGCAAGAGAAATGTCCTGCCTCTATCTGGCCAGCAGGCGCCAGTCAGCCAATCAGGTGTACTGTCATACACCCTTTGCCTGCTGTACCGAATCTAGCAGGAATTACATAAATTAGCATTCAGGTGGGAGGCTTCGGTTGGACGCAATCGTGAATTGCATCGTTTACAGGGACGCCCCGTGTAGGCACATCTCCCACACGGTCCTCTCCCTAACCACTCACCTATCAACCGCATTTTTTTGTGCAGTTGGCATTCAGTTTAGAGGGTGAGTTCCCTGGAGGTGAGAGGTCCAGGGCTTGCCCACACTTCCCTCTAGGTGTCGCATGGTGGTTTGGGGGCCCCAGCGAGTGAGAGAGACCTGGGGCCCCTGGGCTGTCATGTGGACCAGTGTTTGTTAGAGGCAGTTCCCAGATCTGTTAGTGACACTCCCTCATTGGTGTCACTCACGCTCTGTCCTTCCTACGTTCTGCGTAGCTCCTCCCCCGGGAGAGTCTAGGCTTACGGAAGGAGCATTCTTCTGTGCAGTACTCCTTACTGCCCCTGTACCTACGCCTTAGGTACAGTCCTCTAGTGTTACTGTTACACCAAACACTCACTTCTCTCTCAGGTGTCCAGAGGTTAGTGAGATATCTGATTATCGGTGATACTGCAGATCATCAATAATCGGGTGTAATGATCGCTGCTGCAGCAGCTATTGCTGGAAGTAGTAGTGCTGCAGCTCAGGCAGTTCTGATCTATTTCCATGCAAGCTGCATAGCTTTGTCTGTCTTTCCCTGCTGTCAGCTTGTGACTGATTATCATTCACCTGTGTGGGAATCTGCATGTCTGCTCCCATTGGATGACCTCAGTATAAAGATCTGCTTCCTGCAGGGTTTCCTTGGGTTTTCATAGCTTCAGTGTAAGCCAGTCTTGCTGTCGCTTTAGCCCCCGATCGTGTTTCTTGTTATAAAGATACTTTGCTGGTCTTTGCATCATTTATTGGTTCATTGCCAATATATATGCATACCAGCACGTTTATTATTTTCCTTGTATTTGTGTTACATTGATACAGCAGTTTTGCTGATGTATACGTACACGAACTGTTTATATCCTGTGTGCAGTTAGTCAGCTTTCCAGCACGTTTTGGTAGGTTGCGCGTACCGTGACCACCCGTGCTGAGGTAGTTACCCTGCTCCTGGTTCTGTTTGTGGATTGCGTTCATCTCTGCGAAGAGATAACGAATCCTTCTGAATCCTGTTCTGTTACTGTTTGTGGATTGCGTTCATCTCTGCGAAGAGATAACGAATCCTTCTGAATCCTGTTCTGTTACCGTTTGTGGATTGCGTTCATCTCTGCGAAGAGATAGCGAATCCTTCTGAGTCCTGTCCCCTGTATTACTCCAGTCCTAGTCAGCGTTCCTGCTTATGTCATATATCGGTTCATTGCCGATATATACATATGTTAGTCAGAAGTTACAAATAGTTTCATTGATAGCTGTAATTGTAATACGCTAGGAAAACATACTTATTGTATATTTATCTGTGTTACGTTCATCTATCTTAATCCTGCTGTTTTCTGACTGTCCTGTCCTGTCTTTGTGAGGCACGCCATCGCCGCAGCGCATTGGCTGCCTCATTCCAGTCTGTCTGGTTTTGGACGCTTGCTGTCGCTAAGTAGCCGCTAGCTAGCAAGCGTTCATTCTGTCTACCTGTCCTGATCTCCTCAGTTCTGGTTTGTGCGCTCAGCGCTACTTTGCGCTGAGACGTTATAACGAAAGCATTGTTTGTGGCTGTCAGATCTGCACCGGCTCTGTGCGCCACAATCTCCTATTGGAGTCAGTCCTCCCCTCCACTATACTAGGGATAGCCTGTTTCCTGGTGCTAGTGTGTGTACCTCCTCCACGCCAGCTCATGCGTTGCATGCTGACTGTGGAGAATACACCACCAAGCCTCACATTATGAAAACCCCATTACCAATCCCCATTGTGGGGGGGATTCCCAGAAAGTATGACACTGTTAATTATGGTTCCTGTTCCTTTAAGAAATTTGAAGAACTTAGCTCTGAAACAGAAAATGAGTTTTTCTCTGAATGTGCCAGGTTCCTGACCAATCCTGATCTCCAAGCGACTCCTGTTTCAACCTGGGCACTCCAACTAAGTTATATTTTGTTTAAAGGGGAATTATTCCAGTGGGCATTTGATGTTCTCAATCATTCCGATTTGAAAGAGAGACCGCTGGAATTTCTAGCGTTTGTGATCCATAACTGGTTGCGCATAGATCCATTGCCTTTTCCTCTTAATGAACTCCTGGCAGCAGGTCAATCAGCTACTCCTTCAATTGCTTGCAAAAATGTTCAGCAAGCAGAAAGTGTTACTGATAATTTTCCTGCAGCCTTGAATAAATCACCAAGAACAGCAGGGAAAACAGCAGGGTCTAAGGCCAAACGCAAACGTTCTAAGAAACGTGTCCGATCTGCAGAGTCGTTATCCTTAGCGACTGAGACCTATAATGAGATTCTGCCATTAACAGATAATGAAATGCAATTGTCTTTCAGGGGAGTTAAATGGACTTATGAAACTACTAATGAACTTTCCTCCCTGGCTAGGGAAAATAAAGATTTTTGTTTAAAAGAATTATCTGAGTATGATTATGAGGAGATATTACAGAGTATTGAACAAATCAACTTATTTGTGAAGCAAGGAAAGTTTGCATACACTACAGTTCAGCACTTGCTACAGGTATTGGAGATTCTTAGGAATAAGGAATCTGCCAATCACCTGCTAATTAACCCAATATATGTCCCTGCTACAATCATATCTGCAAACCATGATATGCCTGTTAAGTATGCTTGGAATCCTCCATTTGAGAAAGGAGAGATGGAAGCTCTGGTCAATGAATGGAAGAATGATTCAAGTTCATTTTGTCAATTTTACAGTGCAAAAAGTGAATTAGTATTGAATGCATGCATTAAGTCTGCCTATAACCTAATAAAAACTGGTGTGTGTGGGTATGACTTTGTGGCTCCATTGATTGATGTGTGGGAACTGATTTTGGATGATTTTTATGTGACTCCGAATTCGCAAATTTGGCGTTCTGACCCGCCTGCTTCAGCACCTTTGGCTGATTCAGCAGGTGATTCGGAGCTCTTTTTGTGTGAAATTGAAGTTCCTGCAATTCCACCCTGTACCATGGATAACTCAGTGTTACTTACCAGTAAAACAGAAGCCACTGATACATTCTTAACCTTGCCCTGTGCAAATTTCTCAGCAGAGAATCCAGAGGTCCTGCTGACTTCCGAGTCCAGCCTAGCCAGTACTCATGACTCTTTGTTCAGTGAAACAGACACCAGAAAAATCTTGCCTGTCTCTGCAAACACTTCTGCAGAAATTACCTGTGTTAATAAAGTTCAACTCCTGTCTGATCCAGCAGATGCCAATAGATGCACTACATCAGTTTCCGAGTCCCAGCAATCCTGTCTAGACACCTCAGAACCCCAGCATCTGAATTTTCCAATTTTACAAATGAATGGTGATTCAGATGCGCAAACATTGTGTCTTGATCTTCCTGTTTCTACACCTCGCTCTAGTTTCGTGAATAGCTCAGAGCATCTGCTCTGTGAACCTGAAATCGCAGAATTATTACCTTGTTCAGAAAATGTTCCAATAAATTTGCCCTGTACCATGAATTGTGCAGTAAATCTCTCCAATGAAACTCAGGTCACAGAATCATTATGCTGTCCAGCAGGTGCTTCCATGGTTTTGCCCTGCAATATGGACTGTTCAGTGATCCTGTCCAGTGAAGCTGTGGTCGCGGAGTCTTATGCTTCACCCAGTACTTTGGATATTTCAAACCCTCTAGCAGAAGGGTCTGAGGCACTGCTTACCTCAGTTGGTGTTGCAGTAATATTCACTTGTCTAGCAGCTGTTTTGGAATTACAGTCTGCTCTAATAAAACTTGATGAATTTCTGCCCAGCAAAGCAGAAGCCATTGAAATATTGTCCTCGTCAGCAAGTGTGTTAGATACCTTGCCCTGTACACAGTCTGATTTAACCAATGTTGAGTCCCTCTCCAGTGTTGTAACAGCCGAGGAACTCCAGCCCTGTCCTCTGAATGTTTCAGAAGTCTTGCCCTGTAACATGGATAATTCTGATTCTCTGGTCAAAATAATAGAAATCTCAGAATTTCAGTCCGGTCTGATGAGTGTTCCTGAAACCCAGCCCTGTATCCTGAAAGATTCTGGTTCTCTGGCCGCTGTGGCAGAGGTTCCAGAGTCCCCTTCCTGTCCAGGGAATTCCTCAGTTTTGCCTAGTCCAGTGGGGGCTGCTGCAATACTGACTTGTTCTGCAGCGCCTCATGAGCTCCAATCCAGTGTATTAAATGAGTCTCTGTCCAGTCCAGAGGTAGTTGTGGAGTCCCTATCTGGTTCAGTGCATACATCAGAAGATTTGTCCTGTCTTGTTAGTGCCCCTGAATCTGATTTGTTACTGACTTTGCTGGAATCAGCGACATCTAAGTCTGATCCAGCATTCTCGTGTAAAAGTCCAGTAGTTGCGAAGTTTAGTCATGATGATTTTTTTTTGGCCAGTCCTGGTTTTGGTCCTGTCTTGGCTGACCCTGAGGCTCACAGTTCCTTGACATGCCCAGAGGTTTCTCTTGTGCCGGTGTGCCCAGATGTTCTTTGTGTGCCAGAATGCCCAAGTGTGTCTAAGGTGTTAGCGTGCTCTGATGCTTCCTTAGTGGGAACACGTTCTGATGTTGCCAGTCTGCCTGCATGCCCAGAGATGGTTCTGGTCCCTGAAAGCCCTGATATTGATGTTTGTCCTTGTGGCCCTGACTCGGGAATTGCCCTAGGTTCCATAGGGGTTCTGTGAGGAAACGCGGAAAAGCCGCCGTCTCTCGAGGTGAGGCGGCTGTTTCCGCGTCCAGCATGGCGTCACAACGCGGAAAAAACGCATGCCGCATGGGCAGTGCGGCGGAATCCGCATTGGTAACGGCGGAATCCACATCAGAGGCGACCCCCGCATTAGATACATTGCAAAACAGTACTGGTGTGGCTGGGACTGATAGTCCACCAAGATTCAGACTTACACGCGCGCGAGCACTGAGGCAGAATTTAAATAGCAGTTAGAAGGGTGTCGGCTGACCTGCTGGGTCAGCTGACAAATTCCACTGCTCCCATTGGACCAGCAATTAGAGAGGTCCTGGAAAGGTCCTAGAGTATATATACTGCTGGTTGTTCACTTGCTCCTTGTCTGGCGTTGCGTTCACATATGTGGGAGCACCCAGATCCGTAGTCAGATCCGTTAGTGTGCCGGGACCAGCTGGAGCTGTAATCCTACACTAAGCTAGATTCTGTTGATAGCTAAAGTACTAGTTTGATTGTGATTATCTGTTATGACTTTTGCCTGCCTTGACTATCCTCCTGAACTCTGATCTTGCACCTCGATATTTCTGATACTCTGTTGCCGAACCCCGGCTCGTACTTTGACTCTGCTTCTGCCTCCTGATTTTGTACCCCGATATTTCTGATACCCCGTTGCTGAATCCTGCCTGTACTGTGACTCTGCCTTTGCCTCCTGATCCTGTACTTTATCTGTCCGTGTGTGTACGACCTGGCTTGTCCGACCTCGAGAACCGACCTTACCGTTAGAGGCGGTTCCTCGCTCTGTTAGCGATCCTTCCTCCTGAGGGTCACTTTCAGATATCCCTTCCTACTGTCAGTCTGACTCCTCCCGTCTTGGAGAGCTCAGGTCTGCGGAAGGAATCTGTGCAGTACTCCTTACTGCATTGAGGCCTTGTCCTCTTAGTGTTACAGTTACACCAAACACTACACTCTATTCAGGTGATCAGAGGTTAGTTTGTATATCGGATTATCGGTGAGACTGCAGTTCACTTATAATCTGGTATATATCTGTATTTCCGGTGATACTGCAGATCACCGGTAATCAGATACTCTCTGCGCCCACCGATCATTACAGAACGCCAGACCAAAAAACAAAATGGACGCAAACACTGGTCGTCTGGGTATGCTTGCCACTTCGGTGGATAACCTCCATCAAGCACTGGGCCAGCACAAAGCTTTGATTGATGCCCTTTCAGGCTCTGTGCAAACCCTCCAGACGTCAGTTGATTCAGTGCGATCCCCTCCTAGTGATGACATACGTATGCCTGTACCTGATAAATTTTCCGGCCACAAGTCTGACTTCCGGAATTTCAAGAGTAGAGTGTTGTCATACTTCGAGTTAAGACCCCGATCCTCGGGGACTGAGACCCAACGGGTCATTTTCATTAAAACACTGTTAACTGGTGATTCCCAGTCCTGGGCATACAACCTGTCCCCCACTAATTTAGCTCTGACCTCAGTCGAGGAATTTTTTAAGGCTATGGCCGTAATATACGACGACCCTGACCTTGCGGCAACTTCAGAGCAGAAGCTCAAACTTTTGCGGCAAGGCAGAGGGTCGGTCGAGGATTACGCAGCAGAATTTCGTAGGTGGTCTGTTACCGCCAGATTCGACAATTTTGCTCTGATGGATTATTTTCTATCTGGGTTGTCGGAGGAGGTCTCTGATTTGATGCTAACCTTACCCGAGCCCGCAACAGTCGATGAGGCCATATCATCGGCCATCAGAGTCGATCGTCGACTACGCCATCAGAGGCAGACTAGGGGCAGTCACCGGGTCAGGGTGACTTCGTATGTGGCACCTTCTGGTACACCCGCAGTAACGGCATCTCCACCGGTGTCACCCTCTCCAGCCTCACCACCACCCGAACCCATGCAAATTGGTCGATCAAGATTGACCCAGGTGGAACGTAGGCGGAGAATAACAGAACAACTGTGCCTGTATTGTGCAGAAGCAGGGCACAGGGTGCGAAACTGCCCTAACAAGTCGGGAAACGGGTCTGCCTAGGAGTAGTGGGGGGTGACACCCTAGGCACTTCATTCTCACCCCAAAAAGAGAAGAAGTTACTTCTCCCCTGTACTATTACGTGGGATGATAAGTCTGTGGACACTGAAGCTTTTATTGACTCTGGCTCAGCGGCCAATTTTATGAACCTTGAATTTGCTCGGGAGTTGGGTATTCCTCTCACTCCAGTAAGTCCCCCCATTCAGGTCACGGCAGTAGACGATTCCCCGCTGCAACGGGATCGTCCCCTGTCTCAGACTCCGCAGGTGAGGGTTACGATAGGGGTATTGCATGGGGAACAGCTACAGTTTTTCGTTTTGAACATGTCAACCTCCACTATTATCTTAGGCATGCCTTGGTTACAGGCCCACTCTCCACAAATCGACTGGGCCACGGGTCAGGTAACCAGATGGTCTGATCGTTGTCACCAACAGTGTCTAGGAAAGGTGACATTGGGTCAGACCAAGGTGTACGTGGAGGGTGTTCCCGAGGTGTATTCCGATTTTTCTGATGTCTTTTGTCCCAAGTCTGCTGATCAATTACCTCCTCATCGCCCGTTCGATTGCCCCATTGATCTCCGTGCTGGTTGTATGCCCCCTAGGGGTCACCTGTATAACTTGTCCGGTCCCGAGAAGTTGGCCATGCAGGATTACATTCGTGACAACCTGGCCAAGGGGTTTATTCGGCCCTCTCGGTCACCTGCTGGGGCCGGTTTCTTTTTTGTTAAGAAAAAAGACGGGGGTCTTCGACCTTGTATCGACTACCGAGGTCTCAATAAAATCACGGTGAAAAATCGCTATCCGTTACCATTGATAGACGACTTATTCACGCAGGTCACTACTGCAAAGATCTTTTCTAAGTTAGATCTGAGGGGGCATACAACCTAATCCGCATTAGAAGGGGCGATGAATGGAAGACGGCCTTTAACACACCCGACGGGCATTACGAATACTTGGTGATGCCCTTCGGGTTGTGCAATGCGCCCGCCGTCTTCCAGGAACTAATCAATGAGGTATTCCGGGAGGTATTGGGTAAATTCGTACTGGTATATCTCGATGATATATTAATTTATTCCAATAACCTCCCCGAACACAGGGTCCATGTGAAATTTGTCCTAAACAAATTAAGACAGAATAGACTCTATGCCAAGTTAGAAAAGTGTATTTTTGAGGTGACATCCGTCACGTTTCTGGGGTATGTGATTTCTACCTCAGGTCTGTCAATGGACCCCGCTAAAGTCACAGCTGTCCTAGAATGGCCGCAACCTGTGGGTCTGAAAGCCCTCCAGAGATTCCTGGGTTTTGCAAATTATTATAGGAGGTTTATAAAAGGGTACTCCACAATCATTGCACCCCTTACCAGTCTTACAAAAAAGGCGGCAGATACTACCCACTGGTCTCCGGAGGCTCAGAATGCATTTTCTAGTCTGAAAAAATTGTTTTGTTCCGCACCAATCCTGAGACATGTCGACACCGCTTATCCGTTCATTGTTGAGGTCGATGCCTCGGAGGTCGTGGTAGGGGCTGTGCTGTCTCAGCGATCAGGGTTACAGGGAAGACTACATCCCTGTGCGTACTTTTCCCGTAGGTTCTCTCCGGCGGAGAGAAACTACGATATAGGCAACAGAGAGCTCCTGGCCATTAAATTGGCATTTGAGGAGTGGCGCCACTGGTTGGAGGGGGCAGAGCACATGATCACTGTTTACACCGACCACAAGAACTTGGAGTACATCGAGGGGGCTAAGAGGCTTAGTCCCCGTCAGGCCCGGTGGTCCTTGTTTTTTACGAGATTCAGGTTTATAATCACATACACTCCAGGTAGCAAAAACATCAAGGCAGATGCCCTCTCCAGGTGTTTCGAACCTGAGACAGCACAGCCCCCCACTCCTGAATCCATCATTCCGCAGAAACTGGTGTTAGCCGCCACGGAGTCTTGGGAAGAGTGGACAGAGATCTTGGGTCCCTTTCAGCAGGAGGTTCCTGAAGGGAAACCCGAAGGGGTCTTGTTCATACCACTACCATTCCGGTTACAGGTTCTGCAACTCTTTCACGCCCATAAGAATGCTGGTCATCCTGGAGCTGCCAGAACGCAGGATCTGATTGCCAGGTGTGCTTGGTGGCCTTCCTTGGCAACAGATTGCAAGGAGTATGTTAGGGAGTGTGCGGTGTGCGCCCAGAGTAAGCCCTCCCGGCTGGCACCTGTAGGAAGGTTGCAGCCTTTGCCCACCCCGAGTGAGCCATGGACACACTTGTCCATGGATTTTGTGGGGGAATTGCCCAGGTCTGAAGGCATGTCGGTCATTTGGGTGGTAGTCGATCGGTTTAGCAAAATGGCCCATTTTGTGCCCCTGAAAGGACTCCCCTCGGCTCAAGAACTGGCTGAATTGTTTATCATTCACATCTTCCGGCTGCATGGCATTCCGGAAGACATCGTGTCTGATAGGGGAGTCCAGTTTGTGTCTGGATTCTGGAGGGCATTTTGCCACCAAATGGGCATGAAATTGTCTTTCTCGTCAGGCTACCACCCACAGACCAATGGGCAGACAGAACGCATTAACCAATCCCTGGAGCAATTCCTGAGATGCTACGTTGCTGAGGCGCAGAGTGACTGGGTGAAATTTTTGCCCTTCGCGGAATTCGCTCAAAATAATTTAAAGAATTCCTCGTCTGGGTTTTCCCCATTTCAGATTGTAACATGGAGGTCACCCAAATTTTCCCCTTTTCCAGTTGTCTCGTCTCCATTTCCAGCACTGGAAGATTGGCAGAGATCACTCAGGGACAATTGGGGAATTGTTAAGGGGAATTTACAGAAGGCGTTCCAGAGTCAGAAGGGTCAAGCAGATAAGAGACGGTCCGTGGAATGGAAGTTTCGGCCAGGGGATCTAGTCTGGGTGTCCACGCGTCACTTGACCCTGAAGCAGCCATCTGCCAAACTGGGTCCCAGGTTTGTGGGCCCATTTTCCGTGACCAAGAAGATTAATAATGTTACTTATTCCATTGACCTTCCCACCAGCATGCGGGGGGTGAGGTCTTTCCACGTATCCCTTCTTAAACCAGCAATCCAGGTGGGTCCCACTCCTCCTCCTCCCGTGTTGGTGGATGCCCAACCCGAGTACGAAGTGGAGAAGATCATAGATTCACGTACTGTACAGAACTCGGTACAGTACCTCGTACGCTGGAAGGGGTACGGGATTGAGGAGAGGCAATGGGTACCTAGGAACCGCATGCATGCGGACGAGTTAGTGAAGGAATTTCATGCTGTACATCCCGAGAAACCTGGTGGGAGTTGTCCGGAGTCCACTCCTCGGGAGGGGGGTACTGTGAGGAAACGCGGAAAAGCCGCCGTCTCTCGAGGTGAGGCGGCTGTTTCCGCGTCCAGCATGGCGTCACAACGCGGAAAAAACGCATGCCGCATGGGCAGTGCGGCGGAATCCGCATTGGTAACGGCGGAATCCACATCAGAGGCGACCCCCGCATTAGATACATTGCAAAACAGTACTGGTGTGGCTGGGACTGATAGTCCACCAAGATTCAGACT
Source organism: Hyperolius riggenbachi (assembly GCF_040937935.1). Lineage (NCBI taxonomy): Eukaryota > Metazoa > Chordata > Amphibia > Anura > Hyperoliidae > Hyperolius > Hyperolius riggenbachi. The sequence goes on from NC_090651.1 coordinate 244,988,806, forward strand.
TACACGCGCGCGAGCACTGAGGCAGAATTTAAATAGCAGTTAGAAGGGTGTCGGCTGACCAGCTGGGTCAGCTGACAAATTCCACTGCTCCCATTGGACCAGCAATTAGGGAGGTCCTGGAAAGGTCCTAGAGTATATATACTGCTGGTTGTTCACTTGCTCCTTGTCTGGCGTTGCGTTCACATATGTGGGAGCACCCAGATCCGTAGTCAGATCCGTTAGTGTGCCGGGACCAGCTGGAGCTGTAATCCTACACTAAGCTAGATTCTGTTGATAGCTAAAGTACTAGTTTGATTGTGATTATCTGTTATGACTTTTGCCTGCCTTGACTATCCTCCTGAACTCTGATCTTGCACCTCGATATTTCTGATACTCTGTTGCCGAACCCCGGCTCGTACTTTGACTCGGCTTCTGCCTCCTGATTTTGTACCCCGATATTTCTGATACCCCGTTGCTGAATCCTGCCTGTACTCTGACTCTGCCTTTGCCTCCTGATCCTGTACTTTATCTGTCCGTGTGTGTACGACCTGGCTTGTCCGACCTCGAGAACCGACCTTACCGTTAGAGGCGGTTCCTCGCTCTGTTAGCGATCCTTCCTCCTGAGGGTCACTTTCAGATATCCCTTCCTACTGTCAGTCTGACTCCTCCCGTCTTGGAGAGCTCAGGTCTGCGGAAGGAATCTGTGCAGTACTCCTTACTGCATTGAGGCCTTGTCCTCTTAGTGTTACAGTTACACCAAACACTACACTCTATTCAGGTGATCAGAGGTTAGTTTGTATATCGGATTATCGGTGAGACTGCAGTTCACTTATAATCTGGTATATATCTGTATTTCCGGTGATACTGCAGATCACCGGTAATCAGATACTCTCTGCGCCCACCGATCGTTACAGGTTCTTGATAGTTCTCCATGTGAGCCTAAGGGGCATTCTGACCTATGGGGATCTCTTTGGAGCTTCAAGGTGTTCTGGGAGGTCTCTGAGAAAACTTGTCCTGGTGCCTTGGACTGGTTCAACAGTGGGTTTTGTGTTGGTAAAGACAGTACCGGTGGGCATTGCAAAGGCTTTGGCGTTTCTGAACGGTTCCTGGAAGGCGGTGGGTATCGCTCAGGGAATTTCGGAGATCTTTCTTCTGGATATCATGGTTCTGATGGGTGTCACACTGGGGCTTGTAGTACTGATGGGCATGGTTCTGTAGGTTCTGGTTCTGATGGGTCCAGTCTTGTGGGGACTGATTCTGGAATTCGGTCTTGCCGGGCTGTCCCGGTCATCATGAATTATCAGTCAGACTGTTTTGTTGGGAATTTCAGTTTTGAAAAGCGTCTGGAATCCGCTTTTAAGGGCGGGGGTACTGTAATGATCGCTGCTGCAGCAGCTATTGCTGGAAGTAGTAGTGCTGCAGCTCAGGCAGTTCTGATCTATTTCCATGCAAGCTGACTGATTATCATTCACCTGTGTGGGAATCTGCATGTCTGCTCCCATTGGATGACCTCAGTATAAAGATCTGCTTCCTGCAGGGTTTCCTTGGGTTTTCATAGCTTCAGTGTAAGCCAGTCTTGCTGTCGCTTTAGCCCCCGATCGTGTTTCTTGTAATAAAGATACTTTGCTGGTCTTTGCATCATATATTGGTTCATTGCCAATATATATGCATACCAGCACGTTTATTATTTTCCTTGTATTTGTGTTACGTTGATACATCAGTTTTGCTGATGTATACGTACACGAACTGTTTATATCCTGTGTGCAGTTAGTCAGCTTTCCAGCACGTTTTGGTAGGTTGCGCGTACCGTGACCACCCGTGCTGAGGTAGTTACCCTGCTCCTGGTTCTGTTTGTGGATTGCGTTCATCTCTGCGAAGAGATAACGAATCCTTCTGAATCCTGTTCTGTTACTGTTTGTGGATTGCGTTCATCTCTGCGAAGAGATAACGAATCCTTCTAAATCCTGTTCTGTTACCGTTTGTGGATTGCGTTCATCTCTGCGAAGAGATAGCGAATCCTTCTGAGTCCTGTCCCCTGTATTACTCCAGTCCTAGTCAGCGTTCCTGCTTATGTCATATATCGGTTCATTGCCGATATATACATATGTTAGCTGAACACTCCACACTACGGGATATCAACCTGTGTATCTACAATAAGTATGTAGTGCTCGTCTGATGAAATCCTGATTGGATGAAACGCGTCACGTGCTACGTGGTGGTGACGCTCCTCGGCCGGTAGGCGTGGCTTCCCCCCGTGCCTCCGCAACCTTCCTCCAAACAGCGGCAGCATCCAAGGTCCAGGGTCGGGTCGCACACGGCTACATACGCCGCACCCCGCAACCTACGGAGGAGAGAGCTGCCACACCACGAGTCCCGTCTGGGAAGTGAGGAATTGCATGGCAGCCGGGGCCCCGAGGCTGCACACGTGAGTGGACCAACACTACTGCATATAGCTGGCCAGAATTTCCTTTGACGCTGGGGAGGTTTGACACTGCTTGTGTCAGTAATGGCTGCGTAAGTGTTCAACACAGAGGCGTGCTTATCTGCACACGGGGGGAATCTGAAGATCTTCCACACTTATGAGGCTGATCAGCTGCACACCATCACTTTACAGTTCAACTGGGCCTGAAGATATTATGCATGCTTGAATCTCCAGTATATAGGAAGTGCACTCCTATTAGGGACACATGCCATTTGCCCCATTGATCTGGTTTTGGTTTTAGGGAGGGTGTTTTTATATTGTTGGCAGTTCTGCATTCATTGCTATCCATTGCTTTGTGTATTAATAAATTTATATTCTTTTGCTATGAGCTCCCTTTGGTTTACCAAATTGTTTGATATACATATGTTAGTCAGAAGTTACAAATAGTTTCATTGATAGCTGTAATTGTAATACGCTAGGAAAACATACTTATTGTATATTTATCTGTGTTACGTTCATCTATCTTAATCCTGCTGTTTTCTGACTGTCCTGTCCTGTCTTTGTGAGGCACGCCATCGCCGCAGCGCATTGGCTGCCTCATTCCAGTCTGTCTGGTTTTGGACGCTTGCTGTCGCTAAGTAGCCGCTAGCTAGCAAGCGTTCATTCTGTCTACCTGTCCTGATCTCCTCAGTTCTGGTTTGTGCGCTCAGCGCTACTTTGCGCTGAGACGTTATAACGAAAGCATTGTTTGTGGCTGTCAGATCTGCACCGGCTCTGTGCGCCACAATCTCCTATTGGAGTCAGTCCTCCCCTCCACTATACTAGGGATAGCCTGTTTCCTGGTGCTAGTGTGTGTACCTCCTCCATGCCAGCTCATGCGTTGCATGCTGACTGTGGAGAATACACCACCAAGCCTCACATCGGGTATATATCTGCATTCTCGGTGATACTGCAGATCACCGGTAATCAGACCCTCTCTGTGTTACACCGATCGTTACAACAACAACCCTAAACATAAAGCCAGGGCAACAATGGAATGGTTTAAAACAAAACATATCCATGTGTTAGAATGGCCCAGTCAAAGTCCAGATCTAAATCCAATCGAGAATCTGTGGCAAGATCTGAAAACTGCTGTTCACAAACGCTGTCCATCTAATCTGACTGAGCTGGAGCTGTTTTGTAAAAAAGACTGGGCAAGGATTGCAGTCTCTAGATGTGCAAAGCTGGTAGAGACATATCCTAAAAGACTGGCAGCTGTAATTGCAGCAAATGGTGGTTCTACAAAGTATTGACTCAGGGGGCTGAATACTTATGCACACCCCACTTTGCATTTGATTTGTAAAAAAAAGTTTGTAATCATGTATGCTTTTCGTTCCACTTCTCACGTCTACACCACTTTGTATTGGTCTTTCACGTGGAATTCCAATAAAATGTATTCATGTTTGTGGCAGTAATGTGACAAAATGTGGAAAACTTCAAGGGGGCCGAATACTTTTGCAAGCCACTGTGTGTGTGTATATACAGTATATATATATAATATATATATATATATATATATATAAAAAAAATCATGTTACAGTATACTACAAGTTTGAGTTATCTGCACTCCAGTTTGGGATTTGTCACAGTTTGCATGTGACAGGCAGCAGCTCCCTTCCCCCCTCAGCCTCACAAACTGCAATAAAAAAAGCATGCACACAGAGCCTGGAGGGGCGTGCATGACTTGTCCCTATCAAAGCAGAGGAAGTACATTCCTCCCTGGGTCGACAAAGCTTGACAAAGAAAAGAAGATTAGATATATTACAGAGACAGTGCAACTAGAAAAGGCTGCAGTAAGCCAGAGCACATTAGAACAGGTATACGAACTTATAGGATAGAAGAAATAGGGCTGAAAATTTGTTACAAAGTCTCTTTAAGGCTGGTTTTAGACTGCAAACTAGCATTAGCAATGCGGTGCTTCGCACCAGACGCACTGCATTTCACCACTATTGCGCAGTGTTCCCTGTCTGGCCACCGGCCAAGCAGGAAGTGAAGGGTCTCTTTAATTCCATATGCTCAGTGTTATGGATGTGCCGCATCCAGGGCCGGTTCTCTCATGAAGCAAGGCAAAACACTTAAATCAGACGCAGAGATTACAGGGGCTGCAAATATACTTTGTGTTTACTCTTACAGCATGCAGTCAGAGTAGGAGAAGGGAGAGGAGAGCAAGCAAAGAGAAAAGGTCATCATTGCGGAAAAAAGGATCTTGTTGTGCTGTGTGAGGAGTCTGGCAGTGAGTGAGGAGGGGAGAGGCAGGAGAGCAGCTGTGTTTTATTTGACTTGCACAGCAAAAGGGAGGAGGTGTCACTGCTGTCCTGACTGAGGAAGAATGGAGGATGGCCATGTTGAGTTGCAGCATGTCATGTCTCAAGTTGTTGCATATGGTCCCTTGCTGACTGAGAACATTAAATGAAGCAGAGTAAATTGTTGGTTGCTGTGCGATCATTCCAAATGGGCAGGGATGGGGGGAGCATCCTCACAAGTTTGCCTCAGGCAACAAAAAGTCTAGAACCAGCCCTGGCCATATCTTAAAGAGAATCTGTATTGTTAAAATCGCACAAAAGTAAACATACCAGTGCGTTAGGGGACATCTCCTATTACCCTCTGTCACAATTTCGCCGCTCCTCGCCGCATTAAAAGTGGTTAAAAACCGTTTTAAAAAGTTTGTTTATAAACAAACAAAATGGCCACCAAAACAGGAAGTAGGTTGATGTACAGTATGTCCACACATAGAAAATGCATTCATACACAAGCAGGCTGTATACACCCTTCCTTTTTAATCTCAAGAGATCATTTGTGTGTTTCTTTCCCCCTGCAGCTATCTTCCACTGAAGTGTCAGGCTTTTTCTTCCTGCAGAGTGCAGACAGCTCTTCCTGTATGTAATTCCTCAGTATGTGAAAGCCCAGCCAGCTCAGAGGAGGATTTATCCAGCTTGTAAAAGATAATAGAGCAGAGAGAACCTGCCATAATCTAAATAACACACAGGCAGTGTGCAGAGAGGGGCCTGGAGGGGAGAGATGCATCACAGAACCACAACACTGAAGAACTTGGCAGCCTTCCAGACACAGGCTGACAAGTCTGACAAGAGAGAGATAAGTTGATTTATTACAGAGATGGTGATAGTAGAACGTGCTGCAGTAAGCCAGAACACATTAGAATAGCTTTTGGAACTTGTAGGATGAGAAAAAACAGGATGCAATTTTTGTTAAGGAGTCTCTTTAAAGTGGATCCAAGATAAACTTTTACTCATTGCATAATTGTGTTTCATATAGTTTATAGGGCATTCCTCAAGCCAAATACTTTTTTGTTTTTGTTTTAATACTTTAATTCTCTATAAATTAAACAAGCCTCGCCCACAGCTCTTCAGAGTGCCTTGGCATTTTCAGACAGTAGCAAGGGCTTATGGGAGCTCAGTCTGGGCAGGAGGAGGGTGAGGTGTTACTAGCCAGTGATTTCAGAGGCAGAGGGGAGGAGGGAGGAGAAGGAGGAATTAGGTTTTCACAGGCTGAGAGCTGGAGATTCAGGTCAGCTTGCCTGTGTGTAATGTTTACAAACAGAACATGGCCGCTGTCATAGTATCACAGGAAGAAATAATCTTATTCTATTGAAGCTGTTTGCAGCTAGATTTGTGTGTAAACTATCTAAACTTTAGATAAGATATTTATTTATTTAAGTATTTATATAGCGCCGACATATTACGCAGCGCTGTACAGAGTACATATTGTCCAGTCACTAACTGTCCCTCAGAGGGGCTCACAATCCAGTCCTTACCATAGTCATATGTCTATGTATGTATCATGAAGTGCTTGTATCCTGGGCTGCTCAAATCCGGAACCAGGAGACATCCGGATAGTTCTATCCGGATATCTCCCAGTAAACCTGTGCGGGGTGGGGGGTCAATCTTACTTGTCTGACAGCTTCTTCGTCTGTCCCTCGGCGCCTCCCACGATGCGGTCCAAACGGCGGTCACATGATTACAAACACTTCCTCATTCCGTGGAGCGCATCAAAGGAGGCGCCGAGGGACGGACGAAAAAGATGTCAGACAGGTAAGATTGACCCCGCCCACCCTGCACAGGTTTACTGGGAGATATCCGGATAGCAACTATCCGGATGTCTCCCGGTTCCGGATTTGAGCAGCCCTGCTTGTATCATAGTCTAGTGCCAATTGAGGGGAAAACCAATTCACTTATCTGTATGTTTTTGGGATGTGGGAGGAAACCGGAGTGCCCGGAGGAAACCCACACAGACACGGGGAGAACATACAAACTCCTTGCAGATGTTGACCTGGCTGGGATATGAACTGGGGACTCAGCGCTGCAAGGCGACAGGGCTAACCACTATGCCACCGTGCTCAGGGCCAGATTTGTGGGAAGGCACAATAGGCCCGTGCCTAGGGTGGAGCCATGGAAAGGGCGGGCTAACAAACAGGCAGTCAATCTGCCAAACAATGTCCCAGCTCCCAACAGGAAGTGGGCTACCGTCCACACCGTTCCCCACAATGATCTATTGCCACCAAGTTTGTTTGCAGCCACCCCCACCCACCCCTGTGTCGCTCTGCACACAGCATGCATTTATAGCTGCTCTCTGGTGCAACGACCATGTGCAGTGTCTCTGTTGTCTCCGGGGGCGTCCATCGTCTAACGTCACTTTTCGCTCCCCGCCCCTTTCAAATTGTTACTTTCAGTGCTGAGTAGTCGTGCGCATGTGCCCATTGATGCGCTGCTCAAAGGAAGAAGGCAGGCTGTCGTATTTCTCTGCCCTCCTGCCTCGTGGTTCCCTCGTGCTGCAGTAGCTTCGAGGTTTGACACTTCCTACAGCAGTGTCCTCTCCACACTCATATAACACACTCACGGAGAGAAGAGAATAGCGGCAACTGCAAGACCACTCATCGGAATGTGTTGTGGGGGATGGGAGCAGGACCACTGTGCAGAGATTTAGTCTGATGAAGGCAGCCCAGTCCTCAGCTTCTCACTGTTCTTGTTCTGGAACCACCAAATACGGTACTCATCCCTCTTTCATCAGTTTGTCCTTTGTTTATTTGAAGTGTACAGAATTGTGAAACCATTTACTTATGTAAACTGTATGCCCTGCTCCTAATGTTGTGTTAATATATATAGGGACCCTTCTGGGTGAATGCTTTCTGATCAATGCTGTTCTCAGTTTTAGAAAGCAGAGTGCTATTTTAAGATTATAAACTAGCACTATTTTTTCTTTACAGTACAGAGAAGTGCTGTGATTATTGTAAGTAGAAATGTTATGTGCATCCACTAGCTTTATCAGCACTAAAATGTTCAAAAAGGCAAAAAATGGATCCGCAATTATATAAGAAAACACAAAATCTCTGTATAGCCAGACATATTCAATTACAGTGGGCACAAAGAGCCAAAGTTGTCATGCTTCGGACCTTAAAATGTACCTGAGGTAAAACCTGCCAAAAAAAACAACCAAATACTTACCTAGGTAGAGCGAAGTCTCTGGATAGTTCAGAGTCTTCTGCATTTTAGTACTGTCACACACTGTACAATCTTCATCCAATCACCACGTGTGTGTGTGTGTGTGTGTGTGTGTGTGTGTGTGTGTGTGTGTGTGTGTGTATGTGCGTGTGTGTGTCTACGCACTGTGGGATCTGATTATAAAATCTTATCCTACCCCAGTTATACAAGACAAGGGCAATACATTCAATATGCTAGCCATTATTACATAGGTGTTGAGCAGAATACTTAAGTCATGGTACTGTAAACTAGAACCACTAGGATTTTTTGTAAGACACTAAAAGGAACCTAAAAAAAACCCTTTACATAGATAGTGGTAAGATTGGACAACATTGTACAGACTAGCTTCCTAATAGCATGTCTGCACAGTGGTCATTCTGAAACAGCTTGCACTGGCTTAACTAGGATGATATGAAACACAAGGAATATTGCCATCTGAGGGGGCTGCACCCAGAGGCCTAATGCAGACTTGCTAGCCAAACATTTTGAAGGGTTAAGTAACTCACCTGTCTTTCCAATTCATTCCTACTTGTACCTTAGTGCATCTAATTTCCATGGCTTCCCCACAGCTCAGCTGTGTTTACGAACCTGTGACCTTGCAGTGCTGGGTCAAATCCCACACTGGGCACTAGCTGCACGGAGTTTTATATGTTCTCCCCATGTCTGCATTGGTTTTTTCCAGGAGCACCAATTTCCTCCCACATCCCAAAAACATACAGATAATTTAATTGGTTTCCCCCTACATTGGCCCTAGACTATGATGGTCATATGAGTGTGTAAGGATTAGAATTAGAGATGTGGTGAACGGTTCCCAAACCGTTCGCTGGCGAACATCTCTGAATCCCAGGGGGGTTTATTACTTCCGGGTCGCTCTGACCCAGAGTAGTACGCCTGCGTTGCCCGGTGGAGCGCGTCCTAGATCGCGCTCCTGTTGCCAGGCACTTTCTGCGCATGTGCGTGATGTCATGAACGACGTCACGCTCATGCACAGAGAGAGCCCGGCAACAGGAGCGCCATCTAGGACGCGCTCTGCCGGGCAGCGCAGGCGTACTACTCTGGGTCAGAGCAACCCGGAAGTAGTAAACCCCCCAGAGATGTTCGCCCGGCGAACCGTTCGCCACATCTCTAATTAGCTCCTCTGAAGACAGTCAGTGACATGACTATGAACTTTGTAAAGCACTGCAGATGATGTCAGTGCTATATAAATACATAATAATAATATGGTAAGACATTAGACTATGACTATGAAAGGATTAGATTGTGAGCTCCTCTGAGGACAGTCATTGACATGACTATGTACTCTGTAATGTGCTGCAGAAGATGTAATTGCTATATAAATACATAATGATATAATAATAATAATCCGAACATTTATATAGCGCTTTTCTCCTGTCGGACTCAAAGTGCTCAAGAGCTGCAGCCACTGGGACGAGCTCAAGAGGCCACACTGCAGTGTTTCGGAAGTCTTGCCTTGAACTCCTTATGGAACAGGTACTGACCCTAGCCAGGATTCAAACCCTGGTCTCCCATGTCAAAGGCAGTGCCCTTAACCAATACACTATCCAGCTACTGCCAGTGGCATGACTATGTACTCTGTAAAGTGCTACAGAAGCTGCCAGTGCTATATAAATACATAATTATAATACGGTAGGACATGAGACTATGACTATGGTGGGATTAGATTGTGAGCTCCTCTGAGGACAGTCAGTGACATGACTATGTACTCTGTAAAGTGCTGCAGAAGATGTCAGTGCTATATAAATGCATCATAATAATAAAAATAATCAGGTTTCTCATGCCGATTGGGGAAACATGGAAGCTTGAGGACGGAGTGTGTTGGGTGGGTGGGGAAACGGATGAGGGGGGGGGGGGGGGGTGTGGTAATTAAGATGCTGTTGGTTGGGGGGCGGTTGGTGAAAGGTGGCCTTGGGCGGTAAAAAATACAAATCCGGCCCTGACCGTGCTGATAAGTTACTTGTTATAGTTAGTTTTTCATCTCGGATCTGCTTTAACTAGATGACACTGTTGAACAACTAAGTTCAGCTTGTTTAAAAAAGAAACCAGGGATAAGTTGAGATGCTTATAAATAATTCCCTGTTACTGCAAAATGTATGCTTATTTTATGCATCTTGATAATGGACCAAACAAATGCAGCTACATACATTTGCATCAGCAGAGAATTATTAGCATCTTCTTGGCCATCCCTGATTATAATATAAATACAGCAAAAGCTTTGAGCTTCTACTCCTTTCTCAAGTGCCACACTGAGGAGGAGCAGAAACCTACAAGAAAGTTTTATTTATGCTGTGATAAAAGGTATAAACACATGAATTCCAGGTAAGCTATACTTGTTTTCTGTGGCTGGATTCATGAATTGAAAATAATTTATTCGTGGCACACCTTCCAGTGTTTATTAAATAGTCTTCTGAGGCTACTTTCCCACCAAGACGTTGCGTTTTAGGGGACGTTAAGGTCGCATAACGTGCCCCTAATGCAACGCATGGTGGTGTTGAAGTTGGACGTCAGATTGAGCTGCTGTTATGCAGCTCTCAAAGCAGCGGCTCCAGGTTAGTGATAGGAAGTCCGGATCTTTTTAAGGATTCCGATCATTTGAATCGGATAATTGAAAAGATCCGGATCTTTGAACCGAATCATTTGAATCATGTTACTAGGGAAGCAGACTGGGGGTGAAATGACTAGCAGGACAGGACTTTCCCTGCACTGTACATTCTGTATGTTCCTGTTTCCTCCAGACAGACATCCACTGTGAACCGAATCTTTCATTGTTATGATCCGGATGATCTGACTCACAAAAAAGATCCGGATCAAATGAACGATTCGTTTATGATCCGGACAACACTACAGTCCCATCAGGAGTCACCACAGTGCAGTGAATATTAATTAGCCATGTGGCTGGCTGCGGAGGAGGAGCGGAGACCTCCTCCTCCAACATTACTGAGCATGTGCAAACCGTCTAACGCTGCTTAGCCCACTGTGACGTACAGCATGCAGCACTTTGTTTAAACGTGCTGCATTACTATGTAACGCAATGTGTGCACTGTGAACAGCACATTGATTTTACAGTGCTGTGAGTTAGGCTGCGTTACTGGCTGCTGTAACGTGGGACTTTAATGTCCCACTGTGAAACCAGCCTTAAATAGTTCACCTCTACAGCTGTGATGTCATTTCTGACTAAATAGGTCACAACGATTCTCTAATCATTATCCTGGCTCTGTAGAGAATGGGGAGAGAATCTCTTTTGCAGTTGTATCCCTACTGTGGAGGTTTTGCCTAATTGTTCTGTCTCTGATGTGCTGTGATGGGGGCTCTAACACTTACCCACGCTTTTATTTATTGCTAGTGATGAGAAAGGAAAATCCTTCTATGCAAATAATTATTGATTCAAGAATGGAAATACATTTAGGCTACGTTCACAGTGGTGCATTTCGGCTTGCTGCACTGAAATACATGACCTATGCGACACAGTGTGTGTTTTGTGTGATATAACAGCATGCAGCATTGTAACCCACTGCATGCGTTTAACATGGATGGTAAAGCATTATTTTCATTGACTGTATACTTTACTGTATGCCACACAACAAGTGGATAACGTGCAATGCTACTTTCCTTTTCCATTTTGCTTGATTTCTTTGATTGGATACTTTTCTCTCCCTCCCTGGGTCAGTGGAGATTGGTCACTTTTGATGATAACACCGTATTGCATGTGATTCATAAACTTTTCTTTTCTCAAAACAGAGACTTGCCGTCTTAAAACAGAAGGTATTTGCGATTATTCAGGTTGGAGTGAGCATATGAGGTCTCCCACAATGCATCACTGCTGAATATGCAGGAGCTCTAAGTACTACGGGGGACCGAGGGGAGGCTGCAGACCCGCCCAAGGACACTGAAAGAACTGTACACTGCCTGAAGGTGACACCACAAGGAGTGGTAAGAGCCCGAACGGGGCACTAAAGTGTTCCGGCTGTGACAGTTTGTCTTATGCATTTCTCTGAAGGTTTTGGCCAGGGTGAGCCAGGAACGCTTTTTAGACTTAGGGGAGCAGAAGGAGTGCCAAATAAGGTCTAACGCCTGGTACACACAATGCAATTTTCCCACCAGATCAATGGAAACTTTCCTGTTTTTCGATAATTTCCAACATATCCAATTTGCTTTCGATTGAGAACAGGATTGATTTTGAGTTCAGAACTGCAAAAAGTTGATCATTTTCTCGATCAGAGGCAGATTTGAGGTGTTGAAAATTATCCAACGATTGGAAATTTCCTGTCTATCTGAGGGGAAAATTGCCCCATGTGTACCAGGCCTAACGGCCCAAGTTCAGCCACACACAATTACAACTTCCTTCAGCACAGCTGTGAGCCAGGCAAGCTATACAGACAGCCAGGAAAATAAGGCTATCTGCTAGTAATATTTCCTGGATGAACTGCAGTACACATAGTTGGCAAGGGAAGGACTTGATTTTTTTGTTTGCTTCATAGTAGAATTACACTTTAAAATCATTGACACTTTTATATTAAAACAAAAAATCAATCCTCTCACTACAGATTTCTATATTCCAAGGGTATTTGTAAGCATTATTTCACATTTCCCACTTTAGTTTACCATCAGAAATAAAATAGATTAGCAAAAATAAGTTAGATGTACACTACTTTGAACTACACCTCATAGACACTAGGTGGTGCTATTGAACAACTAATTTAAGTTACACTAGTACAGTGAAATTACATTTTTGTCAGAATTCCACAATGGAATTCCAACCAGGTCACTCTGTCCATGAATTTTAGAACATAACTTTCCACTTTGTTCTGAAGTACAAATGAAAATCCAAGCTAACAGCACGTTAATTAAGAGGGTGAGATTGTTTTAATCTGGGCATACCTAAGGGCTCGTTCACACTAAGGGCGTTTTTGCCCTTTTTTCAAGTGCAGGCGATTTTCAAAATCACCCTAAAAACGCTTGTGCAATGATTCCCTGCAAGAGGGTTCACATCTGAGCGTTTTGTTTCCGATCCGCTCAGCAAAGCGATGCCTGTACCTTTTTTGAGGCGATTCCGCCTCAATGGAAGGTAGAGGAAATATGCAAACCTCTCACAAAATCGCTTTATGCAGCGATTGCATTCGTGTTTTTAAGAATAAATACATTGTATTTATTATTTTCCAGGTCAAAGAGTTCACTCCTCACTTGCGTCAGGAAGTGAATTAAAAAAGCACTTTTAACAAAAATGCACCGCCCACCCAAGTGCTGGGCATCGAAAAAAAATTGCGAAAAATGCCCAATGCGAAAGCTAATGCGATCGGAAAGCAATGTGTACAAGACCTAATGGTCCTTTTACGCTGGTGTGCTGTAGTAGCGGTGCAATTTGGAGCAATCACACCACAGCTGAAAAGTCGCACAGGGCTACCGAAGATAAACAAAAAAAGTTTTCTATTTTGTAGCTTATCAATAATACAGTGAATGCAGTGTTGTAGCAATAGGTGCTGCAGAGAATGCGACTGCACCAGAAATCTTGAACCTAAGGTGCCCACATCGCTGCATTAGCCCTTTATTGGTGATATAGTGTTAAGCCTCATCTACACGTGTAGATGAGGCGGCGATCCGGCGGCTCGATTAGCCGCCGGATTGCCTTTCCGCGTGCCCGCTCGCCGCGTGTGCCCCCGAATCAATACCCGCTCGTCCCCGCGCTGCGCCGCTTATCTTCCGCTCGATTCCCTACCATTGTCCCCTCGCGGGGAGCGAGCATGGAATCGGTGGTGGGGAGATCCGTCCTGTCGGATCTTATCAATCGAGCCGCATCAGCGGCTCGATTGATAAGGAACATCGCCGCCGCATCTACGTGTGTAGATGCTGCTTTAGGCTGCTTTCACAGTGGGACGTTACAGGCGCATGTTAGAGCAGCCTGTAACGCAGCCCAACTCACAGTAATGAAAAATCAATGGGCTGTTCGCAGTGCCCACGTTGTGTTACGGTGTAACACTGCACGTTCAATGAAAGTGCAGCATGCTGTGTGTTATAGGTGGTTTTAGCTGCGTTAGACTGTTTGCACATGCTCAGTAAGGGGAGAGTCGCTATTGTTCCTAGCCACATGGCTAATTAATATTCACTGCACTGTAGTGTTGTCCAGATCATGAACGATTCGGATCTTTGATCCGGATCTTTTTTGTGAGTCGAATCATCCGGATCATCACAATGAAGGATTCGGTTCACAGTGGATGTCTGAAAGAAACAGGAACTGCAGATTCTGTGCACAAGCACAATCTTCCTGCTGCATCTCTCCCTTCCCCATTAGCACCCTCAATGTGCCCTTATTCTCCTGCACCTCTCACTCTGCTGCACCCCTGCTTCCTGCTTCCCTAGTAAAATCATTCAAAGATTTGGTTCAAAGAAATCCGGACCTTTTCAATGATCCGATTCGAATCATCCGAATCATTGAAAAGATCCGGACTTCCCAGGATAGAATGTAAAGGGTGCACCAAGAGCCGAATAACGCGGCTCAATCTGACGTCCAACTTCAACACCACCATGCGTTGTGTTAGGGGCACATTATGCGACCTTAACGTCTCCTAAAACGCAACGTCTTTGTGTGAAAGAGACCTTAATGACCACCTGTATATGCTGTGAAGAGTGGTAATCATTAGTGTTGGTACAGTGAATTCAAATACCCAAATACTTTACTACTGACTGCCCCTGTTCAGCACCCGAATGAGCGGACAGGGTCGGGAGACGTTCACTGCCCTGTGTGTCACGTTGCGCTTTATGTGACTCCAATACTTCCTCCTCCTGATTAGGAAGGAGGAAGCATCGCAGTTACGTGAAGCGCAATGTGACACACAGGGCAGTAAACTCCTCCTGAACTTTTCCGATGGTTCAGGTGCTGAACAGCGGCTGTCAAGAGTATTTGGATGTTCAAATACATTATACCGAATTCAAACACCAACAGTAGTAATCATTAACAAACCATTCCTTTTCCTTATTCCACTTTTCTCACACAGTGGCTGTCCTTGAAAGCTAGTTTTGGTGGTCTGAGTTATACAGTTATTATACATAAAGTGCTGGGGCCCCAGTGTAAGTCTACATTCACAGTGGTGCATTGTGGCGTAATGGCCGCATTGCAATGCACCACCTATGTGATGTTCACAGTGCGGCAAGTGCAGTTTACTGGCATTCGGCATCCCAATGTCATGCAGCGGAGCGAGAGGTAAGTGAGTCACCATCTGGCAACGGAAGAGTCGCCCAGTATATGTCTTCCTCTTGAGCCTCCTGGTCTCCAAAATATGTCTAAAAAGCGAAGCAGGTGGTTTCAGTGCAAGGAACTCACTGCTGGGCGCCCGAAACCAGGTGCCCCATAGCAGCAATGTTATGCTGCGCAGGGCGGGTAATGGTAATTTTGGGCTCCAGTGGTTGCTGGACCCTGAAAGACATCTCCCTCCAAGTTGTGATGACTCGAAGGGGGAATAGTATTTAAAGGGACTCCGAGCAGTGCAGAAACTATGGAAAGATGCATATCATTTTAAAGCTCTCTTTTTCCTCTTTCCAATGATATATAAATCGCTGCCCTAGGCCTTTTAGTTTTCGCTATTTTCGCGATTGAATTTGCCGCGGCTGCGATTTCGATCGCGAAAATAGAGAAAACTAAAAGGCGTAGGGCGACGATTTAGGGGTCGTCAGAAAGAGAGCTTTAAAATGATATGCATCTTCCCATAGTTACATTGTATTACACAGGGCGACTTTTTCTGCTGAATGGAGCTGCAGACTGAGAAAAAGTCGCCCTGTGTAATACAATGTAACTATGGAAAGATGGATATCATTTTAAAGTTCTTTTTCTCCTCTTTCTGGCGACCCCTAAATCGCCGCCCTACGCTTCTTAGTTTTCTCTATTATCGCGATCGAAATCGCGGCCGCGGCAATTTCAATCGCGAAAATAGCGAAAACTAAAAGGCGTAGGGCGGCGGTTTATATATCATTGGAAAGAGGAGAAAGAGAGCTTTAAAATTATATGCATCTTTCCATAGTTTCTGCACTGCTCGGAGTCCCTTTAACGCCCCTGGGGAATTTTTTGGCAGCAGGGAGAGCCATCATTCAGCTCACACAGCGCCCAAATCATCGACTGCCGTACAATACGTACGCCTAAAAAGATGTCTAGAAAGATGACAGCTGAGTTTCGTACATCGACCAGTAGCCATTTTCTTTTGCTCCAGATCACTGTGAGCAAAACACAGGGATCAGGAAGTGCAAAACTGAAAAAAAGGCTCCGATCCTTAAAGGGGCCATAGCCTCCCTTCCCCAAGTAGTTAAGGAGAACATTTAGCATTTTAGCATGATTAGATTTAAGATTAGGGTGGGTCCATCCAAGGGTTAAATTAATTAGTATGAACAATATCTCTATGTTAGAATCATACATCCCTGATAAATTGGTACAAAAATCAGTGTGCTGATACTTTTCCATTGTTATGTTGATGTTTGGTTTATTTTAAAAGGAGTTTTTCACCTTTCAGCTCCTTATTTCTGATGTGTGTGGTCACCGACTGTGTGGTCACCCGACGATCTCGGGTGATGGATCCCCTAAAAATATTTATCAAGATTAGAAAATCTGATGTGATTGCTGTTGTTTCATCATAATTTGAATGTATCCAGAGCAGTGTTCTCCAGCTTTTACGAACCTTAGTAGATCAGACTCAAAGTATATATAGGATATTTTGAATGAAAAACCTCTTGGTATCGTCATATTTTGAGCATCATAAAGAAATTGTAAGATTATAAAGTAATAAAGTAATGGTAATACACTTAGTATTGTTTTTAGAAAAAAAAGCTCTCCAATCATAAACCAAACCTAAACAACAAATGTTTCCTTACATAGAGACATATATATATATATATATATATATATATATATAATATAATCCGAACATTTGTATAGCGCTTTTCTCCTGTTGGACTCAAAGCGCTCAAGAGCTGAAACCACTGGGACACGCTCAGGAGGCCACCCTGCAGTGTTAGGGAGTCTTGCCTTGAACTCCTTACTGAATAGGTACTGACCCTAGCCAGGATCGAACCCTGGTGGTCTCCCATGTCAAAGGCGGTGCCCTTAACCAGTACTCTATTCAGCCACTATATATATATATATATATATATATATATATATATATATATATATATATATATGTTGGTGCGCACCCACTAGTCATTTTTATCTTCAGTGTGGTTTTTATTAAGATTATAGGGTATATGTTTTACGTGTAGAATGATTACCGTTTAGCGTTAACACATTTTAGAGTAAGCACAAGATCTCAATTTTTTTTAACTAATTGGTAATCTTTCCAATCTTAGGAAAAATAAAGCAAAATTAAAATAAATATGGCCATAGGCACACTTTGCACTCCTGCAATTCTGGATGTGTGTCTGGCTTTTAGGGACATAAAGGGATGATTTGCACATTCAGCAGTGATGCATCATGGGAGTGGATCAGGTTATTTGGGAGTTATTTGTGGTTATCAGCAGGCATCTAATAGACATCTGTGTTAATTATTGGTATTCGGGCCTCCAAGTAGTGAGTTGGGCGCCTGATGCAGTTAGTAGATCGGCTACTACATATGAAATACTGGCAGACAATCGGCTACTACTACTGGTCATTTGGGCCCCAGGGTTATTGTTAGGAATTAGTAGGGGCAGGTTAGGCATGGTGGGGAGGGGGATTCTTTTATGTACTAGGAAGCAGAAAAGGATCATGGTGCAATGGGACCCTAGGCAAGTACCAACTTCGGGCCCACCCTTGATGGCCACCTGACTTTTTTTGTAAGATTTGGTGGGGGCTAGTGTCAATCAGGCCCCTAGTCTCTCTTCAGGCCCTGGCACCTGCCTATGTTTGCCTTGTGAATGATCTGGCACTGCTAGGCGGGTAGGCTTCAAGTAAGAATGGGTGCCAAGTACAGTGGTGTGAAGAACTATTTGCCCCCTTCCTGATTTCTTATTCTTTTGCATGTTTGTCACACTTAAATGTTTCTGCTCATCAAAAACCATTAACTATTAGTCAAAGATAACATAATTGAACACAAAATGCAGTTTTAAATGATGGTTTTTAATATTTAGTGAGGAAAAAAACTGCAAATCTACATGGCCATGTGTGAAAAAGTGATTGCCCCCCTTGTTAAAAAATAACTTAACTGTGGTTTATCACACCTGAGTTCAATTTCTGTAGTCACCCCCATGCCTGATTGCTGCCACACCTGTTTCAATCAAGAAATCACTTAAATAGGAGCTATCTGACACACAGAAGTAGACCAAAAGCACCTCAAAAGCTAGACATCATGCCAAGATCCAAAGAAATTCAGGAACAAATGAGAACAAAAGTACTGTAATTGAGATCTATCAGTCTGGTAAAGGTTATAAAGCCATTTCTAAAGGGTTGGGACTCCAGCGAACCACAGTGAGAGCCATTATCCACAAATGGCAAAAACATGGAACAGTGATGAACCTTCCCAGGAGTGGCCGGCTGACCAATATTACCCCAAGAGCACAGAGAAAACTCATCCGAGAGGCCACAAAAGACCCCAGGACAACATCTAAAGAACTGCAGGCCTCATTTGCCTCAATTAAGGTCAATGTTCATGACTCCACCATAAGAAAGAGACTGGGCAAAAACGGTCTGCATGGCAGATATCCAAGGCGTAAACCACTTTTAAGCAAAAAGAACATTAAGGCTTGTCTCAATTTTGCTAAAAAAAACATCTCAATGATTGCCAAGACTTTTGGGAAAATACCTTGTGGACCGACGAGACAAAAGTTGAACTTTTTGGAAGGCGCGTGTCCCGTTACATCTGGCATAGAAGTAACACAGCATTTCAGCAAAAGAACATCATACCAAGAGTAAAATATGGTGGTGGTAGTGTGATGGTCTGGGGTTGTTTTGCTGCTTCAGGACCTGGAAGGCTTGCTGTGATAGATGGAACCATGAATTCTACTGTCTACCAAAAAATCCTGAAGGAGAATGTCCGGCCATCTGTTCGTCAACTCAAGCTGAAGCGATCTTGGGTGCTGCAGCAGGACAATGACCCAAAACAAACCAGCAAATCCACCTCTGAATGGCTGAAGAAAAACAAAATGAAGACTTTGGAGTGGCCTAGTCAAAGTCCTGACCTGAATCCTATTGAGATGTTGTGGCATGACCTTAAAAAGGTGGTTCATGCTAGAAAACCCTCAAATAAAGCTGAATTACAACAATTCTGCAAAGATGAAGGGGCCAAAATTCCTCCAGAGCGCTGTAAAAGACTTGTTGCAAGTTATTGCAAACGCTTGATTGCAGTTATTGCTGCTAAGGGTGGCCCAACCACTTATTAGGTTCAGGGGCAATTTCTTTTTCACACAGCTCCATGTAGGTTTTGAGTTTTTTTTCTTGCTAAATAATAAAAACCATCATTTAAAACTGCATTTTGTGTTCAATTATGTTATCTTTGACTAATAGTTAACGGTTTTTGATGAGCAGAAACATTTAAGTATGACAAACATGCAAAAGAATAAGGAAATCAGGAAGGGGGCAAATATTTTTTCACACCACTGTAAGTGCATAGTAAAATATCAATACTGCAAATGACCAATATTACCATTATTTCTACTAGCAGCACACCAGTGCCAAACTTGTACTTTCATGGGAGGTCTGTCTTGCTCACATTTAGCTGAATAATTGCAGATACCTTCTGTTTTAAGATGCACATTTATAGTTAGCATTAGAAAAATATCTGAAAGCAGCATTCCGTTAAAAAAGTTTTTGGTGCTCTTTCATTTAGTTCTTAAATCGCACCCTTCCCTTTCGAAGCAAGGGCTTGCAAGTCTGAAAGTGCCACCGTTAGAATTGGTGCTGAGTTTATAAAATGTGCCCATTCTCAGTCTGGGATTGCATAGTGCTTGCTCAGATATCCCAGCATCATCACCTGAGATCAGCAGTCTGGACAGTGAGCCTCAGCTGCACAAAGTCAGACCATCAGACTCCTAGAATGACAGGCTCAGCCCTTAACTGGGATCTGCTGATCTGTCAGAGCTGTTTAGCTGCTCTCTGACAGATTGTCCTATTTATGTGTCATCAAGTGTACTTTTAACAAATTCGAGGCTTGTCTACAAGTAACCTGAAAGGGGGGGCTGAAGAACAAGCAGGCGCCAAAGAAGGTTAAATAATATTAACAAATAAAGGCACATACTTTTAATGGAATGTAAGGGATAGAAAGAGAGGAGGAGGAATAGAGGTGCTTGGAGGTTGGGCTGTTTAACTGTTCATGTTCCTGTGCTTCAGGCATACGATAATATGTTATATTAGGAGACAGCATCTATAATGTCAGTGCAGCTCATATTGTAACCATTTCCATAGGCTGTAAGTTTCAGAAGAGCACACAGGAGCAACAGGTTTTTGTTTTGTTTTTAGAAAGGTAAATTTTATTCTCATTTGTTAGAGTTTAACAACCTCCCTAACAAAGGGAAGAGAACAACATTACAATCAACTCAACATACAGAAATGACAGCATACAGCAGGCATATACCTCATGAAATAGCTCCCATCTTGTAGATTTTTATCTCTTTTCTAAGACAAGTGTATATCCCCTGTGCATCCCTCTTCTCCCCGCAATATACCTAATTAAAGTGAACCTTAAGTCACCATAAAAAGAATAAGTTTTACTCACCTGGGGCATCCCTCAGCCCCCTGTAGCTGATTGGTGCCCTCGCCGTGTCTCTCCTATCCTCCGGGAGGGGGGGCCCGGAACTCTAATTACACTCCCTGATTGATGTATTGATGTATACACATGCAAGATGTTTTAAAGCACTTTAGGCCTCCAATTTAGCAATAAAATGTTTCTGCCCTTAAAACACTGCTGTGCGTCAAATCCTGATTTTTCCTGGGGAGTTTTGGCGTCTATCCCACTCCACCATGCCCCCCTCCAGGTGTTAGACCCCTTGAAACATCTTTTCCATCACTTTTGTGGCCAGCATAAATGTTTCTAGTTTTCAAAGTTTGCCTCCCCATTGAAGTCTATTACGGTTCGCAAACCGAAAATCGGAGGTTCGAGCCATCTCTAGTGGTGGGATGAGTGGAAGTCCGGTGACCAGGGGGTGACAGGACGGCACAACAGCCATTTCGCTCCGATGTGGCGCTTGCTCACGTGCTCTGTTCCTGGATCCAGGATTCCACTGATCCAGGAACAGAGCACGTGAGCAGGCGTGAAATGGCTGTTGTGCCGTCCTGTCACCTTCTGGTCACCGGACTTTCACTCACCCCACCACCACCACCAACTAATGCAGGTTTGATGTATCTTGCATAAATTGTATGTGAAGCTGTCTTTGTCTGAAAGCTTGGTCTGAGCAAGGAAATAAAGCATTTAAAGGGACAGTGCCTGAACTGTCTTTGTGTACTCATCTGCATCAGTATGTTTTCCACATTTTTTTACTGGATGCACGCCCCTTTGCTGACTTCATAGACCATTATACATGTGTTAAGGGGGGAAGTGTTTGTGAAAACCTTGGTTTGGTAAAAACGCAGGCACCATCTTCCACCCCCATGCAGGGTCGGACTGGGACACTGGGGGCCCACCAAAGAAATTTCAACCTGGGGCCCACACATCCCATGATTGCAGTGAAAAAAGGGCGTGACCCTGCACCGGAAGGTGGGCGTGGTCATAATGTATTATGAACAGGGCCAAATATACATGATCTTAGCAGCATTGTAATTCAGAGACGCTGCTGCCCAGCAAAACTTTGCATATAGTCCCCTCCTTCAATATAAAGCAATGTCCTACTTTGCAGAGGTTGCGACCGCAGAGGTTGCAGAGGTTGCGACCACATCGGGGCCCTTGTCCCTCAACCACAGTATTACCTCTCTACTGGTCCTGTGCTCATAATAATCACTTCTATAGATACTTAGAATAGTGGTAATCATTAACAAGCTATTTCCCATCCCCTTCTTGCACCTCTGACACTGTAGTTGCCATTGGCAGGTTTTGGTGCGTCGTATCAATTGTTATGTATAGAGTGCTTGGGGGGGCCCCATTGTAAAATTTGCATCGAGGCCTACAGCTCCTTAGCTACGCCACTGCTCTCAGCATGAGTGATTACAGCACCGAGAAGAGAATTTTTGTGCTGCATGCAGCAATTGGAGCTCTATCAGACAAGGAGGGGGGCCCACCAGAGGCCTGGAGGTGTGGCCCACCGAGGGAAAAAACTGTACTACTGTGGCCCAGTCCGACCCTGCCCCCATTTACTGTGTTCCGGATATCCACTCCTCCAGTGTACTTGTATACCTAATTAAGTGATTATCCCTCCTTTCATTGACTATTAGATTTGATCTTAACTGCTTCCCCTCTCGCAGAACGAGTACATTCCTGAAAATCTCACCTGAGCTCCCAGGGGCGTAGATCCTTGTCCCTGCCGTTGCATGCCCATCGCGCACATGTACGTGTGCACAAAGCACCCTGCGGTAGTGGACAGATTGGGGTATAGGAACATATGTTCCTAAATCCAATCCAAGTGTTTATATTGAAATAATTGCTGTTGCAATGAGCAACAGTAATAATTTCTTTGTAAAAATGTCACATGCATTTACTGTTGGCTGGAATGCAGCTTAAATATATGTATGCGATGATGGTGTATTACTGTTATTTTTTGCAAATAAGGGCTTTCATTATTGTTAGAGTACCCAAAATCCCATGATGGAAAAAATATACCATTATTTCCAAAGAGAATATTGTCGTCATACATTGCACTAGTAGATAATTTAAACGGTGTAATAACTAGGACAAATGGGCAAATAAAAAGTTTGGGTTTTAATTACAGGAGCATGTTTTATTTTAAAACTATATTAGCTGAAAACTGAGAAATAATGATTTTTTTTTCTTTTTTTCTTCGTATTCACTTTAAAATCCACATAAAATAAAATAATTCTTTGCAAAAAGTACCACCCAACCCTAATTTGTGGTGAAAAAAAAATGTATAGATTATTTCAGTGTGATAAGTAGTGATAAAGTTATTGGTTAATGAATGGATGCTGCAATGAAATATGAAAATTACTTTAGTGTTTAAGGGGAAAAACCCTTAGAGGTGAGGTGGTTAAAGTAAGTCAGCCAACAATTTTTAAAATTTGCTAGGACTTTGGGGTTGATTCACTAACAAAAATAGCGCGAGTAACCTCCTGTTAGTTGCTCTATTTAATCAGCATGTCTTAGTTTTTATACCCTGCATGCTACGCGCGCTAGTGGCATCGTAACATGCGTAATTAACCCCACTCTCATGAGCGCACGTTCAGCGTACGCTATGCTGTGGCACTACAGCATAGCGTGTGCTGGTAACTTATGCCCGCTCCTTGCCAATAACTGGCGCTCACTTGACAGCCAGCTTATTGGGCCAATCAAAGTGCGGGGATCACGTACTTTAACCACTTAAGCCTAACTGGACGAAAATTTTCGTCCAGTTAGGCTGCGTGCACTCCCGCGGGTCTCGCGCGCTCCCGCGGGCCCCCCCGTGCGCGCCCCCCGCTGCTGGCAGCTAGCCCACCGATCAGTGAAAGGGATTATAAATCCCTTTTGCTGATCGGACCCCCCCGGAGAAAAGCCGACAGCGTCTCTTCAGACGCTGCGGCTTTTCTGAGCTCTGGTCTCCTTTCTTCTGCCTGGGAGCGAGACCGATCGCTCCCAGGACTTTTTGATTGTGGCCATCTTGTGGCCAAATAGCTAACTACACCAAAAAAACTTAACACTGAATAAAATACATTTACAAACATTTACAATTCCCTGTTTACCTCCCACACCAAAAAATACCCACATACAAGTTTAAATAAAAAAAAAAAAAAATTACAATAATAAAAAAAACAAAAACAAAACATAAATAGTTACCTAAGGGTCTGAACTTTTTAAATATGCATGTCAAAGGAGTATATCAACATGATTTAATAAATTATGGGCTTCTAAATAGTGATGGACGCAAATTGAAAAAATGCACCTTTATTTCCAAATAAAATATTGTCGCCATACATTGTGATAGGGACATAATTTTAACGGTGTAATACCCGGGGCATATGGGCAAATACAATACGTGAGTTTTAATTATGGAGGCGTGTATTATTTTAAAACTATAATGGTTGAAAACTGAGAAATAATGAATTTTTTCCGTTTTTTTCTTATTCTTCCTGTTAAAATGCATTTACAGTAAAGTGGCTCTTAGCAAAATGTACCACCCACAGAAAGCCTAATTGGTGGCGGAAAAAACAAGATATAGATCAATTCATTGTGATGAGTAGTGATAAAGTTATTGGCAAATGAATGGGAGGTGAAAGTAGCTCGGATGTAAAAAAAAAATCAACCCTTCGGGCTTAAGTGGTTAAAGTCACTAGACCCGAAGGGACTCCGGGCGGGAGTGGAGTGTTAGTGAATTAATCCCTTTTGTCTTTTTGTATGAACACCTTTGATAAGTTGTAATTTTTCATTAACAATTGAAGTCGCTTCAGACTGTCTGAATATCAAAGTGCTAAACACTCCAGAAACTTTGCTCATTTTGATGCTTTCCATGCCCATTATGACTTAGTATCCCCAAGTATTGGAAGAAGGAGGATTACGCTCCAATTTCTGAGTGGCTAGCTGAGGTAGAAAATCTTAGATAATTGGAATGTATTGTGCAAGAATCTCATAGTACAGTAGATTGTTGATTCACCACAACTCATAGACCATGTGGACCCTATATAAGAACTCAGATGAAGGCAAAGTGGTACTTGGGTTGTGAATCATTGTTTGCCTATATGATGTTTTTGAACTCATGTTTCATTGCTCAAATTTTATTTGTTCCCTTTCATTGGTTGTTGTGTTTTTTTAATGAAAATAATGCGGTGCCTGCTCCTCTTCAGTTTCGCAGGTGTGTTGGATAAGGCCCCACTTACACTTAAAATCTTTCAGTTAAAACACGTATAATGTGAACTGAGCCATTGGAAAACATGGGCATTATTTTGAAAATCAGTTCTTTTAGTTATAACTGAGAGCAACTGATTAAGTGTACATGGGGCCTAAAGGTGGCCACACACCATACAATTAAAAGATCCAATTTTTCACCAATTCCATGGATCCTTTTTCCCGCAAAATCGAGAGCTTTTCTTTGTTTTTGATAAATCTGATCGAATTTCCCTTTTTTTTTTTTTGGGGGGAGATTGGACATGTTGGAAATTTCAGACCAACTTTATCTAAAATTGTATGGTGTGTGATGGATTGTCAATTACTTGATGTACAGTTCCAATCAATAAAGCAGTTGGAAACAGCTGTTATTTACCACAATGCAACAAGGCTCCCACAGTGTGATGTCAGGACCTCAGAGCTGTGAGGCGCTGACATCACATGTAGGAGGGGTTTCACTACAAAATCAGCCATACAGAGCCCCCTGATGATCCGTTTGAGAAAAGAAATAGATTTCTCATGGGAAAGGGGGTATCAGCTACTGATTGGGATGAAGTTCAATTCTTGGTTACAGTTTCTCTTTAAAGAGAACCTGAACTGAAAATAAAAAGTCAAAATAACCATGCACAGGTCATACTTACCTACTGTGCAGTCTACTCCTCAATCTCTTTCTCCTCTTCTGCGTCCAGTTTGTCCACTGTGATCAATGGAATTCTCTGTTCTCCATTTTAAATGGCCATTCCCCCATAACAGCTTCCTGGTCAGCACACTTAAACTGTAATATCACCCACTTGAGCCATAGAGAAACAGGCATTACCTTGCACATTCAGTTGTAACTGACAGCTGCTGATATATAACTGACAGCAACTGGTATATTTCAGTTCTGACAAAATATTGTCATAACTGGAAGGGATCACAGAAAGAAGAAAATGGTGAGCTTATGAGAGGAACTGATGGCGAGGTTAGTATGTAATATTCATTTGCAGATACGTCATGTGTTTATTTTAAATAATTTTACTCGCTTCATGTTCCCTTTAAGCAACCTGTCAGGGTCTATGGCTAAAAGTATAAGACATCCAAATAGAAGTGCTTCTGATTACATTTCAGGAGAAAGGTAATTTGTTATGACAGTTAGATACTGTTAGAGTGGGGGGTCTACCAGTAGAAATACAATTTTGGTATTCAAAGTATGCAGATTTTCACAAAACTGATTTTCAGCAAAATGAAATACAATTAAAATTAAATGGAGAACTGGCTCTCTATAGGTCTTCTTAAATATTCTACTTCATCTAGTACTTATCTTATTTCCTGTAAATTAACCACCTGTTAATTTATTTTAGCATACAAATAATCTAATGTTTAGGCATATTAATGTCCGGGAGATCGGACATGTCGGAAATAATCTATCGAGCCATCTTAATGGCTCAAAATCAGCCGTGTATTCCCAGCATAAAAGGGCTTAACAAACTGCAATGCCAGATGCATATTGTGCCTCTAAAAGGGGAAACCACCTTTTCATTGTAGTGTGCCTATTGTAAGTCATTAACCACTTGACACTTAACCAGAAAAAAAAAAAGTGTATGTCCCTTTTGGTAATTGGGACTGGCTACAGTGTAGCTGAGTGCCCAGGAGATAGTTTGGGAGGGCGAAAATAGCAGTGGGCACTTGGATATAGTATAGGCGAGTGTTGGGGGTGCGGGGTGGTTTGTATTAGGCATAGGTAGGAGTGGTTAGTGTTGGGCATAGGTAGGGGGGAGGTTAGTGTCAGGCACAGGTTTTGGGAGGTTAGTGTTAGGCATAGGCTCGGAGTTAATGTTAGGTGTAGGAAGGGGAGGATTCATGTAAAGATTTGTTTAGGATAGGGAAGCTGTTAGTAGAATATCAGTACCATTACCTATATTCTTCTACTATTGGCAACATCACGTACCCAAATTAAAGGGGCCCCTGTTAAATCTACGCTGGAGAGGGGAGACTGCCAATCCACTGTCGTGTTTTTCTGTTTACCACTTTATCCACCACTACAGTATATCTACGTCCTCTGTGACTTCATCTAAGCCACGAGTCAGTAGATATGCGTCTTGTAGCAGAAGCAGTGCTGTGCAGGATTGGCCTTGCTCCTGTGCACATTTCTGGCACTATCTGATGCAGCACTAATTGGTGAACGGGAATATATATTTCCTGAGCTAATGAAATTGATTTTTACCATTAAAAATACTTTTATTTTCTCAGTTCATAGTGAAAAATACACTCTGTAGCATTATTTCAGAATCAATTATCTTCACCATAAATTGTGACAGAAACATAATCTAAGTTTTGTGATAAGCGGTAAGAATATCTAAACAACATTTGTGTTTTTTATCTACAGTAGCATTTTTTATTTTTAAACTGGAATTGGTAAAACTGAGAAATAATGTATTTTTTCTATTTTTTTTTCTTTGTTTTCCCATTAAAATTCATAGAACACAAAATTGTTTGAGGGATAAAATGCCATACAATGAAAGCCTAGTTTGTCTTGAAAAAAATATATATATTTTTCATTTCTGTGTCATAAGTAGGGATAAAGTTATTTCTGATTAAATAAGGACATAGCTAAACTGTCAAAACTGCTCTGGTCCATAAGTGGGAAACAAGGTCTGGATAAAGGACACTCGGGATGGGAGGATATGGAGCTCCCATATTTGTACGCTTTTACACAATAATAGTTGCCTGGCAGTTCTGCTGGTCTTCCATGCATCAGCAGTGTCTGAATCACACACCTGAAACTAGATTGTGGCTAATCCAGTCAAACATCTGATCTGCATGCTTGCTCAGGGTCTGTGGCTAAAAGTATTAGAGGCAGATAATCAGCAGGACAGCTAGGCAATGTGCATTGTTTAAAGGGAAGTAAATATGGCAGCCTCCATATCCCTCTCATTTCAGGTGTCCTTTAAAATCACATTTTATACAATAAATTTGCAGAATGTTGTAAAATGGTACCATCATTCTCTTGAGACAAGAGAGCCTTGATCAAACACAGCTTTCCCCAAGCCTGCTATATAATATCTTTCAGACACGTAATTTCAGAGTTGATATGTATCGTCATACATCTCTCTGTTGGTAGATGATGCCATAATAGTTTTAAACTAGACAGCTTCTGCTTTGCATTAAGACCCTCCATTGACAAAGAGATATTACTTTCTTGGAAGGAGTTTTGATATGGTGAAAGAAAAGTGTTGCAAGTGACTTATGGGTAACGTCTACAGTTTGGTTGGTACTCTGCCATACTCTAAAAGTGTCTGCTGAGCTGAGCTCATGGCTTGGAGAGTGTACCTGTCTCCTTGTTTTAAAAGGAATGTAGGATATATGATTGTAGGCTGAAACAGTTATGCTGAAAGTCTTGTGCACGGTTAACATTAAATAATAAATAATAGGAAACGTCTATCTGCATCGAAATTCATTTTAGTTGAAACTATGAGGAAAATTTGTCCAAACTGACTCTAGTACATTGTAAGGGTTTTAGCAAAGCACATTTTTGGGAATCCTTTTAACCCCTTTGTTACTGTCGAACTGTAAGTTAACATAAAGCTACACATTTACTTGGACGTGGTGCACCAATTACAGTCAGGCTTCTGCCCTTTTCATTCCATAGAGATAGCTTTTAACTAAGCAACCAATTACTTGCTCACTAATCTAAAGGTTTCAAAAGTGTCCCATTCTTCTTGATAACACTTTAGTTTTTAACACAATAAATGATCCTCTTTTTTTCCAGTCCTTTAAACTCTGGGCATTTAGGGTTTCATTCTCCCTTTGTTTTCCTCCCACCTCATGGATAGAACCAACAGAGTTTCATTCCAACACCACCTCCTACCCATGCCCACTCCCTGTTGGGGTACCTGAAGGCTCACTTGTTGGACCCCTTTTCTTTTCTATCTATACTTATGTTCTGCATCATTTTATACATTTGTCTGCAATGTGTCAGCTGTTATCTGTCCTGTTTTGCTATTCAATAAAGTGGAAGCTTTTATTGGAACCATTGGAGAGTTACAGACTTTTTTTCCTTCCATTGCTTGCAACTATTAAAATGGTCAGAGATTTAAGCTATTTCCTCCTTTATGTACTCTATCATTCTGAAACTCAATATGGATGAAACAAAAATCTTTGGCTCAACGCTCTTGTTCAAATCTCACATTGACAAACTAACCAGAACCTCTTGTCTCAATTTAACCACTTCCCGACCGCCCACTACACAGGGGCGGCGGGGAAGTGGAGCCCTGCAGGACGGCCTCACCCACAGAGGCGGCGGTCCATTTAAGGGCATGGGCGGAGCGATCGCGTCATCCGTGACGCGATCCTCCGCCGGCGCCTGTCACCGCTCGCTCGCCGCAACATCCCGCCGGCTATACGGAAGCGCCGGCGGGATGTTAACCCCGCGATCGCCGCATACAAAGTGTATAATACACTTTGTAATGTTTACAAAGTGTATTATACAGGCTGCCTCCTGCCCTGGTGGTCCCAGTGTCCGAGGGACCACCAGGGCAGGCTGCAGCCACCCTAGTCTGCACCCAAACACACTGATTTCTCCCCCCCCTGCCCCAGATCGCCCACAGCACCCATCAGACCCCCCCCCCTGCCCACCCCCCAGACCCCTGTTTGCACCCAATCACCCCCCTAATCACCCATCAATCACTCCCTGTCACTATCTGTCAACGCTATTTTTTTTTTATCCCCCCCCTGCTCCCTGCCCCCTCCTGATCACCCCCCACCCCTCAGATTCTCCCCAGACCCCCCCCCCCCAGACCACCCCCCCCTGTTTACTGTATGCATCTATCCCCCTGATCACCTGTCAATCACCTGTCAATCACCCGTCAATCACCCATCAATCACCCGTCAATCACCCCCTGTCACTGCCACCCATCAATCAGCCCCTAACCTGCCCCTTGCGGGCAATCTGATCACCCCCCCACACCAATAGATCGCCCACAGATCCGACATCAGATCACCTCCCAAATCCATTGTTTACATCTATTCTCTCCTCTAAACACCCACTAATTACCCATCAATCACCCCCTATCACCACTTGTCACTTTTACCTATCAGATCAGACCCTAATCTGCCCCTTGCGGGCACCCAATCACCCGCCCACACGCTCAGATTGCCCTCTGACCCCCCCTTATCAATTCACCAGTGCATTAATTACATCTGTTCTTCCCTGTAATAACCCACTGATCACCTGTCAATCACCTGCCAATCACCTATCACCCATCAATCACCCCCTGTCACCCCCTGTCACTGCCACCCATCAATCAGCCCCTAACCTGCCCCTTGCGGGCAATCTGATCACCCACCCACACCATTAGATCGCCCGCAAACCCGCCGTCAGATTACCTCCCAAATGTATCGTTTACATCTGTTATCTTCTCTAAACACCCACTAATTACCCATCAATCACCCCCTATCACCACCTGTCACTGTTACCTATCAGATCAGACCCTAATCTGCCCCTTGCGGGCACCCAATCACCCGCCCACACGCTCAGATTGCCCTCTGACCCCCCCTTATCAATTCACCAGTGCATTAATTACATCTGTTCTTCCCTGTAATAACCCACTGATCACCTGTCAATCACCTGCCAATCACCTATCACCCATCAATCACCCCCTGTCACCCCCTGTCACTGCCACCCATCAATCAGCCCCTAACCTGCCCCTTGCGGGCAATCTGATCACCCACCCACACCATTAGATCGCCCGCAAACCCGCCGTCAGATTACCTCCCAAATGTATCGTTTACATCTGTTATCTTCTCTAAACACCCACTAATTACCCATCAATCACCCCCTATCACCACCTGTCACTGTTACCTATCAGATCAGACCCTAATCTGCCCCTTGCGGGCACCCAATCACCCGCCCACACGCTCAGATTGCCCTCAGACCCCCCCCCCTTATCAATTCGCCAGTGCATTAATTACATCTGTCCTTCCCTGTAATAACCCACTGATCACCTGTCAATCACCTGCCAATCACCTATCACCCATCAATCACCCCCTGTCACTGCCACCCAACAATCAGCCCCTAACCTGCCCCTTGCGGGCAATCTGATCACCCACCCACACCAATAGATCGCCCGCAGATCCGACATCAGATCACCACCCAAGCGCAGTGTTTCCATCTATTCTCTCCTCTAAACACCCACTAATTACCCATCAATCACCCATCAATGACTCCCTATCACCACCTGTCACTGTTACCTATCAGATCAGACCCTAATCTGCCCCTTGCGGGCACCCAATCGACCGCCTACACGCTCAGATTGCCCTCAGACCCCCCCTTATCAATTCGCCAGTGCAATATTTACATCTGTTCTCCCCTGTAATAACCCACTGATTACCTGTCAATCACCTATCAATCACCCATCAATCACCCCCTGTCACTGCCACCCATCAATCACCCCCTGTCACTGCCACCCATCAATCACCCGCTGTCACTGCCACCCATCAATCAGCCCCTAACCTGCCCCTTGCGGGCAAACTGATCACCCACCCACACCAATAGATCGCCCGCAGATCCGACATCAGATCACCACCCAAGCGCAGTGTTTCCATCTATTCTCTACCCTAAACACCCACTAATTACCCATCAATCACCCCCTGTCACTGCTACCTATCAGATTAGACCCCTATCTGCCCCTAGGGCACTCAATCACCCGCCCACACCCTCAGAATGCCCTCAGACCCCAGCCCTGATCACCTCGCCAGTGCATTGCTTGCATCCATTCCCCCCTCTAATCACACCTTGAGACACCCATCAATCACCTCCTGTCACCCCCTAGCACACCTACCCATCAGATCAGGCCCCAATTTGCCCCGTGTGGGCTCCTGATCACTCGGCCAAACCCTCAGACCCCCTTCCGATCACCTCCCCAGTGCATGGATTGCATCTATTTTCCCCTCTAACCACCCCCTGAGACACCCATCAATCACCTCCTGTCACCCCCCTAGCACTCCTATCCATCAGATCAGGCCCAATACAACCTGTCATCTAAAAGGCCACCCTGCTTATGACCGGTTCCACAAAATTCGCCCCCTCATAGACCACCTGTCATCAAAATTTGCAGATGCTTATACCCCTGAACAGTCATTTTGAGACATTTGGTTTCCAGACTACTCACGGTTTTGGGCCTGTAAAATGCCAGGGCGGTATAGGAACCCCACAAGTGACCCCATTTTAGAAAAAAAAGACACCCCAAGGTATTATGTTAGGTGTATGACGAGTTCATAGAAGATTTAATTTTTTGTCAAAAGTTAGCGGAAATTAATTTTTATTGGTTTTTTTTCACAAAGTGTCATTTTTCACTAACTTGTGACAAAAAATAAAATCTTCTATGAACTCGCCATACACCTAACGGAATACCTTGGGGTGTCTTCTTTCTAAAATGGGGTCACTTGTGGGGTTCCTATACTGCCCTGGCATTTTAGGGGCCCTAAACCGCGAGGAGTAGTCTAGAAAACAAATGCTTCAAAATGACCTGTGAATAGGACGTTGGGCCCCTTAGCGCACCTAGGCTGCAAAAAAGTGTCACACATGTGGTACCGCCGTACTCAGGAAAAGTAGTATTATGTGTTTTGGGGTGTATTTTTACACATACCCATGCTGGGTGGGAGAAATTTCTATGTAAATGGACAATTGTGTGTAAAAAAATCAAACAATTGTCATTTACAGAGATATTTCTCCCACTTAGCATGGGTATGTGTAAAAATACACCCCAAAACGCATTATACTACTTCTCCTGAGTACAGCGGTACCACATGTGTGGCACTTTTTTACACCCTAAGTACGCTAAGGGGCCCAAAGTCCAATGAGTACCTTTAGGATTTCACAGGTCATTTTGCGACATTTGGTTTCAAGACTACTCCTCACGGTTTAGGGCCCCTAAAATGCCAGGGCAGTATAGGAACCCCACAAATGACCCCATTCTAGAAAGAAGACACCCAAAGGTATTCCGTACGGAGTATGGTGAGTTCATAGAAGATTTTATTTTTTGTCACAAGTTAGCGGAAAATGACACTTTGTGAAAAAAAACTATTAAAATCAATTTCCGCTAACTTGTGACAAAAAAATAAAAACTTCTATGAACTCACCATACTCCTAACGGAATACCTTGGGGTGTCTTCTTTCTAAAATGGGGTCATTAGTGGGGTTCCTATACTGCCCTGGCATTTTAGGGGCCCTAAACCGTGAGGAGTAGTCTTGAAACAAAAATGACCTGTGAAATCCTAAAGGTACTCATTGGACTTTGGGCCCCTTAGTGCAGTTAGGGTGCAAAAAAGTGCCACACATGTGGTATCGCCGTGCTCGGGAGAAGTAGTACAATGTGTTTTGTGGTGTATTTTTACACATACCCATGCTGGGTGGGAGAAATACCTCTGTAAATGACAATCTTTTGATTTTTTTACACACAATTGTCCATTTACAGAGGTATTTCTCCCACCCAGCATGGGTATGTGTAAAAATACACCCCAAAACACATTGTACTACTTCTCCCGAGTATGGCAATACCACATGTGTGGCACTTTTTTGCACCCTAACTGCGCTAAAGGGCCCAAAGTCCAATGAGTACCTTTAGGATTTCACAGGTCATTTTGAGAAATTTCGTTTCAAGACTACTCCTCACGGTTTAGGGCCCCTAAAATGCCAGGGCAGTATAGGAACCCCACAAATGACCCCATTTTAGAAAGAAGACACCCCAAGGTATTCCGTTAGGAGTATGGTGAGTTCATAGAAGATTTTATTTTTTGTCAAAAGTTAGCGGAAATTGATTTTAATTGTGTTTTTTCACAAAGTGTCATTTTCCGCTAACTTGTGACAAAAAATAAAATCTTCTATAAACTCGCCATACTACTAACGGAATACCTTGGGGTGTCTTCTTTCTAAAATGGGGTCATTTGTGGGGTTCCTATACTGCCCTGGCATTTTAGGGGCCCTAAACCGTGAGGAGTAGTCTTGAAACGAAATTTCTCAAAATGACCTGTGAAATCCTAAAGGTACTCATTGGACTTTGGGCCCTTTAGCGCAGTTAGGGTGCAAAAAAGTGCCACACATGTGGTATCGCCGTACTCAGGAGAAGTAGTATAATGTGTTTTGTGGTGTATTTTTACACATACCCATGCTGAGTGGGAGAAATATCTCTGTAAATGGACAATTGTGTGTAAAAAAAAATTAACAAATTGTCATTTACAGAGATATTTCTCCCACCCAGCATGGGTATGTGTAAAAATACACCCCAAAACACATTATACTACTTCTCCTGAGTACGGCAATACCACATGTGTGGCACTTTTTTGCAGCCTAACTGCGCTAAGGGGTCCAAAGTCCAATGAGCACCTTTAGGCTTTACAGGGGTGCTTACAATTTAGCACCCCCCAAAATGTCAGGACAGTAAACACACCCCACAAATGATCCCATTTTGGAAAGTAGACCCTTCAAGGTATTCAGAGAGGGGCATGGTGAGTCCGTGGCAGATTTCATTTTTTTTTGTCGCAAGTTAGAAGAAATGGAAACTTTTTTTTTTTTTTTTTTCTCACAAAGTGTCATTTTCCGCTTACTTGTGACAAAAAATAATATCTTCTATGAACTCACTATGCCTCTCAGTGAATACTTTGGGATGTCTTCTTTCCAAAATGGGGTCATTTGGGGGGTATTTATACTATCCTGGAATTCTAGCCCCTCATGAAACATGACAGGGGGTCAGAAAAGTCAGAGATGCTTGAAAATGGGAAAATTCACTTTTGGCACCATAGTTTGTAAACGCTATAACTTTTACCCAAACCAATAAATATACACTGAATGGGTTTTTTTTAATCAAAAACATGTTTGTCCACATTTTTCGCGCTGCATGTATACAGAAATTTTACTTTATTTGAAAAATGTCAGCACAGAAAGTTAAAAAAATCATTTTTTTGCCAAAATTCATGTCTTTTTTGATGAATATAATAAAAAGTAAAAATCGCAGGAGCAATCAAATAGCATCAAAAGAAAGCTTTATTAGTGACAAGAAAAGGAGCCAAAATTCATTTAGGTGGTAGGTTGTATGAGCGAGCAATAAACCGTGAAAGCTGCAGTGGTCTGAATGGAAAAAAAGTGGCCGGTCCTTAAGGGGTAGAAAGCCCTAGGTCCTCAAGTGGTTAAAGATCATCTCCTGCGTTTGCCTCTTCTTTACTCTGGATACAACTAAGCAGTCAGCCCTTTTCTATGGCCTGCCTGCTACCTGCCACCATGAACTCTGCATACCTCATTCACTTTTTGTTACTCCAACCTTATTATTGAATTAACTTTATTTTGAGAGATCTAGGCCCTTATTCGGTCCACTTTCTCTCCTAAGTTTTCTCCTAGGAGACAATTTTTCATCTTCTGTTTAAAATAACTTCAGCACTCTGCAGTTAAAAATGTACCAAAAAGTAGGTGGAAAAGTACTTTCAAAATAAAAAAGTACTTTCAAAAGTGTGAAAATATCACTTAGGAGAAAAAGTGAATTGAATTAGTGCCCCTAAGTCTTATTTACAAGCCCTTTTACGGTCTGGCTCATCCTTACATAACTGCACGTATCTCCAGATCTTATCTTATTCAACCTCCTCGTTGCTATCAATAGTCTTCTCTCGTCTTTTCTAGGCACCTCTTCTCTTTCTTGCATACAGGACTTCTGTTGAATTCCCTTTCACAACTTGTTCAGCACTCACCCACTCACCATCTTGAAAGCACACCTGAAATGAGAGGAATTTGGAGGCTGGCAATTTTTTTTTTACTTTTAAACAATGCAAATTGAACCAAAAAACAACAATTATTGCAGGATATCAACCTAAAAAAATTCCAATTCTGTCTCACCTATCAAATTACATATGACAATTAAAAAATACTATAGGGAGTCTGAATTATGCTGAATTGTATAACAAATTTATTAACTGCCTATTAAATACACCAACATGTAAACAATGCAAATTGCCTGGTTGTCCTGCTGATTCTCTGCCTCTAATGATTTTACCTATGGACCCTGAAAAAGCATGCAGATCAAGGTGCTCTTGTTGAAGTCTGATTAGATTAGCTACTGTCTTGTTTCAGGTGTGTGATCTAGAAATTACTGCTGCCAAAGAGATCAGCAGGACAGCCACAAAAGGAAATTAATAAGGCAGCCACCATATCCCTCTCACTTCAGGTTCCTTTTAAGTGCATTCTAAAAACTCACCTCTTTAGGCAAGCATATAATCTTACCTAGGACCCTAATCCATCAGAGACTGCCAAACGACCACTTTGAACACAGCCTACCTTTATCTATCTCTTAACTCCTTATGCTAGGTACGCACGATACAATCTCCTGGCAGATTTACCTGCCAGATTGATTTTTTTCCAACATGTCCGATCTGAATTTCCATAAAAGTGAACAGAAATCGATTGGAAAAACGATCGGAAAATCAATCAAAATTCAGATCGGACATGTTTGAAAAAATCGATCTAGCAGGTAAATCTGCAAGAAAATTGTATTGTGTGTGCCTAGCATTAGATTTTAAGCCCAAGAGGGCAGGTCTATCTCTCCTAGTGTGTTCCAGTACTTGAAGCCAGAGGAATTTCACAGCAGTGGTAGGTTTTTTTTCCCCCTTTTTTATTGGTGGAGTTGGTGGTTGCCTCAAATTTTGGGAAGTGGGAATTTTAAACAATGATCATGAGATGTACTATGCTGTATTTATTTCTACAGGTTCTCTGCTTTCAGGAAATATACAACATTGAGAATTGAATAAATGTTAAAGGAAAGGTTCAGGGAGGGTGGGTAAAAAATAAAAATCAAATTCCACTTACCTGGGGCTTCCTCCAGCCCGTGGCAGGCAGGAGGTGCCCTCGCCGCCGCTCCGCAGGCTCCCGGTGGCCGACCCGACCTGGCCTGGCCGGCTGCCAGGTCAGGCTCTTCTGCGCTCCAAGGCCCGGAACTTCTGCGTCCCACGCCGGCGCTCTGACGTCATCGGACGTCCTCCGGGCTCTACTGCACATGCGCAGTAGTTCTGCGCCTGCGCAGTAGAGCCCGGAGGACGTCCGATGACGTCAGAGCGCCGGCGTGGGACGCAGAAGTTCCGGGCCTTGGAGCGCAGAAGAGCCCGACCTGGCAGCCGGCCTGGCCAGGTCGGGTCGGCCACCGGAGACCACCGGGAGCCTGCGGAGCGGCGGCGAGGGCACCTCCTGCCTGCCACGGGCTGGAGGAAGCCCCAGGTAAGTGGAATTTGATTTTTATTTTTTACCCACCCTCCCTGAACCTTCCCTTTAAAGCGGGAGTGTCACCATAAAAATCAAACTTCAACAGCAACTGGCCTGAGTGTATTACCGGTAAGTGATAAAGATGCTAATCCTGCATTCACAACCTTTTCTGCTGTTATGATTTGGAGTTATCACATACTTTAGGAGCATTAGCCCTTTAATAGTCTGTGCCAAACAGTTGTGTGCTGGGGGTTCTTTTTATCTATAATCTATTCCTCCTCCTCCCTTTATTTCCCTGCCAGCTGCTTATCTGAAACCTGATCCCCGTGTTTACAAGCAAGGCTGAGGTGACTCAGTGATTGGAGGAGAAAAGAAAAAAAAGTAAAGGGCAGAAATGACATCACTAGGTAGCCTAAACTGTGGGCAAAAGACATGGCCCCCACCAGGAATAGAATTCTCTGTATTTACTATATAACATTCACTGAAATCAAAACTTGGACAGTACAATACATGTGTTATGCAAGTAGATCAAGTATTTATCTACTTATATATGTGTTTTTTTTCCCTGGCATAGTATGGCTAATCCTACTGCTTTAAATCTGTTGTACGTGTTATACTGTTGCATATGAAAAATCAGCTTCGCCACCAGAAGTGCTATTTGAGAGCTTGGCAACATTAAGGGTTAAAGGTAAGATGTTGACATTTTGATGCCATATGCCTGTAAGGTAGAACTATTTAGTTGAATACTACTATCTCTTACTCCTATCTCAGTCAGATGTACAATTCACATGTTGCTTATAACAATCTGACTCTGAAGTGGAAAGGTAATACTTCCATTATGCAGCCCTTTTCACGCTTGTGAAGTCTGATTATTCACAGCTCTGCACCTACATGTTCATGTGGAAGAATTAACATCAATATATTTGTGGTGAACTCCTAGCACAGAGCCATACTGACTGATAACATCAAATATTAGAAATTCTCCATGCCTCTGGCTATAGTTCTTGAAGAGAAGCTTTCAACGTATGAGTGACATGTAAAATTGTATTAAAGACAAGTTCTTCACGTAGTTCCGTTGCAGTTACAGAAATATTAGAGACAAACTTCAGACAAAACTTTGATTTTAGTTTTGAATAGATTTTAGTTTTAGACTAAAAGAATCTTAGAAATGTAAAAATAAATCCTTTTTTCATAGAGTTAGACTCCTGTTGGATGTTGCTGTTCCCCTGCACTTCCTCTTCTGGTGACAACCAGAAGCCACTGGAACAGGATGTGACTCATCCTCACTTCCTGCCCTGCTGACATCCAAAACTCACACTAGGTCAGTCAGAACATGATATCACATATAGGCCCGTATGCAATTTATTTTTTCTCTGGAGTTTTCTCCGAAGTGATATTTGCACAACTTGTCAAATGCCTTTTAAACCTTCAGCAAGCAAGAAAATACTCCAAATAATGTTGACAGTACCTTTTCGCCTTCTTTTTTTCCTAGGTAATATATTCACAACTTATCAATAAATTCCTTTTAAACCACCAGCAAGCAAGAACATTTGCAGTTGCAGAGTGCTATATTATTTTAACCAGAAGATAAAAAATTAAAACATTATGCTTGTTATTTTTTTTTTTTATTAAGAAAGAGACATATATTTCTATGTAGCCACCTGAACCTGTTTCTTTCAGTACTGGTGTGCCCTCCTAGGACAGGAGAAGTGGTCCTGCACATTGTACTTGTACCCATTCCTTCTTCAGCTTCAGCTTCAACTTGTTGGCTTTCCTCACATTAAGGTGAGGACTTGGCCATTGCAAAACAATACTCCTTTTTTGCTAGTGCGTTGGATCTCTCAGCTTACTGCATAACCGAGTTTCTCTTGAGCTCAGTTAATAGACAGATGCCATGACACTTTCCTGCAGAATTCCTGGGCACAATACATTTATTTATTATTTATTTATTTAAGTATTTATATAGCGCCAACATATTATGCAGCGCTGTACAGAGTATATATTGTCTTGTCACTAACTGTTCCTCAGAGGGGCTCACAATCTAGTCCCTATCATAGTCATATGTCTATGCATGTATTGTGTAGTGCATGTATCATAGTCTAGGGCCAATTTAGGGGGAAGCCAATGAACTTATCTGTATGTTTTTGGAATGTCGGAGGAAACTGGCGTGCCCAGAGGAAACCCACGCAGACACGGGGAGAACATACAAACTCCTTGCAGATGTCGACCTTGCTGGGATTCGAACCGGGAACCCAGTGTTGCAAGGCAAGAGGCAACAAAGCAGGCCCAAACCATGATACTGCCACCACTATGTTTCACAGTGGAACAGATTTATCAAAACTGCTACTAGGAAAACTGGAGCAGAACTGGTGCACAAATGAAATAGATGCGCAGATCAAGGATTCCCATTGGTTGCTATGTTCTGCAACTGTTTTGCACCAAATTTGTTCCAGTTTCCTTGCACTGACTTTGATACATCTGCTCCATACTTCTTTTGTTTGAAGTAATTGTTTGCATTTTAAAATATCTAAAGCCTGGTACACACCATGCAATTTCCCATCAAATAGATGGGTCGAATCGATAATTTCCAACAGGTCCGATCTGATTTCCGATAATTTTTCGAATTGATTTGCATATAAGTGATCAGAATATCGATCAGAAATGATCAGAAATCCGATCGCATCTGTCGGAAATTATTGACCCATGTATGTGGTGGCTGGATAGTGTAATGGTTAAGGGCTCTGCCTCTGACACAGGAGACCAGGGTTCGAATCTCGGCTCTGGCTGTTCAGTAAGCCAGCACCTATTCAGTAAGGAGTTCTTTGGGTGAGACTCCCTAACACTGCCTACTGAGTGCGCTCTAGTGGCTGCCTCATAAGCGCTTTGAGTCCGACAGGAGAAAAGCGCTATACAAAAAAGGAATTATTATTATGTGATGGGAAATTGCATGGCGTATACCAGGCATAACGCTCTTTTGCTTAAATATAAAAAGATTCTACAGTGTCTTTTTTACTGTTACTGTCCACGGAACATATAGCCATAGCATTGCATTGAATCAAGGAGAACTACTACTGTGGTTCGATTGATGCTCGATAGATTTCTGCTGAAATCTATTCACATTCAGTTTGCCTTGTCGTTCGGGAAGGCCTCGGAAGTAGGGTAAAAAAAAGCTTTCCTAAACTTTTAAATGTAAAAAAAGAGGTAAAATTTAAAGTTTTTTTTATTAATGAGGCAGATTCTTAGAATGCATTTTAATGTGCTATTGAGTTTCCCTGGGTGCTAAAAATGGTGCTCGGTTTACTTTAAGGCTGAGTTTCCATTCGGTTGCCTTGCCAATTTTTAATTCAGCCACGGCAACCGTGCTGATGCAGGATTCAGATGTGATGTGAAAAAAAAATGAGGAGGAGGCGTCCACATGCAAGTTCAGGAGCAGCCTTTTGATTTCAATGGACTGTAATTCCACATCTGCATTTATGTGCAGGGAAATGGATGGTAATCGCTCAAATGGAAACTCAGCCTTATACTTCTGCTACACACAAATGTGTAACTTTGTATGGTTTTGCATAGACAGTACATGAACAGGTATGCTTTTTGGATTTGCTTGTTTATTGGATTATAAACACATTCTAAAAGGGAATTTAAACTGACCCCCCCAAAAAGAGTATCACTTTCCTGGGGCTTTTACCAGCCCTCTTGTAGCCTCCCAGTGCCCGCGACAGGACAAACCGATTCTCTGGTCCCTCCCACCAACTTAGATTAGTTTTTGCAGGAGATGGCCGTGCGCATACTCAATGACGCTCCCAGCGGTGGGAGCATGATCACGTACATGCGTGGCCAGGGCCACACAGGCGCAGTGGCCATCAACTGGCCAGTCGACCAAAACGAAACTGACTTGCTGCGGGGGGCCAGAGGGTGCGGGCAGAGGGCGGCTGCAGGGGGCTAGTAGGAGCCTCAGGTAAGAGAAACTTTTTGGGTGGGTCAGTTTAGGTTCCCCCTTATCTGTGACTAATCACAAGTTGTAATTTGATCTCTCAATTGTGTCTTTTGGCTGCCGTGTGTGGGGGGGTGTCCTAACACCCTATAAAAAAGGCGCAGGAAACAAAAACGGGAGCCCAGTAGTGCAATATGTCAGTTATAGATATTGTGGAACAATTGAAAGTAAAAGACCACTCACAAAAAAGGGTTGCATGGGGCAACCGACCACAAGAAGCAGGTGGAGATCAACAAACCCGACTCCACTCGGGGTGGTTCACGATGGACCTCGATATGGATGCTCTCTTGGTGAAAAAAGGTACAGATGTCTACCCTGGTAGGCACCAGGGGTGTTCTGTCACCACCCCTCGTACAACAGCTGTACGGGGGTATATACTATGCACATAAGGGGGAAGAGGCGCCCAGGTTGGATAAAAGCTTCTAAAAACAGTTTAAAACGAAAAAGAAATGAGGTATCTTACCTCAATGATGAAATCCTTGTAATTATACAACAGATTTTTATTTAACACAGGCAACGCATTTCACAGGTCTGAGCCCGCTTCCTCAGGCCAATAAGAGTGCCAAATGACAATTACTAATCGGCGTGGGGAGACACGTTTTTAGAAGCTTTTATCCAACCTGGGCGCCTCTTCCCCCTTATGTGCATTTTGGCTGTCATGGCAGAGCAGCTAATTGGTAAACACATGATGTTAACATGTCTGCTTCCATGAAAGCAGAAAGTAGACACGCTACAGATTTATTGCTGGATTTGCTTTAGCTCTAACCAAGAAATGTTCTTCTTTAATGGTTAATATGTTGTTTCTTATCTTTTCCAGCAGAGAGGAAGTTCTAAATTCAGGTCCGCTTTCAATTATATTACATATATCTTTATATACGGTAAGTACAGCAGTGCTAGAAAGTGAGTCTTTAACCTCCCTGCCGTTATAAAAAAATGCTGCGCACGGCAGGGAGGGTGTTTTTTCGCATTATTTTTTTTTTTTTAGCATGTAGCTAGCCTAGCGCTAGCTACATGCTTCCCCCCTCCCTGCGGCGTCCCCCCGAATGCGCCGATCGCCGCCGGCGCATATACCCATCCGGAAATCCCGTTCTGAACGGGATTTCCAGGAGGGCTTCCCCCGTCGCCATGGCGACGGGCGCGATGACGTCACCGACGTCATCGACGTCGTGACGTCAGAGGGAGTCCCGAACCACCCCTCGACGCTGCCTGGCACTGATTGGCCAGGCAGCGCACGGGTCTCGGGGGGGGGGGACACCCTCTGTCGCGGCGGGTTGCGGCGAATCGGCGGGGAGCGGCGGCGATCGTAAGTTACACGCAGCTAGCAAAGTGCTAGCTGCGTGTAACAAAAAAAAAATTATGCAAATCGGCCCAGCAGGGCCTGAGGAATCCTCCGCGGCAGGTTACCCCGAGCTGAGCTCGGGATAACCGGCAGGGAGGTTAAAGAGAACCAGAGATGAAGCATCCTCTTGTATTTTACCTTATAAATCAGTGGGAACATGACAGTAAACACCTAATCTACTCTTTGTTTCATTGTTCTCTGTTTAATCTGACTGTTATCACCTCTGATAAGAATCCCCGACTGAGCACTCAGTCTAGCTTTGCTACGGAAAGATTATAGCTGAGTCTGTCTTCTCTGGTGTCTTTTCAAGCCCAAGCCTGCCCCCTTGTGGCTCTGCTATAATGACTCAGCTATAATTATTCCCTACAAAGCCAGATTGAATGCTCAGTCCGGGATTCTTATCACAGCTGATAACA
Source organism: Hyperolius riggenbachi (assembly GCF_040937935.1). Classification (NCBI taxonomy): domain Eukaryota; kingdom Metazoa; phylum Chordata; class Amphibia; order Anura; family Hyperoliidae; genus Hyperolius; species Hyperolius riggenbachi. The sequence goes on from NC_090651.1 coordinate 245,031,623, forward strand.
GACACTTTTAGCAGTGAGGATGAAACAGAGAGCATGGTAAGTGTTTTCTCTAATGTTCTTACTGATATATATGGTAAAATACACAAGGGTGCTTCGTCTCTGGTTCCCTTTAAAGCACCACCACAAATGCAAATAAAATATAACATAACATATGAGTAACTTCTTTTACTGTAAATACATGAGAACGTGTCTTTAATATATGTAGTCCCTGTATGATTGGCTTATAGAAGTGAGAATGCTGAGCAAGGGCTGGCTGTGATGGGAAGAGGCAAGTCACAGATGACTGTAAATAGAACTATGTGTCAGGGATTAGTGAGGTAGTGTGTATGTGTCAATTTTCCAAGACATAAAGTGGCTTGACTTGTCAGGTTTTGTTCCAGTGTCAGCTTGTAACTTTGGGTCTGTTGATTGATAACTTTCTTTTAACAACTACTGTTACAGCATACACTAGAGAATAGTTACAACCCACACTACAGGATTGAATGAGGCTAACAGGAAAGCCTACCTATCAGTCTATCTTTCAGAAACAGCTGGAACTTATTGCTGCCTCCTTCTATCAACCAGCATGTACATCTATGTGTTTTATCTAGCGATGGTAGAGAAGGCCTGTAACCAGTTGGATCTCTTGCACCAGCAGTACTGATCAACTAAGATCTGTGGATACGTATACAACCATTTCTACATTCATGGAGAAATAATTTCCTAATTCTCCTAAAATGACTAAACCAGATTAAGCACACTACCCCACAAATAAAGTAGCTACCAACTGAACCTAACACAGCAAAGAGTATATTGAGTGGAGAATGTTTGTTTGTTGCATGTTCTGAAGTAAGCAAAAACTACACCTGGTCTCCCAGAGTGCTGTGGGAGGAGAAGGCTTTGTGACATCATAGCCTAGGCTAAACATCACTGAGAGGGCGGGATTACATACCAATGTACAGCAATATATTGCTATAGGAGCATTTCTGATGCTGAAAACAAGATAATTAACATACCATTGTGTATCCTGAATAATGTCTTACATTCTACTATTCAGTAGCTCACAAATGTGAATACACTTCTCACATTTTTGTAAATCTTTTATTATATCTTTTCATAGGACAACACTGAAGATGTGACATTTTGATACAATGTAAAGTAGTCAAAGGACAGTTTATATAAAAGTGTAAATTTGCTGTCCCAGCAAAGTAACTCAACACACAGTCTAAACCACTGGCAACAAAAGTGAGTACACCCCTAAGTGAAGAATGTCAAAATTGTGCCCAAAGTGTCAATACAGTCCACAATAGAGTCAGCACCATCAGCGATAAAGTCAACTCTGAGCTGCTTTAGCAGCCAGCTTGATGAATCAACCCCCTTATTCTCATGATTCAGCTGCTGAATAATGTCTTTTTAATTAACGTCAATAAAAGAGCTGATTTTATCGCTGATGGTGTTGACTCTATTGTGGACTGCATTGTGAAGTGCCTGTGTGTGCTAAGACACTCTTGAGTCATAGCACATCTAGCTTTTCCCTCCTTGAGTGCTCACTCAACACATGATTGGACCCAAAGTGTCAATATTATGTGTGGCCACCATTATTTTCCAGCACTGCCTTAACTCTTTTGGGCATGGAGTTCACTAGAGCATCATGGGTTGTTACTAGAATCCTCTTCTATCCCTCCTTGAGCTGGTGTATGTTAGGGACCTTGCTCTCCTCCACTCTATGTTTGAGGATGCCCCATCAAAGCTTAATGTCATATCAGACATGCTTGACACCATGTCAGACATGCTTGACAGCATCTGTGCAAAATAAGTTTTTCTTGGTCTCATGAGATCACAGGACATGGTTCCATAATCCATCCTTAGTCTGCTAGTCTTCAACAAATGGTTTTCTGGCTTTCATGTACAACATGTTTTGAAGAGGCTTCCTTCTGGGATGACAGCCATGCAGACCAATTTGATTTAGTGTGCGGTGTATGGTCTGAGCACGGACAGGCTGACACTCCACCCCTTCAACCTCTGAAGCAATGCTGCCAGCACTCATACATCTATTTGCAAAAGACATCCTCTGGATATTACACTGAGCACGTGCACTCAACTTTTTTGGTCAACCATGATAAGGCCTGTTCTGAGGAGAACCTGTTAAATCGCTGTGTGTGGTCTTAGCCACTGTGCTGCATCTCAGTTTCAGGGTGTTGGCAATCTTCTCACAACCTAGGCCAACTTTATGTAGCGCTACAATTGTTTTTTTAAGATCCTCAGAGAGTTCTCTGTCATGAGGTGTCACGTTGAACTTTAGTTACCAGTAAGAGAGAGTGTGAGAGCGACAACCCCAAATTTAACATACCTACACCTCCATTAACACCTAGAACCTTGCAACACTAATGAGTAAAATGACAAGTTTAGTAATCTGGGGCTTCTACCCCCCCCCCCCCTGCAGCCGCACTGTACCTGCGCTGTACCAAACCAATCCTCCAGCCCCCTCCACGGCTCCGTTTCATTTACCTGCGACTGAGCCAGTCATTGGCTACTGCACCTGTGTCTGCACGCATCCTCGTTTGCATTCCTGCCACCGGGAGCGTCCTGCGAGGGCGAAGTAGAGATTTACTGTAGTTAGAGGCTAGAGTAACACAGAAAAACTAAGAGGGCAGTGAACATGTTCTCACTTCCAAGCCCCATATATGATTATTGGTATGCCCCTAGCAGAGCAGGTAGGTCCTGTTTTATGTGCAACATCCTCTCTTCCATGAAGACTTCTCCATGTGCAGCAACTTAATCCATTACAGTTCCCCTTCTCTATCCACCGCATTCCCTTTATTCTGAGCACTACGTGGCATTTGCATAAATCTGCCGCTGTTATCATGCAGATACTAACAGAAGCAATAATTGCACAGACATATCGAGATTATCTTGGACCACACTCTCAGGCTATTAGTGGGAATACCCACTGTGAGGTCCCATTTGCTGTATGCAAGACTGCTTTGATTATTTGACTTTAGTGCTGCCATAAAGCCAGCTCCAGAATCATTACATTTACCCTCTGCCATCACACCAGCTTTGTTAAGTCTATGCAAAATGATCCACATTATTATTAGAAACAAAAACAAACTCTTTACAATTCTGAAATAAAATAACCTTTTAGTGTCACCTTTGTAAATTTCAGCCATCTACCTCTAGGTGTCTCCTTCGCACCTTGTTAGTCTTTAATTGAATTCCAAGCAGGATTACAGTCACTTTTGGTGTAGTACTGTCTGTGGAACTCTGGGGTCTGTCTATAAAAGGGAGAATATCAGACTTATACCTTTTAATTTGTTTCTACATCATAATTAATATGTTTTCTGAATTTATTAAAAAACTTTTTTTTATAATTGTTCACCAACAGATTCAACACTTCTGAAAAGTTTCAATGAGCATCTGGATGACATATTCCTCCTATGGTACGGTTTATACAGGTTTAGTAACATTCACAACATGTATGCAGTATATGATCAGTTTCATCTGTCTCCCTCAAGTTCAGTTAATTTTCAGTTTAATCACTTCACCTGAAAGGGTTTTTCTCCTTAAACACCTGAGCAATTTTCACATTTCAGCTCTGCGTCCATTCATTTACCAATAGCTTTATCACTACCTATCACACTGAAATAATCTATACGTTGTTTTTTCGGCACATATTAGGCTTTCTTTGGGTGGTGCATGCTTAAAGTATTTTATTTTGTATGCATTTTAAAGTGAATACGAAGAAAAAAAATCATTATTTCTCAGTTTTCAGTTAATATAGTTTTAAAATAAAACATAGTAACCAAGCAGCTTGGGGTGACCCAAACCACTAGGAATGTATAGGGGGATAAAACATGCTACTGTAATTAAAACCCACACTTTTTATCTGTCCATTTGTCCCGGTTATTAGACCATTTAAAGTATGTCCCTAGTACAATGTATTGCAACAATATTCTATTTGGAAATAAATGTGTATTTTTTTCCATTATGTGATTTTGGGTACTCAGTGATACTGATACACCCTCATAGCTTACATATTTTAAAAGCTAAGTCCCTAACGTAACAATTTATGTTTTGTCTTTTCAATTCCGTCATTTTTTATTTTTATTTTTTACAATTATGTTATATGGGATCAGGGAGGGAGCATAATTAATCTATGGGCCTGTTATAGGGATAGGAAATGTATATTTAATTTTTTTATTGTAATTTTTTTTTGGCCACTAGATGTCCCCACACATTTTCCTGTCTGGTTAGAATGCAGCTCAATCTGCATTCCAGCCAACAGAAAATAACAGGGACTGTCATTTTTATGATGGAATGATGATTATGTTGCTCGTTGTAACAGCAATCATTTTAATTTATACACTTAGATTGAGTTTAGGAACATATGTTCCTATTCCCGAATCTGTGCACAACTGCGGGGGACCGTGTGCACACGTGTTCATGCATGCAATGTGTGTGCACAGATAGGGACGAGGATCTACGCCCCTGGGAGCTCAGGTGAGATTTTCAGGGACATAGATCCTTGTCCCGAGGTAGTGGAAGCGGTTGATTTCCATCAATGTCCCAGCTATACTAATAGGGAAAACTGGGGCTGAAATTGTGTTAAATTTGAATTAAAGAGACACATTTGTGCATACTAACCCAAACATTTTCAGCCGATGTCATATTGAACTCAATAGTCCATGCAGCCTATCTCCTTTACATTCTGCTAATTGTTGTGATTGTGTTCTGGTCACAATTTCTACAGATTTGTTTGTTCTTTCTAAATGTTCTCCTTTCAGCCCATTCTGACACTGAGGCCCATATGCAACTAATTTTTTCACCTGATTTATTTCCTTGGAGATAAGTTTCATCTTCTCTGTAATCTAAATTTTCAGCATTTTACAATTGAAAAAGTAAGAGTATTTTCTTGCTTGCTGGTGACTTTTTATGACGAGTTGCAAAAAATATCAACTAGGACAAAACTCAGGAGAAAACATGAATTGCATATGGGCCTGAGTCACTAAGCTAGTAACCTCTCTCCCTTTTAGACAGGGTAGGTTGCCCTTTGGACCTCTAATTAGTTCATTATTACCCATCTCTCTACCCAAAATGGCTATATTTTATAGCTGGTAATCATTGGCCAATAAATAATAATGCTATTCTCCAATCAGACATTCTCTTTTATAAAACTAAGAGATTCCTAGTAATTCCTGCCTAGACATAAATAAATATGCACACGTCTATTATATGACAGTAGTTGGTCAAGTCTTAGAATCCTAGGAACAGACCTGATCTAACTTGTCACAGCTAGGCCTCCAGAAAGGTATTTAAACCATAAAATGCAATTCCTTTCTCTTTTTATCGGGTATCTACAGCATTTCATATATTAATTTCAGTTTTCAAAAACATTTTATTTTTCCTTTTTAAAAAAAAAAATAGATGAAAATATGAAATTTTACACATACATTTTCCATGTTTACCATTTGGATCCAACAGATGGAGCTGGAAGGTAACAGAGCTTGATAGTTCTCCCTCTCTGTTTCATGCCCTGCTGTATGATCATATTACCTGACTGTATTTCCCCAGCTCCATCTGCATGCAGCATTTTTGTGCACGAAATTTAATTTTAGGAGAACTACTGTGACACAGTCAGCTAATGCTATGTTTTGGAACTGAAATGCAAGGATTCTTTGTGAGCTGAGTAGCACTGAGACACCCAGTATTTTTTTTAACATTTCAAGCTTTATTGTCAAGAATCCAGAAAACGAGACACCCAGTATTAAAAATTATTTATACAAACATTTTAAGCAAAAACTAAAGTTTTACTGAGCTCTATAAAAATAACTATAAAAAATGATAAGTGAAATTGCCCTTTTGGAAACCTGACGAATAAAACACTGTGTGTATTTAGAAAGCATTCACTGCTGCTGAAACACTGCCTGTGTCAATTACTAACTACCCAATAAATACAACACTGAATTCTGCTAATGAGTGCCTGGGTGAACCGTCTCTGGCAGTCCAAATGAATAATATGGAACTCACTTTCCTAGTGGTAAAGCAACAGTCTCTCAAGGGGAAAACTGCAGGAAAACTGAGCACCAAGCTATGGTGTTTAATGATCCTTAAAGGCTATTTTAGATTATACAGAACCTTCTGCTACACCTTCTTATGCATTGCTTAGCTGCTCCCCCCCCACCCCCCTCATCGTCCATGCACCCTTTCTCCTTTACATGCTGGTAAGTGTTGTGATTGTGGTCTAGTCTCAATTTCCATGGATTTGTGTCTTTCTAAATGGACTCCTTTCAGCCCAATCCGACATTGAGTCACTAAACTAGTAACCTTTCTCACTTTTGGACAGAGTAGGTTGCCCTTTGGACCTTCATTATTACTCGCCTATCTACCCAAAATGGCTATTGTTAAGCTTGGAGGTGTAATCTCCACAGTCAGCATACAACACATAAGCTGACGTGAAGGAGGTACACACACCAGCACAAGGGATCAGGATATCCCCAGTTTAGTGGAGGAGAGGACTGACTCCAATAGGAGATTGTGGTGCACAGAGCCGGTGCAGATCCGAACAGCCACAAACAACACTTTCGTAATAACGTCTCAGCGCAAAGTAGCGCTGAGCGCATAAACCAGGACTGAGGAGATCAGGACAGGTAGACAGAATGAACGCTTGCTAAACTAGCCACTACTTAGTGACAGCAAGCGTCCACAATAAAACAGACTGGAATGAGGTAGCCAATGCGTTTGCAGCAATGGCGTGCCTCACAAAGACAGGACAGGATAGTCAGGAAATAGCAGGATCAAGATAGATGAACGTAACACAGATAAATATACAATAAGTATGATTTCCTAGCGTATTACAATTACAGCTATCAATGAAACTATTTGTAACGTCTGACTAACATGTATATATCGGCAATGAACCGATATATGACATAAGCAGGAACTCTGACTAAGACTGGAGTAATACAGGGAACAGGACTCAGAAGGATTCGCTATCTCTTCGCAGAGATGAACGCAATCCACAAACAGGACCAGGAACAGGATAACTAGCTCAGCGTGCTGGAACGCTGACTAACGGAACACAGGATATAAACAGTTCGTGTACGTATATATCAGCGACACTGATGTATCAACGTAACACGAATACAAGGAAAATAATAAACGTGCAAGTATGCGTATATATTGGCGATGAACCAATATATGACACAAGACAAGCAAAGTAACAACTTCTAGAACAAGAGCAGAACTAGGAGGACTCGCTGACCCCTTCGCAGGAGTCAGCGCAGTCCACACGGACCAGGAACGAGGTGGGGCACGAGCAGAGTAACAGACTGAATCTGAGACTATGGTAGCCCATCAAGCATTGCAGGAAGCAGTTCTTTATACTGACGTCATCCAATGGGAGCAGACCTGCAGATTCCCACACAAGTGAATGGTAATTAATCATAGGCTGGCAGCAGGAAAAGGCAGACAATGATATGCAGCCTGCAGGAAAGGGATTGCCCCTCCATAGCAGCAGACAATGTTTGTTTACACAAAAGCATATTAAACTGTCATTAACTTCAGAGCGACTGCAGATGGAATCAGCAACTAGTTTAAGTGCAAACCAAACTATGCAAGAAAATGTATGTAATGACATCAGAACTGCTTGGGTTACAATACCACTGCAGCCAGCAGTAAACGCTGCAGACATGATCATAACAGCTATATTTCCTAGCTGCTAACCATTGGCTAATAAATAATAGATATTCTTCAATCAGACTTTTATAAAATCAGTTAAACCTTTTTACATTATACAGCACCTACTGCTATATTGTATGCCCCTTGGTAGTGGGCCAATAAAAATCAACAGGTTGTGCATTTCTTTGCCCAGTTTTAATTCAATCTACTTGAAAGTCAGAAAACATTGCTTCTAATTGACCATTGATATAAGTTTGCATCTCAATCATCAGTTCTATAGGTATGCCATCTGCACTCTGTCAGCACAAATCCAACTCCATCTTCATCTCCCCTCTTTAGCTGTCACCCTGTATACATTTACATATATACTTTTTTCTTTGAAACTTTAAAATGGATTGTCTCAAAAAACTATAAGGTCTTTTTGAAAAAAATGTTTTTCCTCTTGTTCCCACTGTTCTACTTAACATATCCTGCAAATTTGGTGTTTCTAGCAAGTAAGGGGGCTTTGCTATTAACCGCTAAAGTCGTTGGGTTTTGGTGCTTTTTAATCACGAATACTTTTTTCATTTGAAACTTGAAAATCGATTTTCTCAAAAACTATTATGTCTTTTTGAAAATGTTTTTTTTTTAAGTTGTAGCCACTGATCACCCTTATAATCCATGCAATTTTGTATGGGGGCTCTGCTATTAACGTTAAAGTAAAATCCATGATCACAGCCGTGATCACAGATTCTACATGTAATCACGGCTAAAATCCGAGTCGACTCCGGAGCTACGTTTCAAATCCGGATTTTGATAATGGCATATTCGGATTTCGATTCTGCCGTGGCCGGATTTACTCGAATTCGTGATTGGGGGTGTCCGAACATCACTACCCGAACACACACACACACACACATAGAGGTAGATGATAATGGTATTTGTTTTCAGCCAACTATGATGTCCTGATTCCAAAAGTCATGCATGTGCTATCAGCATGATGAACTGATTTCCATGGTAATGCCATCACTACTATGATGACATTACTACGGTAATGCTTTGCCGGAAGTAGAAGTAGAGTAACCTGACTGGGCTGGGACTGCCTCTTTCTCAGGCCAGAACCTAGCTAGGGCTAAACTGCACAGGGCCAGGGTCAATGCAACATACAATCCATGGCAGTGGCAGTAAGAAGCCCAGTGTGAAAATATAAAGAATGCGTAGGGTACAAATGGATTTTCATTAAAACACATTATGCCACCTTCATTTTTCTCCTTACCCACAACCTATTTGTCAAATAACCATGTAGCTACTATGTCCACTTTCAGGGAAGGTTCATTGAAGCTTCTTAATTTTCACCTGTGTTGAAATAGTTAGGATGCATTTTTAAACATTGTTCATACAATATTTTTGGTACTTTATGTTTGTGTTTTCTGGATTATGTTTGATGCATCTGGCTGAATAATAGCCAACTTTTTTAGGTTTCTGGATGTGCCTTCCTCTTTCTGTCAGTCATTCCTCAGGGGTTATGACTTGGATCCAAGCGGTACACAACTCATTAGGTATGACTGCACTTGTACTGTGCTTTTGCACAGACCTGAGGATCATCGTGTGATTTCTATGTGGTGCTTAGGCACTTCATGAAAATTGTTACATAGACACGTATGCCACATTAACCTCCTTAGCGGTAACCCCGAGTCAGGCTCAGGATGGAAGTCCTTAGCTCTGAGCAGTAATCTCGAGCTGGATCCGAGAGAGGTGTGTAAATTGCAGGGCTGCCGCAGATCTATCTAGCTGTATAATTTTTAGGGTCTAAAAGCATGTCAATAAATTGTATTGCTTTCAGACACTAAAAGAAACCATTGTACCGCCAGGGAGGTTAAGTACCCTGAGTAGAAAACCCAACACCATATTACTAAGAATTTACATACATGCTATGGCCCTGATTCAGTACATTTTTCTCACAGCTGTGAGATATTATGTTACACCTTATAAATGAAATATTTTGTCAGCCCCCAGCAATCAAAAAAGAATTCAAAGAACATACCCCACACTTAAGTAAGTCTTAAATTACTTTTTTTTCGCCTACTTTTGGTATCAATATTTTTATTGATTTTATAACAATACAACAAGAAAAGAACAAATTGAACAGTTGTACATGTGTGATACAGTCAGAACGGGTCTTGGCTTGAGACCAATCTGGCAGCCCGTGGCAACATGTACCAGAAAGGTCAAACCTTAGCATATGGTATGTACAATTGTTACCTTTAACAAAGAACAAGAACATAAAATTTGGTCCTGAAAGGTCCCGCTGCTACCAGTGCTGGGGACCAATTCTCGCAGATAAGGCTTTAGTGAGGGGGGGAAGGGCTAGCCGCCCACCCACCCTCTATGTTCCCCACCCCCTGACCAGAGGACATGGCCAGAGAGGAGGAAAGGAAGGGACGTGGGAAAGAGGGAGAAGAGGAAGAGAGAAAAGAGGAGAAAGAAGAGATAGAGTCCAAGGGAGTCCAGAGGGAGTCAATATGTTGTAAATAGGTCAGCGTCTATACCTGGGTCCTCGAGATCTATCCAGGGTTGCCATATTCGGAGGAATTTATTATGGGTGTTGCGCAAGATGCTTGTTAGTTTCTCATTAACCATGAATTCTGACATGCGTGCTTTGACCTCAGAGAAATTCGAGGGCGTTTTTTTCCAATTTTTTGCTATTGTCATGTTAGCCGACAGAAAGAGAAAGGAAGCAAGTTTATGTTGATTAAGTGTAAGGCCATTGATCTTACCGTGGAAGAGAACAATCCACGGATCCTTTCGTATGGTGATGTGAAAGAGAGACTGTAAGAGGCCAAAGACCCTGCTCCAAAAGCAGGTAAGGCGCGGGCACTTCCACCAGATATGGTACATCGTACCCTCCCCTCCACAGCCTCTAAAACATTTAGGGTCGATAGCTGAAGAGAGTTTGTGGAGCCTAGAGGGGACTAAGTACCACCTAGTTAATACTTTATATGCAGATTCTATAGCGTATACATTCGTAGAGCAGCTAGCTATGCGAGACCAACAGTCTGACCAGTCTTGGCTGTCCCTGTGGAGACCTAGTTCTTTTTCCCAACCAGAGATGTAGGGGTGGAGTCTGGCGGATTCTGGGCGAGAGAGCCTAGAATAAATTGTATAGATTGAACCGGGGCCAGATGGATTTCCGAGGCACATATTCTCAAAGAAAGAGGTCAGTAGTGGAAATTCTCTATCTCGTGTGAGAGTAGAGATCCAGTGCTTTATCTGCAGGAATCTGAAGTGTTCCTGCAATGGAGGGTCATATTTGTCCTTGATATCTGTCCAGGAGAGGAGGCCTCTACCGGACAGAAAGTTTTTAACTAGAAGAAGTTGATGTTCTGCCCACCATTTAAAAGAGTCAGGATTATTATAACCCGGCGGGAAAAGAGGATTTTGTAAAATTGAACATAAGGGTAAATGCGGGGATTGTAAGCCTCCTGAGTACCTGAATGTGTCCCAGATATTTAGGTCTGAGGAGAGGAAGGGGCTTAGTTGTTTTGGTCTCGCTTGTTTAGGGATCCATAGAAGAGTGTGCAACTTGATGGGGTGACAATCGGGGATGTCTAGGAAGGTCCAGAGTGGGGCATCTTGCACTTTGTAAAGAGATAGCAGGCGAGCTGCTGTAGCTGCTCTATAATATAGGAGAAGATCTGGGACTCCTAGACCTCCATCATATCTGTGGGCTAAAAGGGTGGATTTTTTAATTCTGGATCGCTTTCCGGCCCAAATGAAGGTAAGTATCTTATTCTGAAGAAGTCGTATAAAATGGGGTGGAACGCGGGCAGGAAGCGTCATTTTTTCGCCTACTTTTAAGTACTTTTCTATTTGTTAAAAAGTACCTTCAGTGTAAACTAAAGTGTAATTTATCTTCCCCTTATAGTCCCCAAATGTAGGTCCAGCAAATGAACAAGTATATAAATCACCTTATTTGGTAAACTTTTGAGATCTGACAGACACATAATGATTTCCTGCCCATCAACCAGTCCAAGACTGTTATTGTGATCAGCTAGAAAAACTTTCTACCCTAAGCCCCAAAAAGCCTTCCCATGTAAAAAGTTGTGATAGGACAACCCTAACATGATTTAGACAAATACACTACTTGAAAAAAATATTTTTCAATAAATTTGTGATTTTTTTTTCTGTTGAACGATGTGGTCAAGTGGAGCTAAGCATACAGATTATATTATGACTGTCCTCTTACTCCTGATCTGCAGGAGCCAGACTTTTTTTATTTCAAAATCTCAGCTTCTGTAGTTTTCTAATGAGAAAAACTTGGTGAAATTTGCCTTCTTAAAACAGAAGGAAACTTGCAATAATTTGGCTATAAGTGAACATCTGTGGTTACCCACAATGCTCCACTACTGAATATGCAAATTATCTATTTTCGCCCCTGTAAGCCAGGCAAGTATCCAGAACCGCTGGTTTATTGCTAACCTATAGCTTTAAATATTACACAGCCACATCACACATGTAGACAGCCTGTTTCAGACTTTAGGTCTTCATCAGTACATGGCAGGGATTGATATGGGTGTATGAGGAAAAAAAACTGAACTTGCACTTAGCCTTGAAGTCATGTTATTAATTTTTAAAACAGCTTCTTAAATTAAAGGACAACTGAAGTGAGGAGAATATGGAGGCTGCCATATTTATTTCCTTTTAAACAATGCCAGTTGCTTTGAAGCCCTGCTGATCTATTTGGCTACAGTAGTGTCTGAATAACCAGAAACAAGCATACAGCTAATCTTGTCAGTTCTGACAATAATGTCAGAAACATCGAATCTGCTGCATGCTTGCCTGGATCAGCAGGACTACCAGGCAATTGGAATTGTTTAAAAGAAAATAAGTAGGGCAGCCTCCACATCCCTCTCCTTTTAGTTCTCCTTTAAAGAGGAACTGTTGCGAAAGTCTTAAAATGTAAAACACATACAAATAAGAAGTACATTTCTTCCAGAGTAAAATGAGCCATACATTACTTTGCTGTCACTTACAGTAGGTAGTAGGAATCTGACATTACCAACAGTTTTGGGTTAGCCCATCTCTTCATGGGGGATTCTCAGCATGGCCTTACTTCTTTATAAATACATTCCCTGAAAAAGATTTATACAAAGATGCTGGCCAGTTTCCCTGCTCGCTGCACACTTTTTTGGCAGTTGGACAGAGCAACTGCCATTCACTAAGTGCTTTTAAAAATAAAGAAAACCCTGAGAAACCCCCATCAGAAGATGGGCTAGTCCAAAATATGTTGGTAATGTCAGATTTCAACTACTTACTGTAAGTGACAGCAACATAGGGGAAAGGTAAGTTATGGCTAATTTAACTCCGGAAGAAACGTACTTCCTATTTGTATATGTTAACATGCATTTTAAATTTTAAGATTTTCGCGACAGAGGTCCTTTAAGGTGGTGAAGGGAAATTCCCCTAATTATGATTAACTGCATTTGTAGAAGTCATTAAGCTACTTATAGGTGTGGTTAAATATCTTTAACAATAATGATAGTTCTCTTGCTTTCCACTTTGAGGGAAGGACACTTGAAGTGAGAAGGATATAAAGGCTGCCATATTTATTTCCTTTTAAACCATGGCAGTTGTCTGTTATTTTGTTGATCTTTCTGGCATCAGTAGTGTCAAAGAAGTATGCAACTAATACAATCAGACTTCAGTCAGAAACATCTGATCATCATGCTTGTTCAGGGTCTATAGCTAAAAGTATAGAGGAAGAGGATCAGCAGGCAATTTGTATTGCTTAAAAGGAAATAAGCCTCCATATCCCTCTCACTTCAGGTGTGCATAAAGGTGCACGCCAGTGATTGATGTCACCCGTTGAGGATCAGGGACGACGGAGCAGCGCGCACTTGGAGGGTTGGGAAGCGGCATGAACAATAGAGTCTTCCATCGCTGGGGATTCGCTGGTAGAATTGTTTGCACATCAGAGGTTGGGGCCGGTGTACACATGCCTGATTATCCGCTGAGGTGGTCGTCATCGGCCACCTCAGCCGACTTTAGTCAGGACGTGTCTACAAGGCTTTAAAGGGACCCTGAACTCAGGAACATGTTTGCAATCAAAACAAAAGCTGTAAAGTTTAGTCACTGACACATACTAGTGTTTGTCAGCTTATTAGTGAAAACACACTGGTCAGGCAGACCTAAGACCCCCTACTGGGCCCAGACTCTCGAGGTTGAAGAAGACTGGAGAACATCTGGTGATACTGCAAACCTGGCTCAGAGTTATTAAATGTTGTCTGTTAGGTGGAAAGGTTTTGCAACCCTCAACTAAGGCATGTCAGACCATGATGTGATAAAAGGTTGGAGAATTAGTGGATGGGTAATTGAGTTTACATGCATGCACCTGAACAAGATTATTTTTTCTAATTAATTCAGGCTTTCCTGAATTTATTACATCGAGTTCCTTTTGTGGGCGTCAGCAACTATACAACTGCTAATTAACAAACCTCTCAGCAACTCTGAGTATGGTCAGACATGCCCCGGATGTGAGGTGCACAGTTTTGCCACCTAACAGTAGACATATTTTCAGGAATCTATGCCAGGTTTGCAGGATCACTTATGTTTTCATTATAATACTGCGTGGAGAAGCTTTAGTTAATCAGACCTATTGTTGTAGTCTGAGAAAGGAAGCCAGTGCTCAGGGTAAAGTAATGTGAGGTATACGGATGAAAAAAATGAACATCTACACAGAAAAAGATAGAAGTTTAATGGTTAGACACAGACAGTTATACCCATGTCAAAACATTTTTGAAAATCAAGAGTGATGGGAAAACCTGATGCTCAATTCTCCCTCTCGCCATTGCACTTTGTTTGGGAGCGTCCCAGCATCTTCACTTACTTCTCTGTCATCTTCCACTCTTCCTCTGTTCACAGGAAATACATGTGGGCAGGAGCCCTATCCATCAGAACCAGGGGCGGCACCAGGGGGGGTGCTTTGGGGTGCTGAAGCACCCCCCAAAAAAGTCAAAGCACCCCCTGAGCACCCACAGTGGCAGCCGGTCACCGCCCCACTCTCTCTCCCTGCTCCTGTAGTGCTACAAGAAAATGGCCACCGATATCCACAAATGCGGACATTGGCGGCCATTTTCTTGTAGCTATATAACTACAGAGGGACAAGAGGTGGGGAGAAGCAGGAGAATGATGCAGGAGAGAGGAGGTGGCGGTGGGAGCGGGCCTAGAGGTAGCAGCTGCCTGCTCAGAAGGATACACGATCGGCGGCCGCGGGAACAGAGGGGGAGCAGGCTGGGGCAGCTATACTACCTACAACACTGGGGCAGCTATACTACCCATACTGGGGCAAATCTACTACCTACACTGGGGCAGCTACATTTCCTACACTGGGGCAGCTACATTACCTACACTGGAACAGATTTACTACCTACACTGAGGCAGCTATACTAACCATACTGGGGCATCTATACTACCTATACTGGGGCAGATATAGTACTCATACTGGGGCTTCTATACTAACCATACTGGGGCTTCTATACTACCCATACTGGGGCAGCTATACTACCCATACTGGGGCAGCTAGATAACCTATACTGGGGCAGCTATACTACCTATACTGGGGCAGCTATACTACCTATACTGGGGCAGCGATATTACCTATACTGGAGCAGCTATACTACCTATGCTGGGGCAGCTATACTACCCATACTGGGGCAGCTATACTACCCATACTGGGGCAGCTATACTACCCATACTTGGGCAGCTATACTACCTATACTGGGGCAGCTATATTGGGGACCTATACTACCTATACTGGGGCAACTTTATTACCTATACACGCCCAGTTTCCAGTGCATAGACACGCCTCTGTTTTCACCACGCCCTCTGTAGTTCACAGTTACCCCTAGAAAAGATCCAGCACCTGCATAGCACCCCCCAAAGAAATTTCCTAGAGCCGTCCCTGGTCAGAGGAGCTTCCTTTACTTTTCCTTAGTGTTTTTTACTGGAAGGGGCAGGATGTGGGTACACTTGATACTGGCCCTGTTGGTATGGGCCTAGGTACAGAGCCTTTCCAATACTCTGCTACTTTGGCTATGTGACACAGTTTTATCTGCATTTCATGACTAGTACCCTGTTATGCACTTAAACCTAACTAGTTAAATTCCCTTCCTGATGCCTAAGCCTAACTTTCCTCAACATAAAATTCTCCTAATTCTATCCCCTTCCTCATGCTCCATACAATCCTCCTAATGCTACCCCCTTCCTGATGCTTTCCCCTTTTTGGTTGGTAACCCTAAACTCTCCCTCAAATGTTAATTCCATCCTGAAGCCTACCTTTAACCTTCTTATCTGAAGAACTGAAGCTAAACTCTCCCTCCCCTATTCAATAACCCTCCTAATCTAGGCTTAATCCTAACCACCAACCTCAGCTGATACTCCCTTTCAGTCGTTTTTGTGGGTGCTGGCTTCAGATACTTATAGCTGAAGCCCGGCACCAATAGCCACTGCAGAGAATCCCCCTGCTAAGAAATTCAGGGTTTCGATCATATGTAGCTGAAGCCCAGCACCAAAACCAATTGTGCCATAATGACCTGCATCGACATGATAGGTTAGCCATCTATGTAGATACATCCGGATAAACTCAAAATATAGTCATAGCTGCAGAGTAAAGAAGAGGATCAGGGACTAGCAGGCAACTTCCTACAGAGACAAGTATCTGTTTTTCTCCCTACTCATGATTTATATAGCAATGCCTGGAGTTCCACTTTCATGAAACTTTCCATGGTAGGTATGCTAGAAATATATATATACATATTATTTCCCACGTCTCTACTACTCAGCTATTTCTTTGATCCCACTGGTCTCCCATTATTGTCCCACAGTAGATCATGGTCTTTACCATGAATAGAAGTGAATCTGCCATGAAGAACAATGAACAATTTATTAGAGCTATATTGCTGTAATTGATCACAATTATTTATTAAGCAGGAAACCCGAAGTGAGAGGAGTATATTAGATGCTATGGTTGACTTTATTTTACAAATGTTTCTTGCCTGCCTGTTGTGCTGTTTCTGTCTGTAATGTTTTCTGAATCACTGACCCAGAACCAGTGTGCAAGTGATGAATTCTGGTTTCACTGGCCATGTGCTTGTGCCAAGTGTGTGTCTCACATCCTGCTGGAGCCAAAGCATCAGAATGACAGGTGACTGGCACTTTTTGTAATTAAAATGGCAGGATATCAATTGAAACGATCAATTGGGTGGTCATGTTCTAGTATCAATCTTTGCCGTATTCGAGCATTAAAGTCAAATCGGACAGATATCAGTTGCGCAAATCGAGTATTGAATGGGCACCTTAACTCCTCTGAACAGTACAAATATGGTAGGGGGGAACTGGAAACTTGCAGTAAAATTAATGACATAATGATTTCAGACAAAATCATACCCTCATTCTGGATAACATGAAGGGTTTTATGAAAACCTGCCAACCATGGATGGTTATACCAATCGCTTTGGTATGAGATACTGAGTTGATTTATCATACTTTATAGCAACTTTTTTTTTAAATTATTCCATAAGCTAACTTTCAGTTGATGTTATATCCCTTGCAGGGGAAATTGTTGTGAATTATTGTATTGTTATGTTCTTGAATCTGTTACTTTTGAAACTGTGCTTATTTCTCTTTCCCTTACATTTTGGGGATAGGGTGCAGCATCATTGCAGCATCTCTTAGGGCAATGGGCCTGATTCACAAAGCGGTGCAAAGTGTTTGCACGCCTGTGAAAAGCCCTTTATCACGCCTAAGCTCAGTTTAGGCGTGATAAAATGAAACTCGCGCGAAATTCCCGCGCGCAAAGTTTTGCGCACGCGGCGCACGTTGTAGTGCGCGCAATGCGCCCATTAAACCCTAGGGGCGTTGCGCGATTGCTCGTGCAAAACTTTGCGCACGGGACTTTGCGCGCGATAAAGAGCACAAAACGGTGCTAACTCAGCAGTGCAAAGGTTATCACGCCTAAAGTCTTTTAGGCGTGATAACTGAGTTAGCACTGCTTTGTGAATCAGGCCCAATGTCTCTTATGCCTCTACCAGGGGTGACAAAGGCATAAGTCGAAACCCGGGTCAGGAGTTGTTACGCCAATGTTTTGCTGTGCTAATAAACAAGAAGTTTTGATGTAAGTGCATTTTTTTGTGTGCAGGTTCCAATGTGTGGCGCAATCTGCACTATTTTGCTGCCTCTCTCGTTCTGTAACCAGAAAGTGATGCCGGCTTGTTCCTGACCAGCATAAGGAGGAGAGACGCAAATGCATCAGCAGAATGTCAGACACAGATTGTGGCTATGGGACTGGTTAAGACACACTGAACATATAGCACTTGCCATCATCACCTTGACCGGGGACTGTTAACACTTGCTATTGAAGGTACTTTCGGCCAGTGCTCTCCATGATGGAGATCTCGCACCAGTCAACATTATCAGCAGGTTGTGTCTTGTACATTTGCGCCGAGATACTGTTAGTGGCGGATCTGTTTCTTTCATTACGGGTTGTGGACCGTCCCATTTTCTGGCAGCAACCAGCTGCATTGTTGTTTATACTTTGTATATCGTTCAGACAAAAAGGCTACGTTAGACATAGACACTGAGGACCTTCAAGCATTTAGAATGCCACAGTGGAGTGAGTAAACAGTATTCTTCTTCCTGGAAATTTACTTAAAGCCCAAACATGGTTTTGTAGTACATGACATATTATTTAAAAGGACAACTTAAGCGAGAGGGATATGGAGGCTGCCATATTTATTTCCTTATAAACAATGCCAGTTGCCTGGCAGCCCTGCTGATCCTCACACAAAAAAACCCATAAAAAACTGATACAAAACGGACAGGATTAGATCGGACCGGAAACGTACTCCTTTTATGTGTGAACACACCCATAGAGCCACATACAAAACTGATGCAAAATGGACAGGACTGGACCAGACCAGAAATGTACACCTTTTACGTATGAACACACTTATAGAAACACATACAAAACTGATACAAAACGGACAGGACTGGACTGGACCAGAAATGTACACATTTTATGTGTGAACACACTCATAGAAACACATACAATCCTGACAGGACTGGACCAGACCAAAAATGTACACCTTTTACACATGAACACGCCCATAGAAACACATTCAAAACTTATCCAAAACGGACAGGACTGGACCGCACCAGAAATGTACACCTTTTACGTGTGAACAAAGTCATAGAAACACATACAAAACTGATACAAAACTGACGGGACAGGACTGGACTGTGAATGTACAGATTTATGTGTGAACACCGCTATACAAAGAAGTGCTAAGCTGATGCCAACTGTCAAAAACTGACAGGACAAGGCTGGACACCATTTTATGTGTGAACCAAGCCTTAGATATGACATGTGGATTTCAGTTGGGAGCCTCTTGTATTCCCGGAAACCAACAAAGGCCATGCAGTACAAATGCCAAATTGACATCTAGGGCATGTAGGAGCTTGAGCACCCCTGCTGTAGATACCTTTGTAGAGCTGTTACGATGTTACCATAGCAACCGTCTAAAATTTCACATTATCAACAGTGCACTTCAAGAGCCTGTACAGATCTAAAAGTAAAAAGCTGCTAATAGTATTGAATATAATTTGTTTTCTCTCTGCTTGAATATTTTTTTCTGATAGGCAGTTTTAGTCTTTAAGAGTTAAATACTATACATTCTTCTCATCTTATTTCGAGTTTCATTTGTCATTTTCATAAACAGTTGCTTTCCCTCAGGTTAGGAGAAAAAAGAGAAGGTTTTATGGGTCATTAAAATGTGATTAGCATCTCTCTGGAGAGGGGCTGAACAGGGCTTATCAGCTCTGCTTTAATAGGGTTGTTAAAAAAACTAGAATTGACAGAAGAGCCTGTAAGGCCCCTCCCTCTCCCTCAAGTAGCAGTTACAGGAACGAAGGATATATTTGGTGAAGTGAACAGCCCTGGAGAGCAACTGCCAATTGCAGTTGGGGAGAGACACAGGGAAGACAGGAGACTGGGGCAGAGGGAATACAAATATTACACTGTCTCCCTCAGCAATCACTGCTAAGGAAACACTTATACAGAAAATCAGGAAGGCATTTTCTCATATTTCTTTGGACTTCTTTCGAGCAACTTTTATTCTTTTTTTCTTTTTTATATTGCAATTCTCTGTTCTTTGACAGATGAGCGTTAACCAAGCTCAGAATTGTCCCAGAGCCAACAGAAAGTATTTCTTATATCCTTGTGTTGATATTCTGTACTTTTTTTTTCCTCTTTGCAATCTGCTGCTCAGCAGACACGTGGAAAGACTGCCAGTCAAAGGTGGATTGTAAATTAGAAATTGTATCCTGAAGGTGGCTGAAAAGAAGGCTTGAGTTACTACTGACTCTGGATGCAAAGCAGCTATCATCACAGATTAGGATGACTATTAGCCAACAACATGACTTTCTCCTATTGTCCACCTGAGGCTAGACCTTGATTCTTATCGGGAAGAAGTATCTGCACTGATGGGGATCTATACTGGCTGCTGTGGGCTGAGATGTCACCTTGATCCCTCAAAAGAGCTCCAGACTTCATAGTTCAGCAAGCTTTAATTACACTCTTTTAAGACTTTTAAAGAAAAATTGATGGGAGATCTTTGGCGTCACTCTTCATCCCTCATAAGGCCCGGTGGAGTTAAGTAGATTTATGTTTTATCTTAACCCCCCTCTTTTTTGTCTTGGCAAGTGCTTGTCTACTAAGGAAGATCTATTTCCAGTTGTTTTATCCCATTCAGCATCTTCTTGAGACACTTGTCTTGGTCACTATTGAGAGATCTTTATGTTTCAAGTCATCATGAGGTGTTGGATATGGCTCCTGGTAGCCACCGTACTATGCCAGCAGCTTACTATTTTCCGAGTCCTGGCAGCAAGGAAAGAACGTAAAAAGGGGAAAGACCAACAGCAATTCATTGATCCTTTTAATCTTACAATGTCCAACAGTGAGGAGTTTCATGAACACGACAAGGTATGTGAGCAACACACAGACACCTTCATCATCCTTTCCACTGCACTGCAGACCTGCTCCCATAAATCCCTTAAAATCATTTGCACCTGTTTGTTCCATGTTACTGCAAAGCCTTGCTAGGCGTTTGCCTAGGGCGCAGCAAAAAAAAAGAATACTACAGTAATATAAATCTTCCACTCTGTGTGCTCATGGTGTAATATAGTGCCCTTGTTAATTAACTTGTCGTATAGTTTTTGTATTTAAAGTAAGGGCCCATACACACTGCAGCATCTTGCCACAGTGAGTTTTTTCACAATCTGCACATATTTTTCATTGTACATTTTCACAATTTTTGAGTGATCGCGATTCGTGTTTTCTTACCATTGCAATCGCTCTAAAATCGCGAAAAAATGCTGCATGCAGCACGTTTGCATTTACCTTGAATTGCCGGCAATCGTTGCAATGAGACCTCTGCCATATACTTTTAGATATACTAGTGCTTTTAAAAGCACTAGTGACCAACGTCAGTTCGCGGTAGACGCCTGCAAATCACCCCAGTGTGAATAAACCATAAACTATTAAAGGAAGGGTTGTGTTGGCATGCTGTTACTAATTTTGGGAAATGAAGGCATATTTCAACTTATGGAGTCATTATAATGGCAGTATAAACAGTACTGATGAAGTGACAGGTGTCATAACTCATAACAGGCAATGATCACTTATCTTTCATTGTTCTAAAGTGGTCACGAGAATGATTATAGGTTTGTTGCTGTGTGTTGTATGTTGTTTACTACTACTAAATAATTTTTTTTGAAGCTATGATGGATTTAAGGGATACAAGTATTTGTTAACATAAACATGCCCACTAACAATTCTGAAATTAGAATCCATTACTGATGTTACCCCCAGGAGTGATCTGAGCACTTATTGTTTATACAGATTTCCCCTTTTCCAGCAGCCTGTAAATGTACAGAAAACATCTCTTTTGGTGTTGGTAGTCTTTCTGTTTCCCAGCATTCAATCCCTCGAAATCATCCAATTGCTGTATGGGACAACATTATTGACAGATCTGTGATCTTACTTGATTATCTGTGGTCTGCTATCAGCATGTCAGGTCTCATTACCCCTCTGAGTAATCCATTCTTTCCCTGTCCATTTCTCTGTCAGACTTCACGCGCAGATAACAGATCGCAGATATTGTACTGTCTCAAACAGCTGTGTCCAGCAGGCAGAATCACAGCAGTGACTGGTGTATGTGTACATAGTGCTGGTAAAGGGGGTACCTACTCATTCAGGGGGTTCTTAAATGTATAAGCACACTTTTCCTTTGTGTCAATGCTTTGTCCTGTTTGGGAGCCAATGCACTGAACTGTGTATAAATGTGCCTGATTACAGCTGCTAAAAAAGGTTATTAGGGTTTACACACTGTCTGGATTTAAATGCATCTCTTGCAATAAATAGGCAGCGTACAGATTATCACCTAAATGCTCATTTCATAAGTGCCTATTAACTCCCTTAAAGATGTTTCAGCACGCTGCAAATGTTTGGAAACTTTATTATAGGTTGCACCTCTCCCATCTTTTCATTGCATAGATGCCAC
Source organism: Hyperolius riggenbachi (assembly GCF_040937935.1). Classification (NCBI taxonomy): domain Eukaryota; kingdom Metazoa; phylum Chordata; class Amphibia; order Anura; family Hyperoliidae; genus Hyperolius; species Hyperolius riggenbachi. Next base: position 245,053,873 of record NC_090651.1, read on the forward strand.
AGGCAGGTGTCATCAGAGTCACATCATGAAATATCTGCAGTGAGGGGCAGTTACCCTTGTGCTGTATTCGCATATTGCTCAAATTTTACTAGCAAAGAATGAGTCAATAATGTTCTAAAATAGCAAGTGATCGATCAGTTCCCGATTGATTAAGTAGTGCTACATTTCTTAACAGATTAATTATTTGATCTCAGATTTCAGCAGAAATCTATTGTGAATTGACAGCGCTGCGCTGTACCAGTCTAGGAAGTATACCAATATGCAACCATCAATATCCTGCTTCCTCCTCCCCCCCCCCCCCCTCTTCAGTAGAGATATTCCAGTATGCATGAATAATTTCAGTTGATAATCTGTCTAAGATCAATCAAAAGTTGATTGATGAGGCAAAAGGAGAGCAATAGATTTCTGGCAGATTTTATCAAATGAACTTAATTGGCTGGAAAAGTAAAAGTTTGTGTGTGCTCCCCCGGGTCTGTGGTGAATGTTGGGGGCTCACCTGTCACACTGGCACAGATGCTCACTGCCTCCAGAGTCTGGCGTCTTTTAAATTGCCATCTCATGAGCCTGTACTACCATGTGACTCTGCTGCATGTAGTGACTTTACTATATGCATCGGTGTCACGTGGTACAGACTCCTGCGATGAAGATTCAAAAGGACGCCGGACACCGGAGGAGGCGAGGAGTCACGTCGGTGTGACAGGTGAGCCTCCAACCCTCACCGTGACACATACACTTGGGGGAAGACCGGTCGGGGGTCTGTCACTCGTTGGCAAATCAATGCCCACTTGATCAAGCCCTTGTGACTGAGATTTTCCAGCATGCCCGATTGATCCTTTCAACCAATTGTGGATGGATTGGGTAGCTATGTTGCAGCATTAATATCTGCCAGATTTGATCATTATGATTGAATCGGCCAGATATAGATGACGATAATTGAGAAGTGCATGGACACCTTTACGCTGGAGAGATCTGCATGTTTGTCTGTGTCTGGCAACTCAACCTTCTTGATAGGTGACAACTGATCTGGAGTGATTCTTGAAATGATTACATGTCATGCACTAGTCATGCACTAACTGTGACGTTTAACCACTTCAGAACTGGGGGAATGTCAAGGGTTGGTGGTGAGACCATGGCACAAATCTAGGCTAGGACACTATCCGAATGGGGTTTGTATGTTCTCCCCATGCTTGCGTAGGTGTGATCTGGGTGCTCCAGTTTCCTACCCATGCCCCCAAAAACATACATACAGTATAAGTTGATTGGTTTCTCTGAAATTGGCCTTTGATTGCAGTAGGGACATTAGACCATGACTATGGTAGGGATTAGATTATGAGGTCATCTGAGGAACAGCTATTGACTCGATTATATATTCAATTCCGTTTTAACTGCATTGTATATCCATGCAAACGTTACACTGCTTCTTTGGGACACTCAAAACTTTGTATTGGTTACACATTTTTAAATTGGTGTTTTGTTGATACATGTTACTCATGGAAAACCTTGCAAAAAGAACATTTTTCTTTATTTTTTTCCCTCAAAATGTTTTCATCTATATCATATATTGCCATTTTTCTCAACATTTTATTGGTATGTACCCCTTTTAAAACCCTGTACTCACCAAAGGGATAGATGAGCAGCGTGAAGGCTGCATGAGACAGCCTTGCCATATGACCAGTCTGTCACAAGACTATGACAGCCATTCAGGGACCTCCACTGAGCTGCCCTGACTGCATGTTTGCAAAGCTCTGGGTTTCAGACTGCTATAGGAGGCACATTCGATTGGCAGCAGAAAGAAAATAACAGTGGGGTGTAGATGAATGGTCATCTACCAAACAACCTGCCTGGGAGGCACAACAAAGCCTGCCATGGACATCCACAGTATGAGAGTTGTTAGCAGGGGAGGGGGCAGTTTGTTAATGATCACCACTATTCAAAGCATATATAGAAGTGATCATTACCAGCATAGCACCATTGAAGAGCAAATACTGTGGTTGAGGGAGGGCCCATAGTTGGCCCCTCTAGTCCAAGATTCCTGGTGCCGTCACAATATCTGCATCCCCTATTGCTACACCATTGCAATCAGACTAAACCTGGCCATAGACTTCTAGATTTCCACCCATGTTCCAAAAAGATCAACTCCTTTTAGGAAGGAATCAATTTAAAATGAATCGATTCCTACACAGCACATCTATTTTTAATAGATTTAGCAGCAGAAACCTCTTAATTTAAAGCAAATATTATTTTGAGCATATTTAAAAATGTGCTTAGAGGCTCTTTGCAAGTGCCCGCTTGCTTGGTACTTAGCTAGCTGGCAAAGGGAGAGTGTGCAGCTGTTTTTTAGTTCACCTCACTGCACAGTGGCTCAGGAGCTGTGTTCCATGAATGATCACAGTCTCTCTAGCTGCTCTTTCATGTTCTGACATGAGCCGGGATTCCCTGGGACTCCCTCCCTGTGTCATTGGTTACTCTACATCACGTGATGCCCAGAACCCGGAAGTGGGAGGTGTAATATGATTAGGTTCCTTTGGTTCATTTGCGTGACCTCGGCCAATCTTCAACTTTTTATGAATGGACAGAAGTTTGCCTGCAGAGCTTCTGTGGCCAGCAGTGAAAGAATCTACGGTCTGCAGCAAGACAGCCAAAAGCCATTTTTATATGTCCCTATGCAACTAAAGATACTGAAGATGCCACTACATTCTTTGACAGTGACCTGCGCAGCATAGTATGTGTTTTCCTTCAAAATGAATGGGAGATACTGTGTGATGGAGAAGGTTAGTCCAGGAAGAGGCTGCAGGGTTGTGGGCAGGCAGAGATGTTCAGTTCAGCGTAAAGGGGATGAGATAATGAGACTGAACGTGTGGAATGAAAGAGATGCATTGCAAGAAGCCAAGGCTGTTTATGTTGCGGGAAGGGCAGGAATGTAGTACAGTTACTGGACTAAGGAACAGCGCTGTGACAGAGATATTTTAAACAGCTTTGCAACCAGAAAGATACTTTGCCAACTTCAAGTGGGAGAAAGCGTACATAAGAAGGAGGTGGCAAGACTGATCAGGGGTGAGCAGAGGATACAAAATGAACACAGCCATAGTGACGTATTATAACATAAGTGTGCTTATTAAATATGTACATGAAATCCCTCCTAATAAGTTACTGTACACATTTCTATTGCAACACTGATTTTATAGACATCTGTAAACTTCCACGCATACCCCTGAAGTTTTCCCAACACCAGCACCACAATAAACAAAAATACCTTACCAGAGCCCCAATTCACAAGGTCCAAATGGGCTTTTCTGTTGTGCCCTTTAATCCTCACAAATCAATTCAAGCGGTCCTTATAACAACAATCGGATTTTTCACCTCTGTTACACTTTAGGCTTAACCAATACAGTAGTGCATTTGCGCCATAAAAAAGAAATGGAATGCCTATAAGTGTATATCGCTAAAATAACTTTTTAATCTCTTTCAAAGTAGGATAAATAAACGGGCCTGACCATAAAAGGGCCTGACACCTGGTTAGGGAGTAGAACCCCAAATGGAATGTTTAGGTGTGGAGGGTGTTCAGTGTGTGCGTATGTGGATGTCACAAAGACCTTTCTGAACTCGGCAGGGGACAGGGAGTGGGAAATTAGAAGCTTTATCAATTGTAAATCTGAATGGGTGGTGTACCAGCTCACCTGTCCATGCAAAAGGATATATGTAGGTATGACCACAAAAGCGTTGAAGAAACGCATTGGACAACACTTAAGTGACATCAGGTGTGGAAAGCAAAAGAATGGGGAATATAGAAGTACGGTAGCGGAGCATTTTGGAGTGGCGCATAAAAGTAATCCCACTGGTCTTAGATTTAGGGGCATTTACAGACTACCTGATAAAGGAAGAGGAGGTGATAGAGAGAAGAACCTCCTGCAAAAAGAGAGTCGCTGGATATATACACTGAACTCATTAGAACCTGTTGGCCTCAATAGTGAATTGGATTTCGCACCGTTTCTATGAATTCTCCACAAACCTTCCACAAAAATCTCTCATTAAAACCTTTACAAACTTTTACAAACTCCTGTATTGGACTATGTATGGAAAAGTTATGTGGGACAATGCTTACCCTTTAGGGAGGGAGATATATATATATATATCTGGTGGAGCTGTTGTGGTTTTCTCCTTTCCCTATTTATCTCCTTTTGCCCCCGCCTGAGGGTGAGGGGGATTTGGTCGCATCCAAGACGTGCGGGAATCCTGTGTTGTGCATACAAGTAATGAGGAGGTCTGCTGTATCTGGCAGCCGGAAGAGGCTGAGACAGGCAGAGGCAGGAAGAACCAGTTTGAAACGCATATATAAGGGGAAGTGCCTTATTTTGACCAGCTACACCCAGTTGAAGCCCGTAGAAGGCGGGCGCAACGCGTAGGTGGGCGGGGTCTCAACCCGCAATCTGTACTGGAGCTGCTTGGAGTGTCTTCAGCCGGGTACACCCTTGGTATTGCACGCGTGCCGCCGGAGTCCTGCCGACCGGAGACCTCTCTTTCACGGATTGAGGTCCGGCAAAGGAGTGAAGATTCCTGCTGTGCGCACAGCTATGCTTGGAGGAGGACATAGGGAGGAAGAGTGGTGAGTCCCGCGATGTGGGTGAAGATTATCACTTACCCTATGCTGTTATCCCAGGAGCCATTGTTGTTGTTCACCCCGGTTTAGTAGTCTGACACTTTCCGGACAGCCTGCATCTCCACTCCGCTTGCTTCTTTCCCTGCAGGGTAGAACCCCGAATCCTTGTCCTGGTACCGGTACCCCTGTATGGATGGACTGAGTGAGTGTGTTTGCGGCTTGTCTGGGCACGGAGCGCTCCAGTTGTTTTAATTGGTTTTTTTGGCTTATCCCAGTGTGTGTTTTCCAACAATAAAGTTTGTTATACTTTTGCAGCCTGCTGAGTGATGGAACATTTTTTTCATTTTCAAAGTAGGATACAGATAATAAAACAGTATAAAAAAACTCTCACATCTAGGTCCATTCCAAATGGACCCAGTAAATAAAATTTGCCTGTCTCCAACACCGCTGCAGCTTATTGACACACCTAAAGGATTATTAAGAACACCATACTAATACGGTGTTTGACCCCCTTTCGCCTTCAGAACTGCCTTAATTCTACGTGGCATTGATTCAACAAGGTGCTGAAAATGTTGGCCCATATTGATAGGATAACATCTTGCAGTTGATGGAGATTTGTGGGATGCACATCCAGGGCACGAAGCTCCCGTTCCATCACATCCCAAAGATGCTCTGTTGGGTTGAGATCTGGTGACTGTGGGGGCCATTTTAGTACAGTGAACTCATTGTCATGTTCAAGAAACAAATTTGAAATGATTTGAGCTTTGTGACATGGTGCATTATCCTGCTGGAAGTAGCCATCAGAGGATGGTTACATGGTGGTCATGAAGGGATGGACATGGTCAGAAACAATGCTCAGGTAGCCCGTGGCATGTAAACGATGCCCAATTGGCACTAAGGGGCCTAAAGTGTGCCAAGAAAACACCCCCACACCATTACACCACCACCACCAGCCTGCACAGTGGTAACAAGGCATGATGGATCCATGTTCTCATTCTGTTTATGCCAAATTCTGACTCTATCGAGACTCATCAGACCCAACAACATTTTTCCAGTCTTCAACTGTGCAATTTTGGAGAGCTCGTGCAAATTGTAGCCTCTTTTTCCTATTTATAGTGAAGGTGAGTGGTACCTGGTGGGGTCTTCTGCTGTTGTAGCCCATCGGCCTCAAGGTTGTGCGTGTTGTGGCTTCACAAATGCTTTGCTGCATACCTCGGTTGTAACGAGTGGTTATTTCACTCAACGTTGCTCTTCTATCAGCCTGAATCAGTCGGTCCATTCTCCTCTGACCTCTAGCATCAACAAGACATTTTCGCCCACAGGACTGCCGCATACTGCATGTTTTTCACGTTTCACACCATTCTTTGTAAACTCTAGAAATGGTTGTGCGTGAAAATCCCAGTAACTGAGCAGATTGTGAAATACTCAGACTAGCCCCTCTGGCACCAACAACTACGCCACGCTCAAAATTGCTTAAAGAGAAACTCCGACCAAGAATTGAACTTTATCCCAATCAGTAGCTGATACCCTCTTTTACATGAGAAATCTAGTCCTTTTCACAAACAGACCATCGGGGGGCGCTGTATGGCTGATATTGTGGTGAAACCCCTCCCACAAAGAAATTTTGAGTATGTACTCTTGGCAGTTTCCTGTCTGTGAACCTTGTTGCATTGTGGGAAATAGCTGTTTACAGCTGTTTCCAACTGCCAAAACAGCAAGCAGCAGCTACATCACTTGCCAGCAGTAAAAATTTCACCATGTGATAAATGTCAGAATATAAATCGGGGATTTAAAATATTTTACAATAGGCAAACACTGACTAATGCTGCGTACACACTTGCGATAACTATCGTTTGCAAGGAACGATAGTTACCAAACGAACGATATTGGAAAGATTGGAATGCAACGATGGAATGCAGCGATCATCATACACATTTTAACGATCGTTCTCGCAGAAAAGAACGATCAGAAGGATATGTTGCATACATATTTATATAAAATAAAAAAAAAACCACTGACATGGAGTTACAATAGATACAAATATATGATTGTTAACTTGAGCACAAAGTTTAATTGAAATGAGCAATGTAACAATCTTTACGGCCGCGCTGCAAAGGAAGTACTGAAGCTGGGCAGAATTAAACGCAGGCGCATTGGCCCTTGTAACGATCGTTCTCGGCCGATGTCTGTACACAATATAGTTTTGTAACGATTGTCGGTAGATACGATCCGTCAGGTTGGATATTTCCATCTTCCCGATGTCGTTCTTTTGTCGTTCGTGTTAATGATCGTTTGGTAAAGTTCTTTCCCCGATTGTCGGCGGAACGATCGTTAATTAGCTGTTTCAAACGACCGTAGTCGCCAGTGTGTACGCAGCATTAATCATTTATACATAATTATTGTAAAAATGAAGCACTTTTTTATTACATTATTTTCACTGGAGTTCCTCTTTAAATCACCTTTTTTTCCCATTCTGATATTCAGTTTGGAGTACAGTTGATTGTCTTGACCAGGACCACACCCCTAAAGGCATTGAAGCAACTGCCATGTGATTGGTTGATTAGATAATTGCATTAATGAGAAATTGAACAGGTGTTTCTAATAATCCTTTAGGTGAGAGCCCGACTGTTTTCTGCCTCGTCAGGGGTAGGGATGATCAAAGCTATGCAAATACTTCTGAGCTTATGCAAATTTTTATGCAAATACAGTGGCTTGCAAAAGTATTCGGCCCCCTTGCAGTTTTCCACATTTTGTCACGTTACTGCCACAAACATGAATCAATTTCATTGGAATTCCACGTGAAAGACCAATACAAAGTGGTGTACACCTGAGAAGTGGAACGAAAATCATACATGATTCCAAACATTTTTTACAAATAAATAACTGCAAAGTGGGGTTAAGGTTAGCCATGGGGGGTTAGCAGCAGCAGGGACAGCTAAGTTGAGCCATGGGGGAGGGAGTTTGCGGTGGTGGGGATGGTTGAGATTATCCATGGGGAGAGGTGGTCAAGGTTAGGCATTGGTAGTGGGAGGGTTCAGTGTGAGAATAGGCATGCGTGGCTTTAGTAAAATATTGGTATTAAATGCCAATGTTTTACAATTGTGTTTACACTTCCATAGTAGAATATCGGGAAATTTCCTGGTCACCCATATTTCTGGTAACCCTTTTTTGAAGGTAAGCAAAGTATGCCATCACTGCATTCTGTATGTGTCCCCCTCTGTCTTCAGAGCTCTGTTTTTATATCCTCCCATGCTTATGCTGGGTACACACGGTACGATTTTCAGTGCGATTTTCAGAACCGTTCGTTCTTCTGCTTGATTCTGTACTCGATTCTGCACTCGATTCTGCGCTCGATTCTCTTATCTTCGCTCGTTTTTCTTTTTCCATTCACTTCTATGAGAAATCGAGCACAGAATCGATCGGGAGTAATATCGGACATAAGGGATTTTATCAATCGGATGCATTTATCGCACAAAAAATCATACCGTGTGTACCCAGCATTAGTTTCATTAATCAAGCTGCACCTTTGAGATAGCCTGTTGATTAGAGATGGCCCGAACCTCTGATTTTCGGTTCACGAACCTTCGCCAAACGTTCTATTCGCGCAAACTTTCACAAACCGCAATAGACTTCAATGGGGAGGCAAACTTGAAAACTAGAAACATTTATGCTGGCCACAAAAGTGATAGAAAAGATGTTTCAAGGGGTCTAACACCTGGAGGGGGGCATGGCAGAGTGGGATGGATGCCAAAAGTCCCAGGAAAAAATCTGAATTTGACGCAAAGCAGCGTTTTAAGGGCAGAAATCACATTGAATGCTAAATTGCAGACCTAAAGTGCTTTAAAACATCTTGCATGTGTATTCATCAATCAGGGAGTGTAATTAGAGTACTGCTTCACACTGACACATCAATCTCACTGTGTAACGCACCGCAAACAGCTGTTTGCATAGTGACGGTGCGCACCATGACGAGAGTGCAGGTGATGGCGGCTTTCCAGCCCATATGGTCGCCGGGCTGTGGTAGCTCAATGATAGAACAACAGTGACTGTCCTGCTGATCAAATTTGGTCTGTCCACAATGAAGCAACGACCTTATTATCTTTGGTGTGCCACCCCCCGAGACACTCATATAGCCGGTGATCATTGCTTCATTGTGATAAGCAAGCCCCTTCACCGCGGCAAGGTAATGATCACGAAGGGGAATGGGCACATGTACATGCCTTTTGTTTTGTTGTTGCAGCTGCACTGCAGCCAGAAAAATTAGGCAGGCATGTACACGCACCAGAAAAATTATTATAGCGGCCTTAAAAATTCAGGAATGCGCCTGGAGTCCTGGACCCTGTTGGTGGTGGCGTAGAAGGCAGTCAAGCGGCCTGCGGGCAGAGGTGCTGTGTGGGAAGCGACTTAGTCTTGGGGCAGGCAGCCAGTCACACAGCGTGCAGGCAGAGATGCTGTGTGTGGGGACTGACTTAGTCTTCGGGCGGGCAGTAGCCCCCCGGGATCCATGCCTCATTAATTTTGATAAAGGTCAAGACAGAAGTTGGATGGCAAATTGGGACAGCTCTGGCCACAGGTCAAGCCTGCGCACCCAGTAGTCCAAGGGTTCATCACTGCTCACAGTGTCTACATCCACACTTAAGGCCAGGTAGTCAGCTACCTGCCGGTCCAGGCGTTGGTTGAAGGTGGATCTGGAAGCGCTATGTCAAGGCTTTGGTCTAAAGAATGACCATGAGATTGCTGGAGCATCCTGTCTTTGCCTGCGTGGACATGGTAGAAGGATAACTGGCAGTGGTACCTTTATTGCGTTGTGCTGTGACATCACCCTTAAACGCATTGTAAAGTATAGTTGCCCGTTTGTTCTGCAAGTGCTGCATCCTTTCTGCCTTCAGGTGAGTTGGTAACATGTCCGCCACTTTGTGTCTATACCGAGGGTCTAGTAGCGCCACCCAGTACAGCTCATTACCTTTGAGTTTTTTTATATGGGGGTCCCTCAACAGGCTGGACAGCATGAAAGACGCCATCTGCACAAAGTTAGATCCAGACGTACTATCCATCTCCTCTTGCTCTTCCTCAGTGACGTCAGGTAAGTCCTCCTCCTCCCCCCAGCCACAAACAATACCAAGGGAACATCGAGCAGCACAAGCCCCCTGCGACGCCTGCTGCGGTTGTTCTTCTGCCGCCGCCTCCTCCTCCTCCAAAGAAACACCTTCCTCATCATCCGAGTCTGACTCCTCTTCCCAACACGACTCTTCTTCCCCGCCCCCCCCCCCCCCCCGTGCTGCCACAGGTGTTGAGGAAACATCTGGTTCTGTTGAAAATTGCTCCCACAACTGTTCCTCCTGTAACTGCTCCTCTTCACACTCCTCCACAGCTTGATCCACCACTCTACGCAGGGCACGCTCCAGGAAGTAAGCATACGGGATCAAGTCGCTAATGGTGCCTTCACTGCGACTCACCAGGTTGGTCACCTCCTCAAACGGCATGAGCCTGCATGCATTTCGCATCAGTGTCCAGTTGTTGGGCCAGAACATCTCCATCTCCCCAGATTGTGTCTTTTTACTGTAATTGTACAGGTTCTGGGTGACGTTTTTCTCTTGTTCTAGCAGGCGAGAGAACATGAACAGGGTCGAATTCCAGCGAGTCGGGCTGTCACATATCAAGCGTCTCACCGGCAAGTTTCTCTGCTGAATGTCTGCAAAGCGTGCCATGGCCATGTAAGACCGCCTGAAATGCCCACACAACTTCCTGGCCTGCTTCAGGACGTCCTCTAAGCCTTGGTACTTTGACACAAATCTTTGAATGACTAGATTCAGCACATGTGCCATGCAGGGTACATGTGTCAACTTTCACAAATTCAAAGCTGAAATGAGATTGCTGCCTTTGTCACACACCACGTTGCCAATCTCCAGCTGGTGCGGGGTCAGCCACTGATCCACCTGTTTGTTAAGAGCAGCCAGGAGAGCTGGTCCAGTGTGACTCTCCGCTTTGAGGCAAGACATGTCTAAGATGGGGCTGTGTAGCTGGAGAGGAGATTGCAGCACCAGTAGAGTTGAACTGCCATTCAGCCAAGGAGGAGGAGAAGGACGATAGCGAAGAGGATGTAGCAGGAGGAGAAGGATAGGAGGTGGCAGGAGGCCTGCCTGCAAGCCGTGGAGGTGTCACAAGTAGGTCCGCTGCACAGCCACGTCTTCCCTATTTGCCATCGGTCACCAGGTTGACCCAATGGGCTGTGTAAGTAATGTAGTGGCCCTGACCATGCTTGGCAGACCAGGCATCCGTGGTCAGGTGGACCCTTGACCCAACGCTGTGTGCCAGAGATGACACCACTTGCCTCTCCACTTCACGGTACAGTTTGGGTATCACCTTTTTAGAGAAATAATTGCGGCCTGGTATCTTCCACTGTGGTGTCCCAATGGCCACAAATTTACGGAAGGCCTCACAGTCCACCAGCTGGTATGGTAACAGCTGGCTAGCTAACAGTTCCGCCAAGCCAGCTGTCAGACGCCGGGCAAGGGGGTGACTGGCAGAAATTTGAGCCCCTCTGGGGTGATGGCACTATGGTGGCATCCGCAGCTGATGTTGAAGGGCATGTTGGCTGGCTGTCCATAGGTGGCGATACATGCCGCCGGACACTGCCACCAGCTGTTTCTGATGACGAGCTCCCCCTCCTTCTTTCAGGAACTCGTCTCCTCCTACTCCTCTCTGACTCCCCCTCTGAACTGTCCCCCTGTTCATCTCCTCTTTTGGGAACATACGTGGGATCCGTATCATCGTCATCATCATAATCATCCTGCCCAGCTTCATTTGCCTCAGACACCTCCAAAACTGCACCAACAGCAGGTACTTCATCATCCCCCTCCGCACACGTTACGTCCATAGTGTCGCCTAACTCAGACATATGAGGTGGTGTAACTTGCTTAGCGCCTTCATTTGGTTGTAACAATAATGGCTGTGCATCAGTGATTTCCCCACCAAATAACTCCTGCGAACTGTCAAATGTAGCAGATGTGATACTTGGAGTAGCGCTGGTGGCTGCGGAAAATGAGGTGTTCTGTGTTAAATAGTCAACCACGTCCTGACAATCTTGGGAGTTGATGGGACGTGCCTTCTCCTGAGCACTGTACTTTGGTCCAGGGCCGCACGAAATCACATCACCACGACCTCGCACAGACCTCCCGGGTGGCCTTCCTCTGGGTCCGCCTCTGCCTCTACCTGTTTTCTCAGTTTTGTCCATATCGGGGGGGGGGGGGGGAAATGCAGTGAAAGGTGTGCACTGACTTGACTAATGCAATGTGCAGTCACACAGGTGCAGTTAACAGGTATGCACGGGGTGGTATATCACACTGCGTGCACTCACATAGGTATGTGGGCGTAACGAATGCGGAATAATCTCCATGATCAAGGCGTGCGCTGACACGGTGGAAATCCTCCACAAGCGTATGAAGGGAGGGCAATTCCCACCGGCAGATGGCGCTGTGGAGTGCAGACGAGTACAACCGCTGCACGGCCACAGATGCCAGATGGGGATTGTACAGATCAAGACAATGCGGGGCTGAACAGCCCTTAAAGAGAAAGAGCATAGGTACAGGATGAATGTGTGTTCACCAATCTAGTCGCGACCCTGCGACGGTGAACACACATCAGCAGAAACAAAAGTAGGAACGCGATCACAAGAAGGGCGATCGCCAGAAGTGACACAAGACAGATCAGAACAGAACACGAGGAGCAAAGGCAGAGCAAACGACAATGACAATAACGAACGCTAACTAAATGCGAACACCGCACTCATTCGCAACAGCGAACGCGTTTACAGCGCGGTCTCTGCGTGTTAAGCACAACAGAGACAAGCATGCCTAACTAACCACCGACAGACAAACACGAAACAGAGAACGCGAGCGCTTGTTTAACGGTTACCTCACCGAGCCTACAGCAAGCGTTCATATCAGACAAGACAGACAAACGGAAAACAGGAATAAGCTAGGAAGGATCCACAGCCGCTACCGCTAGGGGCTAGTGCGATCCAAGCAAGACAGGCAGATGAGATAGCTGGTAGCAACCGCTGCTCCAGCTATACTCCAGGAAAACAGAACGAAAGGATCCACAGCACTAGCGCAAGGCTAGTGCGATCCAGGCAAGACAGATCAGAAGGATCCACAGCACTACCGCTAGAGGCTAGTGCGATCCAGGAAAACAGAACAGAAGGATCCACAGCGCTAGTGCAAGGCTAGTGCGATCCAAGCAAGACAGATCAGAAGGGGCTACCGGTAGCAACCGCTGCCCCGGTTAGCACCCAGACAAACAGAACGATTTCCTGTCGACCACCGCTGGGACAGGACAATCGCAACAGACAGACAAAACAGTCAATCTAACTGCACTAGGAAACTGCCTAGTACAGTTCCAAGAATTACTCTAAGATAATTTTAACAAGAAATAGCATGGCTGACATTCTAGGAGTGTTTACAACAAACCCTGAAGGAATGACCAGCAAAGGACTCTGGGAAACATAGCTTCTTATACTGCCAGCCCTCAAAGGGGACAGCTGGGCAATTTGCATGTATGCAAATCCCTCGGCAAAGCAACTCTGAAAGTTGCAAGATGAAGCCAGGTCTCCTTTCCAGAGACCTGCATCCCTCAGACACAAGGAATGGTCAAACAGCTGTCTGCCTATGCAGCCAGCTGAGCGGATCCTTACAGTGGGTGCACTGAACACAACAGGTAGGTATATGCAGTGATGAGGTGGGTGCACTGAACACAACAGGTAGGTATATGCAGTGATGAGGTGGGTGCACTGAACACAACAGGTAGGTATATGCAGTGATGGGTATTACAATGTGCACCTGTCACACACAGACAGGTAGCGGACAGGCACAGTGACACTGCGTGCACTCAACTCACGTAGGTAGGTGGGTGCACTGTGAACAACAGGTAGGTAGGTATATGCAGTAAGGGGTATTACAATGTGCACCTGTCACACACAGACAGGTAGCGGACAGGCACAGTGACACTGCATGCACTCAGCTCACGTAGGTAGGTGGGTGCACTGTGAACAAAAGGTAGGTAGGTATATGCAGTGATGGGTATTACAATGTGCACCTGTCACACACATGCAGGTAGCGGACAGGCACAGTGACACTACGTGCACTCAGCTCACGTAGGTGGGTGGGTGCACAGTGAACAACAGGTTCACAAGGATGTCTATGCAACACAAGTGTCAGTGGGACACACAGAAAAAAAAAAAAATCACAAGAACAAGATTAGCTCTCAAAAGAGCTGTTGTGGGGTGCTATTTTAGCAATAAGAATCAGCAAGGAGCAAGCTAAGAAGCCTACAAGAGCCTAACTAATATTTCCCTATGAGAGAGTCTGCAGCAGTTGTCCCTTCTCTATTTACTGCGTGCACACGAGTGAGTAAAATGGTCGGCGATGCCTGCTTTTTATAAGGGGGAGAGTGGCTCCAGGAGGGAGTGTAGCCTGATTGGCTACAGTGTGCCTGCTGACTGTGATGTAGAGGGTCAAAGTTGACCCTAATGGTGCACTATGGGGGCGAATCGAACTTCCGGTAAAGTTCACAGTTCTCCATGATCGCGAACCCCCGGAAGTTCGCCGGCCATCTCTACTGTTGATACAACTGCATATCTTCAGTTTTCTAATCTATCCTCTCATTTCTCATTTATGGCAATTTATAAAAGTGCATTAGAAAACTGTCATATTAGGAGCATTTACCTTACATTAGGGAATAAAAGGAAGAAAACAAGAGCTAAGTAGAGTCAGTAAGCTGTATAAAAAGTGGTATTGTGTGCCTCACTGGGTATTAGAGGTTTACCTAACAGAAGGTCAATAAATGGTTAAAGTGTCCTAACATGTATGCTTGCTTGAAGATATGAGATCAAGGGTGACTGTGTACCAAACACTGTGAGAGGGAGTTCCAGAGGAGAGGAGAAATGTGTGAGAAATCCTTTATGCAAGAATGAGAAGTGACAAGAGTGAGCAGTAGTTAGCATAAAAGTCCTTTTGATTCTCGATTAATGTCTTGACTTTGATGGGTAAGTGATGCAGTGGGGATGCAAGGAAAGCTCATTTTAAAGATCATGGTCCTGGTACATAGAAATTACTTACCCATTTGTAATAATCGGCGGGGACGCCGCCGTGGCGGAGAGCGGCATGGCCACCGCTTCCGCATCTCAGGTGGCGGCGGTCCCCGCCGCTCGGTCTCAGGAGGGTTTGCGGCCAGGTCCTTCGGCCGCGCATAAGGCTAGGGCTACGCGCGCGCGCCCAGCGGCAGGACCTTTATGCGGAGAGGAGTCAGCTGACCGAAGGGTCGGCTGACGTCACTGGAGGCCCTGGCCGCTCCTGAATGGCTGGGCGGCGGAGGCGTGCTTTCAGGGACTCCTCAGCTTCAAAAGAGCTGAGGAGTCACTCGCAACTCGTCTGTTGTTGCGAACACTTGGTGCTAGCGCTCAGATCTAGTTAGGTTCCTGCCTGTGATAGATGTATATGCAGTGTTCGCAATATACATCTATCTCTAGTTAGCCTCATTGATTGTATTATTTATCTGTGTATGACTCTGGCTCGTTCTTGACTATCCCTCTGCTCTGTGATTCTGTACTTTAGCCCATCTCATCTTGCTGCCGACTCTGCCTGTTAAACCGCTTCCTCTCCGCCTTCCGATTCTGTACTGTATCTGCCTGTCTGTTACCGACCCGATTTGTCTGACCACTCTACTCACCAGTGAGCCTTCGCCACTGGTGAGGTTGTCGCTGTACTGACAGTGCCCACCAGCTCCTCTGCTGAGGTATTGCCAATTCTGCCAGTACTTACTGTTTGCACCAATCACTACACCAATCACTACACTTGTGCAATAAAGTGTGAGCTTAAGGAAGAAAGGAGAAACATCCGGCACTGCAGTAAACGTATTGTGCTTTTATTTTGTTCAGACTGTGATCATAAAGATGCATACAATGTACTTGTCAGCAAATAAATGGCAAACGATACAGTCCTACCGTGGGTGTGTGGCAGCGGGTGCAGGGTGCAAATCGGGCAGCCTAACGGCCGTTTCGCACGGCGGTGCTTCTTCTGAGGCTATTCCACGCTGGCACTCGGTGAGGATCTAGCTTTATTTCTTGATCCGTTGCGGCGGGTGGGCGGCGCGCACTTCCGCCCTTTGTTACCACGCCTACCGGTGCTCAGCTGGGCCTATCATCGTCGCTCGCGTCGACAGCGGGCGGGGATGGATGAAGTGACTGACGTCAGCGTGACGTCTCTAGTAAACAAAGCCGGTGTATTCCCCGGCATGTCAGAGCATTAAGCTCCTATAGGGACGTCAGGGCAAGGCTTGCAGGGAAGTAAAAGTGGTGATGTCAGGTTAGAGACCTGTGTATAGGTGAAGGAAAGTGATGTTACTAGTGAGGGGAAACAGAAAAAGGGGAAAGAATAATTAGAATAGTGAAGATGCAAGATAAGAAGCAAGTCTTACATCTGACTCGGTGGCTGTGCGAGAGGGAACGCTAGCGTGTGCAGCAGGTCAAACTAATCCGGAAATATTGTCACTACCGTGTGACCTCCTACTGAATCAACGTCTGAGGACACACAGTCTGACATAATTCAACTCTCCAAATATTTAAAATACATATACTCATTGAGAACCAGATATTCATTTGAGACAAGAGGCAGGATGGCATTTGGGAAAGAGAAGAACCAAGGGAACAGGGTTCTTCTCTTTCCCAAATGCCATCCTGCCTCTTGTCTCAAATGAATATCTGGTTCTCAATGAGTATATGTATTTTAAATATTTGGAGAGTTGAATTATGTCAGACTGTGTGTCCTCAGACGTTGATTCAGTAGGAGGTCACACGGTAGTGACAATATTTCCGGATTAGTTTGACCTGCTGCACACGCTAGCGTTCCCTCTCGCACAGCCACCGAGTCAGATTTAAGACTTGCTTCTTATCTTGCATCTTCACTATTCTAATTATTCTTTCCCCTTTTTCTGTTTCCCCTCACTAGTAACATCACTTTCCTTCACCTATACACAGGTCTCTAACCTGACATCACCACTTTTACTTCCCTGCAAGCCTTGCCCTGACGTCCCTATAGGAGCTTAATGCTCTGACATGCCGGGGAATACACCGGCTTTGTTTACTAGAGACGTCACGCTGACGTCAGTCACTTCATCCATCCCCGCCCGCTGTCGACGCGAGCGACGATGATAGGCCCAGCTGAGCACCGGTAGGCGTGGTAACAAAGGGCGGAAGTGCGCGCCGCCCACCCGCCGCAACGGATCAAGAAATAAAGCTAGATCCTCACCGAGTGCCAGCGTGGAATAGCCTCAGAAGAAGCACCGCCGTGCGAAACGGCCGTTAGGCTGCCCGATTTGCACCCTGCACCCGCTGCCACACAACCCACGGTAGGACTGTATCGTTTGCCATTTATTTGCTGACAAGTACATTGTATGCATCTTTATGATCACAGTCTGAACAAAATAAAAGCACAATACGTTTACTGCAGTGCCGGATGTTTCTCCTTTCTTCCTTAAGCCTACAAGATTATCTCATGTACATATCCTGAGCACGCAGTTTACTACCGTGGGATTGTCTTTCAAGGGGTATCTTGCCGACCCACCCAGAATTAGCCGTGTGTAGTGCCGACCCTCTTTGAACCTCCCTCATCTGCATAGCAATAAAGTGTGACTAGGCTCACGTCACTTCCTTTTATTACCATATTTGTATTATTGGTGATTCTGCAGATCACCATATAATCAGATATAGTCTCTGCATTATTTGGTGATACTGCAGATCACCCAATAAACAGAACCTTTTATTTGCCGACGCCAATCGTGACACCATTCTTAGTAGACACATGACTTATTTTTACAGAGATGGCTAAGATATTTTTCTACTATCGCTAGCTTTAAAGTGTAGCTGAGGCGATATGTGACATAAGATAAACATGTGTATGTACAGTACAAAACATATTAATAACCAGGCAGATTTACTTGTTTTATTTTGCTGGCTGAAAGAGCTCATTACTAGGTATGGAAGTGACAGCTTCTGTCTTGTCGGTACCTTGTTGGGCACATAGTGAACATCAATGATAAGTAAATTACAGCCATAAAAGTTTTCCTTGCAGAATACAACTTCTGAGGTCAGGAAGAAATAAAATACATGAAGTATTGACCTTTTTCTAACTCTGGGACACTTATAGGCCGCCACTGATTAGAGACAGTAAAACATTCAACCGACTTTGTAAATCTTTAAATATAAGGGGAAAAAAATGGGATACTTAAAATAAAAGGTAATTTTTAGGAGTAGAAGGATAAATATAATTGTTTATCTCATCAGTTTATTTTCACTTCGGGTACACTTTAAATGCCTTATTTTTTAACTGGCGTTGCAGTCATATAATAGCAGTTGTTTTCTTACATTTAGCATTGTATACCAGGTAATGATGTAGCCACTCTTAAAAATGTGCAGTGTCTTTCAGAAGGGGATGTGCCCTAGATTGCTAGTGTGCTTGACCTCTTCTGGCTATATGGGAGTGAACTAGTAGTCACCTATGATTTCACCTACAGACCGACTTGGGCTCTCAAACAAAGTACTGCAAAGTACATTATGAAAAATGACTAACGCTCACTCCTCAAGTGTTAAGACACTACAACAGTGCATATATCATCCACACTAATTGCCACACTTGTGTGGAATAAGCACAGAAAGTCAAGTGCTGCAGTTCAGTCTCTGGGTTGTAGTCAGCAAATAAGGTAGTAGAATAAACAATCACTGCGCTCTTGATAAAGATATAGAAGCATCCACCTCGCCCCCCTATATGAAACCACTCACCGGCAGTTGTAGTCTATAATAAGACCAATCAGCGCCTTGGGGGTGTATGGCCCCCTGTCACCTCTCCGGCTCTGCTGCCTCCGGCGTAGTCCGGTGTAAGTCTGGATCCTTAGCAGCCTCTCAGGCTTGCCCACTTCAGCGATTTCAGGGAATTTTTTTTAAAGGTACAGGAGTCTCAGGGGGGATTCCATACATCAGTAACCCCATCTGAATATGCCAGTGAAGTTCACATATTGGGGATGGATATGTAGGCCAGACAACTGCCGGTGAGTGGTTTCATATAGGGGGGGCGAGCAGGGCAGCCATCAGGGGGGGACAACTGGCACTGCAGTGAGGGGCCCAGGGCTTCTGGGGGCCCTGGGCCCCCCAAAGCACCGGAAGGGCCACATGTTCTGGCTGCGGGCCTGTGGCTCACTAACCAGCACAGCGCGTTCCAGCGCTGAGATAAGAGTGACATCAGCGCTTGAACATGTGTAGATGAGTGAGCCCGCTGTAGCGGACTTTCTATACTGGGGCACCACCTATATCTGGCTACAGGCTACCTATGCTGGGCCACCACCTATACCTGGCTGCCTATACTGGGGCTGGAACCACCTATATCTGGCTACCTATACTGGGGCACCACCTATGCCTGGCTACCTATGCTGGGGCACCACCTATACTTGGCTACTTATACTGGGGCGCCTATAGCTTGCTACGTATACTGGAGGGGAACTGGTACCTGGCTAACTTATACCTGGTGCACCACCCATACCAGGCTACCTATACTGAGGGCAACTATGCCAGGCTACCTATACTGGGGCACCCCCTATAGCTTCCTACTTATACTGGGGGAACCTACACCTGGCTAGGGCAGGGGGACGAGCTGAGACAGAAGGGGTCAAGAGGTAACACAGGGATAAAAGAGGCACAGGGGGAACAGAGGCGGACAAAAGAGGCACAGGGAGAAAAGAGATGAGACGGGAACATGAGGTCACACAGAGGGACACAAGAGGCACAAACTGAGGTGAGAAAGAGGGGGAACAAAAGAGGCACAGGAAGAAAAGAGGGGGACAAAAGAGAACGGATAAAGGATAAGAACGGACCTACAAGTCCCCATCTCATTTGATAACCATGGACCACCTGTATTTTGCTAGTATTTAGCTCCACCCACAACATGCCATGGTCACGCCCACTTTTTGCCCCATCACGCTGTGCATGCCGCTTTCTTCAGTGTCGGAGCCATGCTCATTTTTTGCCGCAGCGCACTTTGGACACGGGGGTGGGGTGGCTAGTGGGCCCAGGGAGTAGGGCCCAGGCTTGATGATGTGTGAGGGGCCCCAAAAATTCTGATGGCAGCCCTGGGGGCGAGGTGGATGCTTCTATATCTTTATCAAGAGCACAGTGATTGTTTATTCTACTGCAAAGTACATGTTGCTGCTCTACAGAAGCTAGTATGAAAATCAGTCAGGCCAGAGAAATAGTCAGAGCTCTGTATCTGTAAAGCTGGCCATAGACATGATACTTAATCTGTGAATGGCAAGCTCACAAATACCTACCAACCATCTGCACACTTGATGCTAGGCCCTGCAGTACAATGCTGACAAACTGTAGCCAGTGGTGTGCCAGTGCAGCAGTGAATGGAATTGCTCCAATCAGTGCTGGGCATGTTACCATGATTGCGTGAAGTCTTCCCAACATTCAGCTGAAAATAATCTGTCATGATTGGGTTCTTGGACAGAAGCAATCTTAAATTCTGATAATATAAATAAGAGAATGGCAATTTCAATTTACATAATATTGCAATAATATCTGCAGTCAAAATTGAACACCTGTATTGGCAACCTGTAGACGGCAATAAGGAGTCATTCACTTTTCTAATTGCCAGACCGCCACTCTGTTATCCAGCACTATTAGTGATAAGATCAGTTTGGAAAGTGATTTTTCTTATTGCCACTGGCATTCAGATAACCTGAAACAGCTGGTTGTTTTTCCTGAAACAGCATTCCTTATGACATGTGGAGAGGAGCATTAAGGATTCTTTTCCTTTTCAGTGTCTGTTTAGTTTTGGTTAACTTGGTTACAGGAACACAAGGCTAGGTTTCCAGCAAACTCTTGAATGGAGCTGTGAATGTTTATAGAATTTCTCAACATGCTGTCACAGTTGTGATTTCTTGATATACATCAGGTCATTGTGCTCCCACAGTCTTTGACATACACATTTTGATAAACTAGCAAATTTCTGTTCCGCATAGGAAAAATAGCGATGATGACCTCCATTCTATGTACAGCCGCCTTCATTTGAAGACCCCTGTATGTTTTGTCCCTAGTGTGCAGTTCACCTCCATGTGCGGCCACCTAGTATATACTGTATATCTCTCCTTGTGCCTTCCACAACTCCCACAGCTTCTCTCCATGTTTAGTCCACATTCCAAGTGCAGCTCATGATTCCATCTTTATCTTTCCTCAATGAAACCGCTTCAGCTGTGTTGTTGTAAGACCCCTCCATGCACATCCTTGGCTCTGTGGAGATTCATCTGATACCCCTGTCTTGTCCACCTCTTCCACCCTTTTACTATTATCCACATACACACCCATTTGCTTTAAGCAGCCCACTATGCACATCACTTTTATATCCCCTATCCTCTTGTGGACTCTTATTATGTTGATTTATACCCCTCCCCTGTTTGCACACCCCTATGCTATTTCTAAACTCCTCTTCTATCCTCCATGCACCCTTCTTCTGATATTTCCCAAGATCTCATGGGCACCCACTTCAGTGCTGACAAATCACTTCAGTAACCTTCACTGTACTCAATAACCCCCTTTCAACTCCATGTTTACTCTCCTCAGTGCATCGTAGCCTTCATGCACCTTCCACTGTGTATACTGCCCCAACCTACAGTCACAGTACAACCTCATGGCTTCCTCCTTTCCATTCCTATGCAGGACATGGTCATCAAGGATCATATATATATTACTATGCTCTTAGCCTCTATATGTTTTGTAGACACTAAGGGCTTGATTCACTAAAGCGTGCTAACATAGTTAGCATGCCTAAAAGCTTTGCAAGTGCAAACTAGGGTGCTAAGTAGTTCGCACGGGCAAAGCTGTTACTGATCGCATGCTATTTGGTGCGCGCGAAACGTTGCACCGTCCACGGGCAAAGTACGCTTATCAGGCTATTTTGTATGCGAACGGTGTGACGTTTCGCACGCACCGGTGCGACGTTTGGCGTGCAGCGCTAAACTTTGCATATTAGCGCATGCAAATACACTTTGCATGTGCTAAGGGGCTTATCATTGGCGTGCTAACACTTAGCACGCTTTAGTGAATCAAGCCCTAAGTGATGTAAATAGTCTGTTTTTAGAATACACCACTATGTGGATCTATGATATGAATACTCTTTGTTGGAGTTTCCAAAGCAGATTGCGGCTATTTTGCCGTGATTTTACAATGATTTCATTCCATTGTCAAGTCAATGGAAGTGTTTTTTTAAAAACAAAGACGACCCGCAAAATGCTTTTTGGTGTGTCAGGGCCGTTACAAAAGTAAATTCATACATCTTCAATTTACTTTTAGTGTTGTAGTATTGGCCAGCTATGGATCCTCCACTGCTCTGTCTCATAGCCTATGGGTGATCCAGAATTTTGCTTGCAGAATGGATACTAACAGAAATGGAAAGTTGGAGATAGTGTCCAGGAGTTAAATAAAGGCACGTGAATTGTGAAGCTTTAGCTAATAATTGGTATCAAGACCTAGCAGGTTATACTTACAGCCTGGCAGCAAAAGAACAGAGGAAACAAATGTACTTATTGTGATCACGTCACGATAAATCAAACCACATACTTAATTGCTGGCAATCACTTACAAGAGACAAAGGCGGGCCATCCACTACTAATAATGGTGTTAGGACATTGCCTGCTATAGCTGCTTCAAGGCAATAAAAAAGGGTATGGCAAATGATTATCGGTTGTCTTCATGTGTAATGACGTAGCATCAAACACAGGCATGTCAAGCGACTGCTAGTAGTTGACATTTACATGCTGCAGAATATAGTTGCTTTCAAAAACTATACTGTGAAATACAGTATAGCGAAATTTTCTATTCCAGTTTGCCTATAAAGGTAGACTAAGCTATTGTTTCAGCTGTCAATAAACTTTTGTATGAGAATAAGGCAAACTCTCAGCAGCTAGTAATTACTGTACAAAATTGTATGACTGATGTTGGCCAACAGGTCATTATCCAGAGGCAAGGTGTGAAGTTAATCATGTGGGACTTTTCTAAAAACTATTTGAAGCACAGTGTCCTATCTCCCCAATCCCCCTGCTGATGAAAGCTTTTTTTTGCACATTGTTACTGCTAGCTATAGCAGTCCTTAATATTTGAGGAGGGCAGGCTCCGCCATCTGCAGAAGTAGGGTAATAAAAGCCTCCTACAAACATTTAAATGTAAAAAGAAGAGGTAAGATGGAAGTTTTTCTTATTAATGAGCCACATTGCTTAATGCATTTTAATGTGCTAATGAGATGCACTGGCAGCTAAACATGCTGCTAGGTTCCGCTTTAGGCTAATCCACTCCCAGCTAGTCTTATACATGTCAGTTATAGCCTGATTGGAATTTGATTGGATAGTGATTCATTGCTACAAACTCAATTTTGAATAGATTAGAAATCTATCAAGTAAATAGCAAGTGTTGTACAGCTTGATGCAGTGCAACACTATAATACCATCAATCCCCCCATCATCACTGACTAGGTGGAACGCACTTAGTCCAATACTGGAGTGTGTTGAAGTAGCATATTTACCTGTTTTGGCAACAGTCTTCTGCAGCTGGTGACTTATCATGCAAACCCCTATAGAGCTGCATTAGTCATGGGACTCACTCACATATTTGACTGAAATGTGTGGCCCCTAATGCAAGACTTTAGCAGCCACGGTAACTATCCTTCAGCGGTATGCGGCAATGCCAAGTTGTGGACGGTGGCCTGGACACATAAGGAGTAATGGGGCATTTTCACATACCGTATTAAGCATTCAGATAAGCTCTACAAGCAGCAACCTAATCTGTAAGTGGCCACAAGGTGTGCAAATTTAACAGGGTGTACGTGAGGACATTCAAAGGAAAACCTGCTTTAGTTAAGCTCTCAAACTTTATCACAGACCACCATCACTATATGGCTTACGTAAATCAGTTCCATTTTTCTTGCCAGAACCTAGGTCTTTTTTTCTCCCTAAACTTGCTAAATCAGAGCCCAGATCCACTTGAAAATGATCTTCTTCATAACAAGAACGTGTGTAAACACCATATGTTATGCTTATTATATTTATTATTGCACACCAAATAATACAGTGTGAAACTGAGCCTTTACAATAAAATTGTAGCACTCCCCCCCCCCCCCCCCCCCCGCCAAAAACAAAAAGCTAGAGAAAAACAAAACAAGACCAACCTTTGTTCCAAATGATGCGATTACAGCTATCATTTTAAAAGTACACCTGTCATGGAAAGTTTATGGAGGCAGCAATTGCTTCTTTATACTTGTTTCCTGAATGTAACAATGATCCTCTGGCCACTAAACGTCCTGAGCAATTCTCCTGGAACACTTGTTCCTTGGGATTTAAAAAGGGATTATTATGAGATGATGAACAATACAGTCAGAAAACTAGCACTACAAGTATTTAGGAGAAAGGTAGCAATGGCTGCTTCTGTATCAGATCTGCTTCAAATCAGATCAAATATAGCTTTATTGGCATGGCCAAGATTCATACAAGCATTGCCAAAACTAGGGCAAAAGGGGGACATGGATGGGGGTGGGGTAGGGGTACAATAGCTAAGCAGTCTGTGGGCATTTTAAGGTTTACAGTTCCGTTATGCTCTTCTCAGTCTGTGACATGCTGTGACATAGAATGCAGTGATTGTCACTGTGGATTCCTCCCAGTAAGATTTTTCTCTCATTCTCTAATGTAAGAAAGTCTGGGAATTGTTCCATCAATTTCTTAAAGAAGGTTTCCCTGGTTGCATTATATTTGGGGCTGTGCAGCAGGAAGTGGTTTTCAGGGTCTTCTGCTCACAGTGTTGGCACAGTCTATCCTCCCTGGGTTTGTATGTCTGTCTGTGTCTCCCAGACTCGATTTCCAGGTTCTGAGCACTCAGTCTGTAGACACTCAGAATTTGCCTGGAAAATTTCCGTACCGGGAAAATGTGGAGATTTTCCAGGTATGGGTCCATTTTGTAATCTCCCTGTAGGGACTGGTATATGGTTAGCTTTTGTATATTTTTTATGAAATGCACTATTTAAGTACTATTTATGAAATGTAGAAGAGCATCTTGGTTAACAAAGACCACCCCCTTCCTCGCTCAGTTTTCACCCAGATTATACGTTAATAATATAACATCCACATCTGTAATACTCTGGTTTCAGCACATATCACTGGAATCCCCATGCTGGTTGCATGATTATTGCCCAGGGAGCAAGAACGGAAGACGAATGTGATGGACATTATAACTCTTGTAAAAAGGCTGTTTCCCATGCAGTCATTTCTGTTCTCTTCCTGTCCTGAGGACACCTGTCACTAAGACTAGAATTGAAGGGAAATTCCGCCAGTGATGACACACAGCAGTACGAAATAAAAATGTCACTAAGCCTTCCACACATAAATAAATAAAGATCAGGGTAGAATTACACCTTAAACTTTGTATTGGTTAATTCCTTCTTGTTATAACACTAGAAAGGTTTCCAAAGCACTGATACCACCCAGCATTTGCCTTTTCTCTCATATCAACATTACCATTGCATTTTTAAGTTTCAATCCTTGCCTTGCCTTTTCCTCTACTGTTTTTCTTTTTAGAACTGGAACTTTCTGCAGGCTTGGTCTTTCAGCTTCCCTTTTGCAAAGCACCCAATTGTGTTCTTAAACTGGAAGGTATTCATGTGTCATCACAAATCCAGCACAAAACGCATGAATGAAAGTCAAACAACAAATTCCATTGCCTATCTCAATCACGCTTAAAGAGGAACTTCAGCCTAAACAAACATACTGTCATTAAGTTACATTAGTTATGTTAATTAAAAGAGACAGGTAATATAATCTCTTACCCACCCTGTTTTAAAAGAACAGGCAAATGTTTGATTTCATGAGGGCAGCCATTTTTTTGGTTCAAACTGTCCTGTGTGCTGATCACCCCTCCCAGTTACTAGGCAACGTGAATAACAACATAGGAAATCCCATCATGCTTTGCACAGCATCAGAGAAAAAAACCCGGGCAGTTTTCTTTGATGGGTGGGGCTTAGCTAAAATGCAGCTAAAAATTATGCTTTGGTAAGAAAAACAAAGTTCTGATGCTGTGAAACTGTTAAAGAAACACCAAGCCTTTTCAGTTCTGCTAAGTAGATTTTAGTCCGGAGGTTCACTTTAAATATCTTAACCAACCACAAAGCAGTAGTGCTACTGTCAAAAACAAGATGCATGTAATCTCAAATTAGGCTTTTTGACGACTCCCACGCAAAGTACCGCGTTCACTTGAAGTCTCGTTCGCTCCCTGCGTCGTATATACCCGCTGGCAGGAAGAAGCGTTGCTTGATGACCATCGTCAAGAGGACGTCACAGGATCCGTCAGGCAGTGAGCATGCAGCTTAACTTTGGGTGTTTCATGTCCTACTCCATAGAGCCACGTTAATCCATGCCATGCACTGATGAGGATCAACCAATCTGAAACAGTCTGTAAGCATGACGCATTGTTAATGTACGCATTGTGGCTCTGTACATTAACAATCTGAAACATCATTGCATTCCAGCCATTCTGGAGGTGTGGTTAGCTTACAGGCACAAAGGATGATTTGCATATTCAGCAGTGATGCATTGTGGGAGACCTTAAATGCTCACCCCAACCTGATTTAATGCGAATACCTTCTGTTTTAAGAAGGCAAACGTTTGTTTTGCTACCTTAAATTAGCGACACCACTTGTAGGTAGAAAAGTGATAAAGAAGGTCTGCCAACGGAGTGCCCCACAGTACATCTACACTGCTCATATACTCCCATACACACTCTCTCCTGTACTGGTATCATGTCCAGAATCTTCAGAGCAGGGAAATAATGCATTGTCTTCAGTCTCATGTTCTATGAGCCGTGTCTATGGAAATTGATGACTAGTTGTATGCTACACCTTTTTTTTTTTTTTGATCAGCTGAGAAAGGTTTTTGAGCGGGCACTCTGTCTGAAGGCTGCGTGCTTGATATGGTGGCATACGCAATGTCGCCTCAGATCCAGAAGATATCAGATGATATACATATCCAGAAGATATCAGCACACCAATGTGGCCCCCAAAACAATTGTCAGTTCTTAGTGGAAGCTGAGCACAATAAAGCAAGCTATTTACTGCAACATTGGTGTGCTGATATCTTCTGGGTTTGCTTTATGATCAAATCACTTTTTGACCGGAAGATGGAATTATTGATCAAGTGGGTATCTCCCACTTATATATACATATATATAGAGGGGTGTATAGAGAAGTGGTTTGAAAGCTGTTGCGCTGTGCTGCCGCTTCGCCAGTAGCACTGTGAAACAGATGCATGTTGGGTCTTTAAAAAAAGCGATAAATTGTGTGATGAACCAGAGAAAAACACAAAGCCCTTTACTGAATGCTCTGCAAAGTACTGTACTGCCCTTTTAATATAGAAGGAATGTCATCACTTCCATCACAAATCCAAAAAACAAGAACCCGAACATGCATCTCTCTCCGTGCAAAAATACCTATACGTCAAGAGAGCAAACTGACAACTTGTTTTCAAGATCTCAGACAACACTTCTCTTTCACACTTGTGCCTTAAATTGAAGTGTGGTCCCTTTCAAGTGTCAGGATTATCAGAGTGAGAGAGAGAGAGAGAAGAGGAATGTTAGAGTCATAGGTACGGAATGCTGAAAACGAAGAGGAAGGCATATAGGTGACCATCAGTGTCTCTAGTGAAGATGGGAAAGTGATGAATGGTGTTCACGGATGTAATAAGACGTGAAGTTTATGGTGGAAGCCTGTGAAATGGATGTTGATAGCTGTGTTTAGTAGGAGGCTGTTGAAGGATCTTCTCACCTTTGCGAATTGCACTTAGGAACTTTCTCCCTTGACTAGCAAGGACTCGGCAAACACATTGTTCATTTAACCATTTCCGGACCGCAGTGATAGAGATCTACGCCCTGTTTTGATGGGCTCCTGGCTGGCAAGGCGTAGATCTCTATCACCGGCGCCGCCGCTCCCCGCCGCGATCGCGCGCACCGAACCGGCTGCACTTAGCTGTCTTATGACAGCTAAGGCTTCCGGGTATCGGCAGGAGCCGTCACTGATTGGCTCCCTGCCGTGTGATCGCTGTGAGCCAATCACAGCGATCACCCTCCGAAAGGCAACATAGTTGCCGTTCCGCCTCCCTCTCCGCCTCCCTCTCCCTGTCACTGTGGATCTTGTGTGACAGGGAGAGACGCACAGCCTGCAGCCGTGACAGGCTGTGCAATTTTAGTGTAAGGCCCTGTTCATATTATGTGCGTGTGGAAAACGTGCAGAACGCATGTAGTAAACGCACTGGAAAAACGCATGCGTTTGTACGCGTTTGTACGCGTTTTTGTAATGCGTTTGTATGCGTTTTTTCCTTATGCGTTTTTGATCATACCTGGAAGAGTCAGCTACACTTCGACGAGAAACGCACCTCCGAATACGCATACAAAAACGCATGCCATGCGTTTTTAGTGCGCGTCCATTGACTTTCATTATAATGCGTTTCTGTGCGCGACGCACAGAAATGCATCCAACTATGCGTTTCTGCCACGCATACGTTTGCCACGCGTATATGTGAACGAGGGCCATACCTTTGCATTGATTTTTCTGGCCCTCGCAAAACGCACACAAAACGCGTACCTTAAAAACGGACACAAACGCGTGCAGTGTGAACGGGGCCTTAAAATAAACTTTTTTCCAGCTCTCTCCCCCCCATGTATCCCTTGATCCCCTCCCAACCACCTATATATAGATCTATATATATATATAGATCTATATATATATATATAGATCTATATATATATATATAGATCTATATATATATATATATAGATCTATATATATATATATAGATCTATATATATATATATATATATATATATATATATAGATCTATATATATAGATCTATATATATAGATCTATATATATATATATATATATATATATATATATATATATATATATATATAGATCTATATATATATATATATATATAGATCTATATATATATATAGATCTATATATATATAGATCTATATATATATAGATCTATATATATATATAGATCTATATATATATATATAGATCTATATATATATAGATCTATATATATATATATATAGATCTATATATATATATAGATCTATATATATATATAGATCTATATATATATAGATCTATATATATATATATATATATATATATATATATATGTCTCTATATATATATATATATATATATATATATATATATATATATATAACTGGATTGTGATTTTAACCACTTGCCGGCCGCCCCTACCTAGGGGCGGCGGCAAAGTGGAGCCCGCAACGACCGCGCAATACGCCGATCGGCGGCGGCTCGTTGCGGACTAGCTGGCCGGGGATCGCATGCTGGATGTGCCCACCCGCGACGTCAACCCGCCAGCCAATTAGCAGCGGCGGCGGGTTGTTAACCCCCGATCTTCCGCATGTAAAGCGGATAATACGCTTTGTAATGTATACAAAGCGTATTATACAGGCTGCCTCCTGCCCTGGTGGTCCCAGTGATTGAGGGACCACCAGGGCAGGTTGCAGCCCTCCTAGTAAGTACCCAAGCACACTGATCCTGCCCCCTGATCGCCCACTGCACCCATCAGACCCCCCCTGCCCACCCCTGGGACACCTGTTTGCACCCAATCACCCCCCTAATCACCCATTAATCACTCCCTGTCACTATCTCAACGCTATTTTTTAGATTAGGTCCTAAACTGCCCCCTGGGGGCTCCTGAACACACACCCCCCACACCCTTAGATCCTCCCTAGACCCTCCCCCCTGTGTACTGTATACATCTATTCTTCCCTATAATCACCCACTGACCACCTGTCAATCACCCATCAATCACCCCCTGTCACCACCTGTCACTGCCACCCATCAGATCAGACCCTAACCTGCCTTTTGTGGGCACCTGATCACCCACCCACACCCTCAGATTGCGTGCAGACCCACCCTCAGATCACCTCTGAAAGTGCATTGTTTACATCTGTTCTCCCCTCTAATCATCCACTGATCACCCATCAATCACCCCGTCACCACCTGTCACTGCTACCCATCAGATCAGACACTAATCTGCCCCTTGCGGGCACCCAATCACCTGCCCACACCCTAAATTAGCCCCCCAGACCCCCTCTGATCAACTCGCCAGTGCATTGCTTGCATATATTCTCCTCTGTAATCACCTACTGATCACCTATCAACCACCCCGTCACCCCCTGTCACCACCTGTCACTGCTACCCATCAGATCAGGCCCTAATATGCCCCCTGCGGGCTTCTGATCACCCGGCCAAACCCTCACCCGCCCCACCGCAGTGACAGAAATTTTTTTTTCTGATCACTGCTGGTACGACTTAATTGCCATGTCCAGGTCATGATTTGAGAACATTCCTGCACTTCAGTGCCAATACAACCTGTCATCTAAGAAGCCACCCTGCTTATGACCGGTTCCACAAAATTCGGCCCCTCATAGACCACCTGTCATCAAAATTTGCAGATGCTTATACCCCTGAACAGTCATTTTGAGGCATTTGGTTTCCAGACTACTCCTCGTGGTTTTGGGCCCCTAAAATGCCAGGGCAGTATAGGAACCCCACAAGTGACCCCATTTTAGAAAGAAGACACCCCAAGGTATTCCGTTAGGTGTATGACGAGTTCATAGAAGATTTTATTTTTTGTCAAAAGTTAGCGGAAATTGATTTGTATTGTTTTTTTTCACAAAGTGTCATTTTCCACTAACTTGTGACAAAAAATAAAATCTTCTATGAACTCACCATACACCTAACGGAATACCTTGGGGTGTCTTCTTTCTAAAATGGGGTCACTTGTGGGGTTTCTATACTGCCCTGGCATTTTAGGGGCCCTAAACCGTGAGGAGTAGTCTAGAAACCAAATGCCTCAAAATTACCTGTGAATAGGACGTTGGGCCCCATAGCGCACCTAGGCTGCAAAAAAGTGTCACACATGTGATATCGCCGTACTCAGGAGAAGTAGTATAATGTGTTTTGGGGTGTATTTTTACACATACCCATGCTGGGAGGGAGAAATCTCTCTGTAAAGGGACAATTGTGTGTAAAAAAAATCAAAACATTTTAATTTACAGAGATATTTCTCCCACCCAGCATGGGTATGTGTAAAAATACACCCCAAAACACATTATACTACTTCTCCTGAGTACGGCGATACCACATGTGTGACACTTTTTTGCAACCTAGGTGCGCTAAGAGGCCCAACGTCCTATGAGTACCTTTAGAATTTCACAGGTCATTTTGAGGCATTTGGTTTCTAGACTACTCCTCACGGTTTAGGGCCCCTAAAATGCCAGGGCATTATAGGAACCCCACAAGTGACCCCATTTTAGAAAAAAGACACCCCAAGGTATTCAATTAGGTGTATGGGGAATTCATAGAAGATTTTATTTTTTGTCACAAGTTAGTGGAAAATGACACTTTGTGAAAAAAACAATAAAAATCAATTTCCGCTAACTTGTGAAAAAAAAATGAAATCTTCTATGAACTCCCCATACTACTAACGGAATACCTTGGGGTGTCTTCTTTCTAAAATGGGGTCACTTGTAGGGTTCCTATACTGTCCTGGCATTTTAGGGGCCCTAAACCGTGAGGAGTAGTCTAGAAAATAAATGCCTCAAAATGACCTGTGAAATCCTAAAGGTACTCATAGGACTTTGGGCCCCTTAGCGCAGTTAGGGTACAAAAAAGTGTCACACATGTGGTATCGCCGTACGTAGGAGAAGTAGTATAATGTGTTTTGGGGTGTATTTTTACACATACCCATGCTGGGTGGGAGAAATATCTCTGTAAATGGACAATTGTGTGTAAAAAAATCAAAAGAAATCTCATTTACAGAGATATTTCTCCCACCCATCATGGGTATGTGTAAAAATACACCCCAAAACACATTATACTATTTCTCCTGAGTAAGGCGATACCACATGTGTGACATTTCTTTTGCAGCCTAGGTGCGCTAAGGGGCCCAAAGTCCTATGAGCACCTTTAGGCTTTACAGGGGTGCTTACAATTTAGCACCCCCCAAAATGCCAGGACAAAAAAACACACCCCACAAATGACCCCATTTTGGAAACTAGACACTTCAAGGTATTCAGAGAGGGGCATGGTGAGTCCGTGGCAGATTTCATTTTTTTTTGTCACCAGATAGCAGAAATTGAAACTTTTTTTTATTTATTTTTTTTGTCACAAAGTGTCATTTTCCGCTAACTTGTGACAAAAGATAAAATCTTCTATGAACTCACCATGCCTCTTAGTGAATACTTTGGGGTGTCTTCTTTCCAAAATGGGGTCATTTGGGGGGTATTTATACTATCCTGGAATTCTAGCACCTCATGAAACCTGACAGGTGCTCAGAAATGAGAGAGATGCTTCAAAATGGGAAAATTCAATTTTTGCACCATAGTTTGTAAACGCTATAACTTTTACCCAAACCAATAAATATACACTGAATGGGTTTTTTTTTAATCAAAAACATGTTTGTCCACATTTTTCGCGCTGCATGTATACAGAAATTTTACTTTATTTGAAAAATGTCAGCACAGAAAGTTAAAAAAATCATTTTTTTGCCAAAATTCATGTCTTTTTTGATGAATAGAATAAAAAGTAAAAATCGCAGCACCAATCAAATAGCACCAAAAGAAAGCTGTATTAGTGACAAGAAAAGGAGGTAAAATTCATTTAGATGGTAGCTTGTATGACTGAGCAATAAACCATTTAAGCTGCAGTGGTCTGAATGGAAAAAAGGCTCTGGTCCTTAAGGGTGAAAAGACTGCGGTCCTTAAGTGGTTAAAGGTGAAAAGCGGCGTACATATTACTATGCCCGTCAGTGAGTAATAACAAACATAGGTAAATTTGGGACAGTTTATTTTCAGTCCTTTGTGGTTTTCTGGCGGCTGAAAAGTTATCTTATTGATAAGGTATGAAAACATCTCCTGTGAGAAAAAACCCTGGAGAAAAGTTAATGGGAAACAGGGCCCATGTCTGTATTGCTTTTTTTTCTGTCCTGAGCCCTGGTTGGGTACAGAAAATTAGGAGCAGCAACAAAAAAAAATGACAGAAATCTCTCTCACTGTACCATAATACATTTTATTTGCTGTCACTTGGACAGATTGACTTCCTGTCAGGACAGATAGAGTAAGTATCTCTCCAAGATGGTTAAACAGACAATCATGGGAAAAACAGGAGAGATTCTAACCTTCGAACTAAATCCACTTATACATGAGTAGTAGTTGGCAGTGACTTCTGCTTTGTGTGTTTAGGTTGTGACTTTTTGTTCATTTTAAGCATAAATATTTGTGTGCATGCATGGAATTTTGGCACAAACTCCACAGTGCATGCACTGGCATGCTGCACCACACATGCAAATGATATACCGTTAAATGTTGAGGCCAAATAATGCTGTTTTGGTCTCATTTGACCATAACTCCTTTTTCAATTTGGCTTCAGAATCTTCAAGGTGCATTTTGGCATAGCTCAACTGAAACTTTATGTGGCCTTTCTTTTTTCTTGCAAACCTCTCATGCCGTATTTGTGGATCACTTGTGATAGTGTTTTCACATGCACACAATGACTATTCTTAGCCATAAATTCCTGCTTCATAGTTGCCATAGGCCTCCTGGTAGCCTCTCCAGATCCCTCCCTTCTATTACCAAAAAGTTTTGAATTAGGATGTTACCAAACAATTTTTAATTGTAGATTTTACTACGCTCCTTGTTAATTAATTTACTATGCTTCTAGTTTCCTTTGAGTTTTTCTTGTTTCTTTTATACATCTGTTAGCTTGTGCCTGCAATTTTATCCACAAGATCTTTTGACAGTGCAATGTCACCTATAGTTGATTGTCTGACTCTGAGTGGGGGACTTAGTGCGAGGCTACCGGCCGGAGCCCGCATGGAGAGAATCAATAACTGCTAGAAGACGCGTGAGTAACCTTATGAGAAACGCGATTAAGCACTACTATTGCAAGAACTTTTAACAAAAGCTATTTGGCAGCTCTATTAGAGTGGCAGACTATAGTGTTACAGCAGACTATAGTGCTACACAGAACTTGTGAGGGCAATTTTTGAACAGAAGAGATCTATATTTGTATACATTTTTCTTATTTAGGTTATTTTTTATCATTTTGTCTCTTTTGGATCAGGTGGCTCCATTGTGTGCAAGCTGTGAGTGATTTATGCATGTGAGAACACGGCATAGGAGAGTGCATACCTAATAATAGTATGAAATATGTGAGTGAATATTGTTGGTTTGAAATATTCAGATGACCATTGTTTTAATTGTGAGCAAGCCTGGCATTTTTATCAGACCTTAATATTTATGTGAAATTGTACTTTTAATAAACAAATTTTTATACCTAGAAAAACTGACGTTATCCTTTCATATATATTTTGGATTGTGTGCATAATAACTATACATCCCGGAATAGTCCAGCCAGTGGTGGCTGAATAGTGTAGTGGTTGAGGGCTCTGCCTTTGACACAGATAACCAGTGTTCGAGTCTCGGCTCTGCCTGTTCGTAGCGCCATCCTCTGTATTAACTTTTTTTGCTACAAGTATTGATAGGGGGAAGGGGATACCCCAGACCTTGAGGAATAGGCAGCTCTAAATTAATATAGCAGCGCCCTTCAATTAACTCGTATAGTTGACTGTCTGCTTACAGTTGTACTAACAAGTACTGGAATGCTGCAACAATACTTGTTTTATGCTAATCTAATCAAAATGTTTACAGCTTCTTATCTTATATTTCCTCATGAAATGTAGCATTTAACTACCATTATGTTTCCACAGTTACCAATGTGTTGTACACATAAGCTTTACTTCACAAGTTCACAAGTTACCCTGTGCATTTGTTTAAAATATTTTGCAGTAAAGTATTGTACCATGTTAGCCATCAATAAAATCAAGACATTTTGAATCAGGATGATACCATTTATTGGCTAACTTAAAAAAAAAAAAAGTTTAAGCTTTCGGCAAATAAACCTATGCAGGCATATAGTCTGAAGACCCGAAAACCTTACTTTTTTTCCAATTAAAGTGGATCCGAGGTGAACTTTTAATCATTGCATAATTGTGTTCCTTTCCTATTGTTTATAGGGCATTCCTCAAGCCAAATACTTTTTTGTTTTTCTAATTCCCTATAAACTAAATAAACCATGCCCACAGGTTTTCAGAGAGCCTTGGCAGTAGCAAGGGCTCATGGGAGCTCAGTCTGGGCAGAAGGAGGTGTTACTAGCCATTGATTGCAGAGGGGAGGAGGGGGGATTAGGTTTTTTTCACAGGCTGAGTACTCAAGATACAGATAAGCCTGCCTCTGTGTAATGTTTACAAACAACATGGCTGCTGTCATTGTATCACAGGAAGAAATAATCATTTTCTATTAAAGCTGTTTGCAGCTAGATCTGATGTGTAAACTATCTAAACTTTAGATAAGATATTTATTTATTTAAGTATTTATACAGTGCCGACATATTACACAGCGCTAAACTTTAGATAAGATATATAGACAAGTTACTTGTTATAGTTAGTTTTTCATCTCGGATCAACTTTAAGTAAGCCAATAAATGGTATCATCCTGATTCAATACATCTTGCTTTGAAAAGTATTACTAAACTATTGAATGAGAAGAATTTTTTTTTTACAAATGCTCATAGGTGAAAGGCAATAAACTTGCTGTCCCGATTGATATACAATCACAATATATTTTTTAGAGGCTGGAGGTCCTTTATTCTTTTAAGTGATATTGGTTTTTAGTTATTTATTTTCTGAAATGTTGTAATTATATCTATCACTTCACTGTTAAATATTTTGAAGGGATGATCATTTTCTATACCCGCTTATTGTATTGGGTTAATAGCACATTTTCTCTATGCACCCCAAAACTTAGAGTTCAGATGAATGGCAATTTTAATCCAAATGCCAAAACTTAAATAAAGACCTCGTGTTTTCTAGCTCTTAAGCATAAATAAAAAACAAAGTTGCTTTGTTTCAAAGTGCAATAGAATCCACAACATTACAGATTTTATGATGCAAAACCTCTTTATTCATTTGTGTTGTGGACTTTATTGCGCTGTGATGCAAAGCATATTTTTTGTTCTGGAGTTACAAAACATTTCTTACGTTAAAGGAAAACTATCCTGGTTTCCAGTCAATTTCATTTCATTTGCCTGGGAATATTTCCAAGTTTACAGTTTTCCATTATTTTTTAATCATATGTGTTAAAACCTGTCTTTGCAAATAGAGGTTTAATACAGACTGCAGCCATGTTGCTTAGATTGCAAAGCCTCATAGATTTTGAAGTATAAAATAAGGAACAGTTGTTAAGTTCTCAGAGGCAGCTCTTAAAGGGAATCTGAAGTAAAAATTGACTTCAGATTTCATACATGCGTATGTAGAAGGAAGGCTCTGGATATCAAAGAGCCCTCCCAATCATCGATCCATCCTGTCGTTCCTACAGTATGCGGTCCCCGGTTGAAGCTATTTGACCTGCTAGGTTGACCAGCTATTCACCACTTCTCAGGCAGCCTTCGGAACTACTCGTGTCCCAAGTAGTTTCCCGAAGGCAAGTGCATTTATACTGCATACACACGAGTCTGAACTCATGCAGTACAGATGCGCTCATCTTCAGAATCTCTAGGGGATGCAAGTAATTACAGAGGCTGCCAGAGGAGTGCCGAAGACCAGAAGAACTAGTAACTTTAAACAGAGATGGCCCAGGAACAACGTTATGGACCGAGGACTGGGAAGGCTCTATGGTAGCCAAAACCTTTCCCCTACATAGGTTAGTATAAAAACCTGAATTGAATTTAGTGGCTGTGGTGGTATGATACA
The DNA here is from genome assembly GCF_040937935.1 of Hyperolius riggenbachi. Taxonomy (NCBI): domain Eukaryota; kingdom Metazoa; phylum Chordata; class Amphibia; order Anura; family Hyperoliidae; genus Hyperolius; species Hyperolius riggenbachi. Next base: position 245,090,428 of record NC_090651.1, read on the forward strand.
TATTAGACAGAATTTGGGGGAAAATATTGTCTATTAAATACCATATTTTTAGGCACATACAACACACTTTTTCTCCCCAGAAAAGTCCCTGCATCTTATATGCCGAATACAGGGAGTCCCACCGATACGAACCGCTGACCCGCCATGATCTCAGGGACTTCCTCTGCTGTCCCCCTGTTTGTCCTCCACTCCTCCCATGTGTGTCCTCTGCCCCCAAATGTTCAAATGCAACACATTTCACCTAGGGTGTGGAGTTAGTTTTAATTTCTGCAGCTCTGGTTTTTATGCTGTGTATTTTTTTGATGATCACACACCCATCAATATACATTCCCTTTGTTTGGGCAGTTACATATTGTAACAAGTAAAGCTTCATTCACACTTTGCAGTGCAGGTGGCAGGTGAAGCAAGAGATTACGGGGTGGCATGTTTGTACTGTGTGATTACCAGTGGTGCTCATCTGAACTAGGATATCCGAGGTACTCGGATATCCTAGCTCTTTTTTCACTATTCGAGCTCGAATACCGAGCTCGAATAGTATTAGCTATCCGGGCTGTGCTATCCGAGCGCACTCGGATAGCAAGCAGATATCCGGAGATATCCCAGCTATCCGAGCTCGGATAGCGTCACCAGCTCGGATAGCGTCACGTCTGACGTCACCTCGAGTCCTCACAAGCGAATCAGAGGGCTCCCAGCCCTCTGACTGCAGCCAATCACAGAGGGGGAGCCTGGCCAAGCCCCCCTCTAAAAATAGCGGCCGCCATCTTGCCTCACTCGTCCGGCTTGCGACTAACTGTACTGAGAGACTGCTCCAGTGCTTTTTGTCTGTGTGCAAGTGCATTTATATTGTTCTAAACCTAGCGTTTTTACACTCCAACACTTGATATTCAACTGTATTGCTTTGTATTGTAGATAGATTGTATTTTAGGCAGTTTAGTTTGTGTGATTAGGGACTAGAGAGGGAGACTGTCACTGCTGCAGCTGCCTGCTGCAGCTGCAGCCAGCAGCTAGGCCCTGTGCCTAGGCAAGGCAGCCTGCCCTGCTCTGTGCTCTAGTCTCTAGTTACCTGTGCTCTCACCTGTCCTACTCTACTGTACTACTACTTCTGTGTTAGATAGATTTGTACTATTTTGTAGTTAGCAAGGCCCAGCTTTACGGCTATACCTGTCCTGTATCTGCTCTCTGTAATCTAGTCACACCTGTTCTATTATTTAGCTAGATTCTTCTATTGTTTAGTTAGTAGTACTGTAGTGTACTCTAGTCTGTGTATAGGGACTGTCCGTCACCGCGTTACCTAGGGTCTTTGTGTGCGCAGTGCACGTCTGCGCTGTCCGCACCCTCTCGTTAGTGCTACACCCGTCCTATTGTTTATATTACTTCTATTGTGTATTCGCTGAATTGTACTGTAGTCTGTGTATAGGGACACCGTCAGTCAGCGTCAGCTAGGGTCTTTGTGTGCGCAGTGCACGTCTGTGCTGTCCGCACCCTCTCGTTAGTGCTACACCCGTCCTATTGTTTCTATTACTTCTATTGTGTATTTGCTGACTTGTACTGTAGTCTGTGTATAGGGACACCGTCAGTCAGCATCAGCTAGGGTCTTTGTGTGCACACTGCGCACTCTCTCGTTAGTGCTACATCGATCTCTGCTGTAGAGTACACCTGTCCGTCACCTCACACACCCACCACCACCACCAGTCCCACCCCATTAAAGTACCCCACTTGTCCCACCCACCTTTACATACATACGTTTTTTTTTCATTTGTATAATATTAAAAATATACGATGTCTGGCACTGGCAGCCGCGGTTTGGGCAGGGGCAGCAAGGGCATCGCCAAGAGAGGAGGTTGTGGGCATGGCAGCCGCGCCACCACCACCATGCGCAGTTCTGCATCTGCACCAGTGGCTATTCCACCATTAGCCACTGGCCGTGGACGCCTTGGCCGTCCAACAGCTGGGAGTCACGCTGCAGAGACACAGCAGCAGCAGCAGCGTGTGGCGCAGATGTTCCTCCCACCGCCAGGTTGTAGCCGTCCTATTGAGGAGAAGGACGCAGACTCTGTGGTGGAACTGATGGTGGATGAGCAGGCCACCATTAGCTCTGGAACCGAGTCCTCCACCCCCGCCACCACTCCTGTTCACAAGAGAAGCAGCAGCCGACCAGCACTGCCTGGGGAGGAGGAGGAGAAGTGCAGTTCTCCAGCCCCAGCGGGCGACACCAGCACCCTGTCACTCAGCACCTTCTTATCCCCAAGCGCAGTGGGGTTATGGAATGCTGTTGCGGCAGAATTGGAGGAGGAAGGAATGCTCAAGGGCACTTTGGGGGATGATGCTTTGGACAGTCAGACAGTGGTGACTGTCCATCCGCCCATGCATGCAGAAGGGGAGTTTGTGGGATCCCAGCAGGACATGTTTGTGGAGGGGGAGGATGATGATGACAGGGTGAAGGACAGAGACTGGGTGCCAGGTCCTGGGAGTGGGGATGTCCTCAGCTCTGAGGAGGAGAAGGAGGATGCGTCTGTGGGCCTTGCTAGAAGGATCAGCATCGCAGGCATGGGCAGGATCACAAGTGGGCGTGGTATGCAGGCCACACAGCGTGCTGATCCGGAGACGAGTTCTGCCAGTGCCACCTCCAGCCTCAAGAACCCCCCAACCACCACAGGGAGACCAGCGGCAGCAGCACCTTCCAGCCGAAGGGGCAACTTCACCTCCCCAATATGGAATTTTTTTACCCTGCCATATGTGGAGTGCAAGTATGCCACCTGCAACCAGTGCCGCAAGCAGCTCAGCAGAGGGAAGGAGCCCTCTGCGTTTGGCACCACCTCTCTGGTCAACCATCTTGCAGGGAAACACTTTCATGAGCATGAGGAGTTCGTGAAGTTGAAGGAAGCTGGCAGTGGCAGTGGCAGACCCGCCACCACTGCGAAGCCGTCGGCAGCAGCCACCCGCCCTCCTCCACCTCCTCCAGCAGCACCAGCAGGAGTGCGTCAGCAACGCACTGCTCCTCCTCCCTCTGCAACTCCTGCCGCCGACACTGAGGCCTGTTCTGGCAGCCAGTCCTCAGTGGCCTCCTCTGCTCCCTCCACTGATTCCCGTGCCAGCAAAAGGTGTCGCCAGACCCTGCTCAGCGACACCTTCCAGGGGGTGGTCAGGGTTCTGCCTCCCAGCAGCCGTCGCGTGCGTTAGCTGAACGGCTTGCTGGCACGGGCCATGTGCTCCCAACTCCTGCGTTATTCCCTTGTGCAGGAGGGGAGCGACATGCGTGCGCTCCTGATGTGTGCAGTCCCCGATTGGCCAATCCCCAGCCGACATTTTTTCGCATGCACGGCCATCCCTGCAATTTACCGCTCTGTGATGGCCAATGTCGGGAGAGGGCTGGAGCACGCGGTGGGTCAACGGGTCCACGTCACCATGGACTCGTGGAGCAGCCGATTTGGGACAGGCCGCTATCTGTCCTTCACCGCGCATTGGGTCAGCTTGGTGGAAGGGGGTGAGGATGGGGGAGCAGCATCAGGCACTGTCAGAGCAGCAGCAGCAGCAGCACCAACAACGCAGTGGGTGGTGCCACCATGCAGGGTCAGCGGAATTGCAGCAGGTTCCTATGATCCGCTTCCATCCTCCTCCGGCACACCAGCCCAAACCCCCCGCCTCAGCAGCAGCGTGAAGCCCCGCCACTGCCAAGCGCTGCTGGAATTGGTCAGCCTGGGGAAGACCAAACTGACGGCGAACCATGTCCTGGCCAAACTCCGAGAGCAGGAGAGGAATTGGCTGACCCCCAGAGGCCTCAGAGTCGGAGAAGTGGTGTCCGACAATGGGACAAACCTGGTTGCTGCAATCAGCAGGGGAGACCTGACCCACATCCCCTGCCTGGCGCACATCCTGAACCTGGTAGTCCAAAAGTTCCTGCGGACCTACCAGGGGATGGACAGACTCCTTGAGGCGGCAAGGAAGGTTGTGCGTCATTTCCGGCTCTCGCCTGCAGCCATAGCAAGCCTGGAAGAGGTGCAGAAGGAGCTGCACCTGCCACAGCACCGGCTCATGATCGATGTTCCAACTCGCTGGAACTCCACCCTGGCGATGTTGGAGCATCTGGTTGAACAGAGGCAGGCTGTCAGCCAGTACCTTGCACGAGCAACAGTTGCCTCCATCACTGCAACTGGGCGTGCCGCCACCAACCTCCCGTCCATCATCTCCACGGAGGACTGGGGGCACATGCAGCAGGTGTGCTTAGTCCTGGCACCCTTCCTGCAGGCCACCAACATGATAAGCAGGGACCATGCAATGGTGTGCGAGTGGGTCCCCTTGGTGTGTGTGCTGGACAGGGCCCCGTATGCACTGCTGGAAGAGGGAGCGGCAGCCTTGGAACAGCAGGAGCTGCAGGCAGCTTCACATGCCACCTCTGAGGAGGAGGGCTTGGAGTTGGTGGAGGTCCCTGACCTTGCTGCTGATGAGGGGGAGCAGCAGAGCGCAGCTTGAGTGGTGCGGGGGGGGGGGGGGGGGAGTGAGGATGAGGTGGAGGAGGCAGAGGAAGAGGACAGCACTGTCGGCTCTGGGGCTACCAATGATGTGCCAACAGACGTGGCCGGACTCTTCCCAATGGCAGCGCACATGCTGAGGTGCCTGCGCAAGGACCCAAGGGTGATCCAGATGAAGCAGAGGGAGGACATCTGGATCTGCATGATGCTGGACCCATGTCTGAAGGGGAAGATCAGCCAGTTCCTGCCTGCAGGAGGAGACCGTGTGCAACAAATGAGGGATTTGCAGCTGTCCCTTGTTGAGAGCTTGGAGGAAGCCTTCCCTCAGACATCCACCCCCACTGTCCAGCCAGCACAGAGGCAGCAGCAGGTGCCTGCATCCACCAGCAGCAAGCGCACGCGCACCACAGACCTGCTGTCTCTGACCCAAGAGCTCTACATGAGTGTAGAGCTGCCAAGGACTAGAGAGGAGGTGCCTGCAGCAGCATCCTTCTCCAGTCACAGGCAGCGCTTGACCTGCATGGTGGCTGACTACATGGGGTCCTTCAGCGGGCTTGACAGCGTGGCCCCTGTTGATCCCATGGAGTATTGGGTCAAGCACCTGCCGATCTGGAGCGAGCTTGTGCAGTACGCCCTGGAAGTGCTGTCCTGCCCCCCTTCCAGCGTACTGTCAGAGCGTTGCTTCAGTGCAGTTCTCAGACTGAGAAGCGATCTCGTCTGTCTCACAAGTCTGTGGACAGACTGACATTTCTCAAAATGAACCAGGCTTGGGTGGAAGGCGAATTACTGGCCCCTGTTGTCGGCGAGAGGGGGACATGAAGTGGCGCACACACATTACACCTGCTGCTGCTGTATTTCTTCCTGCTGTCTGTGTCTCCACTGCCAGGGAACACATTGCAAGGTGCTGCTGCCCATGCGCCACCAGCTATTACGCTCAAAAATAGCTGCATCCATTTGAAAAAAAAAAAATTGTAATTATTTTAGAGGTGTCCGGGTTGAAAACTGTGCTGTCCCAATTGTGTATTGGACACAATGTGGGCTTCACGACCGCTGTCTGGAACCTCATGGTGTTTATTTACGGCCCTGGAACCACCGCTAGGAACCAGAGCCTATTATGTCTCGCTGCCTGCCCTCCTGCCTGCTGCCAGTCTGCCACACACTCAACCTCCTCACACTGCCTGCTGTTGTATTTCCTCCTGCTGTCTGTGTCTCCACTGCCAGGGAATACATTACAAGGTGCTGCTGCCCATGCGCCAACAGCTATTACGCTCAAAAATAGCGGCCTGCATTAATTTGAAAAAAAAAATTGTAATTATTTTAGAGGTGTCCGGGTTGAAAACTGTGCTGTCCCAATTGTGTATTGGACACAATGTGGGCTTCACGACCGCTGTCTGGAACCTCATGCTGTGTATTTACGGCCCTGGAACCACCGCTAGGAACCCTGGCCTATTATGTATCGCTGCCTGCACTCCTGCTGCCAGTCTGCCACACACACTCAACCTCCTCACGCTGCCTGCTGTTGTTTTTTCTCCTGCTGTCTGTGTCTCCACTGCCAGGGAACACATTACAAGGTGCTGCTGCCCATGCGCCAACAGCTATTAGGCTCAAAAATAGCTGCCTGCCCTGCATTATTTATTTTGAAAAAAAAAATTAAATTATTTTAGAGGTGTCCGGGTTGAAAACTGTGCTGTCCCAATTGTGTATTGGACACAATGTGGGCTTCACGACCGCTGTCTGGAACCTCATGCTGTTTATTTACGGCCCTGGTACCACCGCTAGGAACCAGGGCCTATTATGTCAGTCACATCACACTGCCTGACACACACTACTCCTCCTCCTGTAGCTGCATTGAGCTTCTGCTGTCTGTGTGCTGCTACCAGTGCCAGGGAGAGGAGGAGGAGGATCACTTGATTTTTTTCTTCATAAAAAAGGTGGTTTCATGCATAATTGACCTCCAATACAAGTTTTAAAAGATATTTAAGGCCAGCTCGAATATTTTACTCGAATACAGACTCTGATAGTGACGTCGGATATCCGAGGTCGAATCGGATATTCGATTAACTCAAATATTGAACTTTGAGTGAATTCGGATAGTTTACTATCCGAATTCGACCAAACTCGAATAGGATAATGAGGCACCCGAGCAACACTGGTGATTACACTTACAGCATGCAGTCAGAGTAGGAGGAGAAGCGAGAGGAGAGCGAGTGAGGTGATCATAATTGGGGAAAAGCAGCTCCTCTGTGAGGAGTCTGACAATGAGTGAGGAGGGGGAGGCAGGAGAGCAGCAGTGTTTCATCTGACTTGCACAGCAGAAGGGAGGAGGTGGAACTGCTGTCCTGACTGAGGAGGAATGAAGTGGCTGAGGGTGAGCAGTTTGTTTGTCACAGACTAACAGCCAGCCAGTGTGCAATTGTGTTGAGCAGCTGCATGTCACGTGAGAACATCAAATGAAGCAGAGTAAATTGTCGGGTGCTGTGTGATCATTCCAAAATGGGGGGGGGGGGGGGGGGGGGGGCATCCTCAAAAATTTGCTTCAGGCAGCAAAAAGTCTACAACCGGCCCTGGCAGGTGGTATACATTTTTGTGTTGCGGAAACAGTTCTGGTGTCAATTGTGCCTTAGTTCTGTTATTTGGTTTTAGAATTCTATTTTGGTTTAGCTGCAGATGATGGGCTCTCCTGCTGCCTGTCCCGTATTCTACTTTTTCTAGTGTTGTATGCATTGAGTCATTGAGAAAGTTTATATAGACTCACCTCTGATTCGTATCCCTTATCTTTATTCCTCATCACCTGAGTCCGATAAAGCTTTGCAGGTCCACGGCAAACTCTATCAAAGTCACCAAGCTTGCTGATGACACAACCATAGTTGGCCTCATCTCCGGGAATGACGAGCAGGAATACCGCAACCAGATTGACAGAATCTGCCTCTGGTGCAGGGAGAACGGCCTAGTCCTCAACACCACAAAAACAGTAGAGATGATTGTTGACTTTAGAAAACACGCTGTCACCCCACCTTCAATCTGCATTGATGGTACGGAGGTGGAAAGGGTTCCCTGCGCACGCCTTCTAGGCACTACAATCTCCAAGGACCTAACTTGGAAAGTCAACACGTCCTCCACTCAGAAGAAAGCCCAGCAGAGGCTATTTTTCCTACGCCAACTGAAGAAGTTTGGGATGGCCCGGGAGCTTCTGACAAGCTTCTACACAGCCAGAATTGAATCTGTCCTCTGCTCCTCCATCCTGGTCTGGTACGCTGGCTCCTCCGCCAGTGACAGACACAAACTACAGAGGGTCATAAGATCAGCAGAGAAAATCATCGGGAAATCACTCCCCTCACTGGATCAACTCTTTAACTCCAGACTTTGCTCCAGAGCTCTGAGGATCGTCAATGACCCGTCTCACCCAGGCTCACGCTTTTTCCAGCGGCTCCCCTTGGGCTGGAGATTCCGGTCTATCTACACCAGGACTGCAAGACACAGGAATAGCTTCTTTCCCTCAGCTGTCAACTCTTGGAACTCTATGAACTCTCTTATCTGCCCCCTTCACGTAGCATTCGGTAGCACATGATTGCATCGCTGCACATTTTACATACTCGAGCTCAAACTCTGTGTAAATGTTTATGGTTAAACTGCTATATTTGTACTCTTATTGTATTGTATGTCTTGTTCCACACCTAGCCCTGTACATGCCAAAACCAATTCCGGGCACGACCCAGTAGTGCTTGGCGAAATAAAATGATTCTGATACTGTAGATAGAGCTGTGATCAGGCAATGGGGAAGAAGAGGAGAAATGGAAAGAGCTGAATTTACACCCCCCCTTTTAAGTTTAGTTGCATTGGGCAAAGTTTGTTAGGAACAGTTGTTTCAAGTGGCAGTTTAATGTCTGTACAGAGGACTCCTGTCCTCTTATACTGTCATTTCAGTAGTTTGCTGTCTTGGATTTAGTTGGTTGATTGCTCATTTTTTCCCTGCAGTAAAACACCTGTCCCCCTCCTGGTAGAGCTGAGCAAGCACATCTGTACAGTGATTATTTTCACAAATTCTCCCTGTATGTGGCTCCTTATTCCTGCCAGGGAGTAGATTTCAGCTCGCACAGACCCGTCGCTACTGCCGATCGCACTGCTCACTCATCGCACAGGCCCTTCGATCTGCCATTGCTATAACGGCAGAGCTCTGTGAGACAGTCAGGAGCCGATTTCATTGGCTTCTGACTCTGTGATCACTGAGAGACAATCTCATTAGCTCACATTGATCACAACGTTGAGCCAATGTAATTGGCTTCTGACTGGCTCATTGACGGCAGAGTGAAGGGCCTGCGGTGATGGATGAGCAATACTGTCACAGACCGCAAGGGCCGGTCCGCGATAGGGGTCAATCGATCGGAGTCAGAAATCCTTTCACACTGTCATTTTGCTTATCACGAAGCGTAACCGACTTCGCAGGTTGATGAACTGACTAGCGGAGGGAGCGTTCGGGCGCCAAAGGATTCATCACACTCATACAATTCAAAAGCTTGCCACCACCTGTGAGACAGCACAGGACTGTAAATATTTTAGCACACTGCGAACACTGTAAGTCAACCCTTAGCTGTATGCAGGGATTGGCGCCAGACCTGTTTAGCTGTGCCCGATTCCAGCCTACGAGTTACAAATACAGGATACTCTAGAACACAAGATAACGTTTTAGGAGGAGTAAGTACGATTGTGTATGTTCAGCAACAGGTCATAACCGCTAAATGATTTTTAAACATTTAATAACAAAAATGCATTCCACACATTTATACAGATTAACACATAGACACATAGCTAAAAATAAAAGGGATAACATTAGGAAGTTCTTACTTTAGTTATGGCTGAGCAGTCCATTTGGAGAATGAAGAAAAAGAGTCCGGTTTAAATTAGGCATTAATGGTAAGAGTCCTTGGAACAATGCATGCGTTCGGTCCTTCTGTAGGAACGCATGCTAGAAGCTCTTCTTTAGCAGATGAAATGGTGAAAGACGAGGCGGGCAATGCTGGCCCCAGATTTATACAATCTTAGAATTGGGGCTGGATTACCTCCAAACTAGGTGTGGTTAAGGCGGAGTTACCTCCTGGTCAGCAATGTCGCAGCCCCCAGGACTCAGAGCAGAAAATGTAACATTTAATAATCATCTGCGTAACTCCACCCCAGATTGGCATATCGCAAATCCGAGACTATATTCATAAGCGGCCTGCGACCCTGTATCAAATGGGGGTACACATGCCTAGTCTATCGCATTCGGTCTGCGTATGCTGAATAAATTGTATCAAAAAGAAGCAAAGCATTCCAGGAGCAACCCATCCACTGTAAAACTTGAACTTTTAATATACTTCTTTGTAAAAAACACACACTGGTAATCAACGGCTAAAAATCAACGGCTTTCTCGAGACCGAATGGTTCGGTCTCGAGAAAGCCCTCATAGCGGGGCGAAACGGCCGTCGACCTCACCTCCGCACCTCTACACCTGCAGTGACCTGCTAAGTATCACTATTTTTGTATCTTTTTGAATTTTTAGCCGTTGATTACCAGTGTGTGTTTTTTTACAAAGAAGTATATTAAAAGTTCAAGTTTTACAGTGGATGGGTTGCTCCTGGAATGCTTTGCTTCTTTTTGATACAATTGAATGGAATTTCTAACTTATTCTGGATGTTGCACCATCTTTTTTGTACATGGTTCACGGCTTTTTTCACTGAGTGCACTCGCCACAACACATCTTCTTTGCAATAACTGAGTCAGTATGCTGAATAAAGCAGTTTCCTGACTGACCCCCAACAGTTAGAAAATTGTAATTCGGGTGGATGATAGAACTGGTGTATGGGCATCAGAAAATGTATTTTTTGTCTTTCGGTAACAAGCCTATTTTGAATTACAATTACATTAAAGTTCCCTTTGTTTGGTTCTAAGACTTTGGAGGGAATCCCTTATCTATGCTGGCTCTATCTGGTTTTTCGGGGTGAGCTGCAGGCAGCAAATGGTCTCAGCAGGAGGTTTAGCCACGTGTGACATTCCTCTCTGTACCTATGCAGGACATGGGGAAGGTGGGTGAGGGGTTTTGCTTTCATTCTTTGTGGGTGATGGGGGAGCTCTTAAGAGAAGACCTGTTGCCGAGCACTCTCCTCCTGTTGCCGGGCACTCTCTGCGCATGAGCGTGACGTCACGCACATGCACAGAAAGTGCCCGGCAACAGGAGCGTGATCTAGGACGCGCACTGCAGGGCCAGCACAGGCGTACTTCTCCGGGTCATAGCGACTCGGAAGTAGTACAGGGCCCAGAGATGCTGAGATGTTCGCCAGCGAACGGTTTGGGAACCGTTCGCGACATCTATATTAGTAGACCACTGTGGAACACTGGTTTGTTACTGATTAGCAGCTGCCACTGTGCTAACTGCACACGGTATATGGGCTATTTTTCATGGAAATATTTTATTTGACAAAATGTCACAGGTATAGTGTCTACCCTAGGGACCAAACTGATGTACAATGATGGCAAACCGTTTTTGTTCAGCACCGAGCCATCTGAACCAGCCCTAAAATGGCTTGCTTACATTATACCAGGATGGAGATGTTCCCTTTTTTTAGGGCTGTTATGCACTTCAAGTCTGGCTGGTCTCAGACATGCCAAAGTGTGCCGATGTCACCACAACAGCTTTCCCTCAGACCTGCAGATGTACTGTATAATACAAGCTTAACTGCTACAGGTTTTTAAAGTAGCTGGTAGATGAGATTTAATATATTAACATGCATTTCTTACATGTGTGTTCCTGAGGTTCAGCTCTAAATGGTGGCTCTCTATGTCTTGCCTGTAGTTCAGCTTTAAAGCAGAGCTGAACTCAGAACTTCCTCTCTGCTCTAAAAGATAAGCAACAGCATAATAACCTTTAAAGTGACTGAAGCAAATAATATGATATAATGAATTAGTTGTGTAGTACGGATAATTACTAGAACATTAGTAGCAAAGAAAATATCCTCATATTTTAATTTTGCATCATTCGCTAATATTTGCAGTTTACACACTACACTCAGGATTCTACATGATTTCACAGAGTAGGCCAGTGAACTTTTTAACTTTGCTCGGCAGAAAAAAACAAAATGCAGTGACAGACACTTGAGATAATAAGCTTCAAAAGACAGAGCTCTCTGTGACTTTGAAAGTCGTGGAGAGATGAGTGGCTCTTTTGCATAAATAACAACTGGAGTTTCTTACCTCTTCCTGTACTGGAAACAATATTAGAATCATATCTGTGCTGCTAATGTTTTATTTCTTAGCTGTACAGGGCTCCCGAAGACTTCCAAATACCCTTTCGGGGGGGGATTGAAATGGCGGGGAGCCAGCACAGGATAGAGGGCACCGAGAGAGGAGACGGAAGGCTCTATATGACCCAGAGCCTTCCCTCTCCTTAGGTAAGTATTTGCTTAATTTTTAAAAAATGCGGCTCCCATTCACTTTAAAAGGAAACAAGCACCACTTTTTTTGCCTTTGTTTCTGATAGCTATAGGAGGTGCCATGTCCCACCTCCCATTTTAGCTGTCAATTATTTATCCACAGGAATGGTATGAAGATGACATCTGTGACTTCTGTAAAGTCTTTAAAGGGAACCTGAACTGAGTAATATTATTTAAAATAAACACATAATGTAGCTGCAAATGAATACAACATACTTACCTCACCGTCAGTTCCTCTCAGAAGCCATTTTTTTCTTACAGTGATCCCTTCCAGTTCTGACAATATTTTGTCATAACTGAAATCTACCAGTTGCTGTCCTTATATATATCAGCTGCTTTCAGTTACAACTGATGAGCAAGGTAATGTCCATGTTTCCCTATGGCTCAAGTGGACGATATTACAGTTTAACAGTGTGCTGACCAGGAAGCAAAGGCCATTTTCAAAATGGAGGACAGAGAATTCCATTTATCACAGTGGACAAACAGGACACAGGAGAGGAGAAAGAGATTGATGAGTAGATTACACAGGAGGTAAGTATGACCTTTTTGTCTATTTTGACTTTTAATTTTCAGTTCAGGTTCTCTTTAAAGCAAATTGTGCAATCTACACGCACGCGCACGCACGCACGCACGCACGCACACACACACACACGCTGATCAAAAGCTTTTGTTTCTCTATGCTAATGTGTGCTATAAAATAATTAGTAGTCCTTCTCTCCTCTATAGGATAGCAGGCCATGGAAGTAGGAGAAAATAGGGTAATACAGGCTTGTGCTTAACATTTACATGCAAAAATAAGAGTTAAAATATTTTTTAAATAATGAGTCACATTGTTGGCAGGCATTTTTAATGATGCTTGGTTCACTTTAATGAAAAACATTTATTTGTTACAGCTGTCACAAATCCTGAAATAAATCTGCAGTGTGTCTACTTCCTGCTTTCATGGAAGCAGACATAGGGTTAACATCCTGTGTTTACAAATTAGCTGCTTTGCTGCAGCATGCCAGCGGGCACAGCTGAGAGATAAACTACAGTTGTGATTAGTCACAGAGGAGGGGATATTAGACAAGCTAAACTCTCTAAATACATACAGGGTGCATTTCTCTCTGTTTTCTTCCTGTCCTCTTCAAGAGTTTTGGTCCACTTAAAACTAAAGAAAGGCTGCCAGCTACGCTGCGCACAAAACCCATAGAAACAAATCAACATGAGACAAAATATTTCAATCAAACTGATGGTGTTTACTCTTTATTGGTAAATGAAATAAACAGTGAGCGTGCGTCTGAGATAGAGGATAAAAACCATAACAAATGTGAGTGCTAGGTCAATGCATCGTATAAATATTATTCTTTAGGATCGTGTGGACAAGAAAAGTTTGAAAGTTAATCCTTGCTTTTGTTTGGCTACATTTTTTTCTTTGGGAGAGGAAGGGGCTGCTGTTACATCACAATACTGAACAAATAAAAAAGTGTTCTCAGGCAGGTGTTGTGGTTTAGGGGTTACAAAACAAGAGATGCCATCAACAGAAAAATGTTATAAATAAATCTTCCTTCTGACATCCTTTATGGATTCTGGAAAAGTAGAACTGATACAACGACAAGTGGGTTTAACCCCCTCCAATATTTGGCAAGTGTAAGGACATGTGTAACTGATAAGGGCCAAATTGTGGTGGCGAGATGACTGTGTGAAAGCATCTCCAAAATGGCAGCCGTGGAGTTTTCCTGGTATGCACTGGTTGGTACTTACCAAAAGAAGTCCAGAGAAAGACAACTGGTGAACCAGCCACAAAGCCATGGATTCCCAAGGTGCATTTATACATCTGGGGAAAGAAGGCTAGTCTGTTTGGTCTGATCTCAGAGAACAGCTTACTGTATGTAGCACAAGCTGTTGAATATCAACCATGAGAGAAAAGTGAGAGAACATACAGTGCATTGTAGCTTGATGCATATGGGGCTTTGTAGATACAGAGCAGTGCTTGAAGTGCATAAAGTGGACAAGTGAGCATCAGACCGAGACCATGGAGCAATAGAAAAAGGTCTCGTTTTGATCTAAAATCTGTGGGATGTCCTGGAAAAACAAGTTTGAAGCATGGACCTTGCAGCTTACTGGACTCAAAGCATCTGCTGCTGGTGATTCACACCCTACATTCTACATTCTAAATGATTACTTTAGAGGTGTTTTGGAGTTAATGCCGAAGTTGTTAAAAGTTAAAAGCTATGTTTTGGTGGTACAATGAGGACCTACACAACATTAGACAGGTGTTTTTACTAGTCTGGCTCATCTTGGTATATTGATATCATACTTTTTGCCAGGTCTCCCCCACCGCCGCCAAGTTGATAGTGAACCCCCTTATACATATGAACACAGACATACACCTACCTTATACATACGCACACATAATACAAACAAACACCCATTACATATGCACACATATAACCACTAGCCTGGCCTATATTTATGTAGCTTTTCTCCATTCTCCCTTAGTCTGGAGCTTGGTACCACTGCTGGTGACAGGGCCGGCCTTAGGTTTCACAGCGCCCTGAGCGAACCAGATTTTGGTGCCCCCCCATCATTCATCCTCTTCACGCACACAGACACAGATCACACACATGCAGATCACACAGACACATACACACAGGCACAGATCAAATACACACGCAGATCACACACACACATGCAGATCTCGCACACACACATACACACACACACTCACAAATGCAGATCTCATACAAGCAGATCACACACACACACACATGCAGATCTCGCACGCACGAACACACTCAGGCAGGGGTCACGCTTGTCTTTCAGTTTTCTACACTTTGCAGAAAACTGAAAGACAAGTGTGACCCCTGGCGTACAGCAGCTAATGTAATTTATAGAGAAAACTGACAAATTGCGCAAGATGTCAGTTTTTTTCTGCGTGCGAAATCTGCATTAAAGTGTGACCTTGCTTATTGATTAACATGAGTTCTCAGTTGAAGTTTCTGTGCAGAAAACGCATACGAAAGCCGATAAGTGTGACCCCTGCCTCACACATGCAGATCACATACACGCAGATCTCGCACACACACACACATACACACTCACACATGCAGATCACATACAAGCAGATCACATACACACACATGCAGATCTCGCACACACACATATACACACACTGACAAATGCAAATCTTATACAAGCAGATCACACACACACATGCAGATCTCGCACACACACATATACACACTCACACATGCAGATCACATACAAGCAGATTGCACACACACACAGATCACATACAAGCAGCACACACACGCAGATCACATACAAGCAGCACACACACGCAGATCACATACAAGCAGCACACACACGCAGATCACATACAAGCAGCACACACACGCAGATCACATACAAGCAGCACACACACGCGGATCACATACAAGCAGCACACACACGCAGATCACATACAAGCAGCACACACACGCGGATCACATACAAGCAACACACACACACGGATCACATACAAGAAGCACACACATGCAGATCACATACAAGCAGCACACACGCGGATCACATACAAGCAGCACACACACGCAGATCGCATACAAGCAGCACACACACGCGGATCACATACAAGCAGCACACACACGCGGATCACATACAAGCAGCACACACACGCAGATCACATACAAGCAGCACACACACGCGGATCACATACAAGCAGCACACACACGCGGATCACATACAAGCAGCACACACACGCGGATCACATACAAGCAACACACACACGCGGATCACATACAAGCAGCACACACACGCAGATCACATACAAGCAGCACACACACGCAGATCACATACAAGCAGCACACACACGCAGATCACATACAAGCAGCACACACACGCAGATCACATACAAGCAGCACACACACGCAGATCACATACAAGCAACACACACACGCAGATCACACGCACACACACCTCCTCCCCCCTCACAGAACGTCCCCGTGGAGTCAAATAAGAGGCCCCCTGGCACTCAGGTTCCCTCCCTCCAATAAAAGTATCTTCCCCGGCACACAGCTTCCCTCTGATTAATGCGCCCCGTTCTGAGTCATTTCCCTTCCTTCCCTCCCTCCCTCATAGAGAATTGTGCAGGCAGTGTCTCTTACCATCCATCTCGCAAACAGCAGCTCTGCTCAGCTCCCGGGACATAAGGGCCTTGCTTGATGACCTCATCAAGCGAGGACCCTTAAAGCCACAATGCAGAAGAATGTCCCGGGAGCTCAGCTGAGCAAAGCTGCTGTTTGTTTGCGAGATGGACGGTGAGTCAGAGCCACTGCCTGCACCGTTCTCTGGAGGGGGGGGGGGGAGGGAGGGAAGGAAGGAAGGGAAATAAGAGGTGCTCAGAGCGGGGCGCATTAATCAGAGGGAAAGAGTGAAGCTGTGCGCGGGGAAGATACTTTTATCTGAGGGAGGGAAGCGTGCGCCCTACTGGAAGCCGGCGCCCTGAGCAACCGCTCCGGTCGCTCAGGTCAAAGGCCGGCCGTGGCCTTAGTGATGCTGACCTTGTGCTGGCCCTGCAGAGATGCAATATTTGGTCCATAAGATGCACAGGGTGGCAGTGGCTTATCTAGAGTGGTACAGGCATGGCTCGTGCCATTGGCGCCACAGCACCATGAGTGCCATGCTTCTGTGCTGGAGCGTTATGCCTGCTCCATGCCTCCCCATCACTCCAGCCTCAGATCATATTAATTCTGTTATCTGAGGAACATAGCTACTTATGTATATAGGGCACACTTGGCTATATAATTATTTTATCTCGACACACCAGGCTATGTAATTTATCATGAGGCAACTGGTTACTTGATAATTTTATCTGGAGGTGTGTGACTACTTAATTATTTTATCTGGATGCTTGTGACTACTTAATACTTTTATGGGGGGGGGGGGGGGGGGGACTTGTGACTACTTGATGAATTATGTGGAGGCATGTGACTACTTGAAACTTTTATCTGTAGGCATGGAAATATTTGATTCTTTTATCTGGAGTTATACTTGTGTCTACTTTATTCTTTTATCTGGAAGCATGTAACTATTTATTTATGTTTTTAATTGTGAGGCACATGGCTACTTAATTCTAACTTCTCGTTGTATCTGGAAGGTTAGTGTTAGAATAGGGTGCAGAGAGAAAATAAGAAGAGAGATTTCTCAAAAAAGTATCTTCGGCAATAGCCACCAAAAGCACAGGCAACCACAACAAATGTACGTGAGAAAAGTTGCTGGTTTTAGATGAGAAGGCTGCCCTAGAAAGTACAATTCTCTGTCATTGTCACCCCTTCTTCCTCACCATAAAAAAGAACAAAATATATATGCACATGATTACACTTACACATGTAAGCATACTAACACAATATACAGTTATATGCACCCACCGTAAATACACTTCACACTCATGCAAGCACACATACACATGTATATAATAGCATAATCCGCTCCATGTTGGACATCTACAGTACTGGGAAGCTGGGGTGGTCAAGCACTTTTTTTTTGCTAGAGTTATGAATGCTTGGAATGGTCCTACTTAGTAATTTATTGTGGCTACATTTGCCCTTACTTTTACTGTGACTTATAGAATTTATTTTAAGCGGTTTCCCTTGCAATATACTGTTGGCTTGAAACTCTGGTTTTGATTTCCTTGTTGAGCTTCTGATGAAGTAGCGAGGAGGTAGCGAAACATGCATCAGACTTCTTTATTTATCCTTCTTTCAGGACTGTTGTACAGATCCCTTTAGATTGTAAGCTCGCAAGGGCAGGGCTCTCTCCCCTTTTGTGTCTTTAAAAACCATTATACATTTTATTTATCATGTTACTTTCATCACTGTCATTACCTATTCTGTATTCTGTATTTTGTATCATTTTTATATTTTGTCACTAATTATGTATCTTGTATATCGGTGTACAATATTGTCTGTTTTATTATGTACCCCATGTTCGTTTCGGTCTTTGTACAGTGCCACAGAATATGTTGGCACATTATAAATCAACAATAATAATAATAAATACTGTATGTACATGTATATTTATACTGAAAAATTTGTTAGATTGACTTTTAATTTTATTTCCCTCCATTGAGTTTGATTTTTTTTTTTAGTTCGATAATATTTAATTTTTTCGAATGTTAGCTTTAATTTTAAAACTGCTGTGAATATAAAGGCACTTTGAAAGGACTTTAAAGAGAACCTGTACTGAGTAAAAATATTTAAAATAAACACATGAGGTAACTTCAAATGAGCATTACATAGTTACCTTGCCATCAGTTCCTCTCAGAAGCTCACCATTTTCTTCTGACAATAATCCCTTCCAGTTCTGACAATATTTTGTCAGATCTGAAATATATCAGTTGCTGTCAGTAAAATATCAGTTGCAGTCAGTTATAGCTGAGAGGAGAACTGATGTGTCCATGTTTCCCTATGGCTCAAGTGGGCGATGTTACAGTTTAACTGTGTGCTGACCAGAAAGCTGTTATGGGTACTGGCCATTTTCAAAATGGAGGACGGAAAATTCCCTTGATCATAGTGAACAAACAGGACGCGGGACAGGAGAAAGACACTAAGGAGTAGACTACATGGAAGGTAAGTATGACTTGTGTATGCTTATTTTGACTTTTAATTTTCAGTTCAGGTTTTCTTTAAAGAAGATAACCTCCATATTCCTTTAACTCTGTAGCAGTAATATGAAGCTTGCTTAGACACTCTCTGAGAGGATTCTTAAATAGTAGTGTGGCCAGTGCAACAAGTGAGCTTAGAAATTTAGAAGATAAAAGGTTGCAAAGTGAGAAGCCCTTGTAGAGGGTGTTAAGAAAATAAGATCTTCATCAACTCAAAACGATCTTTTGAACGGTGGATGAATCTTAGTAATTACAAGAATGAAGACAGCTTCTTGCTGGTTTGACATGTTAAGTGACCACAAGATTAGGAGGACTTTGATCCTTCACCCTAAGGGAGGAAGTACTGAGGTGACAGACAGGTGGCTAAAACAGAATGAAAGGCAAGCTGAGTAACAGTGGAACAACCAAGCCAGGACATCCTAAGCCTTCTGCTACGAATTCCCTGTAGCCAGCTGCAATATAATTGGTTACGGGTGAAAAATCTGTATCAGTGGGGTACTTATTGTAAAAGAAATATAATAATACCCAAGGGAAAATACAAAGGAAAACATTTTTTTACTGAAACATGACTTTCCCTAAATGAATTATACCCTGTTAATTGGTGCGTAGTTTAAATTAAGTCAGAGGAATATTTTCAAGCAGTAATTTTGTAAAAGCTGAAGCTGATAAGGTCGAAGGTAACCCTGTGAGGGCCCTGTGCTTGCTACGGGTGCAGCCTCTGTATTAGTTTTGGAGAAAAAATAGTGGATTGGTAATGGGTCTTTCAGACTTGTTGACTATTTTACATGCAAAACAGTTTTTCTGAAAAGGGACCAACACTGCTGCCTCTGGAAAGCTATATGGTACAAGGAGATCTAATGTTTCAAAGTGAGGGGCTATATGGTTAGGGACAGAAAGATCTAGGGGTATAACTGGAGGCAGGGGGTTGTATTGTTGGAATCCGGGGGATCTAGAGGTATAAGGTGTGGCACTGGCAATTGTACGTGTGGTACAAGGTAATTTATTGTTATAATTGTAGGCAGGACGGCTTCGGGCCTAGGGACCAGTAGATCTAGGCTATGATTGGATGTGGGAGGCTTTATGGATTTGAATCTAGGGCTATGATTGGAGTGAGGAAGGGGAATTGTGGATGGTGACAGGCCATCTAATATAATGCTTGGAGGCAGGGAGGACGGGTTGGGGAAGTTTGTCCTTTAAGATAAAATGGACTGCACAATATTTTGTACAACTTACCTACATTGGTCACTCAGTGGGTCTTGTAAGCTACCCTCTCTGTGCCGTTTCTCCACTCTCTATAATTCCCAGTTGCACTGAAATCATTGCTGGTATTGGTGGATCATATGTCAGATGCTTCTGCAGTCTAGCAGTTCTACAGAAAAATAAAGAAGTGACATATCTTCCTGTACCAGCAGCAGTGTTCTGCATCGGTTGATCCTCTGATAAGAGAGATCAGTGTAGCGGGGAAGGGACTCATGATACACTGAGCCATCAGTGATTTTCAGTGACCCCCAGGTGAATGCCTTTGAAGCCTTGCCAACCCTCAGTGACTAAGCAAACCTTCAGTGACAGACCAATCAGTAACTGACCTTAACCTCAATGGCAGAAATTAGAAACAACCCAGGTAGGCAGCCCAGATTACCTTACCTACTAGCTGTGTTCCCACACTGACTCCCATCTTTCACCATCATGCAGTTACTTCTGGCTACTTCTGCCTAGGGATGAGCGTAATGACCTAATTACGAATTTCCGAAATTTCGCGAAATTACTACAATTACGATTTTAACAGTAATCGGAATTTCGTAATTTTCACAAATTACGCAAATTTTCGTAATTACGATTACGAAATTTAGTATTTTAAAGTTTGTATCCCTCTAGATGCCTAAAATGAATAGCACAGCCAGCCAGCCAGCCGCCCTCCTCTCTCTCTCTCTCTCTCTCTCTCTCTCTCTCTCTCTCTCTCTCTCTCTCTCTCTCTCTCTCTCTCCAGAGATCTGTAGTATTTTAAAACCATACTCACATTCATGACATGTCCAGGGATCAAACCCAGGCCAACCACATGGAAGACAGCTATGCTCACCACCATACCACCAAACACACACTAAATAGACTGCTAACCTAAATCTTACTTGTAGACAGTCATATGAGACACATGCTGGGTGTAGGGCTTTGTGATTGGACCATGGACCATGCGATAGAGTGAGGTGCAAAAATGAAATCATGCCTAGCAGAGGATGGTTTCACAATGCTAAATGCTAGGCTGGCTGTGGTGCAATTGGTTAGTGCATCTGGCTGGTAACAGCAAGGTTACAGGTTCAATTCCATCCAGGCATGTCTTTTCCTTTTGCGTTCAACAGTTGTCCAAACAGAGCCAACAGAGCCCCAGATAGCCATGTAGAGTTAGGTCACAGCTAGCCTGGCTGTGGTGCAATTGGTTAGTGTGTCTGGCTGGTAACAGCAAGGTTACAGGTTCGATTCCATCCAGGCATGTCTTTTCCTTTTGCGTGCGCGCGCTGCGCCATTGAACCCCATGGGGTATTTTGCGTGCGTAAAACTTTACGCATGCAAAACTTTGTGCTCGGTGTTTGGACAACTGTTGAACTCAAAAGGAAAAGACATGCCTGGATGGAATCGAACCTGTAACCTTGCTGTTACCAGCCAGACACACTAACCAATTGCACCACAGCCAGGCTAGCTGTGACCTAACTCTACATGGCTATCTGGGGCTCTGTTGGCTCTGTTTGGACAACTGTTGAACGCAAAAGGAAAAGACATGCCTGGATGGAATCGAACCTGTAACCTTGCTGTTACCAGCCAGACACACTAACCAATTGCACCACAGCCAGGCTAGCTGTGACCCTGTTGGCTCTGTTTGGACAACTGTTGAACGCAAAAGGAAAAGACATGCCTGGATGGAATTGAACCTGTAACCTTGCTGTTACCAGCCAGATGCACTAACCAATTGCATCACAGCCAGCCTAGCATTTAGCATTGTGAAACCATCCTCTGCTAGGCATGATTTCATTTTTGCACCTCACTCTATCGCATGGTCCATGGTCCAATCACAAAGCCCTGCACCCAGCATGTGTCTCATATGACTGTCTACAAGTAAGATTTAGGTTAGCAGTCTATTTAGTGTGTGTTTGGTGGTATGGTGGTGAGCATAGCTGTCTTCCATGTGGTTGGTCTGGGTTTGATCCCTGGACATGTCATGAATGTGAGTATGGTTTTGAAATACTACAGATCTCTGGAGAGAGAGAGAGAGGGAGGAGGAGGAGGAGGAGGAGGAGGCTGGCTGGCTGGCTGTGCTATTCATTTTAGGCATCTAGAGGGATACAAACCCTTACAAACGTGAAAAAGTAAAATTTCGGTTGCAGACACGAAATTCGTAATTATGGGAGTGAAATTTCGATTACGAAATTGTAAATTACGATTTGAAAATTAATTACGAAATTACGAATTTGGGTCGTAATGTTAAATTTCGCATTCGTAATAAAAGCAGTTCGAAATTTCGAAAATTTCAGCTCATCTCTACTTCTGCCTTTCTCTTCTGTGCTTGTCCTCTCCCCAGCTGCGTCTAATTGCTGCTATGTGTATGCTTAGTGATTGGCTAGTTGGTGGGGTAGAAAGGCACAGGGGAGAGAGAAGGTCATGTGGGTAACATGCATGTAAGGCCCAATTTGTTAATGTTCTTGCTTCATTTCAGGAACAGAGCACAGATGTGACATATGACCATGGTTTGCTAACCAATTGAGGTATTAATAGATGACCAGAGGTCCACCTTTGGGCCACCCTGCTCCATTATCCATTAAAGATTCAAAAGACAAAGATACAGTAGATTGGAACTGCTGTATACAAATATGTGATTTGTTGCAGGCTTGAAACAGTTGTATGGTGCAAATACATCACAGTGACAACTTGTTGAAAAAAGTGCATACTGTGGATCCAGGAATAACAGTGGCTGCGGGCACTGAGTAGCCTGATGGTCGTTTTGCTCTTCCTCCAAGGCTGTGTCTTCCATAATTGTGCTGCTGCTAAACTTCCTTGCCCAGTGCTTTGCTGGTCCCTGTCTTCAACCAATATTTGGTCACAAACACTGCATCATCATGTAAGACTACCACCACCTCCATCTTGTTAACAAATCCAAATTCACAGTAAACTCTGGGAGGTGGCACCACTCTTTCTGAATGCCTGTGGTTCCCTGCTTGAAAGTAAGAGGAGGAAAATGCACCTTCAGTGGTTAAAGAGGGAGTGGGGTGAGGCAGCTGCTTTTTCCTCGAGTCCAACTGGGCCTGCTACTTAGCTTTGTAGTGGACCCTCATAAAGATAATTATGCAAGTCATGTCCACATGCTGACCGATCTTGCAGACAATTATGGTTTTCTCAAAAGCTGAAGTTTTGAAGAGTGCACCTATTGAAGAGGTCCAGTCCTTTTTTCGGGATCTCCACTGCCTCTGCCACTATTCTGCAGTTGTGCAGCATCCTACTCTTTCTCATTTTTGCCCGTTGCTGTTCTGATCTGTCCCTTCATCCATACTGGGTCATACATCTTCCACCTACTCCTCATCAGCAGATTCAATTACATACAGTAAGTACCAGGAGGTGACGCATGGTAAGTGCCTGTATTGTCTTCCTCCTCTCCCCCTGGTTGGTCCTCTCTTTCATCTTCTTACTGCCATTGCCTCTTCCTTTTGGCCTGCCTGAATATACATCATGTTCTTCTTGAATGTTGGTTGAATGTGTTACAAAAATAAGGCGGTCACTAAGAGTTACAGTATGTACAGTAATATCGCTAACGTGTTAAGACAATCAAGCATAAAATGACTAACAGAACAGGCCCTTTTATAACTGGATTGACCATTTACTACGAATATACAAAATCTTTATAACTTGGAAATGAGAGACTAATCAAATCACATACCTCTCTGTTTAACTGGACAGACTGTGTGTCTAAAAAATTTTAAGTGGAGTAATTTTTTTTTTCATTGGTCACACTAGTTTGGATGTGAAACACTAAGTAAATGTCTATCTATCCTCTCTATTACAATACACTTTTTACACCTCCCCTTTCCATGTCTCTTCCTTTTGGTACTGTCATTATGGTGCTTTCTATTTAATGCTCCCCTTATAGTGCCACCTATATAGTGCCCCTCCAGTTATATTGTCCTACAGTTAGAATGCCTCCAAATTATATCGGCCCCTGCATAGAAGCTCCTTGTATCTCCTCCATTGTAGTACCTCAAATTTATTGTGCCCTTATCAAAGTGTCTCAAAATATAGTGTCCCTCAAATTATCTTATTCCCCCATCTTGCATCTCTGCTAAGTCCTAATCTAATGGTCACATGACATCATTCATATAACCACTAGGCTGTGACTTGGTGGAGTTGTGGAGGAGGGCGGTGTGGAGAAGTCAGGAGCCCCATGATTAACACAGGGAAAGGTAATTATAAAACATACCAGTACACCCTCCCTTCCCAGCCTCTTCAGCAGTGAGAAGGCTCATCAGATATCAGGGATAGCCTCCCTGATTACTCTTCTTCAAGGCCCAAGGAGGGAAGAGCTGGGGGTGTGCTGTTTTGCTGTAGAAGTATACATCACTGAGACTTACATTTACTCTCAGCTGGAGTGAACGTGTTGTAGTACAAGCAACAATTGGTTAAATTAATATATTATGTCAATATGACATTAATATATTATGTCATTTTTTTTAATGCAAGTGGTGTTGCACTTTAATTTACTCATGTCATATCATCCAGTCACAACAGATGTCACTGTCACTGGTGCCTGCAGAAAGCATAAGGGCCTATTAGTCCCATATTTATGACTCAGCAGTGGCACAAGTAATGATGTGACTGCGTGTACACACGGTGCCACCTTTCCTCTTAAGCTGCCGGGTATTAATCTACATGTCAAGTTGGAGAGTGCCCTGGCAGCACCTGAATTGGCAGCCTCACCTCATTGCCTCAATGTGAAGCTGCCAAAACAAAGACTATCCCAGCCAGCTTGAGCCGGGACTGCTTCTGCATGCCGTAGTAATTAAATAATCACTGTGCATCACAGCTCTTTCCAGCAGCCATTCAGACTTCACAGCAGTGTTTGGGTGGAGAGTGAATTATAGCTTTCTACCCTGACTAGAGACTGAGAGGCTGCGTTCCATCGGGGACCTGTGCTGTATATCTCACAACTATCAAAGTTATAGCTCAACTCTTTATCAAAACCGGGTGAACAGGATGCCACACAGTCGGGGGAAATTAAAGTCCAGTTCTAGGAAAGGAATACATTAGTTTTGAATAGTGTGCAAAGGGGTTAGAACCTATTTTCAAGACCTTAAATGTTAGTGTACTGATATCTAAAATAGCTCAGAATGAGGCTTCGATCAACAGTACAACATACTTACAATACTGATTTTAGCTGTGTTTTAAAATACATGCTACTCCTGTTGTTTGCATTATTAAAGTAACTGATCACTTTTCATACTCTCATACTCAGTGTTAGCTGAAGTTCAGACAACACTTTCACAGTGATAAGAGTAGAGAAGGAAGGGAAGTGCTTTCAAAGCAGTGAGAAGAACAGGGATCATTCCACACTGTAGTTAGCGTACAATCAGTAAAAATCAGAAATGAACAGCTTATACTTGAATACTTAAATATCTTATTTTGTTTGTAATTCTTCATTGCATTCCTGTTTGGAAACATGACTAGAGGTGTGAGGGGCATGCCTTTTTTCTTAGATTTATTGGTGCAAAAGGTGTATTTCTTCCTCATTTCAATAAAGGGGAATGTAATGCACTTACACATGTAATTGTGTTATACGTGTTGTTGTCCCAAGTTAGGCTAAAATATAATATTACCTCCCCACCACCCCTCATGCTAGCATTCATTAAACATAAGTATAAATGTTCACAAAGGTCCTACAATGCCTCAAATTTACACGGTGCCATGTTCTTTTTGTCAAAAACCGTAAACACTACCCTCCATTGACACCAGTAGGATTGGAGCAAATGGCCCAGCCCTGTGGGATGGTTGATAATTGGAGAAATGGGTTATGGATAGGTTGGTATTTTGGTGCCCCGAGCAAGGCACCTGTCATACAAAATAAATGTAGGAGATTATTACCAGACCAGACACACTTTTCTGGCCAAACTCGCTACGCACACATAACAAACCCTTACTTTCATTATAAAAACATTATAGTGTTTATTTATAGACTGGCTCTTTACAAGCCTAATTTGTTATGCTAAATTCAAAGCAGGAAAAAAAGACGCAGGAGCCCTTACAGAAAAAACAGTGCCACCATAGGCGCCTATAATAAGCATTTAGTGGCCTATGAAGGAATTTTAAGTGCATGGAGGTGGCCGATAGTGGGCGCTGAGTTTTACCTTCTTTGCCCCAAATTGAGGCTGCAATGAAGAGAAATTTGGGCACCTGAGGGGAAATATTTGCATACAGCCTTGCGGATATCCAAATCGGCTTTCAGATAACTAAATTGCGGCATTGCATAGCGGGCGCAATTCGTATAAGCCGCAATTTGCGGCTATGCAATGCTGCAGTTAGTTATCCGCAAGCTGATTTGGATATCCGCAAGGCTGTTCACAACTATTTCCCCCTCTTACCGCTAATTGGGCGCCCACCGGGGGGGTTGTTAGGTTGTTAGGTTTAGGCACCAACGAGGGTTCTTAAAATTAGGCACCACCAGGGAGGTCTTAGGGTTAGGCACCAACTGGGGGGTTATTAGGGTTAGGCACCACTAGGGGGGTTTATGGTTAGGTACAACCAAGGAAGGGTTCTGTGTGAGAGTAGGGTTAGGTTTAGTTATAGTAAAATATCAATATATATTACCAATACAATATTTTACTATAAAAATGCTGTGGTAGAATATCGCTAACTTTAGCGATATTTTACTAGTGACAGTCCATGCGCCCTTTTTTCCAGGCACCTTTATTTCATGTATGGGTTTAAATTACCATCCATCACTTTCTTAATGGAATAAGCTGTTGTGTATAGGAATTTAATAAAAGAGTGGTCATTATTCAAGTCTCTTTTTCTCCTAAGTTTTCCACTAGGTGATCATTTATACACCTTATCAAAAAAAATGCCCTTTAAAGTGTACCCGAAGCAGATTTCAGGGGGGCAAATGGGACACAGAGGCATGTTTCCTGCTCCATGACATCTCTGTGTCATCTTCATCCTCTGTGGCTCCTTCATCAGCAACCTTGATTACAGTATGAGTTATTGAAGCCTTCGGCTCATGTTGCTTGTATTGCTCCTATCATGCTTGAAGAGTCTCTGAAAGTAGTCTGTGCCTTTTGAGCTCTTCCACTACCCTTACTTCCTGCCGCCAACTTCACCTCTGTTTATAGGCTGAGCTTTGTTAGCCTGCCATGTGGCCCAGCTATGTTTATAAATAAAGCTGCTAGTCTTGGCTGTGCTAACAGGACCAGGGCTTTTTACGCTGAGATTCTGCTTTATTTCACCCCTCCAGGTGAGAGGCTCCTTGTTTACTGCACAGCTCTTCGGTGTTTCTGACATTTCTTTCAGAGCAGCACTTTCTTCCCTTTTGTCTTTTGCATTCTGGTGCCTAGAAAGCAGCACCCTTGTTTAGGAGGGTCCTTAGTAATGCACCTTCACAGGCTCCAATACCTTGGTTTCCACTGATGCTAGTGTTATTTTCGCAACACAGCAGGTTACATCACTATTTGGAATTTTTCTCTTTTGGCGAACATTTGACCTATAAAGTCATTATCATTTGGAATAACACTAGGCATGATGTGTGGTGTTGGACAACATGCGCGTGTACAGTTGTCGTGAAGCATACTTTTCATGAACTGTATGCTTCACATCGCACATGTAACATCCTTCTTTTTTTTTTTTTACAGGGCACACAATGCCCTAGTAAATCTCATTAAGATCCCTTTCCTTCAAAAATCAGGATTGGTATCTCAAATGCGCTGCAATGCCGATCACAATTTTTCAGTATTTAAATGAGCGAGTTTTTATCAGTGATTCGTGACAGATATTGAAAAACCTAACGCTGGCTAAACACACTAAAAATACAACATGCAGCACTAAAAATCAAAGCATACTGGTGGAAAAAGGGGAACAATGTGACAATTAAGAGTAGAGAAGCAGTGAGAATAACAGGATAGAATAACAGAATCCAAAAATGTGATTGATCGGTGAAAAAAGGACAATACTCATAGTCTGGATCAACTGGATCTGCCAGAATAAGCTGTAGCCCATTGACAACCAATTTCCAAGTGCTTCTTCTGCTGGTTAGTAGTCTTATTTTACAGTATTGGA
The DNA here is from genome assembly GCF_040937935.1 of Hyperolius riggenbachi. Taxonomy (NCBI): domain Eukaryota; kingdom Metazoa; phylum Chordata; class Amphibia; order Anura; family Hyperoliidae; genus Hyperolius; species Hyperolius riggenbachi. The sequence goes on from NC_090651.1 coordinate 245,118,300, forward strand.
TTCACAAGTTCAAATCTTTGCCAGGCCACTATCTGCATGAGGTTTGTATGTCCTCGTGTTTATGTGGGACTCCTCTCACATCCCTCTAAAAACATACTGTAGGTTAAATGACTCCTCCTAATTGGCCATAAACTGGGGCATTTGACAATGACAGCAGCAAAGACATTTCATGAGCCCTTTTGAGTGCAGTTCTTGACATGCCATGCTCATTTTACTCTGTAAAGCACTGCAGAAATCATGCTGTATAAATGTATCCTAATACTAACAACATAAAACTTTATTCAAAAATAAAAATGAACAGACATTGATGACATTATTCCAGTTATCCTGATGTCATGTATATCTCATTTGATCACATGTATTTAGAAAGGCATTTAAAATCTAGGGTTCTGCTTAATTTTTGAATGGAAAATGTCTTTATATAACACTTTTAGAAGCCCATTTGCAAATTAAAACATTCAGCCACTGGGCTTTTCTTTCTCTGTTCAGCGACTCTCCAGGCACACACTGGGGCTGTGGAAACAACAAGCCTGGATCATATTTTCCATCTTCCTATGCAGACCAGAGTTGCCTACATTCATTTATACATGTAGACTAATTGGGCATTAATAGATTCATATTTGGAGCAGTAGAATTGTTTGCCTCGGGCAGCTTTTCTTATGCAATTATAGAAGCAGATGTGTTTTTACTCACATGACTTGACCTATATATAACATGAACATATTCTCTCAAAGCATAATTTAAATTACATCAGCATCAATGAATGATGACTGCATCTACTAATAAGGTAGAACATATTTACTATTATAGTTTAATGTTTCTGTGGCTCTTGGTACTATTTTTGGGCAAATGCAGAGCCATAAGCCATTGCTGCTGAATTTGCTACAGATGATATTTTACTTTTTATAGTCATCTTTAGTTTCAAAACTCCAAATAATTATAGACGTTTAGCATTTCCAGAGATCCAGCCAAAACCAGGATTTTGCAAGAGTCCTAATACGTATTCTTTAGTTCTGAAATGAATGTGCAAATTTAATGACGTACAATTTAAGTTTTTCTCCATGCATAGCTTATTTGGTGTGCCTGAGGAGTTCTCTGGAACCGAGTGTCAGAAGTGAGGGAAGTCTAAGCCGATGTCTTCTTCTGTTCAGCCTCAAGCTGAGAAGAAAGTCTCCAACAGCTCCTGAGTGTGCATGTGAGACCTTTTTCATATGAACAGCTGAACTGTGCACTTGACACACTGTTCAACCTCCGATCTGCTGGCCAGTGAGCTTCTTCTGGGTGCAATTTAATGAAGTCAGTGTTTGTAACCACAACCATGTCGGCACTTGGCATGCAATTCCAGATACTGGTCAGCAAAAACTACCATGTTTCATGTCTTAGTGTGGCTGTTGCTGCACTCAGTTGCGCCTCCATGAGATACAGAAGTAAAGCGGGTGGACATGATGCACTCCTTATGTATCACCCATAAAGTCACTGGTTGCTCAAACTGTGGTCACTGGATGAACCCATAGCAGTTGAAAGTAAAGGTTGGCATTCCACATAATGCTCAAAAGGTTACTTATTGCTTCATGATATAAATCCATAATTTCACTGCAATGGAGTACCTCTTTATCAAGGTTAAAAAAAGGTAAACAATGCAGGGAAATGTTCAATCTGGGTAACACTGGCACAATGTGCACAGGCAGAAGCAGCTATCCGTGTTGGTAGTACCAGTGCACAGGAGCCACTGACAAGCGCTAAATGTATCACCTGCAGCTCAGCTGTACACACACCCAATGTATCTTCCAAAAGACAAGTTTGGAAGATAGTTGGACAGATCGTTGGTAGTTGTATGAGCCTTAAATGCTCAAAAGTTCTCCTTAAGTAAATTTGCATAAAATAACAGTATATGAGGCCTAATCCAATTCACCTTTCCTCCAAAGTGTTCTCCTAGGAATCTGCTGAGCTGCAGCGCTGGGTATAAATAGTTAATGTTTAACCACTTCCGGATTCTCGGAGCGTATATACACACCCCTGAATCCTGAAGTGTATACCATGGAAACGGCCGCTCGTATGAGCGGCCGTTCCATGTCAGTTCACGGAGGGTGTCTCCGTGAACACCCTGCGAGCCGATCGGCGGCTCGCAGGGTAAATGTAAACACACGGGGAAGATCTTCCCCGGTGTTTACATGTATACGGCGCTGCTGCGCAGCAGCGCCGTAGAGGAGATCGGCGATCCCCGGCCTCTAATTGGCCGGGGATCACCGGCATCTGATAGGCTAAAGCCTATCCCATCAGGCGCAGGACGGAAATCCGTCCTGCGCCGCTCACAGGGGGAGGGAGAGGGAGGGAAGGGGAAGGAGGCCAGGAAGCGCTGCGAAGGGGGGCTTTGAAGAGCCCCCGCAAGCGCAAGCAGCCGGCGGCGATCAGACTCCCCCAGCAGGACATCCCCCTAGTGGGGAAAAAAGGGGGGAAGTCTGATCGCCCTGGCTGCTAGCTGATCTGTGCTGTGGGCTGGAGAGCCCACGCAGCACAGATCAGCACAACATTTCATGGTGTGGAAGTGGTTAAGCTGCATAGGGAGAAGCTGTGTGGAGAACATAGCCTTGTACTTAGCGGATGCACCGGGGGGGGGGGTCCACTAGATTCTTGGCAGAGGTGGTCGTTATTGGCAGCTTCAGCCAAGTTTAATCTAGTGTGTGTATGTAGCTTTACGGTGGAATGGCAGCACAACACCCTGTATTCTTTTTCTATGATCTCTAAGTTGGTAAACTTTATAATCAATGTGCTTCACAAAAAGGTTACTGAATTAGAATTGTGTGACTGCAAAAACTCGCATGTGTCGGCACAGTGTGCTTGTAATAATGCCTGGCCACTTCTGATCTCCAGCATGGAGAATCTTGGTACATGAGGATCACTGCAGATGAAAAAAAATGCAAAGTCTTCAGGATGTGTGAGAGACAAGCTCTTTATTATGTGTATTGCAAAAGCTCAGTCTTGGCCTAACCACTGTTCCTTGCCTCACGAGAAGCAATCACAGCTCACTCCTTTATTATTAGAAATAAAATGGACATTTTTACAAGCACAGTGGTCTTGCCCGATGGCTATTATTCTCATTGCAGTGTTTTATTGCATCCTGTTTGAAGTGTGGCTGGCTCATAGCATACCACACCCTCTTTTCACTAATGGGGAAAGCACACTTTTGTAATAACAAGCTTCTGCTCAGCTCCTTAACCTCTCCCAGGCCAGACTAGGCCTAATCCTGCAGATGATGACTTGTAGGATCAAGAGTTGGTTATTGGAGCAAGAACAGAGCTCTTAGGGGGAGAACAAATGCATATTGCAGGATTTAAAGGTCCTTTGGTGATGGAGATGAAATATATTGTGTGTTAAACTGCACCCAACAATAGCTAACTGAAAGACGTGGCTCAGCGTGATGTCATTGCTGGTGGGTCAGACATCTGTATTGACTGTTTATACTTAATCTCTATGCCAAATTGTTAGGGCGTGAATGGCATTCTAGGCACCTTTGGCACAAAAATGCTATGCCCTTATGTGTGATTTCCAGTAAGTGCAATTGTTCAATAACAAACACATTAACGACTGTGTTCCTACTGAGTGCCAAGATGCTAATATAAAACAGGTTTGCTTGGTTGGCGGTTGTCTGCTATCTATGGCTAGTGCCAAGCAGGTGATTTCTGCACAACATCTGTCAGTTTCAAACAACACTATTGAAACTTCTGATGATGATGTACTTAAAAGAAACTTCAGAACGTGTGTTACATAGATGTATAGGACATAATCGCTAAGGACCTTCAAGGTGGAACACTGCAGAATTTATGTGGTCCTCATCCTGCAGACCTGAATGGTGTCTAATTGAACATTTTCTGCTGATAGGTTGAAAGAATTTTCAACCCCCTCCTGCAAAAGCATAACCATATTGAAGAAGTTCATTTCGATGTTCCACAATAGTGCCAAATCCGCCAATGTCAAATTCACATGTGCCGCTGTTTGCCTTTTCTCAAGGACCCTTGTGCAGATTGTTTCCTGGTACTTTCAGACGTGACATACCTCTTTGGCTGTTGTAGTCCCGACTGACACCTTTCTTTACAATATGCACTATTATTGACATTTTCCAATCTTTCGGGACCTTTTTGTTCTTCCAAATAAGGTTTAATACTTGTAACAACCATGGTTCCCCTTCTCATTGTAGTTTTTCATCATTTTCAAGGTATAGCCATCACGTAATGCAGCCTTTCCTGTATTCAGTTTCCTGGCAGCACATTAAAAGTGCTAACCAAGGAGAAAATGGAAGAAGCAAAGCTCCAAAATAAATAAAATCGTTAACTTGTACTGTTTCATAGTAAGAAATGTAAAAATATATTTAAAAATTATTTTTAGCCCTAAACACTGTAAGTTACCATGAATAGTAAAATAAAATACAAAGAAAACAATAAGATTTCATTTTGTACATTCCCTTTAACAGCTCTGTATAATTCATCGAGAAAAAATACATCCTCATGCCTTATGGCAATAGCATAATTCAGTGGACCAACATTCTACATTCAACATTCTCATTGAGGCGCTACACCTGCTATTGCCGAAATTCTGTTTTGTCCCGACGTTTATTGCCTGATGAAGCGGGCTTGGCCTTCGAAACGCGTTGCACTGCACTTTTGGGGTACTATATAATAAATGTGATTGCTACTATTCAGACAGTCTTTCGTGTCTGCTTTATGGAGGTAAGTCCACCACTTCCTCCAAGCAGATTTTAAAGGTTGTATCCATTTTTATCCTGCTGGCGCCTCTGTTCTCCTACTGCTATCCCATCATTCTACTAGGATTGCCTTGTTATTTAGGCTAGAATTACAAAAATGTTTAATTGCTTGAGATCGACATGCTGCCAACTGCGTCATTTAAAAATCAGCAAACACAGCAACTTTTTACAAATACGGTAGTTAAATCTGGTTTTCTGAAGTGACTTAAAGGTGACCATACATTTTGTGATTTTGAGGGGTGATCTACCATCCAGTTCAATAATTGTATCGAATCAGATGAAAATTGGGGACACAGCATGTCTGCCCAATCGATTCAGGCTGAAATTTGTCAAATACATTAAAAAACTTGGTTGAAAGATTTTGATCGGATGCACTGCAAGTAATTGGAACAAGTATAGATGTGCAATGCACAAAATGTATTACATAAGCATTAAAAATGGGTTGCTGTGCTAGGGGTTAAGATACGTCCTCTTACCATGTTGATGAATTGTCATCAGCCAGGGGCTTCTGAGACGGTAGAAAAATAATAAAAATACCATTTCGAGCTCACAGTTGGAATTGTTCACACTTTTTGAATAAAACGTCTAAAAGAAATTAGCTAACTGTGGAAGCTGAAATAATAAATTTCTCCAGCTTTAATGTAGATTGCGTTAGAAAACAAATACTGTTATCCCCAATAAGCTGAAAGTTTAAAAACATCTGCAAAATATGTTGGTTTGTTTAGAAAAATATTAGCCCTTTTTATTAAATATAATTTCAAAATATTTAACATTATGTTTAATTGCGTGAGAGAGTTATTGCAGAGCAAAATACATACTGGTGTGTAGATTTAAGTGGTCCGTGGCACATGTGCCCTCTGTATTTCAATCCAAAAGAACTAGTAAACAGGGATATTGATATTGTAGGTCAGCATTAGCTAACAGTCATTCTAACTGTAATCATTTATAAGTTTCCAAATATCTCTGTAAGTTTTATTAAAAACAACATCTAAATGGTTAAAGAGGACCAAGCTTGTAAAATAGTAAACATGTAATATAAGGTAATGTTTTAGTAATGCAAGAAACAGCGGATGCCAGGGTTAGCAATTTACCCTTTTACTCATAAATTATTTGTCTGAAACGCCACCCACCACTTCCTGAATGGTTTCAGAAGCTCGGTGACCACCCCCACCTGCGTTGCTGCGGCCCGCCCTCATCTTGGCAGCCACCGTTAGACCGCAGGGGCAGGCTGCAGCAACGCTGAAGGGGGGCACAGAGCTTTGGAAACACATGGCGGTTTTCCAAGGTTGGGGGGCAGAGTTAATATTAACAATAGTATAGTGATTTTCGGGCGAGCTAACCATGGCTTCCGCCATACAAAGGTTTATATGACAGATTTTCTATTTTACAAACTTGGTACTCTTTAAGTATTCTAATTTTTTCAGACATCCTTATACAATAAACCATCCTGAAAACTATTTTTGATATTAAGTTAATTAGAAATTACTTTGTGTGGTCTTTTTGCTTGGAAAGTGATGAAAAGTTGTTTTATAGATAAGGTGAGAAATAAGTAAGGAGAGAGAACTCACAATAGACATTTTGAAAGTAGGTCAGTTTTATCATGTTCACAGATTGGACATTATTTTTAATTTTGGGAGGCTTAAAGTGCACCTGAGATTGTACACCACTGGCCCTTATTTATACTTACCTGGGGCTTCCACCAGCCCATTGAGCACAATTGCCTCCTTTGCTGTCCTCTACGGCCCCTCCGATCTGGCGCTACGACTCCCAGTAATCCGGTCAGATGCTGCCAGTTTTGGGCCTCTGCACATGTGAAACTCGGCCACGCCCCCGCCCGGTGCTCCCATTGTTCTGTGTTGCACGACGAGGGGGTGGAAGTCCACAACTGCACAGATTACCGGGGGTCATAGCTGCAGAGAGGTGGGGCCAAACAGGATGGCGAGAGAGGCCACAGTGCTCATGGGGCTGGAGGAAGCCCCAGGTAAGTATGAATACTGGCCAGTGAACCATCTCAGGTTCACTTTAAAGAGGGACTTTCCTCATAGAGAACACCCCGTACACACCATTGACATTAATTAGGTTCACTATAAAAAAAAGTAAATAGAATAAAGTTTGCAGATGTCTCAAAATTAATTTTAATCACCAGATGACTAGCCTAGTAACATACCGGTAGCTACTGGGAGGGTGAGTGCTGCCTCCATGCTCTAAATGTCTGTTGAGTACATGACTACATTTGTCATAATCTCTAGCATTGACTGTTAGCTGCCATCACTTCTCTGACAGAACTCAATCCAGACTGCTAATGTCAGACAATAAAAGAGTAAAGTTGCTAACTAACCACGATTTCTTTCCAACACAATGGCCTCAATTCTGGTAGGGTTATCAAACAAATTACCTCATGTGAGGTAATTTACCTCATGAGGTAATGACATTTAGCAATTCTGGTAGGTTTTAGTCATGTTTTACCTCATGAGGTAATGTAACGTCTGAAACTGTGGTGGCTGCGGATGCGCAGGATAGATCCGCAGCCGCCTTGGTTCCTTGTGCACAGGCCTTATCTGTCCCGGCGGCGTCCAGCACACCGGGAACGGCATTGTCTCTGGCTCATAGGGTCTCTGTGTCGCGCAGGCCTTTATGCTGGAAGAAGGCGCGTCAGCTGACCTGCCGGTCGGCTGACGTCGGGAGTGACTCGCGCCGCTAGGATTGGCTGATTGCTGGGGGGCGTGGCGCTGGGCTCTCCTCGGCTTCTTAGGCCTTCACTGTTCATTGGCAACTCGTCTGCTGTTGCGAATAAACTTGTGTTAGCGCTCAGACCTAGTGAGGTTCCTGTTGATGATAGATGTATATGCAGTGTCTGCAATATACATCTATCTATAGTTAGTTATTATTACATTGTATTTCTGATAACCTGTGTATGATTCTGGCTACTCTCTGACCTTGCTATTGCTAAACGATTCTGTACCTCTGCCTTTCTGACTTTAGTTGCTAGACCTCTGCTTGATATTAACTACTCTCTTGCCTGCCGTTTTTAGTACTGTCTCTGCCTGCCTGTTATCGTACTTTGCCTGTCTGACTACTCTACTCACCAGTGTGCCCTAGCCACTGGTGAGGTTCTCTGGCCATTAGAACCCACCAGCCCCTCTGGTGAGGTTCAGACTCGCTTGTATAAGCTCCAGTGACTGTTAGTACCTTGCCAGCTCCTCTGAAAAGGTCTTGCTAAACTATTCAGTCACTGGTGCTGTTAGTACCTTGCCAGCTCCTCTGACAAGGTCTTGCTAAAAACTATTCAGTCACTAGTGCTGTTAGTACCTTGCCAGCTCCTCTGACAAGGTCTTGCTAAACTATTCAGCCACTGGTGCTGTTAGTACCTTGCCAGCTGCTCTGGCAAGGTCTCGCTAAACTATTCAGTCACTTGTGCTGTTATTACCTTCCCAGCTCCACTGGAAAGGTCTAGTTTAACTATTCAGTCATATGTACTGTCAGTACCTTACCAGCTCCTCTGGTAAGGTTTAGCCAAACTTCTTTAGTTCTTTCATTATTAGTACTTTCCCAGCTCCTCTGGTAAAGGTATTGTTATTTGTTTTAATAGACCCTCCAGCTCCTCTGGAGAAGTCTATACTGTTGCAGCTAGTACCCACCAGCCCCTCTGGTGAGGTCTAGCACTGTTCTCACAGCTAGTACCCACCAGCTCCACTGGTGAGGTCTAGCACTGTTGTTACAGATAGTACTCACCAGCTCCTATGGTGAGATCTATCCATTTATTCTACTTTTGCACCAAACACCACACCTTACTCTCAGCTAGCTATACTAGTATTATTGGTGATACTGCAGATCACCACATAATCAGGTATAGCATCTGTATTGGGGATTCTGCAGATCACCAATGATCAGACGTCTGAGTTGCAGCACCCAATCGTTACAGGTAAATTATGAGGTAATTCATGAGGTAATTTACTAAAAATAGCTATTCTCATGGAAATTAGGGGGCATGTTAGCACATAATTTACCGATCAGTTTAAGACCTGCCTGTACCTGGAGGTAAAGTCAATTTGCATGCATTTTGCAGTTTTTAGTGGAGTTCCTATTGATGTTTTAGTGTCGTTCCTATTCAGGTTGTGTAATAGAAAATAATTGTGGAAATAAAACTCCAAATATTTACTGATTCTTTTTTTTTTTAATAAGGGATGTCTATAGTTATACTTTTCATAGGTTGCTACGTAATCAAATACACCTTCAAAAAAAAAAAAAATCGTCCAAACTTATGGAAGACAAATCCAAATCCTAACTTATGGAAGACAATTAAAGACTACTATTATTTATTTACTGCATGCTTACCACTGAAATACCTCATGTTTTACCTCACTTTATGCATTTACCTCATGTTTTACCGCATGTTTTACCTCATGTTCGGAAATTGAGAAAAATCTTTCAGAATTCCTATAGAAAGAGGTTTTCTAAAACTCACACTGGAGCCCATAGCTCCTTGGCTACGTCACTGCTCCAGGTAAACCAATGATCTATAAAGATATTCACAAGTTAATGTGGAACAGAATGTATTGAATTATCCATGTTTGTAATGGACTAAAACTGTTGTTGCAGATGAAATAGTTGATACCCAGTTTGGAATGGTGGCAGGTGAGAATGACATCCATGGTAATTACATTTCAGAGCAGCCACAAACTATTCTTGATGTATGTGTACTGACTGTATGTGTCATAGCTACTAGGGCAATATCTGCACGGAGTTTGTATGTTGTTCCCATGTCTGTGTAGGTTTCCTCCTGACACACCGATTTCCCCTCACATCCAAAAAACATACAGATACATTAACTGGCTTCCCCCTAAATTTCCCTAAACTACAATACACACACTACATGATACATACATAGACATATGACTATGGTAGGAATTAGATTGTGAGCCCCTGCGAGGGACAGTTAAAGGAACTCTATCAATTAACATGTTTTTTTAATTGAGATAGGAATTGTTTGGGAAGTGCTGGTGTATACATTTCCCTGCTTATCTGTTTGTTTACTGTTATCAAAATCCTTTTAAGGCACATACACACGCCATACTGTAGCAAACGACGGGTCCAGTATGGCGTGTGTACGCACTTTTACACTTCACTGACATATCTGACAGACTACTTACTCATGAAGGAAGGGGGGATTCCCTCACACTACATCTGTTAATCATGTGTGTGTGAGAAAGCTCTCACTGCAGCTGCCTGTGTCTCTAACAGAGATGTTGGCAAAAAGCGGAGGAAATGTACTGTATCTTATGTGCAACATAAACATTTGTGTGTGAAACTTGACACCAGAGGCTTTTCATATACGATAATTCTGCAGTCTGACATGCAAAGAAGAGTGTCTTATTGAAACAGAGATTCACCTTTGCAAATGAAACATTCCAAAATCTACACACAATGAATTAAAGCTTTTGCCTGTGATATTTATCATGAAAAGTAGGAAAATGTTTACACAGCTACTTAGGCATTATTTGTACAATGTAATTTTAAAACACTTGGGGCTCAATTCACAAAACGGTGCTAACTCCATTAGCGCACCTAAAAGCTGTGGGGTGCTAAGCAGTTAGCACGGCCAAAGCTTTTATTGATCACACGCAAAGTTTAGTGTTGCGTGAGAAACGGTGCACCGGGTGCGACTAAAACGTCGCACCGGGTGCCCCTAAAACGTTGCACCGGGTGCGCCCGAAAAAAAAATCACACCATGCGACGTTTCGTGCGCACCGCACATCGCTTAAACTTTGCGCAAAACTTTGTGCATCTTAAAGGGCTTTAGGCGTGCTAACTTAGGTAGCACCCTTTTGTGAAACAAGCCCTTGGTTTGATAATGTTGAAAACTCCGCACAATGTCCACAGCAAGATGTATCTCGTGTGGAGTTTTCCCCTTTTCCTGGCTGTCATTTGGGTCTGAGTCGCCTAGCTCCTGCACTGTCTCGGTGAGTGGAGGTTGAGCAGAGTCCACCTTACTCTCTTGATAATGTTCCTTTACGTGACAAGACAATATACTTTGTACAGCGCTGCAGAAGATGTCCACACTATATAAATATAAAACAATAATAACTGCTGAAACGATGCCAGTAAAGTGGGTGAGCAATTGAGGTCTGGATATCATGGCAAAGGAATAATTTACCCCCAGTTCCCTGAATTATAACTTACCTATCCTTTCCTAACCTTTACGTCAGCCCTATACCCTAAACCTAACCCTTAGCTGAACCACTTCCTTACCACTATCCCCTTGGTACCCAAAACTTTAACTTAGCACCTGTCATTAACTTTACTTTGCTTGCTTGGTGCCTGACTACAACTCTGATATTTCACCTATGCCTAATGCGACCCTAACCTACAACCTCTAAATGATCACTAGACCAAATCTATTTACCATTATTTTGTTAATCCTCACCTAACCTACTACTCTTACCCAGGGCCGGATTTGTACTCTTTACCACCCAAGACCACTGTCACCATCTGCCCCACTTCGGTACAGGTAGCGAGATGACCCCTCCCCCTTCCCTCCAGTATAGGTAGCCAGATGACCCCTCCTCCTTCATATAGGTAGCCTGATAATCCTCCCAGTATAGGTAGCCAAATGACCTCTTCACCTTTCCCTCTAGTATAGGTAGCCTGATGACACCCCCCCCCCCCCCCCCAGTATAGGTAATAGGTAGCCAGATGACCCCTTCACCTTTCACTCCAGTATAGGTAGCCAGATGACCCCTTCACCTTTCACTCCAGTATAGGTAGCCAGATGACTCCCTTAATCCACCCCCCCCTCCTTTCAGTATAGGTAGCCAGCTCGCCTTCACACTGCAGCAGCCATCAGTGTCACTCCTTTCTCCACTCGTCTCCAGTACAGAAGCTTCCTTTTCCTTTCTGTCTCCAATACTGCCCAAGTCCATAGCCGCTGGTCACAATGCAAACGTGCACAGAGAGCAAGATGGCTGCTGCACAGGCGACTTGCAGCAGAGTACCATGGTCAGGCAATTGCCTGAAATCCCTGCATTGCAGCGTTTGCATGATTGCAAATGCTGCACCAGTTTAGCCTGCTGCTTTGGTGCCCTTGTTTCTGTGGTGCCCTAGGCCATGGCCAAGTGGCCTTGGCCTAAATCTGGCCCTGATTGGGGGGGAGCTTAGGGTTAAATGGAGGTTGATTCATGGCAAAGGTTGCAAACTTTTGTTTTTTTACATATCATTGTTATACAAACGTGGAACATAATCAGTGACCCTACCTATGTTTTTTCCCAAGAGTCTGTTAAACCTAAACCATACAGTGTTAGGAAATATTGCTAAGAATGTAAAAAAAACTGACTTGATTTTAGAATAAATATGTTCTACTTTTTCATTGCAGTTGCCCGATCAAGGTCAAGGCGCTGAAAAACCAGATCCTGCAGTGACGTGGGCCGAGTTCAGAGACAGGAGCGATAATGGGGCTTCTGTCAAGAAGAAGTGTAAATGTAACAAGAATTCTGTAAGTACCTACATGTTTATGTGTGACCTTTTCTAATGATGTGACATGAAGGGCATTTGCCACTGACCCAAAAGAAAGGATGGGGGTTTCTAGCATGCATCATAGGGAATCTATGCCTTTGCAATCCTTTCCTGGTCAGAACTATGCTCTGCAGGCATTTAGCAAAGATTGTTTCAAATTCTTACGTTTTTCCAATGTACAAATGTAAGTTATGGCAACAACAATTTTTTTCGGTAGGGTTAGTTTGCTATAAATACTCCATTAGCCACAGGCTTGTAAAAATCCAAACAAGGATGTTCCTGTGGATGTGACGATGCTAGGTCTGGGGATGCTAACATTTTACTTCCTGATTTGTACAAATAATTACACGTGAAAAAAGATGGGAATTCACTGGAATTATTTACATAAAACTGTGCCTGGTAGGTTTAGAAAAGCAAAGCTGGCTGTGAATTTAAATGGAATGGCAATTTTACAAAATCATTTTTGGAGGATTAAAATTCATTATTTAAAATGTTCATAGGCTTTGAGGTTCACTGCAGTGTAAACTGAAATAATAATTCTGGGCTTCATAAAGGCATCATGCCATCTCAAAGTGTTCCAGAGATGTAAAGAAAAGAAAAATATATACATACCTGGGGCTTCCTCTAGCCCCGTTCAGGCAAGTTGGTCCCTCGCCTTCTTCCCAGGCTGCCTGGATCCTCTGCTAGGTGGCTGGTAATTCAGCCAGTTGGGGCCAGTCAACGCAGGCACAATCTGGCATTGCGTGTGCTCCCGCTGCCGGGAGAGCGATAGGGGGCTCGCAGGTGGCCAAATGTGCAGAATGTACATATTTTTCCTTTCTTTACATCTCAGGTTTACTTTATTTACCATAAGTGACACTGGGGTGTATTCACCAAACTGTGGTAAGCAGAATAACCTGCGTTAAGTCTTACCGCACGGTTTTGCTTTGGAAAAACACCCCTCGTGATTAATACATGATGTTATTAGGAGCAGTGGAAATGTATTCTCTAATGGGGTGAATCGTGCTACACTATCTGGTAGTCTCATGAATGATTCTGGGTTTGTGTTAAAGCTGCAGGAAGGGGCCAACTCTATTTTAATCACAACAATTTTCAGCGTTTAGAGATAGATATGGTATAATGTGACCAAGTACTTTGCCCATGCTTCACAATAACTTTAGAGACCATATAAATAAATATTTATAAGTATATACCATAATTAAAAAATAAAATAAAAATGAGTGTGATGAACAATGCATGCTCTGAAAGAGGAACTCCAGTGAAAATAATGTAATAAAAAAGTGCTTCATTTTTACAATAATTATGTATAAATGATTTAGTTAGTGTTTGTCTATTATAAAAGCTTTCCTCTCCCTGATTTACATTCTGACATTTATCACATGGTGATATTTTTACTGCTGGCAGGTGATGTCACTGGAAGTAGCTGCTGCTTGCTTTTTTGGCAGTTGGAAACAGCTGTAAACAGCTATTTCCCACACTGCAGCGAGGTTCACAGACAGGAAACTGCCAGGACCATGGTCCTCACAGTTTCCTGTGGGAGGGGTTTCACCACAATATCAGCCATACAGAGCCACCTGATTATCCGTTTGAGAAAAGGAATAGATTTCTCATGGGGAAGGGGGTATCAGCTACTGATTGGGATGAAGTTCAATTCTTGGTCACGGTTTCTCTTTAAAGGGAACCAGAGAGGTTGGGGGGAAGCTTTAATACATACCTGGGGCTTCCTCCAGCCCCATAGGCACGGATCGCTCCCACGCCGCCGTCCTCTGCTGCCTGGATCCGCCGGTACCGGGTCCCGTCATTGCCGCTAGTCGGCCAGTCGGCCGGTTGACGCGGCCGATTCGCCGCATCACACGGAGCTCCTTCTATACAAGTACGCATGAGGCTGCCTGCTGTGCAGCCGCATGCGTACATGTATGGAGGGAGCCCCTGTGATGCGGACAATTGGCCGCGTCCGCTGGGAATTGACGGGCCCGGTAACGGCGGTTCCAGGAAGCGGAGGATGACGGCGTGGGAGCGATCCAGGCTTATGGGGCTGGAAGAAGCCCCAGGTATGTATAAAGGCTTGTTCTTTTTTTTTCAGCCCGTTCCTCTCTGGTTCCCTTTAATGATTTTAGTTTTAGATTTTGTAACTAAGACAATATATATCTAATCATACTGATCTACTTTTACATAACATACATTTTTATCTTCTTGCTTTCTTTACCAGAGACTTTCTGGGCCACCTGGTCCACCAGGACCACAGGGCCCACCTGGCCCTCCAGGAATGCCCGGGGCAGAGGTCACACATGAAGTATTGTTGCAAGAGTTTAAGCAAATGCTCCGAGGTAAATAGAAGACATTTCAAGGAATGTTCCCTGAAGTGAATAATAATACCATTTGTAATGTATACATGTTTATCCTTCATAAGTTATCAGCTGCAAAAGTCTTAGAATTTTTCAACTGTAAAGTCAGTTGTCTGATTCCTGCCCCTTGATTGAGTCAGACTGACAACTAGAGAAATTACATTGCCTGACTGACAGTTCCACCTTTAAAAACCACAGAATGGCTGGGTTTATGCCTAGAAGAATCTGCTTATCATTATTAACAGAGCAGATGCCATAAAACACCTTCTGAAAATCAATTTAAACTTATGCTAGGACACACAACCTACACGGAGTATAATTTGCCTTCTTAAAACAGAAGGTATTTGCAAAAATTCAGCTGCAAGTCAGCAACTGTAGTTTCCCATGATGCATCACTCTTGAATATGCAAATGATCTCTTTATGCCCCTGAAACATTCATATAGAAAGGGACACAGAGAGCCCAATATAGTGTAATAAGTACTGGTAAAGGGAATTGTGAAAGTAAGTAGAAATATACTCACAAACCAGGGTTATCTCCAAGGTAACTACTGTATGTGCAGGTGGGGAGATTTCGGAAAACTATATACTCACCTTAAGGTAGTTTTCCTTTCCTGGTGTTTCTCCATGTCAGCATACGTGTGGGCAAAGTCCCGCCCCCCTTTGCCCTGTTAGGACGTCCCAAGATGTTAAATTGCCTGACCCAACCCCATGTCAGCATTCTTTAATAACTAGTACGAGACGACAGCACAGGGTGGGCCCGTATGCCGACATGGAGAAACACCAGGAAAGGAAAACTACCTTAAGGTGAGTATATAGTTTTCCGAATTCCCTGGTGTTTTCCATGTCAGCATACGTGTGGGCAATAACTAGACAAACAAAAAGGGTGGGTATGCTGCGTAAATCAATTTAATGATGTAATAATAAGAGAAACAAAACAGAAAAAGATAATTATATGGCATTACACACAGTGGAGGAAATTACTCTCTTTCCAAATTCCACAGAGGATAAACAGGCAGGTTCTATGGAGTAATGCTTTAGAAAGGTATGGCAAGAGGCCCAATTAGCTGCCTTGCAGACAGTTAACAAAGACACTCTACTAGATGCCGCCCAGGAAGAAGATGTACTTCTTGTAGAGTGGGCATTAATGTCCTGCGGAGGCTCTAAGCCTTTTGACTTGTAAGCCTTTCGAATTAGGGTCACTACCCAATTTGCTAGGGTTCTCGTAGATGCTGTTTTACCTTTTTTATAGCCTGAAGGGACTACAAATAATCGATCAGAATCTCTAAAAGGTTCAGTTGCGTCTAGGTAAGCTTTGACTGTGGAAGGCACATCAAGAGGATGCAAGTCATTAGTTCCTTGTAGTTTGAAACTTGGCAAAGTCCACTCTTGATTAACGTGAAGGACAGACGTAACTTTTGGTAAAAAAGACTGAACTGGAAATAGAACAAGTCTATCTTCATAAAAGGTTAGAAAAGGCTCCTTGTAGGATAAAGCCTGCAATTCCGATACTCTACGGCCTGAAGTAATTGCAACAAGGAAGGTTGTCTTTAAGGTTAAATCACGAAGAGAGGCTGAGTCATTTTGCCATTCCTGAGCAGATGAAAGGGCATCTAAAACTGTTGGCAGATCCCATTTTGGAAACCGTGGTCTTACTGGTGGCCTCAATTTGATTGCAGCCCTAAAGAATTGTTTCACCAATGGATCCGCAGACCATGAGATCCCTGAAATAGAGGAAATTGCAGAAACTTGTTGCTTTAGGGTAGAATAAGATAAAGCCATCTCTAATCCCCTCTGAAGAAAGGCCAGGAGGTCACACACCTTGAAATTGTTTACATCTAAGTTTTTTTCAGTGGCAAACTTGCAAAAGACTGTCCATACTCTATTATAGGCCTCTGAAGTACTCGATTTTTTTGCCTTTAATAAGGTGCTAACTACTGTCAGCGAACAACCAGAGGCTAGCAGCCTTGACCTCTCAAATTCCAACCCGTTAGGTGTAGACTTTGGAGATTCGGATGTAGCAGAGAACCCTGTGACAGAAGATCCGGGATTTCCGGAAGATGTACCGGTCGCTCTAAACTCAGTTGCAACAGCAGAGGGAACCATGGCCTGCTTTGCCAAAAGGGCAAGACTGCAATCACTGAAAGATTGTGCAAGCTCACCCTCTGTAGGAATCTGAATATTAGAGGAGTCGGGGGGAAGGCATATGCTCTCCTGAACCACCAGTTCTGAGTTAAGGCGTCGACCTCCAAAGAATTCTTCTCCGGGAACCTCGAAAAGAAGAGAGGAACCTTCCTGTTTCTGTTTGAGGCAAAAAGGTCCACCTGCGGCATTCCCCACCTGTCCACAAGTTGTTGAAATGCTGAGGGGTGCAGGGACCACTCGTTGTTGTCTATTCGACATCTCGACAAGTAATCGGCCTGAAGATTCTGAGAGCCGGGCAGGTACACTGCAGAAAGATCCACAAAGTATTTTTGGGCTAGATTCATAATTGGAACCATCTCCTTCATTAATGACACACTGTGGGTGCCTCCCTGCCTCTTGACATACGAGACAGCGGCAGTGTTGTCGATTCTGAGAAGGACCGCCCTGCCCTTCAGAAATGGCAGAAAGTAGGACAGAGCTTGGGCTACCGCCCTTAATTCTAAAATGTTCGAAACGGTCTGTGACTGACAGACCTTCCAAGTCCCCTGAGCCACGTTTTTGTTGAAGACAGCTCCCCAACCGGATTGACTGGCATCTGTTGTTACAATCGCCCACTCTGGCTGGAGAAGCCACTTGTACCTCCTGAGATTGTGTACATTGATCCACCATCTTAGTGAATTTCTTATCTTGTGGGGTAAAAAGATGACCTGAGTCAGATCGTGATTGTTCCATTGACGGAGGAAGTTCAATTGGAATGGCCGGAGATGCCAATGTGCCCAACAGACCATTTGAATCGTGGAAGACATGATACCGATCAACATTAGGCATTTCCTGGCGGACAGAAATTGTACTTGAAGTGTTTTCCTCATTACGTACTGAATTGAAGAAATCTTCTCTTGAGGTAGGGAAACCGAATTTTCCACCGAATCTAGAATTGCTCCTAGAAAAACCATCCTTTGAGTTGGAGACAATTGGCTTTTCTTGACATTTATAATCCAGCCGAATTGCTGCAGGGTATTGATGAGCAGTACCTGATGCAACAACAATTTTTCTCTTGAATCCGCTAGGAGAATGATGTCGTCCAAATAGTGAAGGACGCGTACTCCCTGCAACCGAACTACGGAAATTACGGTCAGAAGAACTTTGGAGAACGTACGGGGCGACGTAGCGAGCCCGAACGGGAGACACACGAACTGAAGATGGAGCTGACCGATCGCGAAACGAAGATACTTTTGCATGGATGTATGAACTGGAACATGGAAGTACACGTCCTTCAAGTCTATTGAACACATCCAATCTCCTAACTGGATGGACATGACTATCAATTTCAACGTTTCCATTCTGAACTTTGGGACAAGGACAAATCTGTTCAGTCTCTTTAAATCTAGGACAGGTCTTAAATCTCCGGACTTTTTCTTCACCAGAAAAATTTGAGAATAGAAACCCATACCTCTTTCTGAAAGGGGAACTTGACACACAGCTGCCTGTTTTAAAAGGTCTGAAACATAATTTATCAGAATCAGTCTTCTCTCCTTTGTTTTTGGAATTCTTGTTGATGTGAAAACCTTTTCTGATGGCATTGCTTTGAAGGACCAACGGTGACCTACTGAAATAGTGCTGAGAACCCAAGAGTTCTGTATGTTTCCCGCCCAAATATCCCTGAAGTGGAGTAGCCTGGCTCCCACCGGGACATCCTGGACGGGCCTTACTTCAAAAAGATTTATTAACATCACCTGAAGACTGATTAACTTTTGACTTATTTGACCTCTGAAAAGGCTGTCCACTTCTTCAATTCCTCCTATAGTCCTTGCCTAGACGATATGACCTTGCCTCATTGAATCTGTTAAATGATTGTCTCCTATTCTGCGAGAATCTTTGTCTTCGAAACTTTCTGTCCTGTGGTAGAAGCCCCGACTTCCCACCAGTAACCCTTTTAATGGCTTCATCCATTCTGGGACCAAACAAGTTTCTACCATCAAATGGGATCTTCGCCCACGACTGCTTGGAAGATGGATCCGCTGCCCAGGGTTTGAGCCAGAGGGCTCTACGTGCCATGATGGAATATAACATGGCTCTGCTGGAACTTCTGACGGCGTCAACGCTTGCTGCCCCAATGAAGTCTGCCGTTAAATCCAGCTCCTGTAAAGCAGAAGAAATGACCTTTACACTCGCATTTGAGTGAACCTCTTTTTGGATATTATTCACCCAAATCTTAAGTGCCTTGGCCACTGACGTTAAAGAAATCGAAATTCTAGCAACTTCACCAGAGGACAGATAAGCTCGTCTCAAATCCTGGTCTATCTGACGATCTAGTATGTCTCTAAACGAAATGGCGTCTTCTAAAGGGAGAGTAACATTCTTGACCACTTTTGTCAGTGATGCATCAACAATCGGGTTCGTTTGAATGAGAGCCTCATCCGGATCCCCTAAGGGATACAACTTCTGAAGACGATTCTTCAAAGAAGGCTTTTTCATGGTTTTCTCCCACTCCTCCAGGATCAACTCCCTGATCTCTTCCAACAGAGGAAAAACCACTTTACTTTTAGATAACTGTTTATAGTATCTTTTTCTCTTACACTTGGGTGAAGCGACATCTTCCTCCCATTCAATAGCTTCTTTAACCCTGGAAACAAAGACAGGAACCAAAGAAAAGTCAAAACCTAATGCTTCATGATCAGAATCTGAATCTGACGAACTATCCATCGGCGTTAGTCTAGAAGAAGGAGAGGAGGAAGGACCTGGTTGCGGAGACTGATGATGATGCGACAGTTCAGACACTGTATCTCTCACTACTTGCTTGATAAGAGAAGAAACTTCCCTATCCTCCCTCGCAATGTCTAGATGACACATCTCACAAACTTTCTTATTAGGCAATGAAGATCTTCCACAGATCCAGCATTTGTCCTTATCCGGCAAAGATGATAACTTGACTCTATTAGGAGAGATAACAACACTCCCTTGAACCGAGCTATCTGAAGAAATTAATTTAGAAGGTTCATCAGCATGTTTGACTACAACTTTAGGTATTAAATGTTCTTTTGAACGACTTCTCGAACGACTTTTTGAAGGAGACTTTGATCCTGATCTGTGGTCTCTTGAATCGTTCCTAGCACTAGTGGAAGGTCTGTCTGAAGTGCTTCCATAAACTGAATCACTGCAATGTTTTGAAGATGAATCTCGATCAGACCTGCCAAAAAAGAATTTAAGCTATAACTATAGCATGAACTAAATGTCTTCAGGCTTCTAGCATACCATACTCACCACCCTTACCTATTTGACTTCAACTTTGAACTTGAGTTCGCGGTTGAGTGCTCTCCATCTTTCTTTCTCCCCATTGCAGCAACTGAAATAGAAGGACCAATTGGATTTACCAATGTGCCTTCTTAATGTAAATATATATATATATATATATATATATGCATATACCTACATAACTGTGCATAAACCAACATACATGATGCCACATACCTGTATGAATATATCAAACATGTATCTAATGAATATCTATGTACAGGCGCGGAGCTAGGGGGGGTCGGGGTAGGTCAAGTGCCCCCGGGCGCCGGGTCCCTAAGGGCGCCCAGCTGAGCTGATTTTTTTTTTTTTCTGCGGAGGGGAGCAGCGCAGAGAAGAGAAGAGGGAGAGCTATGCGGACGGTGGAGAAGGGGGCCATCTCCCCCCCTTCTCTCACCTTAGGGCTCTCCCTCCCACCATCGCTGTCCCCTCCGTTATTGTCCAGGTGCTGGCGCAGCGGGCGGGACTCACCTCCGTCTCGCTCCAGCGCCGGCCGGAAGTTCGGATCCCGCAGCCGCTGCTCTGGTCTGGACTAGACCAGAGTAGCGGCAGATCCATCCGCGCTGCGACGAGACGGAGGTAAGTTCCGCCCGCCGCTGCCAGCACCCGGACATTAATGGAGGGGACAGCGAGGGAGAGAGAGCAGCTCTCCCTCTTCTCTGCGCTGCTCCCCTCCTGCTGGGGAGGCAGGGAGGGGGACACCTGGCTACCTACTCTGGGCATATATACCCCTGGCTACATCTACTGGGCATATATACCCCCTGGCTACATCTACTGGGCATATATACCCCTGGCTACATCTACTGGGCATAGATACCCCTGGCTACATCTACTGGGCACATATACCCCTGGCTACATCTACTGGGCACATATACCCCTGGCTACATCTACTGGGCATATATACCCCTGGCTACATCTACTGGGCATATATACCCCTGGCTACATCTACTGGGCATATATACCCCTGGCTACATCTACTGGGCATATATACCCCCTGGCTACATCTACTGGGCATATATACCCCTGGCTACATCTACTGGGCATATATACCCCTGGCTACATCTACTGGGCATATATACCCCTGGCTACATCTACTGGGCATATATACCCCTGGCTACATCTACTGGGCATATATACCCCTGGCTACATCTACTGGGCATATATACCCCTGGCTACATCTACTGGGCATATATACCCCTGGCTACATCTACTGGGCATATATACCCCTGGCTACATCTACTGGGCATATATACCCCTGGCTACATCTACTTGGCATATATATACCCCCTGGCTACATCTACTGGGCATATATACCCCTGGCTACATCTACTGGGCATATATACCCCTGGCTACATCTACTGGGCATATATACCCCTGGCTACATCCACTGGGCATATATACCCCCTGGCTACATATACTGGGCATATATACCCCCTGGCTACATATACTGGGCATATATACCCCTGGCTACATATACTGGGCATATATACCCCCTGGCTACATATACTGGGCATATATACCCCCTGGCTACATCTACTGGGCATATATACCCCTGGCTACATCTACTGGGCATATATACCCCTGGCTACATCTACTGGGCATATATACCCCCTGGCTACATCTACTGGGCATATATACCCCCTGGCTACATATACTGGGCATATATACCCCCTGGCTACATATACTGGGCATATATACCCCCTGGCTACATATACTGGGCATATATACCCCCTGGCTACATGGACTGGGCATATATACCCCCTGGCTACATGGACTGGGCATATATACCCCCTGGCTACATATACTGGGCATATATACCCCTGGCTACCTACTCTGGGCATATATACCCCTGGCTACATATACTGGGCATATATACCCCTGGCTACATATACTGGGCATATATACCCCCTGGCTACATGGACTGGGCATATATACCCCCTGGCTACATATACTGGGCATATATACCCCTGGCTACATATACTGGGCATATATACCCCCTGGCTACATGGACTGGGCATATATACCCCCTGGCTACATATACTGGGCATATATACCCCTGGCTACATATACTGGGCATATATACCCCCTGGCTACATGGACTGGGCATATATACCCCCTGGCTACATATACTGGGCATATATACCCCTGGCTACATATACTGGGCATATATACCCCCTGGCTACATATACTGGGCATATATACCCCCTGGCTACATATACTGGGCATATATCCCCCTGGCTACATATACTGGGCATATATACCCCCTGGCTACATGGACTGGGCATATATACCCCCTGGCTACATATACTGGGCATATATACCCCTGGCTACCTACTCTGGGCATATATACCCCTGGCTACATATACTGGGCATATATACCCCCTGGCTACATATACTGGGCATATATACCCCCTGGCTACATATACTGGGCATATATACCCCCTGGCTACATATACTGGGCATATATACCCCCTGGCTACATGGACTGGGCATATATACCCCTGGCTACATATACTGGGCACATATACGCCTGACTATATATACTGGGCACATATTATTCTCCTGGCTACATATACTGGGCATATATACCCCTGGCTACATATACTGGGCACATATACCTCTGGCTACATATACTGGGCACACATATCCCTGCCTACATATACTGGGCACATATACCCCTGGCTACCTGTTCTGTGGACATCTCTACCCCTGGCTACCTGTTCTGGGGACATCTATACCGCTGGCCACCTATTCTGGGGACATCTATACCGCTGGCCACCTATTCTGGGGACATCTATACTGCTGGCCACCTATTCTGGGGACAACTATAGACCTGGGGCTACCTATTTTTGGGGAACCACGTCAGATTGAGTGTATTTTGGAGAACTGCTGCCAGGTGAGAGGTGTCTACCATATTAAGGGGGCATTCTACCTATTTATGTGAAATGCTGTCTATTTATGTGAC
This sequence comes from Hyperolius riggenbachi, assembly GCF_040937935.1. NCBI lineage: Eukaryota > Metazoa > Chordata > Amphibia > Anura > Hyperoliidae > Hyperolius > Hyperolius riggenbachi. The sequence continues at coordinate 245,141,312 of NC_090651.1, forward strand.
TCATGACTGCTGAATTTGTCTTGTTGGGGGCCTCATGGTTACTGAATTTGTCTTGTTGGGGGCCTCATGATTTGTTGGGGGCCTCAAGATCGCTGAATTTGTCTTGTTGGGGGCCTCATGATTGCTGAATTTGTCTTGTTGGGGGCCTCATGATTGCTAAATTTGTCTTGTTGGGGGCCTCATGATTGCTGAGTTGGTTATGTTGGGGGTCTCATGATTGCTGAATTTGTCTTGATGGGGGGGGCTCATGATTGCTGAATTTGTCTTGGAACATGCTGGAAGGTACATACTGAGGGAGGGTGGGTGAGCGTGAGCCTGCTAACCTCCATATACATTTGGCTCCACCCATAACCACGCCCACATTTCATTATGTGACCACGCCCCTTTTTGGCGCGGCGCGCAACCTTGACTTTGGGGGGCGCATTAATAGTCTTTGTCCCCGGGCGCTGAAAACCCTAGCTACGCCTCTGTCTATGTATACATACATATATACATACTACACCTCTACACACAATATAAGAAAGAAGTGCTTCTAAAGAATACAGTAGTGTGCAGACATATAGTCACATACATATATATGTACATACACCTATACTACCTAATCACACAAAGGCAGACCAGAATAACGTAGTATGAAAAACTAACTGAGAAAAAATACCTGGCAGAAGGAGATACGGGCACACAGCTTGCCGCTCGGACGCTGAAACAAGCGCTGGACGCATAGAGCCGGAAGCTTAAATAGCTTCCGGGTAACAGCCAAGCGACAACACTTCCTGCCCAAATCAAAGATGGCCGCCGGAGAACTTCCGCCCACAGCGGAAGACAGCGCTGCTGTACACGCACGGCTGCTGCCTAAATCAGCATATGAAACAGTGCAGCCAGCACAGAAACGGCACTAATCAACAGGCTACTATGCACCAGCTATTAATACAGGCACAATATATATATATATACATAGTATGAATAATGAACGCTGCAGAGACCCACATACTATTTAAGTATTCAGGGACGCAGGAATTGATCAAATGAAACCAAGTCCTAGAGAGCAAAATAAGGGACTCTATACCTCATCGGAACATTTAGTTACCTAAGATATGGACCACAGCAAGGAAGCCCAACCTGCTGGATACCGCAAGCGGAGGTAAGGGAACATCATGGAACCTGCTGGAGGCGAGGAAAAAAAAAAGAATGCTGACATGGGGTTGGGTCAGGCAATTTAACATCTTGGGACGTCCTAACAGGGCAAAGGGGGGCGGGACTTTGCCCACACGTATGCTGACATGGAAAACACCAGGGAATAGACCTGTCCCCACTCAAGATTAAGAAGTTGCTCTCTGTAGATCAAGGAAAGGAGGGGTATATCACCCCTCCACCAGAGATGGACTCAATTGTGGTATAAAGCAAACAGAGGCGCCAAAAGGATAAAAACATTCACTAAAATTCTTAAAATTGCTACGGAGGCAGTGGTGGACTTACCACTACGAAGCCGACAAAAGAACCTAGGCCTAGGCGCTAAGTGAAATCCTGACCTTTTACTGCTATATACTCCTCGTGACTGATGAAGAGGGGTTAAACCTGCAAAACGCGTTGCAACCTTGTTTAGGAGTATGTCAATACATTTACGTTTATATTGAAATTGACAGTTCTTGTGTCTGCTTCGGGGAGGTAAGCCCACCACTGCCTCCGTAGCAATTTTAAGAATTTTAGTGCATGTTTTTATCCTCTTGACGCCTCTGGCTCACATTCAGAACGGTTGGTCTATAGTGAGCCTATAGCTTGTAAATTTTACAGAGCCACATCAAATCAACATGCAGACAGCCTGTTTCGGCCTGTTAGTCCTTATCAGTGCATGGCATGGGTTGATATGGCTCTATGGGTAGCGCTTGGACCAGTATTACAGAATACCCAGATAGCTCATGGCCATTACTCAAAAGTTGTTCTGAATGGAAAGTATAGGGGCTTTTTAGTCTCTTTTTGCCCCTTATTTCTTTTCTAGTGGTTCTGGGGCACCATGAGCTATCTGGGTATTCTGTACAACATATACAGAAGCTGACTAAAGGGTTTTAGCTATTTTCAGAGGTCAATTGAAAAGATACTTATAGTTAAATGCAATGACTAAAATAACTGTGGGTCTACTTTATTTGATGTATCCCAGAGATCTCCTTGAATGGGGTTGTTGTTCTAGTTTTATATTTATTTGGTATGTTAAGTACTCAAATATATCCTCTAAGAGAATATGAAATATTCAGTGCGATTGTTTAATATTTATCACCTGCTTTCAGAAAGTGGTGCATTTTCAGGTAAAGAATCTCAACTGTAGTTTACAGCCTGTCACTCAGATCCATAGACAATTCAGAAGCATTACTGAGGGTGGTATAGAGCAAATCTAGAGATATCCTTTTTCAGGTATTATGTAACTGTAATAAATACGGTATATCTTCTTTTCCCCAGAGGCCACAGAGCGTCGGGCAGTATCTGGAGATACGTCTGAGCATACCAGTGAGCCCCCACCTTTACTGCTTCCTATCAAGGACCTCTATCCATACAGAAGGATAGATGAAGCATTTCACTGCCGCCTTAAAGGCCCAGTCCTTGTGGACAAAAGGACACTGGCAGAGCTTCAGAACTTTCAAATGGTGAGATTTGGTGAATGCAATATTGCTTTTTAAGATCAGAAACCTCACTGTCCTATCTGCACTTCCCACTGAAGATAAGATTCAAGATTCAAGCACTTTATTGACACATTGTAACAAAACAAAATACTTCCAACATGATGCTTGGCAAGTGAGCAGGGAATGAAAATCTTTTTAGGTCCTCAGTACAGTGAATGGTATTTTTCAATACCAGCAGAACTGCACTTTTTTCCTACTTCAATGTTATATTTTACCAGCCATTCATTTACCCAGTTGCAGTTATTATCTTATGGATATCAACAGCACCATTGATAACATTTCCTGTGATGTTTGCTGCTCTGATGAACTTAGTTCCATGCCATTACACTTGTACATTTATTTTGCCAACTTGTATTCATGCAAAGCGATATAGTACATTAGAATGAGAAAATGAACACTGTATCTAGCTATGTTGCTTGGTTTGTGATTTCCATATAATGATGCACAAGCCACATGCCTATCTCTGTACAATTGTTTAATAAGGTTTGGCAGCTGTTACTTACAGTATATATTAATGATATATCCTCCCTCAAAATAGCTGCCTTCATGTTAAAGGTCTGTCTACCCAATGCTGATATTGTTTTAGTTTAGAAAAACATCATCATCTTATACATTTCAAAGACTCAGAGGCTTAGACTAATTAGGGTAAGTGAAATTGAAGTTAGTTAAAATTAAAGGCATTTGTGCATGATTCATGTATGTGGCTATGTCAATCCTTGGACATGTGTTAACCTATAGCAGATCTGATACAGCTGGAAGGCTAAGTACCGTAAGATATAAACAGTACTGTATATATTTACATCATTAAAGACTAGTATTTATAGACATTTACAACCCCACCCCCCGTGGGGGCGGGCATACTTTACCAGTCCAGTGTCTCTGCACTCTTCTTTCTTATTTGCGCCCAATGTGGTTGTTAGTTTATTGACGTCGGGTGTGTCTGTGATGCCACAAACCCCACCAACCATGGAGCGTGAATGAGGAAGACGAGTGCAGAGGCATTGGCAGACACCGGACAAGTAAAGAATAAATGCACTGGCATGGGAGGGGTACATCTACATTTGGGGGATGCATCCGGGGCAACGAGGTGGCATCACTAGGTCGATTCCCAAAATATTTTAATCGATCAGGAATCGGCCTGCGGTTTATGTCGTGCAACAGATCTTTCTCCGATCAGAGAGATATCGGTCTCTTGGTCGATTGCCCATCAAAATCGCTTTTGGCCACTTCAAGACTGACCGAAGGTCTCCCAAGGAAAACAAAACCCGTTTCTTGGAACAGAAAATGTGCTTCAAGTTTCAGCGGCACTAGAACATTCAGTAGACTGGCAAGTGATCCAATAGGTTTATATTACAAATAAAGGTCACTTCTAGTTTTGATTTTGAAGAATAAGTATATTGGATGAACAGTCTGTCCTTTACATATGTCGTAAACTTGGAATCAATGGTTGAAACACATAATCTATGGACTGTCCAGTCGATTATATTACCTGTATTTGTCTTCTATTCATATTGCAGCCAGCAGCTAAAGGTGCCTTCGTTCGGGGAGCTGGCATGAATCTACCATTGGGTCGTTTTACAGCTGCAATTCCTGGGATTTACCAGTTTTCTGCCCATATTCACATAGGTTGGTGAGCAGCAATTATTTTTCATTTTAACTGTATGTGCTTAAAAGGGAATACTATTATAATAAATAATATCCAATATTAAATTTCAGCAATGATGCCATAATATAAAGAATAAATCTATCTCCTAACCAGTGGCGTAGCTAAGGAGCTGTGGGCCCTGGTGCAAGTTGTACATTGGGGCCCCCCAAGCGCTCTATACATAACAATTCATACGACGCACCAAAACCTGACAATGGCAACTACAGTGTCAGAGGTGCAGGAAGGGGATGGGGAACAGCTTGTTAGTGATTACCACTATTCAAAGCATCTATAGAAGTGATTATTACCAGCACAGGACCAATAGAGAGCTAATATTACAGTTGAGGGAGGGCCCTTCGGGGCCCCTCTGGCCCAAGGGCCCCGATGCGGTCGCTACCTCTGCAACCCCTATTGCTACGCCCCTGCTCCTAACTCAGCGGCTCTCAAAATGGGTATTGTGGTACCCCAGTGTGTTGCAGCAATTATTCAGGGTTCCACAGCTCCCCCCTATGCAGAGCAGCACCTGTGGAGGAGTATGCCGGGTTATTATGCTCATGTGCCTATCTCCATTGCAGTCTTTCCCCATCACTGCTATCAGTCTTCAAAATCACAATGACCCAATGGTTACTGGTATATGATGCAATATGACCTTTAGAGTCATGCCACACATTGTTGCAAAAGTTTTATGACAGAAAATGTACTTGTGAGTACATGCTTCCACATAAGCACTACCCTTATTCGTAACAGTGCGGCTTGATAAAGGGAGCACTTTGTGGGGTACTATAATAAAGAGGACACTTTAAAGGACCATTATAGTGAAAAAAGTAAGCAGTTAAAATCTGACTGAATTGACAGGCTTTGGACTAGTTCATCTCCTCTTGGGAGATTCTCAGGGTTTTCTTTTCAGTTAGACTCAGCAACTGCTATTCAGTGAATGCTTTTAAAAGCAAAGAATACCCCCAATTAGTGCAAAGCTTTATGGGTACAGCAAGTAGTTTTGGGTAGTGAAAATGCTGCAAAATTGCTTTGTACAGTGATTAAAAAGTAATTTTGCAGTTATCCTATACTTTGTATTGAAGCACAAATGCTCCAAAAATGAATTTTTGGGAAATCATAATCACTACTGTGGGATCATCTCCCTTGACTTTCAATTAACCTATCGCTTTTGGAATTGCCATTGGTTCCACAAGGCTGCTGAGAGCAGTCTAGCGAGCCCAGGCCTAACTGGAGCTGTGTTATGGTGGAATGCTATAACGAAGGCAGTGTTACTGGAGTATTATAATAGGAGTTAAACTGTAAAATAGGAAAAAATTGGAAGAAAACTGTAATATTAGAGCAGGTTACACATCTCAGAAGCTGAGACGCTGTTAAGAGTTAAACAGATGCTAAGATAAACGAAAGGGGGGGGGGGGGGGCACTGAAGAAGTGGGACATAGTCGATTATTACAAAAAAAAGCATGTGTTTTTTTAAAATAACTTTTACCTTGCTTTCAATTTCTTTTTAAAGATCACTAAAAATAGCTGGTGCTGTCCTTTGTGTGGTACTACATGGAAGTGCTAAAATTGGCCAGTTATTGACCAATTAAAATTAGATGTTTGTATGAACCATCCAATTTTGATTGGCCAATTTTACCACTTCCATGTAGTATGAAAGCTTACCTCCACAAATTGTTCATAGTATGCAAAGTCTGTTGGCCCTCATACTACATGGAGGTGGTAAGCTTGGCCAATGATTAGCCAATCAAAATAGGATGTGTGTATGCACCTTTAGCAACAATTTAGTAGTTAGGATTTTGCCACCTTATTTATGTATGAGGATTTACCTACACGATCTGCTTATAGTATTCAATATACCCTCTTACTACATGGAGGTGATAAATTTGGTCAGTGATTGGCCAATCACAATAGAAAGTGTGTACCCGGCTTAAGCAATCTCTTCCCCACAGAACCTGCCAAGCCTATTGTCTTTAAAATGTATAGCCAGGCATGACTTCATCCATTGCATTGTTCTGCTAGTTAAGCACTACAGCAGATATAACAACTTCCTGGTGATGCAGACTAAGAGCAGACTAGACAGACTTACTAAATATAAACTTCAGCAACTAATAATTCTTAAAGAAAAAAATAGTGCAGCATTAGCACCTCACTGCTCTGGGTCCACACAGTCAGTACTCATGGCCCCTGGAATGCAACCCTCCCATGAACTGGTTTGTGGACAAGCACAGGGCAAAACATGATTTACAAAGGCCAAGGCAGAGGAATCCAGGATTATATTCACCACTGGGGTGTACTGAAGTGATTTTTTTTATTTTTTTACAACACATGGTTTTATATATAAGGAGTCTTTCTTTGCTTTAAGTGGGGCTATATATGATGAAAGGTATCTTTAAAACACTGGGAATAATATGAATACTGACAATCCACCACTGCACACCAAGATTTCACAGTTACAGGTTCACTTTCAATGGCAAGTGATTTGTCCCCATCGGTTTGGACACAGGTAGTTTGGTAGTTGGCTAAACCACCAGTCTGCCAGCATGAGGGGAAGTTAATTTGGTTCCCAATGCTGATATTACTTCAGCAGTGCATTAATACTTCTGATATGATTATGGAAAAGTGTTAGTGGTGAAACAGGTTCTTGAGCTGAAAGGATGAAAGAAGACAACAAAAGGTAACTATCGGTCAGGGTTAGGAGACCACTTGGAATGTTAGGTTTAGGTGTAGACATTCATTAGGGGGGGGATGTTAGTGTCAGGCTTTGGAAAGGGAGGTTGCATTGAGGTAAAGTAAATGATGAGGGGACAAACGCATTGACCACTGACAAAAACAAAACAAGTACCGTCATTCAGGTATAAACACAATTTCTCTACCCTTTGCACTTGGTCTTGTTATCAGACCGTAGCTATGTAGGGCTATGTAAGGGCCATATACTGTGGCATCTTGCGGTGACATATTTCTTGAGCCTGAAAAATGTCACGAAGCTAGCATATTTGCATATTTGTTGTAAACTTTCTATGTCTCGTCATCCAGTGATTTTGTTTTCAGTGTTCTGAAGAAGCAACATTGGCTTTGATTCATAAAGCATTACAGCACTCGATAATGCAGAAAACAGCTGACTTTACCGAGCACTTAGGAAAATGTCAATTCATAAAGGCTTTTACTGCATGAAAAACTGAAAATACCGAGCAGTGAGGTAAATTACAGACTTGTGCGGCAAATACCTCTACACATGTCAGTAAATGTCAGCAAATGTCAATTCATAAAAACTAGAAGATGCGTTTAATACCTTCGATAATTACCGGCACCTCAGGTGTGGTCTTAACAATTTGAAGTCTGTGTGAGTCTGTGCAGTGAAGCATGACTCACACAAGCAAAGGCAAAGACAGATGCTGACTGACAGGAGCAGGGGACAAGGAGCCAATAGAAACAGCCCTTGTCTCCTGATCGGATTTTGATAGGACCCACAGCTTTCTCCAGACAAAACTTTTATAGCCCCAGGCAGCCAGCAGAGATTTGGGACAAAACAGATTTCCCCAGAAACCCCTCACCAGTGTAACCCATTCAGTTCCTGATTGAATATGCGGAGGAACTAGTGGGTAAAATCACCTAATGGTGCCCATACATAAAAATGGTAAAATTGGATGAAAACAATTGTACCATATATGAGCACCATAAGTATGACATATGTAAAGTCTCTTGGAGTTCATCTAAGATGTGGCAATTAAATACAATGTTAAAAAAGACTAATGGACAGATTCAGAGCAAGCAGAGGCAGTATAACAAACGTGCAGTCTAAAGGGATGTAGGGATGCCTCCTACTACTGTAATGCCCTCACTGCATGTAGCATCATATAACAAAAGAGAGATAACTCCACACTTCTGCTGTTACCACTCAATGGGCTTCGGTAATTTACCGAACTTCTAAGGCACCTGTGAAAATCTTTATGAATTAGCACACACAAGTCTAAAATACCGAATGCGGTATTTTAATGACCAGAATTTTTTCTCGCACAGACTTTTATGAATCAAGGTAATTGTGGCTGATGACAGAAGCTCCTAGTGCTAGCTACTAGTTGCAGCATTAAGAGACTAGTTGCAGGAATAATTGTCTGTATGTCACAGCCAAAAACAGAAGCATCCAACCTTAGTCTTGAGGTTAACAGTATGTGAGAACCTCTGATTATACAGTACTTGGCACACACTATGGGCAGCATTCACTAAAGGCAATTCTGTAAAATCATTTTGTTTAGTAAAATACCGCATTCAGTATTTTACACTTTTTTCCAAATTCACAAACTTTTCCGCATGAGGCAGAAGTTCGGTAATTTACCAAACAAACGTTCCTCAATTCACTAAGCCCTGCTCTGTAAGGCCCGGTTCACATTAGCGGTTGTTTGCCAAACGGACCGGATGACCTGACCGGATCCGGACCGGATCCGGATCGGAACCGTACGGTTCTGATCCGGATCCGATCCGGATCCGGTCAGGTTGCATCAGGTGTCCATCAGGATGCGATCCGGATCCGTTTGGCAAAAGTTCGTTAAAAACAAAAAAAAAGTTGGGGTCTGGGAGGTCAGCAGAAGGGGGACCTGTGGAATCAGGCCCTCTGCTGTTTAGCACTCACCTCCACCTCCGACATGCTGCCAACATCTCCGGATCCGGATCCAGCTGTGCTGCTCCACTCCAAAATGCTTGCCCATGTGTCCCCATCCAATATCGCCGCAACAATCCCCATAGGAAGTGGGGTAGAACATCCGGATTTCTCAGCCAGTGTGTTGTGCGCTCTCCGGTTCCCATTGGTTTGTATTGGCCGGATGGTGCAGTCCGGCTCCGCCCCGGATACGGCTGCCGGAGGAGCCGGATGAAAAAATAGCGCATGTTGGAACGGAGGCCGGAGTCCGGATCCGGCCCGGATCCGGTCCGGCTCCGGTTGGCAGAACGGACGCATGTGAACGGACGCATAGGCTTTCATTGCTATGCCGTGCGTCCGTTCCGTCCGTTCTGCAAGCGGTGCGGCTCCGGCACGGCGATTCCGGAGGGCCACCGCAAGTGTGAACCGGGCCTAAGTGTCACTTACTAACTGCGTAGCAGGTCAGCACTGAGGCAGGGAGCTGCGAGTATGAGTCAGGGTTTTCCGTCCATGCCTGCCAGAATACAGATTTTCACATCTAAAGGGATGCAGATAAGCCTCAAAAAATATCACTTTCCTGTGCTCTGAAAGAGTGAAGACCCATCTGATACCCTGTCCACCAAATCAAAGTGAGAAGCAGGGCTGTGTGGCTCTTCCTATTGGCTGCCTGGCTCTCCCTATTGGCTGTCTGTCAAATCTCCCACACATGGAGAGAACATGGAGAGAATGAGTTATCAGCTGGTAAGAGCTGGTGAAAAATACCGAACACTTTTCTTGCCCGATTTACTGACTGCTGTAACCTTTGTGAATTGCAATTTCTTGACATTTCTTGAGGCAATCACCACACAAGTCGGCAATTTACCTCACTAGTAGGTAATTCTAATTTAATGTGCGGTATAACAGGTTTAGTGAATTGTAATTTGGGAAGGTGATTGGTAAAATCAGCTGTTTTCAGCATTACCGAATGCGGTAATGCTTAGTGAATGCTGCCCTTGACTTTTTCAGAATCCAATAGGCTTGAAAAATCAATATTGAAATCCCAATTTGTGAAAAGTGAATCTCACTAAGTTCTTTAATTTGTGGAGTAAAACAATGCTTTAACCACCTTAGCGGTATGGACGAGCTCAGCTCGTCCATTACCGCCAGAGGGTGCCGCTCAGGCCCTGCTGGGCCGATTTACATGAAATAAAGAGCAGCACACGCAGCCGGCACTTTGCCAGCCGCGTGTGCTGCCCGATCGCCGCCGCTCTGCGGCGATCCGCCGCGAGCAGCGGCGAAAGAGGGTCCCCCCAGCCGCCTGAGCCCTGCGCAGCCGGAACAAATAGTTCCGGCCAGCGCTAAGGGCTGGATCGGAGGCGGCAGACGTCAGGACGTCGGCTGACGTCCATGACGTCACTCCGCTCGTCGCTATGGCGACGATCTAAGCAAAACAAGGAAGGCCGCTCATTGCGGCCTTCCTTGTTTATTCTGGGCGCCGGAGGCGATCAGAAGAACGCCTCCGGAGCGCCATCTAGTGGGCTTTCATGCAGCCAACTTTCAGTTGGCTGCATGAAATATTTTTTTTTTTATTTAAAAAAAACCCTCATGCAGCTGCCCTGGCGATCTTAATAGAACGCCAGGGTCGTTAAATAGGATCAGTGTTGCACTTACTTTAAAACTGCATATACAACTGCTAAGTGAGTTAATCTTCTACTTGTTCCCTCAGTAAAGTGTATTACTATTACAGAGGCACCTCAGTGACGTATAGTAGAATGTTGTAAATTATTCAGCATAGCCACTTTTACATTAACTATACTTTTTTCAGCATCAGAAATACTTTCTATATCCATATACCGCTGTATATTGGTATGTAATCTCACTCTCCTAACGATGCTTAGCCTAGGCTGTTCGATAGGCAGAATTCTCCTCCTAGAGCATTCTGGGAGAGCAGGTATTATTTCTGCTGGCTTCAGAACATAGAGTAAACAAACGTTCCGCAGTGATGCTCCTTGCCAGCAGTAACGATGTGGCCACCTGTAATACATTTCAGAATGCAATAAGGGTGAGGAAGGATTTTACAATTGGAAAACACTTAAATCATTTGTAAAGTAATATTATAGAATAAGTAATTTTATTCATTACATAATTTTCAGTCCAGTTTTAAAGTACCTCTTTAAAGTGATCACGAGGTCTGCACGCTACATTCATAGCTGCCTGCCATGCATTTCCAAGCATTATGAACAGCAGTATATCTGTGGCTGCTATGATGGGGCATCAGTTCTACCATGAATCATTGCCAGATGGTTCAGCAGCACTAAATGGACTGTTGCTGTATCTCTGTTGTTCCTGAGCCTAAACATAGATACAAACCCATACTGAATCATGTTGTTTGTTGCTTTTCAGATCACAGTGAGCTAAAGAGCAAGGGACAGTTACGCCCACGTGATAATGTCCGAGTCCTGATATGTATTGAGTCTCTGTGTCATGGATATACGTAAGTACTATTCTTCATTAATATACCATCATGCACAGCTGACTAATGAGAATATGCAAATTGTTAATGTAGTTTTAAAGTGGTAATAAAGACAATACTATTTTTTTGTCTAGACAGAGTAAAATCGTGGTTTTATTGCTGTATGAATTCCCATTGAATAGACTAATGGTGCCCATACAATTTCTTCATTTTTTTTTTAATTAGATCATTTTGTTCCATTATTCTGTTTCCATCATGTCCAATCGGATTTTTATTGGAAAAACGGGATAATTGTTAATTTTGCTTGATCAAAAAAAAAAAAAGATTATTTTCGATCCGATCGTTTTGGTTGAATAAACGGTAAAATTGACTGTTATTATTGTACCGTGTATGGGCACCATTACACATACTTCCTGTTAACCATATCCTATTTGTTTGCTAAGTATAAGAGTCAGTGGCAAGAGTTAAGGAGTTTGAGAGGATCTGCATGTTGGGTATTCTCCTTTTGCTGAAATATAAGTTCAGGAGATTGCATGGGCCAGGCTTCTATAGCAGCCAGAGTCTCAGAGCTTCAGCTACCGGTAGTAAAAGCAGCTCTGTAAATGATACTTTTTGATTGGTTGCTGTAATCACGTGACAGTCTACACATGTGATGAGTCTGTGTGATGTACCTTTGCCAGTATGCATCTGTCACTTTATGCTTAATGTGGAGGTAAACATAAAATGTTTTTTGTAACTAGCATCAGTATTGGCCAGGGTGCAGTGCCGGAGTGCAATGCATTTATTGATCATGGGTGACATCAGTTTGTAATTCTGCAAGACATTGTGCAACAATGGAAGGAATAGAATGATTGTAACTGACTCCTGTTGTCATCTGAGTTCAAGAAATGGAGCCAGGCAGCCAAAAAAAAAAGCAAAAATACAAGCTATAACACACAAGCAAAGTTAAATATCCACATTTAACAGTACACATTTCAGTACAACATGCTTGCTGTTATATTTAGCACCTCTTTAACCTCATTATCGGTAAGCCCGACACTGTGTCGGGCATACCACCGGCTGTCCCCAGGAGTCTCCCAGTATAATTTTTAGAGATCGGATAGCTGTAATAGCTTCAGCTAGCACTAGGCTAGCTAGCAGTGGTGGCCGGCATCCTCAGATTACTTTTGACCCCCCCCCCCCCGATCGCCGCTAAATACATTACCCCCCCTGGATCCAGCAATTGTGCAGCCTCCTGCACATCTCCGGTCCTCTCTATGGGGAGGATCGGATCTGCGCATGACGTAATGACGTCGCCGACATTATGTTCGATCCTCCCCATAGAGAAGAGCAGAGCTGTCCGGGGAGGCTGCACCGATCGCTGGGTAATGTATTTAGCGGCGATCGGGGGAGGGATCAAAAGTAATCGAGGGATGCCGGCCACCACTTCTAGCTAGCCTAGTGCTAGCTGAAGCTATTACAACTATGCGATCTCTAAAAATTATACTGAGAGACTCCTGGGGACACCCCCCCCAGGATACAAGGCTTGTAGCCCCTATTGTTACGCCACTGCCAGCACTGCAAGGCGAGAGTGGTAACCCCTACGCCACCGTGCTGGCCTGTGCTATGTTAGATAGCTAACTGTGAGGAAGGGAAGTGTCTAAAGGTGGCCACACACCATACAATTTTTTAAATATCTGTTCAATTTAAGAATTGCAATCAATTTTTCTGACTGATTGTAACATTTCAAAAATATGACCAATGTACCACACACGTATGTTCAATTTTTCCCTAATTAGAATAAAAATGATTGGAAACTCTGACAAAATTGCTATGGTGTGTATATTAATAAATTGACAATCCAACACACACCATACAATCTTTAGAAAGATTGAAGAAAAATATCTGGAATTCCGGATCGATAAAAATCGAAGAAAACGGGAAATCCGATCAGATTTTTCAGTCGAATGAAAAAAAGCTTTCAATTTTTTCGGGAGATCCGATCGTTTTTATCGAATTGCCGTAAAATCGGATCATTTTATTGTATCGTGTGTGGCCACCTTAAGGCATTGTGCTGGATTGGAACATTGCATTGTTAACATTCTATACATGTACATAAGTATATTTTTAATTCTGTCCTTCAATATTATGTTGTAAAATTGGATTATATACAAAAAAAAGAAAAGATACGAGGAGACATACCACAAAAAACTTGTGTCAGGGCTTTTAAGTTAGCAGATAAAACAGAGTGACAAAATGGTGATATGGACTATGTCTTAGGAATGAAAGGGTGTCAAATTGTTTACTGGAAATTAAAATGATCAACGTAGAAGGGGGCTGAATTCAAAGACGCCTAAAAATCAAACTGAAAAACATGATGCGGCAGGCTAGTCCATGTTGCCCAAATTTCTCTGCAGCAAATCAAAATGATACCCAGTAGTTTGTATGGCCCCCATGAGCTTGTATGCATGCCTGACAACTTCAGGGCATGCTTCTAGTGATATGATGGATATTGTCCTGGGGGATCAGGATAGCTCCAATCAGGATAGCTGAGAGAGAGGGAAGGAGCGCTCCTTTAATCAAGAGGCAGGGGGAAGAGCTGAAGGAGCACTCCTCCAATCAAGGCACAGGAGAGAGAGCGCGCTTTCTCAGCTCTGCCTCCTGCCTTTTGATTGGAGAAGCGCTCCTTCAGCTCTGCCCCCTGCCTCTTGATTAGAGGAGCGCTCCTTCCCTCTCAGCTATCTTGATTGGAGGAGCACTCCTCCGCCGACCTGAATTAAACTACCGGTATTGCTATCCCGCGCCGCCACCCGTTAATAGACATTACGTTCCTCAGCCAATAATGCGAATGCGGCTGGAGGAACAAATGCGGAGGGACTCGTGGTGGCTAATCCTCTATAGGGCAGATATCCGAATCTCGTCATGCACAAGCTGGCTGCAATGCTCCATCACCCCTCCATCATCCATCCCTCTAATCAAAAGGCGGGGGCAGAGCTGAACGTGGACCTGAACACTTGCTCACGACACAAGGAAAAGGGAGAGAAATGCACCCCTAAGGTATTTACAGAGTTTAGCCTGTCTAATTCCCACTCATTAGTGTCTAACCACAAGTTGTAATTTGATCTATCCCGTGACAGCTGACTCCCATGGCAGATAAGCCCATTTAAAAAGCACAGGATGTTAATATGTCTTCATCCATGAAAGCAGGGAGTAGAAACACTGCAGATTTATTGTAGGATTTGTATGAGCTGTAACAAAGACATTTTATTCTTTAAAGTTTACCCTATTATGTTGCATATCTTTTAGAGCTGAGATGAAGTTCTGAGTTCAGATCAGCTTGCTGCAGCTTCTGAATTGCTGGATTATTCATCCATCTACCACAGTGAATGCCCATTGGCTGGGCAATGCACGTAGGCAGGAGAACTGTACTGTGTGAGCACTGTGAGGTTCAGGCTGGCCTGTGTGCAATGTAGTTTAATTTAATTGGCACTTACTTTGATTACCGAAACTTAGGAGCCACTGCATTTCCTTCCCTTGGCTTATATGCGAGTCATTGATTTTTTTCCTGATTTCTGAGGTAAAAGTTGGGAGCGGCTTATATGCCGGTTGGCTTATATGCGAGTATGTACCGTAATTAACATGTATAAATACATCAATACGGCAGAGGTAGGAAATTCCTGATCTCCAAACGCGTGCTGATACGAACCACCGCCATGTCAGGGATTCCCTGCCTTTGTGTGCCCACTCCCCACTCTCTCCCCTTGTCTATGTTCCCCCTGCGCAAATGTAACAAGAGTTCAGGCAGCCAGATCACATACCGCATGACCGCCGCGATTTTAGGCATCTGTCTCCAGTATAATGCTGCTGGCTCTTCTCTCCTGTGTGCCCGCTCTCTCTATTTTATCTTCTCCGCTCCCCTTGTGCACATGTAAAATATCGGGCAACGAGCTTCCATACCTCATGGCCGTGAGGATTGCAGACCTGTCTCCTGTGCGTGGCTGGCTCTATTGAAAGGCTCGTTCTGATTGCGTCATCAGTATGAGCCGTTCAATAGAGCCAGCCGAGCAAAGGAGACAGTTCTGCAATCCTCGTGGTCATGAGGTATGGAAGCTGGCTTCCCGATATTTTACATGTGACAAGGGGAGCGGAGATACAATAGAGAGAGAGAGCAGGCACATGCGGGGAGAAGAGCCAGCAGCATTATACTGGAGACAGATGCCTAAAATCGTGGCGGCCATGCGGTATGTGATCCGGCTGCCTGAGCCCTTGTTACACATGCGCAGGGGGAACATAGACACGGGGGAGAGAGCGGCCACACACTTGGGACCAGGGAATGCTTCACAAGAGGACACATAAATGGACACAGAAGGGCACATAATCGACACAGGAGGACACATAATGGATACATAAGGGACACAGGAGGGCACATAATGGACACATGGAGGGCACACAAGGGACACAGGAGGGCACATAATGGACACATGGAGGGCACACAAGGGACACATGAGGGCACATAAGGGACACATGAAGGACACATAAGGGACACAGGAGAAGACATGGGGACACATAAGGGACACCATTTGGGGGAGAACATGTACAAGACGCTCCTGGAAAAAGGACGCACCAGGTTTAGTATACATATATTTTGTTCCAGAGTTTGTGCCCTCGAAACCTAGGTGCGTCTTTTATTCCCGGAATGTCTTATACAGCAGAAAATATGGTAATGTCACAGTCATAGAGTACACTGTGTCTTCTTACAGTAGCAATAAGAAGTATGTGAACCCTTTGGAATTATATCGATTTCTGCACAAATTGGTCATAAAATGTGATCTGATCTTCATCTAAGTCACAACAATAGACACTCACAGTCTGCTTAAACTAATTCCACACAAATAATTACATGTTTCCATGCTTTTATTGAACACACCATGTAAACATTCACAGTGCAGGTCGAAAAGGTACGTGAACTCTTGGATTTAATAACTGGTTGAACCTCCTTTGGCAGCAATAACTTCAACCAAACGTTTCCTGTGGTTGCAGATCAGATGTGCACAACGTTCAGGAGTAATTTTTGACTATTCCTCATTACAGAACTGTTTCAGTTCAGCAATATTCTTGGGATGTCTGGTGTAAATCACTTTCTTGAGGTCATGCCATAGCATCTAAATCGGGTTGAGGTCAGGACTCTGACTGGGCCACTCCAGAAGGCATATTTTCTTCTGTTTAAGCCATTCTGCTGTTGATTTACTTCTATGTTTTGGGTTGTTGTCTTGTTGCAACACCTATCTTCTGCTGAGCTTCAACTGGTGGACAGGTGGCCTTAAGTTCTCCTGCAAAATGTCTTGATAAACTTTGGCATTAATTTTTCCTTCAATGATAGCAATCTGTCCAGGCCCTGATGCAGCAAAGCAGCCCCAAACCATGATGCCCCCACCACCATACTTAACAGTTGGGATGAGCTTTTAATGTTAGTGTGATGTGCCTCTTTTCTCCACACATAGTGTTGTGTGTTTCTTCCAAACAACTTTGCTTTGGTTTCATCTGTCCACAGAATATTTTGCCATTACTGCTGTGAAACTTCCAGGTGCTTTTTTGCAAACTTTAAACGTGCAGCAATGTTTTTTGGGGACAGCAGTAGCTTTCTCTGTAATATCCTCCCATGAACTCCATTCTTGTTTAGTGTTTTACGTATCATAGATTCACTAACAGGGATGTTAGCATATGTCAGAGACTTTTGTAAGTCTTTAACTGACATTCTAGGATTCTTCTTCACCTCACTGAGCATTCTACGCTGTGCTCTTGCAGTCATCTTTACAGGACGGCCACTCCTAAGGAGAGTAGCAGCAATGCTGAACTTTCTTAATTTATAGACAGTTTGTCTAAACATGGACTGATGAACAGCAAGTCTTTTGGAGATACTTTTATAACCCTTTCCAGCTTTATGCAAGTCAATAATTCTTAATCGTAGGTCTTCTAAGAGCTCTTTTGTGTGAGGCATCATTCACATCAGGCAATGCTTCTTGGGAAAAGCAAACCCAAAGCTGGTGTGTGGTTTTTTTTTTTTTTGTAACTCTGTTTTTATTAACAATTATTAATAATTAACCAAAGATATAGATCAGTAAGTACAGTACAGGTTGTCCGATAGAGTTCATTCGTATAGGTCAGACAGCTATATAACAACTTCTTCAGCCTGAGCTTGTCAGACTCCAGCATATTTTCTAGAGAAAAAAAAAGAAGAAAAAAGAAAAAGAAAGTGTTCCTGAGGAATCAGTGTCCAGATGTAGATCTGAAGATACGCTGAATGGTCCACTGAAAAAGAGAAGTGTCTTATCCTATAAGTGAGTATATCCTGTGGGTGAAACATCTTTAGTAGTTGGGACAGCTTTTAGATATAGGATTAGGGTGAAGTTGGGTTCACTTATTGTTTAGCAAATTTTTAGATAAATAGATAAGAGACTAAAGAAGTTGGTGTTAGGAGAGAGGTAGGACATGGAGGGGGAGAGGGAGGGGCGAGGGAAGGGGGGGGGGGGATGAAGGGAGGATACTGGTATACAGTGTTCGACCACCTCGGCCCGAAGTAGTGTATATAAGGGGAGAAAGTCGATGGGAAGGTTAATGCAGGGGGTCTATTTCCCATGAATTATAAAGGAGAAAAAGGCTGTCTGGAAAGTTTAGGGAGGCATATAGTCTGGTGAGTAAAGTAACCATGGTCCCCAGACTTTATGAAAGAGATCTTCAGTATCTCTGAGCGTTGCCGTCATTTGTTCCATGGTGGTGTGTGTTTTTATAGGGCAGGGCAGCTGTAACCAACACCTCCAATCTCATCTCATTGATTGGACGCAAGCTTGCTGACACCTCACTTCAATTAGCTCTTGAAGATGGCATTAGTCTAGGGGTTCACATACCTTTTCCACCTGCACTGTGAATTTTTACATAGTGTGTTCAATAAAAAACATGGAAACATTTAATTATTTGTGTGATATTAGTTCAAGTAGACTGTGATTGTTTATTGTTGTGACCAATTTGACCAATTTGTGAAGAAATCCATATAATTCCAAAGGGTTCACAAACTTTTTATTGCTACTGTATAATGTCAGACTGGGTTGCATCTTCTTATGACATTAACTTGTAATGTAGAAGACTTCCTTCTGATGGGAAATACATAGCTGTTGGTAAAAAAAAAATCATAGTTACTTTGAGCTGGGTTGGCCATGAGAAGACCCTTCTACACAGATACAACAATGTCATTATAAACTGTAAGGTTGGATAGACCTGGACTAAGCTCCAGGCAGCTATATTTCAGTGTTCTCTGTCTTAGAGCTATAGCCCACTAGCAGCACTTTTGCAGCACTTGCTGATCGCCGGCGATTGGCAAAACACTGCACCAATGGAACCTTAGGGGAATGGTTTCACAGCAGTGTTGCGATTGCAGAGTGATTGCAAAAGTGCTGCCTGCAGCAATTTTGTGATTGACCCAGAGCGATTGCTATACAAGGCAATAAGGGCTAAATCTGAATCGCAGCGAAAAATCACAGTACTTCTGCGATTCAGAAATTGCTCAAGTGGACGCCTGGCCTTACACTACCAGACCTGATATTTTATAAGAGATTAAAATGTTTGTTCAGTTAAACATACACATAGAAGGTATAATGAGTTTTGGCCAGGTCTGTCTCTGTATAAGCAAAGATAAACTAAGAAAATATAATTTTAAAAATCAGATTTTACATCATTGTGTGAAAAAGTAAAGGCTTCACTTTTTCAGGTGTAAATGTCACATAATGCACTGCCACGGCAGATAAGCTCATATAAAAGCACAGGATGTTAACAATATGTCTACTTCCATGAATCAGGAAGTAGAAACAGTGCAGATTTATTTTAGGATTTGTATCAGCGATAACAAAAAATGTTTTTCTTTAAATGTTATTATGCTGTTGCTTATCTTTTAGAGCATAGAGGAAGTGCTAAGTTCAGGTCTGCTTTAACCACTTAATGACAAGCTGTCTTATAAAAACGTCCTGCTAGAGCCTCTTAATGGCTCTAGGACGTTTTATAAGTCAGACAGTGCTGCTGCCGCTGTGCGCGTGCGCTCCCCCGCGTGTGCGCGTGCATTCCCGTGCATGTGAAAATAGTGGGAAAAAACCACCTTTATTTCCAAATACTATATTGTCGCCATACTTAGTACTAGGGACATAATTAAAATCTTGTGATAGCCAGGACACATGGGCAGATCAAATGTGTGCTTTTATGTACTGTAGCAGTGTTTATATTAAAACTATAGGGGATGAAATTGGAGAAATAGTGTATTTTTTCATTTTTTCCTTGTTTTTAATTACTGAAAACAAATATCAACCTCAAAAAGCCCAATTGGTGGTGAAAAAAATAAGATATAGATCATTTCATTGTGATTAGTAGTGATTAAACTATTGGCGAATGAAAGGGATGAGCACTGAAAGGTGTAAATCACTCTTGTCCGTTAGGGTAAAAACGCCTTTGGGGTGAAGCGGTTAAACACTGACCTTTTTCATAGAATGCAGAGACCATTCACATTAGCTGCTTTTTATCACTTACCATGTATTTAAACTTCATAAAATGATCGCTACTATATGAGCTTACATTTCAAGATGATATCCTTGTAACCAATTAAAAGCATAGGAATCCAGTGACAGGTTCCCTGCGTATTTTATGTACTACATATGCATGATATACAAAGAAGCACATTCAGCCACAAAAATTCTATATATCCGTTGACTGTATGTCATGAGTGAGTCACAAGCGCAATTGTAGAAAAATGTGACACGTGTTATAATGAGGTGACGGCTGTCTTAAAATACCTCCGAAATTATATCCTGCAAACATTTTCCAAATGTAATTGTAAGTTCCTTAAAAAATGATAGAAAGAAATTGTTTTATTCTGAACTGGAATAGGAGCTCTGAAACAATGGTAGAGATTATCACTACTGCATCTTGCTGGACTCCAAGAATAATATTATGTGTTCAATGGTGGCTATGATAAAAATATGCATTTCTCAATACAATAGCTATTTATTAGTGGCGTTCCTATATCTTGTGACGCTGCTTTATTCAGCACTGTTGAGTATCTTAGGCCTGGTGCACAACAAAAACCGCTAGCAGAGATTTTGAAACGCTTTTTCTTATTTTTCTGTAGCGTTTCGGCTAGCATTTTGCGGTAGATTTAATGTATTGTTACAGTAAAGCTGTTACTGAACAGCTACTGTAACAAAAAACGCCTGGCAAACCGCTCTGAAGTGCCGTTTTTCAGAGCGGTTTGCGTTTTTCCTATACTTAACATTGAGGCAGAAACGCATCCGCAATCCAAAATCTGCAGCAGCCCGGGAGTATCCGTTTCTGCAAAACGCCTCCCGCCCTGGTGTGCACCAGCCCATTGAAATACATTACCCTAGCGGATCCGCACCCGCAAGCGGATCGCAAACCGCAGCCGAACCGCTCTGGTGTGCACTAGGCCATAGAGATGGTCTCAGACACACCTTTAAGCAGCTTGAAAAAGCCCTATCAAACCGTCTTATGCACTTGCCAAAAAGATATTCTTTACAGGGTACCGCGTTACTATGCAGTATTCCCCTTCTGACATCTGGCCAAACAGGAAGTGACACTTGCAGTCACTTCCTGTTTTGGAAATATGGAAGTGCATGGAAGCAAATTGAAAAAATACGCTTCCGTGCATGCTCGTCGCAATGTCGCCGCACTGCCGCCAACATTTTTTAAATCCCTGCATCACCATAGACTTACATGACTTCTGGTCTGCCGAACATCAACGCCAATAAGGGCAAAATTGTAGTTTTGGAAGCGCATCAGATTGAGCACTTCCGGCGCACCGCAGGAAATATAAAAGCACCCATAGACTTTCATTGGCCTGTGGTAGCAGTGCAGTAAATTGCTGTGATGCACCATGCCAGTGTGAAACGGCTCTCAGGCTTATATTGGCAATTCAGTGCAATTGCAGATGCAGCTATTAATCATGGGTACATTTGCAGCGCTGCGTAATATGTTGGCGCTTTATAAATACAATAAATAATAATAATAATAATTTACTGTGACAACCATCTGTCTATGAGGAATACTAAAATGTTTTCTACCTAACCTAACACATTTCCTAAAATCTGATTGTGATTTTGTCACTCTAGCTTGAAAAAGTGCTGTTTGGTCTAATAAACTGCCAGTTTGGAGGATGCTAAGGCTGATTTTTTTTATATTTCACATTATGGACAGAATCATGTCAATGAGCAATGTGGAACTTTCAGGTGTTGACTCAGGGTTGTTATAAAGTTCCTGTTCCTGCAGAAGAAAACTCCAAAGGAAATTCATGACTTTATGGTCAAATTTTGACTGACAAGGGCTTGTTATACTTAACTGTGAAAAAATGGTGTAAGCTCAGAGATTTTTAGACAGAAGATGCAGCCAGATCTGAAAGACCTTCAACAGTATCAACTTCGGAAATTGGTGAATTTGCTCATAATCCGATTCTGGGAGATTGGCAAATGTCAGCTAAAACAATTGCTGAGATCGTAAGGACATCCAGGGAATATGCTGGATTTATAATTCATGAGCATATGAGGATATAGAATTTGTCAGCCGTGTAAGTACTGAAATATTCGAATGCTAAAAAAACAAAATCAAGGGGCTGATGACGGGTTTACAACATTTTGGAGAGATCTAGTGATGAAGAACTTATCACTGTCGATGGCAAAACCATCATGATGTGGATACCAAACAACAGTCATGTTATAAAAGGCCTTCCGTTGAAATTAGGTAATGGAAAAGGTACCCAAATGTATTTTTATGTATAAATGATCCCCTTTCTTCTGAAATCTATCATCTTCGTTATGAGGATGATAATTCTTGCCTGGCTGAAGGCAGAGCCGGGACAAGGTCGTCCAGCACCCAAGGCTGAGACACCAAAGTGCGCCCCTCCATCCCTCCACCCCAGCCGTCACACACTGATTGCTATTACACGAAGAGGCTCCCCAGGGCCCCCAACACCTTAATCTCCAGGTATCTGGCTTGCAGTCACTTCCATGTATCTCCTTTTCTTTCTGCTTCATACACAATTAGGAATGACAGCTGAATGAATTGTGCGCCCCCTCCTACACTGCGCCCTGAGGCTGGAGCCTCTCCAGCCTATGCCTCGGCCCGGCCCTGGCTGAAGGTCTTTATTGCCTTTAAAACATGTAAGCATCTGAACTGAAAAAGTTTGTTGAAATAGTGAAAACATGTCTTTCTACAACACAGAGCAGTGTCCAGTTTAAACAACTGTATTTATCATTGTATTTATAATGGGCTGGACAAATGAGGACTTTCACAGACCTTGTACAGAGGATAATTTATTATAAATTACTGTTATTCTTATTTAATGACCATTTCATAGACACATTATGGTGTTCTCCTTTAAACCATTTTACTGAATGAAGTTTATGACCTTCTGTCCTTCCTTTGTAAAAATAACTTGATAGCACCACATCATTATTAATAAAGTGCTGTGCAGTCCCAAGTGCACAGGAAATGTCATCTTGCTGTGATCCAAGGAGTGTGACTTGGACATTTTGGAGGTTCTGCTTTTATTGGAATGTTGTGTTTGTTACTTTTCAGTACAGAAGTGTTTTTACAGAAATTTTGGAACACTGATCAGGTAAGGGATTACGACCTCATTCTAGATGGGAGTCGAGAAGCTTAAACCCTCGAGGTCTTCCCGCCCTCCACCCCAGCAGGGAATGTGTTAATATGTTTTGTGGCAAGTGAAAGCTTCCATTTGGATTTACGTAACTATATCCTATAATAAAAGTTCACAATAATTAAAGAAAAGTGAAGTTACAGGAAGGAGCAAAAACACAAAAATCAAGACTTTGTGCCAAATGTCTTTTCAACATATCACTGTATTTACCTTGCCCAAATCACCCCCTCGGGCCGTGCCCCTCCTCCTGTTCCTTGGCAGGTACGCAAGACAAAATCAGGTTTTGCACTTGTAGCGCTACAGCCCTGCTGTCGTCAGAGTGATCTCATGCCCGAGTAATGTTCCATTCGCGTCTCCTATTCTGCCCACCAGCCTGGCACTCATTATTTCCCAGCAGAATTTGTTCCCCTGCATCACTTTTCCAGTAAGCTGCCTTTTTATTGTTTTGAAGGGCCTAAGTGATATTATGTCTCAGGAGGCAATGGAATTGTCAGAGAACTGGAAGACTGCCTTACACCTTCGCAAAACATCCTTCGCTGGGAGCCAGCACTTTTTCAAGATATGTAACAAGCATTAAAAAGTAATGACTTGGACATGTCTTCTATGAAGAGCAGAGTCAATCTGTTGTAGCCTGTTGAGGATAAGGATCTAGAGCGTTTGTGCACACAGTAGGTGCCTAATTGTAGTGTCTTCATAATGACAGACTTGACTCTTTATACTACTCGTGCAAATAGAAAACAAATTAAAGAGATTGGCGATTAATGGCTTGTTTTATTGGTACAAGGGCTTCTTCACAAGTTTACCCTCATAGCGCCCCTAGAAGAGAAGTTAAAGTAAACCTTCCATCTTTCTGTAATAGAATTCTGTACATTGTAGAGCATGCTTACCGCCTACTATGAATTTATTTTATTTATTTATTTTTTTTAACTTCGGCAGGCAATTTCCAGCAATTTGCAGATGAGTAATCCGGCAAGCAAATAGTTCTGAAAATAACTAAACCATAAATCCAACAGCATCTGCTTTGAGACATAAAGGCCTTGCTCTTCCTCCGTCAATGGAGTATAAGAATTTGTATGATTTCTTCTGAAGCTTGATTAGCTACTTTCCTTTTTCCTGATTGTAGAGTGACAGCCAATATGCAGGCAGAAAGTAGGAATATCTGAGGAATGGAACTTCACATAGACAATGCAAAAGTATGTGGCTAACCAACCATATACCAATAACTTTTACTTCAAAAAAGACATCCAGAGTTCATGTACCTTTAACAGCCAAACTCTTTTCTTAAGTTTTCCACCCAATGTTCCAAAACAATAAGATTCCTTTCAAAGAAGAATCCTACCATACACTGCACATAAATATCCAATAGATTCTAGCAGAGAATCTACTGAATGGCGAACTGCAGTGTTGTATGGTTTGAGACAGGGAAAAGCTATAGGCCATCGATCTGCCAATGCACTTGCCCCGACCCTATTGTTTTTCATTTTCCATCCTGTCTGATTGATATTTTCAATCGATTTTAGACATAATCGGTCGAAAATCGACCGATCTGACATTTTTGAGGAATCGGTTCCCAGCGGATGAGTCAAATCTGCATGGAATCGAATGGGAAAATTGATGAGTGTATGGGCTCCTTTAACCCTTTGTAACCACTCAGTGGCAGAACTTGTTTTTCTTTGTAATTTTCTTGATATTACCTTTCAGAGCTGCAGATTCCGCTTCATAGTTTTGCACTAATAACACGATGAAGCAGAGCTAGACAGCAGCAGCATGCCTGCCCTCAAAAGCCTGTTATCATTTCCTTTGATGGAGCTGTTTCAGAACTCAAGACAAAAATGTAAGGACAGGATTTTTAACCACGGAATTCTAGTTTAATGTTTGGGCACACTGATTACTGAATTATCAGATCATGTATTTAGACCAGATCCTGGAGTTAGATTTTAACCTCCCTGGCAGTATCCCCGAGTCAGGCTCTGGGTGGAAAAAAGCAGCCAGGAGTGGTAATCCTGAGCCTGACTCGAGGTAGACACCAGGAGGGTTGGGCAGAGCCTTATGAGCAGTGGGCATTTTAACTTGGCTTCCCTGGGATCCAGACACCAGCAGCCATTCTCCTTCTGATCCTCAGAGGCTCTGGATCCCTCTGGTGAGAACGGCAATTGTCATTGTGACGACAGACGGCCATCTCACTATGGGGTTACAGCCACCCAGAGGACGGAGGGAGGATTGCTGCGCTGGATACCAGGAAGGTGAGTAAGTGCAGGGGCTGCTGCAGATCTCTCTGTGGTGTGATTTTTTTTCTCTCTTGATTTTAGGGTCTAAAAGCATGCTAAAAAATTTGCACCGCTTTTAGACCCTAGAATCTGGAAATAATCAAACCACCAGGGAGGTTAAATGTGACATCTGAGCACTGAGGTGTGGGAGGCGGATTGGGGCTAACTGGAAGCTGTGATTCACTGCGGGAAAATATACACCAATTAGGTAACTGGATGTCACAGCCAGCTAGAATACTGGTTTCAGTAAAGCGAAAAAAAAAAAGCATTCCGGATGTGATC
The DNA here is from genome assembly GCF_040937935.1 of Hyperolius riggenbachi. Taxonomy (NCBI): domain Eukaryota; kingdom Metazoa; phylum Chordata; class Amphibia; order Anura; family Hyperoliidae; genus Hyperolius; species Hyperolius riggenbachi. The sequence goes on from NC_090651.1 coordinate 245,166,946, forward strand.
TTTCTGCTCCTGTATGGCATCCCATGTGCTGGAACAATAATATTTAGTCATGCAGCTGGAATGTGAAAGTGTGACTGTAACACATAGCAGATAGTGTAACCAGTGAAAGTCTGTGACATCCGATATGTTCCCCCTGCAGTGAAATGGGAGTGCTGGAGCTCAGCCTGTTTGTCCTTATGTAGCGTGATAGAGAAATGTACAATTTAATGCTATCAACACCCTAAGAAAAACAAATACAGAGAGGCAGAGAAAAGTTACTAGCAAAGACCAGATCAAGCAACTCTAAAGGGCACTACTACTAACTGAATTGTAAAGTAATCGTAAATACTGAGCATATAAGTGTCAGAGGTCCTGAGCTGCCATTGCTTGGCAGGTGATCACGTATATGAAACCATCCTGAAAGAGATGATTTTGCTAAAAGCAATGTTGCTGTTTTACCCTGTAAAATTTTCATCTTCCTAATTCATGCAGCTGAACATTGTATTGCAATTTCACCATATGTTCAGCTTGGCAGCTCTGGCCATCCTCTCTGCTAGCGCCCTCTTGGTCCCTTCTCTCCTGATAAGTTATGTTTTCTGTTCTCATGTGTGCATTCTCCCTCAGGCTCGCTCCAGACAGCACTGAACACGCAGAGCAGCTGTGTTGCCTCTGCACACCAGAGCAAACAGCATGACTCATCAGACGTAAAGGACAGAGGAGCATTTAGACCATTTAACAATTGGCCCGATTGTCAACACGCAACACATATTAATCTAGTATACAGTACAACAGTCCTCCCCCTCTCAGAAACATACCAAAACTTATATTTTTTAAGTAACAATTTTATTTATTTTTTTGTTTTTTTTAGAGGAAAATTCAAATAATACACAAATTAAGCCACCCCCCCTCCCCCTCCTTACAGAATACTTTGTAGGTGATCGGTTACCTGGAAACTTATGCAGAACATTTTCATCAATAGCATGGTCACAATACAGCATTTATCTTGCTGTAATACATATTTTTGGTAGCTCGCAGAACATATTATTCAAGCAGTGTCAGAACTTTTTAAAGTTTTCCACACGCTCTGTGTTATTTGTGCCAGTCACAAAGATGTCATTACCTGGAGTGACCTGGGGTATGGAATACCCTAAAGAATGTGGTCCCTAACTTCAGATTCCTAAGGTTCCTAAGTCTTATTATTTTTCTAATGCCTGAAATAGCATGGTTTTGAGTTGCTTTTCAACAGACTTTGAATTATCAGGCGACATTGAGTGTAATAGATTTATATACCTCTGAACTTTTTATGATAAGAAAGAGTGAAACTTAAGCCATGCCCCTGTCACACCCCTAATCACATCCCAGGCACACCTCTAGTCACACATACCATAAAGATTTCACAAGAAAAATATGTTGTTTTATAATTCAAACTATGCTGAACCTTTCTATCCTGGTTTATTTTTCTTCATATTAACATTTGAAAATAATATATCAATTTAAAGAATGGGAATGAAGTTGAGAGTCAGTTAAACACATTTTTGTAGATGAAATACATATATTTACACAGATCTGTACATCAGTCCTGAAAGAGGGACACATGAGGAAGAAAGAGGGATAGAGGGATTGGGTTCCCAAAGAGGGGCTGTCCCTCCAAAAGAGACAGTTGGGAGCTATGTATTTACAGTTGATTGGTATTTTCTTTAGTAACTACTGACGCAATGTAGGGGCCCTAATCTCTACGGTAGTCAGCGGTTAGTAGCCGATCATGTGGAAAGCAGGCCCTAGAAGGCATTGTAAATTAATATTTTATGAAACCTGCAAACTTCAGATGAAATTCTAGAAATGGTAAACAATGTTGGCACTTTATAAATCAATAATAATATTTATAATCTACTGTATAAAATACCAGGGAGTCCTGCATGTGCTTAGAAAAACCTTTATTAATACAGAAAAAATATCCTCTACAGTAGGGATGATCGAAATGAGCAAATTCCGCATTCCGGCAGAAAAATTAAAGTAATCGCAAATGAAATTGTTTATGCTAATTGGTAGCCCATGGGACCTAGTGGCTGTTCCCCGGTCCTTTTTTTTTTTTTTGCAGCAGGAGGTGTCGCTTAAGCCATGGGACCTAGCGGTGGTCCCATGGCGGTCATTTTGGTGCCACAGGAGGTGTCGCTTAAGCCATGGGACCTAGCGGTGGTCCCATGGCAGTCGTTTTGGCACCGCAGAAGGTGTCGCTTACGCCATGGGACCTTGCGGTGGTCCCATGGCTGTCGTTTTGGTGCCGCAGGAGATGTCGCTTACGCCATGGGACCTTGCGGTGGTCCCATGGCTGTCATTTTGGTGCCACAGGAGGTGTAGCGTAAGCTATGGGACCTGGCGATGGTTCCATGGCAGTGGTTTTGGCAACGCAGGAGGTGTCGCGTAAGCTTTGGGACCTGGCGGTGGTCCCATGGCGGTGGTTTTGGCACCACAGGAGGTGTCGCGTATGCTTTGGTACCTGGCGGTGGTCTCATGGCGGTGATGTTTGCGCCGCAGGAGGTGTCGCATAAGCTTTGGAACATGGCGGTGGTTCCATGGGGGTAGTTTTAGCACCGCAGGAGGTGTCGCGTAAGCTTTAGGACCTGGCGGTGGTTCCATGGGGGTGGTTTTTGCGCCGCAGGAGGTGTCGCGTAAGCTTTGGGACCTATACAAGATGGTGGGATAGGTGAGATAGCTAGGGAGCTGGTTGCTAACATAGGATTGAATGTTTTTTGTTAACACTGTAATTGGTGCTGAAATAATTCCGATTTTCATGTAGAAATCCGTTTGGGTGGTTTTTGTAAGCCTCTGTTTGGTGCAGAAATCCTGTTGTTTTCACTTTAAACTTCTTCTAGAGGCTTCCTTGTGATTGGCTAACAAAATTCCGCATTCCGCCGGAATTACGCATCGTTTCGCGGAATTTCCGCTATAGTGCTAAGGCAATTCCGTTCCGATGCGACGGAATGGAATCACCAAATTCTGGCCAAAATCGCGGAAAACGGAATTCCACGGAATGAGGTGAGCATCCCTACTCTACAGCAGCTGGTTTCCCCCTTAGCCTATGCCAGCTGTGTCTGCCACCCATATAGTTGGACTGTATGTGGACCCACCACCGACGCACACCAAAGAGGCCTCAAAAATAGGTTATGCTGCAGCCACTTGCGGTTAATTGTATCAATTAATACGCAAGTGTTCTGCAATTAACTAATGGGGATTGGTGGTAACATGTGAAGGAGCGCTCCCTCCGGTTCTTATTGTGGTTTTAAGATTTTAGACAAGGGGGAAACCAGCTGCTGTAGAGGATATTGTTTCTGTATTAATAAAGGTTTTTCTAAGCACATGCAGGACTCCCTGGTATTTTAAACAGTTGTGCCAATTTCGATTTCCAGTTGAGTCCTCCTCCTAGGAGTAGTGCTGCTACAAGAGGTCTGCTCGCATTAATCATAATACAGATACCAAAATAATAATAATTTAGTATGACGAAGCTCCTTCCACTGCTAGGTGACGTTTCCAAACATACAGGTGGTTTACTTCATACTCAGCCAAAATTATCCATGCTAGTGGATCCATTTTTCTGCTGATAAGAACTGTTAGTTGAGTTTTGTAGCACTGGTTCTTGTTGCAGATTGTGTCCAGCTGAATAGGGCCATGTAGTCCAACTAAATAATCATATCTTTGGGAACATTTAGACTAAAAGCCCTGTTCCACTTAAATCTGCCATGTTGTTCATAGGAAACCCTGATGAACTGAATCTGCGGCTGGTCTTTGTAGAGGTGCACTTACTACCTATGCGATTATTCTACATTATGGGTAATCTATAAGACTGACAGCATCTGTTGTGTCTTTAACGGCTGGGGCTTTTAGGCAGCACTGGGAGCACTTCTGGAGTTGTCTTGAACTGGAGTCCCCAGGAGATATAAGCATACAGCTTGTGATTCAATTTGCCCCCCCCCCCCTCCCCCCCAAGCAATGCTCAAGTATCTGTTTTGGTGGACTTGGCCTTGAAATCTTGCACATATTGTTCTAGAATGGAATTTCCCAAGCAAACTTTTCAGTTATCATTTTGCAAAGCTGGTGTGATGAGATTCTCAGCTAGAAGCAACTCTCCAATCCAGGGCTGCTGAATCTTTCACAGTTGGTGTTCAGCGGGGGTGAGTGGACACATTGTGTCATCATCTTGGAGGAATCTCGGGCAGAGAAGTGCATGTCAGGGCTGGCTCCTGCCTGGCATCAGCTACTGTGCGCCGCAAGTGTACTGCCTATGTCAGGAGTATTTGTGTACTCCAGTCACTCACTGAGCCTCAGGGAACGGAGAGGCAGCGTCTGAAAATGATTAGGGTTAACTCTTTCCTTCCCAAGAAAAAATAGTGATTGTTGTATTTTCATTTTTACAAGGCATCAATTAAAAAAAAAGGAATCAATTACAAAACTAGAGACAAATAATCATTAAAAACGTAATGCATGTTAAGAGGAACAGCCAGACTTATCATATTTATTCCTTAAGGTAAAAAACGATTGAATCCTTCCTTATTTTTGTACATAAAATGGCTGCATATCACTAGTTCATAGTAATGAAAAAACATATTTTCCTATAGAAAAGTGATTTCTACTGTGACCTATGGCTTTAACTGGATTCACACATGATAAAGGGAATAATGGTAACTGTAGTTTTTATGGGGGGATGATGATTACAAATTTTATGAGTTATGGGGGTGATATGGTGGTGAGGGTGGTGGCGAGGGTGGGCGACAGACAGCGACTTATGAGGAGGGAGGGTATTACCAGGAACACTTGCGGAACCTGTCATTTTGGAGATGCTGTCACATATAGATACAGCGCCAGGTATTATGTTGCTGCTCAACACAAGTGCACTCCAATCCACCTCCAGAGATTCCTCCTTCAGCCTGCGTTCCTGCCGTACAACTTGGTACACCCAAAAGACAGAAGCAGAGAGGGAATTCTCTCAGTGGATAAAATATTTCAACTTTATTCCAACAGTAGGCACATCAGATATGTACACAATTCACTCACACAGTGAGGGTCCCATACCACATAGGACCCTCTCCGGCAATTTACGCTTCCCACCCTTTGTGGTACTAATTTGCATACAATAGCGATCTCACGTGTCCAGCCCACTCTCATCCCTCTCTGCTTCTGTCTTTTGGGTGTACCAAGTTGTACGGCAGGACTGCAGGCTGAAGGAGGAATCTCTGGAGGTGGAGTGGAGTGCACTTGTGTTGAGCAGCAACGTAATACCTGGCGCTGTATCTATATGTGACTGTTTCTGTGAGGGAGAGGAGGATCTATTCTTGACACAGCAGCAAAGGTGGCTGCGAGGCAGTGTATCTCTTGACTATCTAATGTGGGGCGCCTCTAACCATCATTTTTTCATTTTGGAGATGCTGTCACACAGTCATATAGTCATCACAATTTGATACTTGTCAAAGTCCCTCAGATGCGTAGGCTGGCCCATTTCTCCTGCTTCCATGATATCGCTTTGAAACGATTGACTGTTCTTGTACTGCCATATATATCCCACTCCTTGGCATGTGCCATTGTAACACGATAATCAGTACTATTCACTGCACCTGTTAGAAATTTTAATGCTGTGGCTGATCGGTATTCTGGCCAACTTTAATAAAACCGTCATACCAGTTTTTCTCCCTAAAATACCGTTCATGTGATCCATAGCCATCTAAACCAGTCTATATAACTGTGACAGATGGATAAATGTGCCAGACTGCAGTATGTCCTATTTTTTTTCTTCAGACTTCAAATAAGTGGCATAATTGCCACCCCCCTCCAGCTGTTGTGTCAGTCCACCTGTGTAGGTGTTGTGGGGTCTGTCAGGAGACATGAAAGCAAACTCAGCTCTCTTCACAAGGTGGTTATGAGTTATGTACAGTACACACAATCAGTTTATGTAAGGATGTTGCATTGACCTGCTCATCCAGAAGTCCTGGAAACAGTAGTAGAGTTCAGAGACGATCACACAGAACTCATCATAAACACTTGTCAGAATATAATTGCAGTATCTAATGGAACCAGTGTTGTTTCATAATCAAAAGTTTGATTTCTGCCTGGCTTCATAGAAAGCTGTATGGTCACTGTGCTATTGCGTTACACTCTGAATGTTATACTATAATGCTACACCACACAATGAATTTCTCATATTTGTATTTTTCAGGTCCCTTGAAGTCATTGCTGGATTGGAAAGTAACAGTAAAGTGTTTACTGTGCATATCCAGGGATTGCTACAGTTACAGGTAGGTGATATATATTTATACCTGCACTGTTCATGGGGAAATAGTAGGCTGGAGCACGTGCTGCTAAAACTAAAATTGTTGGGGTTAAAGGAGAACTCCACTAAGATTATTTGGATTAAGCCCTGAATAAGTATCGTGTATAACTTTAAATTATAGCATGTGTTAAAATTGATGCAAGGTTATAGTTACTCTATAGCTGGAATGCAGCACTAGGATATAAACTATTGGCAATTGGCAGTTGTATAGCTGGGAGTGCTGTCCAATTATCTTCGCTAAGGAAATAAACTTGGCCCAGCATTTTAGCTACTGTATAGGCAAAAAATTGCATGCTCGCCACTGAAGAGAACAGGAGGTGAGTATCAGCTAGGATTAGCTGGTATGGTTTACTCGTCATTGGTTAGGGTTAAGCACTGTAGAGATTAGATTTTAGTTATAATGGTTAGGAGGCTAGAGTTCGGTATCAAGCAGGGGATTACATTAATAAGGGAGGTTAAGATTAAATTGAATAGAATTTAATTAGGTTGGATAAGGACCCTAATGAAAATAGCTCCATATTTTTCACAACTGATGCCCCTACATTGGTATCCTGACGTTTCTCTGTTACTCATTCATGAGTTTTCTCACTCATGAATGATGCACTGCGTAGCACCAAAGATCTTGATCAGGTTTCTAGCTGAAATTAGATCTGGGTCTTTGGAAACTGCCACTACGCAGTGGTTTTATACTGCTTGATGCAGAACAAAATCATTGTTATATTACTGACCCTTGTGGAGATCAGTTTGTAATTTACCCTGTCCTGATTGCTGTTGCGATCATTTTCACTCTAAAGGTGCCCATACACTGTCAGATGACCATCAGATTGAATCTGATTTGAGAGGGATTGAATTTTTCCACATACTAGGCTCAGATTTTCAATAGATTTCAGCAAAGTACACATGTCCCGGAGAACTTCCAAAGATGAGTGGATCCTTACCACACATGCATGCGGGTGTTCTGGCTCACGCATGCGCAGTATGGATGCGCCTGTCTTCAAAAGCATGCAGGGACACAAGTGCTTCTGAAGACTTCTGAAGAGTCCAAACAGCCCCAGGCCGCCCATGAGACGAGGTGAGGCGGGTTCCCCAGGAGGCAGAAAGGGGGGCGCCGCCCGCCTGGCCATGGGTGGGGGTCCGCCGAGCTGGAGGGGGTAGCAGGCAGGAAGGGGGACAGGGAGCACAACGATGGGAAGGGGGGGGTCTGACCCCCCATCCCTCACCTGGATCCCCCCAGTCTGTGCTCCCCCTCCAGCTATTACCGCAGTGTATAAGTAGGCAGCGGGCAAGGAATCAATGACTCTCCTCCTTTCGCGTTCCAGTGTGCGTTCCACCTCTTGTCACTTCCTGCAATGCCGCCCACTGTACTGTACAGTGCACAGCATTGCAGGAAGTGACTAACGGTGGAACGCAGCGCTGGAACGTCAAGAAGGTGAGTCATCACGTGCTTTTAAACACAGGCGCAAGGGGCTACCACCTCCAGGCTACCTATACTGGGGGCAATTGCACTACCTAGGGGGGGGGGGCTGCAAAAAGTCTAGAACCGGCTGAGACCAAAAGGTGCAAAATTTCAACAGGGACAGCGGTGGACCAATGGTATCGAGAGAGGACCAGGAATGCTCTATGGGATCCAGGGGCATCTCCATAGGTGAGTAACTCACTCTTTTTTTTAGGTGGCTTTACATTTGCTTTACCCCCAATAGAATAGCTGGGTTCTGCATAAAGGAAGACACTTACCATTGCTAACCCTTAGACTGCCATCACTTAAAAAGGAAAAAGCTACAAGCCAGTGCCAGCTTGGGCTATGTTTGAATTGTGCTTATTAAATGTCTTGCTCAAATCTACATGTACCAAAATCCATATTAGCCAGTAGAGCTTGTCACCGAGGCGCACATAAATTTGAGATTGACTGAGAATTATGCTAATTATTCTGATTCAGAATTATGCAAATAATTATGAAACTCTACAATTTAAATGAACTAATCAAATCTTGCCATGAGAGCATTTGATTGGTCCATTTTCATGCTGCATAGATTTGCATCAACATTTGCATGATACTGCATCAACTTAAAATTATTTTTAATAAGTCAAGCACTGAGCCAAAATGTTCTACTAAATGCCAATAGACTATCCGTGGCAAAGGAATACGGGGAAATCAAAGCGCCTATAGAGGTCCGCGGTAGGTAGAAGTAGTTTTGTACTATAACACCTTTAGACGTCTGTGGCGTATGGATGGAGAAACACAGAAACACCGAAACACCTATAGACGTCAGCAGCAGTCCAAGGGATAACACAGTAACAGCAGGATGTGTAAAACATCTTCTATTAATATATTAAAATTCAAGCCAAGATACACCGTCTTTACAGAGCAAAGAAACATCTTTCAATGCTGGTTATAAATAAAGGTATAAATAAATTCAAAAACTGTTTAAAATAACTAATGTAATTTGAGGGGGATACTTAGTGTAATGTAATGCATCTGGGAGTTCTCCTCCAAAGCCGCGTACACATGGGGGGATTTCTGTGACCCGGCAAGGTGACAGTGCAGTGCTGACACTGTACAGACGTGCCTTCAGCCTCCAGGGTAACGACGCATCTGTTGATATGGAAGGGGGCACAGGGAAAACCAGCCACACACAATGGAGCGAATTCCCATGGGCGGGGAGACGAGGGAACAATGCGTTGGGTAGTGCTTGGGCGTAGGGGATCAAAGTGGCGTATGTACGTAGCTTAAAGTGGAACTGAAGATTCAGTTCCACTGTAGGAGGGTAACGCGAAGAAAGATACGCGTGGTCCGGGGCATAGGCGCAGTTGCCGTCAACTTACAAGTCGACAGTAATGAAATTAGCTGGCGGCGGGAGCCTGGAGGATCATGCAGGACCAGCGCGGGACAGGACGTCTGCTGGGGGCTCGGGAAAGCCCCAGGTAAGTGAAACTGTTTATTTTATGCGAATCTTCAGTTCCGCTTTAAGATTAGTGCAACGCAGGTTGGAGCTCGGCATAAAGCATGAATAGGATTACTGTTAGGTAAGGGTTATAGCATGGGTGACCAGAAAGATTAAATAAACTAACTGCCTTTTGCCGGTCTGATATCTTTGCACCATGATTACCAGGTACCAATCTGTCATTTCCTGAAAACAGAAATATTGTCCATACAAACCACTGACATTCTCCCTTTTGTCCCCCCACACTGCTCTAAAAATGGAAGTGAGAATATATTTGTTGCTATATGTAACCACAAAGGTTTTACAGAAATACTTGTGTTCATGGGGTCCAGTGTTCCCAGGGAGGACCAGACATCTCTGGCTGTGGGCATAGTCTCCTGCTGTGGGCTAAACACAGACAGTTTATCCTCCCAGATAAGTAGAAAGTTTTCAGTCTGGCATTTAAATCTTTCTGTTCTTTATTTGGAGTGTCAGACTTCTATACAATGACCTGAATTATTGTTAAATAAGCCGTAGCTCCCGTTGACTCTCCAGTGAGCATCTAGCCACAACAGACACTGAAACAGGTCATGAAACTTGATGAATGGCCAATTTATGATCTGTAACTGTCCCTTTAGTTATAGTTGCCTCGGGATAGCAAAATATCTCCCTCTCTGTTTATATTTTATCTTTAATGCACTTCATGGAGTCCTGTTATTTTTCCCAGGATGCCGTTCATTGTGGTATTTTGTTATTGCAAGTGCCCCTCAAGGCTGTTCTATAAAGAGGAATCCTCCAGCCTGTGTTTATTTGAACCTTTCTCGTTTCATTGAAAGTCTTGGAGTCATAAAATTCCGTAAAGCAGCCCTTTCTTCAGTTATTTTTCTGGAACATTAGCGGTTGTCTGCATGAGACAGCTAGAAATTACTGTTATTGTTTTTGGAAGGCCCAGACACCATCCAGAGAGTCGTTAGATATCCACGGCTGAATTTGTTTTTCTTGCGGATGAGCATCTTTAAAATAGTTTGATTTGCTACATTGCTTTGGTGCCAAGAACTTTGCTCTGAAAGCTGTTTGACTAGCGAGAGTTTATAAAAGCAATGAACCATTGGTGTGTGTGCCGCATGCAAATACCTTCTGAAACGTGTTCACTCAACGCTCGGAGGTGTGTAAGCAATGAGAGGTTTGACTAAACAAGCTTATATGTGTATGTATCAGCCTAGGAGTAGAAGACTCACTCACAGGGAAAATGTTTACTTAAAGAGTTGACATTTTGGTCTCCAAACAAACTTAGCTTATGAAGCTCTGGGATCCTTAGATAAACACTGGAAGGAAATCTTGTGATTGGGTTATCTACGAGTTTTTGTCTTCTGTGGTTTCAGACTTTGCCACCCAAGTTTTCAGGACTTCAAAGATGGCAATGGCACTCCCAGGGGGCCAGTTGCAAAAGCAAAAAAAAATAAATAAAAGAGTGGAATCAAGTTGTAGGACAAAGGACGCAGTTTCTATTTCTTTCCTTAATGTTTCACAAAGCTGCTTATTTCACCGCTGTATGATTAAAGCTGTTACTGGGATTCTTCATTCCAGTTTGTAAAGGGACGTATACGTGCATAATTACTGTCACTTGCAGGGATCAGGCTCACTAGGGAGACAGTTGAGTTGTGTACAGACATGTTGCTCGCCTACAGGCTGGCAACGCATTCTGTTGCTATGGACGGGTGAGGAGGGAGGACGCATGACACAGTGGAACAGAGTGTGTTCCAACAAGATTTTTTCGAATTGGCTTTGATAGTGTTCAGATTCAGGGTTTTTAAAACCAGAACATTTTGACCCGTTCAGGTGAATGTCAGGAATGGAATGTTGGAGTAACTATTTATTGCTATACACAGTGGAGTCAACAAATAGGCAAGTCTGGCATAATCTAGTCTAAGATTGGAGAAAGTATTGTTATTATTTAATGTTTTTATAAAGTGCCAATATTTTAGGCATTGGACAATGAATACATACAATGATACAAAGGATGGCAGGAATAAAGTAACAAGGTTATACAATATTGAACAAAGTTATACAAGGCAAACAGGGTAGCAAACACATAATCATGCTTATTGGGCTGGTTAGGTAGGTCCAGTAATTCAAGTAAAAGGCAGTCGTAGGAAAGGAGCACAATGATGGGGGTGCACAATCATGTATAATTCACTAGGGAAGGGAGTACCCAGCCAAAGGCTAACAATCTAAGGGAAGGGGAAACGGAAACACTAGGTAGTGCAGCAGAATAAGTATTCAGAAGAGAGTTACTGTGTGGTAGGGGTTGGGTAGGCCATCTTGAAGAGGTGGATTTTGAGGGCTTGCTTGGTTGTGTTGAAGGAGGGGGCAAGTCTGATGGGTGGTGGAAGAGAGTTCCAGAGGGTCGGGGTGGCTCTTTAGGAATCCTGCATACCTTATGTAGACCTGAAAAGGTAAGAATAAAGCTACTCAAGGCCTCACAATTCCATGAATGAAACTTTATTAGACAGCCTTCAATGACAGGCATCAATTACACAGATGTTTAAAACATGTCTCAGGAGTGCCGGGATTCAACCCTGCACACATACACCGCAATAGCCATGCACACATCACTTATAGCATATAGCTCCAATATCCAATGGTCACATGCATGTATTTAAGTATTAATTGCTGAAGCAGAATTCTAGATAGCAACAAACAGCTTGCTGGTTAGAGTTCCACTGACGCTTAGAATTAGTAAACAGCACAAGTCCCACTGTTAAAGTGTACCTGAGGTGGGAATTTAAAAAAATATACTTCCTCCAGCCCTCTCCAGGCTTAACGCTCCCTCGCCATCCTCCTCCACCTCCTTGTTCGTCGGCAACTGGTGCAGTTGGCCCCTGGACTGGAGGACGAACCAGGAGGTGGAGGAGGATGGCGAGGGAGAGTTAAGCCTGGAGGGGGCTGGAGGAAGCTGAGATTTACTTTAATAAGCATAGCAGATTAGGCAGACAAACAAACTAAGTTTGCCTGTGCAGTTTACACAAAGTTCATATTGCTTAACATATCTCCAGCGTGATAGTCTAGGCCAAACATCCAAGCAAGACAGCATGTCAGGTTGGCAGACTGTGCAAATACACAGAGTACAGCAATGAATATTACCATAGACAGAGTGGTCCTCGCTTAATAGAGCTGCAGATTCCTTGATATCTGCGCTCCTCTATGGCTACCAACAGTCCTCATGATAAGTTGCATGAGTACGCACATATTTTCATGGCGCCATCAGCCGTGTTAGATGCATGGATCTTTGTCTAATGTAGAGCGGCAAGTGGCCTCCAATCTTCCCCCACGTGTTGTATCAGCAGGGACCAGCATACAGCTGCAGCAGTGGTTGAGGCTGACATCAGAGACTTAGCCCACCTACATGTTTTGCCCAAAGGGATTCCTTAGGGTGTAAGATTTTATGTAGAGCGAGAACACTTGATCTGTTCAACTGTTCTGAGCCAGTGACACAGAAAGAAAGTACAACAATCAGGGCATATTTTAATATGAGTTCAGCAATGGCACCTCCCCATTTTTCCTACTTTTCCTAGCTTCCAAGCCAAGTCCACAAGGATGATAAAAGATAATTATGAGTAACTGTAACGATCGGTGGGCGCAGAGAGTATCTGATTACCGGTGATCTGCAGTATCACCGGAAATACAGATATATACCAGATTATAAGTGAACTGCAGTCTCACCGATAATCCGATATACAAACTAACCTCTGATCACCTGAGTAGAGTGTAGTGTTTGGTGTAACTGTAACACTAAGAGGACAAGGCCTCAATGCAGTAAGGAGTACTGTACAGATTCCTTCCGCAGACCTGAGCTCTCCAAGACGGGAGGAGTCAGACTGACAGTAGGAAGGGATATCTGAAAGTGACCCTCAGGAGGAAGGATCGCTAACAGAGCGAGGAACCGCCTCTAACGGTAAGGTCGGTTCTCGAGGTCGGACAAGCCAGGTCGTACACACACGGACAGATAAAGTACAGGATCAGGAGGCAAAGGCAGAGTCAAAGTACAGGCAGGGTTCAGCAACGGGGTATCAGAAATATCGGGGTACAAAATCAGGAGGCAGAAGCAGAGTCAAGGAACGAGCCGGGGTTCGGCAACAGAGTATCAGAAATATCGAGGTGCAAGATCAGAGTTCAGGAGGATAGTCAAGGCAGGCAAAAGTCATAACAGATAATCACAATCAAACTAGTACTTTAGCTATCAACAGAATCTAGCTTAGTGTAGGATTACAGCTCCAGCTGGTCCCGGCACACTAACGGATCTAACTACGGATCTGGGTGCTCCCACATATGTGAACGCAACGCCAGACAAGGAGCAAGTGAACAACCAGCAGTATATATACTCTAGGACCTCTCCAGGACCTCCCTAATTGCTGGTCCAATGGGAGCAGTGGAATTTGTCAGCTGACCCAGCTGGTCAGCCGACACCCTTCTAACTGCTATTTAAACTCTGCCTCTGTGCTCGCGCGCGTGTAAGTCTGAATCTTGGTGGACTATCAGTCCCAGCCACACCAGTACTGTTTTGCAATGTATCTAATGCGGGGGTCGCCTCTGATGTATATTCCGCCGTTACCAATGCGGATTCCGCCGCACTGCCCATGCGGCATGAGGCGTTTTTTCCGCGTTGTGACGCCATGCTGGACGCGGAAACAGCCGCCTCACCTCGAGAGATGGCGGCTTTTCCGCGTTTCCTCACAGTACCCCCCTCCCGAGGAGTGGACTCCGGACAACTCCCACCAGGTTTCTCGGGATGTACAGCATGAAATTCCTTCACTAACTCGTCCGCATGCATGCGGTTCCTAGGTACCCATTGCCTCTCCTCAATCCCGTACCCCTTCCAATGTACGAGGTACTGTACCGAGTTCTGTACAGTACGTGAATCTATGATCTTCTCCACTTCGTACTCGGGTTGGGCATCCACCAACACGGGAGGAGGAGGAGTGGGACCCACCTGGACTGCTGGTTTAAGAAGGGACACGTGGAAGGACCTCACCCCCCGCATGCTGGTGGGAAGGTCAATGGAATAAGTAACATTATTAATCTTCTTGGTCACGGAAAATGGGCCCACAAACCTGGGACCCAGTTTGGCAGATGGCTGCTTCAGGGTCAAGTGACGTGTGGACACCCAGACTAGATACCCTGGCCGAAACTTCCATTCCACGGACCGTCTCTTATCTGCTTGACCCTTCTGACTCTGGAACGCCTTCTGTAAATTCCCTTTAACAATTCCCCAATTGTCCCTGAGTGATCTCTGCCAATCTTCCAGTGCTGGAAATGGAGACGAGACAACTGGAAAAGGGGAAAATTTGGGTGACCTCCCTGTTACAATCTGAAATGGGGAAAACCCAGACGAGGAATTCTTTAAATTATTTTGAGCGAATTCCGCGAAGGGCAAAAATTTCACCCAGTCACTCTGCGCCTCAGCAACGTAGCATCTCAGGAATTGCTCCAGGGATTGGTTAATGCGTTCTGTCTGCCCATTGGTCTGTGGGTGGTAGCCTGACGAGAAAGACAATTTCATGCCCATTTGGTGGCAAAATGCCCTCCAGAATCCAGACACAAACTGGACTCCCCTATCAGACACGATGTCTTCCGGAATGCCATGCAGCTGGAAGATGTGAATGATAAACAATTCAGCCAGTTCTTGAGCCGAGGGGAGTCCTTTCAGGGGCACAAAATGGGCCATTTTGCTAAACCGATCGACTACCACCCAAATGACCGACATGCCTTCAGACCTGGGCAATTC
Organism: Hyperolius riggenbachi; assembly: GCF_040937935.1. NCBI lineage: Eukaryota > Metazoa > Chordata > Amphibia > Anura > Hyperoliidae > Hyperolius > Hyperolius riggenbachi. The sequence continues at coordinate 245,181,950 of NC_090651.1, forward strand.
CCCCACAAAATCCATGGACAAGTGGGTCCATGGCTCACTCGGGGTGGGCAAAGGCTGCAACCTTCCTACAGGTGCCAGCCGGGAGGGCTTACTCTGGGCGCACACCCCCTAACATACTCCTTGCAATCTGTTGCCAAGGAAGGCCACCAAGCACACCTGGCAATCAGATCCTGCGTTCTGGCAGCTCCAGGATGACCAGCATTCTTATGGGCGTGAAAGAGTTGCAGAACCTGTAACCGGAATGGTAGTGGTATGAACAAGACCCCTTCGGGTTTCCCTTCAGGAACCTCCTGCTGAAAGGGACCCAAGATCTCTGTCCACTCTTCCCAAGACTCCGTGGCGGCTAACACCAGTTTCTGCGGAATGATGGATTCAGGTGTGGGGGGCTGTGCTGTCTCAGGTTCGAAACACCTGGAGAGGGCATCTGCCTTGATGTTTTTGCTACCTGGAGTGTATGTGATTATAAACCTGAATCTCGTAAAAAACAAGGACCACCGGGCCTGACGGGGACTAAGCCTCTTAGCCCCCTCGATGTACTCCAAGTTATTATGGTCGGTGTAAACAGTGATCGTGTGCTCTGCCCCCTCCAACCAGTGGCGCCACTCCTCAAATGCCAATTTAATGGCCAGGAGCTCTCTGTTGCCTATATCGTAGTTTCTCTCCGCCGGAGAGAACCTACGGGAAAAGTACGCACAGGGGTGTAGTCTTCCCTGTAACCCTGATCGCTGAGACAGCACAGCCCCTACCCCGACCTCCGAGGCTTCGACCTCAACAATGAACGGATAAGCGGTGTCGACATGTCTCAGGATTGGTGCGGAACAAAACAATTTTTTCAGACTAGAAAATGCATTCTGAGCCTCCGGAGACCAGTGGGTAGTATCTGCCCCATTTTTTGTGAGACTGGTAAGGGGTGCAATGATCGTGGAGTACCCTTTTATAAACCTCCTATAATAATTTGCAAAACCCAGGAATCTCTGGAGGGCTTTCAGGCCCACAGGTTGCGGCCATTCTAGGACAGCTGTGACTTTAGCAGGGTCCATTGACAGACCTGAGGTAGAAATCACATACCCCAGAAACGTGACGGATGTCACCTCAAAAATACACTTTTCTAACTTGGCGTAGAGTCTATTCTGTCTTAATTTGTTTAGGACAAATTTCACATGGACCCTGTGTTCGGGGAGGTTATTGGAATAAATTAATATATCATCGAGGTATACCAGTACGAATTTACCCAATACCTCCCGGAATACCTCATTGATTAGTTCCTGGAAGACGGCGGGCGCATTGCACAACCCGAAGGGCATCACTAAGTATTCGTAATGCCCGTCGGGTGTGTTAAAGGCCGTCTTCCATTCATCGCCCCTTCTAATGCGGATTAGGTTGTATGCCCCCCTCAGATCTAACTTAGAAAAGATCTTTGCAGTAGTGACCTGCGTGAATAAGTCGTCTATCAATGGTAACGGATAGCGATTCTTCACCGTGATTTTATTGAGACCTCGGTAGTCGATACAAGGTCGAAGACCCCCGTCTTTTTTCTTAACGAAAAAGAAACCGGCCCCAGCAGGTGACCGAGAGGGCCGAATAAACCCCTTGGCCAGGTTGTCACGAATGTAATCCTGCATGGCCAACTTCTCGGGACCGGACAAGTTATACAGGTGACCCCTAGGGGGCATACAACCAGCACGGAGATCAATGGGGCAATCGAACGGGCGATGAGGAGGTAATTGATCAGCAGACTTGGGACAAAAGACATCAGAAAAATCGGAATACACCTCGGGAACACCCTCCACGTACACCTTGGTCTGACCCAATGTCACCTTTCCTAGACACTGTTGGTGACAACGATCAGACCATCTGGTTACCTCACCCGTGGCCCAGTCGATTTGTGGAGAGTGGGCCTGTAACCAAGGCATGCCTAAGATAATAGTGGAGGTTGACATGTTCAAAACGAAAAACTGTAGCTGTTCCCCATGCAATACCCCTATCGTAACCCTCACCTGCGGAGTCTGAGACAGGGGACGATCCCGTTGCAGCGGGGAATCGTCTACTGCCGTGACCTGAATGGGGGGACTTACTGGAGTGAGAGGAATACCCAACTCCCGAGCAAATTCAAGGTTCATAAAATTGGCCGCTGAGCCAGAGTCAATAAAAGCTTCAGTGTCCACAGACTTATCATCCCACGTAATAGTACAGGGGAGAAGTAACTTCTTCTCTTTTTGGGGTGAGAATGAAGTGCCTAGGGTGTCACCCCCCACTACTCCTAGGCAGACCCGTTTCCCGACTTGTTAGGGCAGTTTCGCACCCTGTGCCCTGCTTCTGCACAATACAGGCACAGTTGTTCTGTTATTCTCCGCCTACGTTCCACCTGGGTCAATCTTGATCGACCAATTTGCATGGGTTCGGGTGGTGGTGAGGCTGGAGAGGGTGACACCGGTGGAGATGCCGTTACTGCGGGTGTACCAGAAGGTGCCACATACGAAGTCACCCTGACCCGGTGACTGCCCCTAGTCTGCCTCTGATGGCGTAGTCGACGATCGACTCTGATGGCCGATGATATGGCCTCATCGACTGTTGCGGGCTCGGGTAAGGTTAGCATCAAATCAGAGACCTCCTCCGACAACCCAGATAGAAAATAATCCATCAGAGCAAAATTGTCGAATCTGGCGGTAACAGACCACCTACGAAATTCTGCTGCGTAATCCTCGACCGACCCTCTGCCTTGCCGCAAAAGTTTGAGCTTCCGCTCTGAAGTTGCCGCAAGGTCAGGGTCGTCGTATATTACGGCCATAGCCTTAAAAAATTCCTCGACTGAGGTCAGAGCTAAATTAGTGGGGGACAGGTTGTATGCCCAGGACTGGGAATCACCAGTTAACAGTGTTTTAATGAAAATGACCCGTTGGGTCTCAGTCCCCGAAGATCGGGGTCTTAACTCGAAGTATGACAACACTCTACTCTTGAAATTCCGGAAGTCAGACTTGTGGCCGGAAAATTTATCAGGTACAGGCATACGTATGTCATCACTAGAAGGGGATCGCACTGAATCAACTGACGTCTGGAGGGTTTGCACAGAGCCTGAAAGGGCATCAATCAAAGCTTTGTGCTGGCCCAGTGCTTGATGGAGGTTATCCACCGAAGTGGCAAGCATACCCAGACGACCAGTGTTTGCGTCCATTTTGTTTTTTTTTTTGGTCTGGTGTTCTGTAACGATCGGTGGGCGCAGAGAGTATCTGATTACCGGTGATCTGCAGTATCACCGGAAATACAGATATATACCAGATTATAAGTGAACTGCAGTCTCACCGATAATCCGATATACAAACTAACCTCTGATCACCTGAGTAGAGTGTAGTGTTTGGTGTAACTGTAACACTAAGAGGACAAGGCCTCAATGCAGTAAGGAGTACTGTACAGATTCCTTCCGCAGACCTGAGCTCTCCAAGACGGGAGGAGTCAGACTGACAGTAGGAAGGGATATCTGAAAGTGACCCTCAGGAGGAAGGATCGCTAACAGAGCGAGGAACCGCCTCTAACGGTAAGGTCGGTTCTCGAGGTCGGACAAGCCAGGTCGTACACACACGGACAGATAAAGTACAGGATCAGGAGGCAAAGGCAGAGTCAAAGTACAGGCAGGGTTCAGCAACGGGGTATCAGAAATATCGGGGTACAAAATCAGGAGGCAGAAGCAGAGTCAAGGAACGAGCCGGGGTTCGGCAACAGAGTATCAGAAATATCGAGGTGCAAGATCAGAGTTCAGGAGGATAGTCAAGGCAGGCAAAAGTCATAACAGATAATCACAATCAAACTAGTACTTTAGCTATCAACAGAATCTAGCTTAGTGTAGGATTACAGCTCCAGCTGGTCCCAGCACACTAACGGATCTAACTACGGATCTGGGTGCTCCCACATATGTGAACGCAACGTCAGACAAGGAGCAGGTGAACAACCAGCAGTATATATACTCTAGGACCTCTCCAGGACCTCCCTAATTGCTGGTCCAATGGGAGCAGTGGAATTTGTCAGCTGACCCAGCTGGTCAGCCGACACCCTTCTAACTGCTATTTAAACTCTGCCTCTGTGCTCGCGCGCGTGTAAGTCTGAATCTTGGTGGACTATCAGTCCCAGCCACACCAGTACTGTTTTGCAATGTATCTAATGCGGGGGTCGCCTCTGATGTATATTCCGCTGTTACCAATGCGGATTCCGCCGCACTGCCCATGCGGCATGAGGCGTTTTTTCCGCGTTGTGACGCCATGCTGGATGCGGAAACAGCCGCCTCACCTCGAGAGATGGCGGCTTTTCCGCGTTTCCTCACAGTAACCTAGTAATACAGTACTGTAATTGTTTTAGTGGTCTAGTTAGTGCCTACATGTATTTTTTACATCCTTTCCCTTTTTTGTTACAGAGCGGGCAGTACACATCGATATTTGTGGACAATGGTGCAGGAGCGCCCATTACAGTCCAAAATGGTTCAGACTTCATGGGCATCTTCATGGGACTGTAGGCAAAGCCATAGAAGAAAAGAGACTGAAGTAATATGAAACCTACACATTCACTTTGCCTGCAATGGAAGAAGCTTTCACCATATCCGTTATCTAGGACCTTTTTCTGCGAATTTGCTTGGCACTCGCAGGATGAGGAGGAAACTGATATAGGCCCACCGCCTGTTGCTGCTGCTTCTGAGCCTTGCGATGCCATGAGGCCTGCAGTGGCTGAGATTGGCTCTATTATGCAAACCATTGTAGGCTCCATTAACAGTGAATGGGTCAATATCTACATGTTGGACTCTATAAAGAAAATAGTAATATTTAGAGGATCCTGTCCTGTTCATTGTTTATTGTTTAATGTGCGTTATTAAAATGGAGAATTGAGAGAAAAAACTCAAAAATGTCAACGGCTAATATTTCTATAGCAAGTGATCTGCTCCAATATATCTGGACACTTGTGAAATGAGCATGGAACTCTGGGAAAACTTTAATCACAGAATGACCTAATGGCATCAATGATGGCACAAGACGAGCAAAAATTCTCTATTTCATGTTCCTTTTTTGAGAGTATATCCACTGATCTTTGTATTGATTTTATCTTATAAAATATTGCATAAAATGGCTGTAATTTAATAAACAAACATTTCACGTTTATCTATGATAACTAAAGTTAACTGGTTATTAAGGGGGAAAGGGGGTTAGAAAATTATCACTTCAATACTAGAAAACTATAACTGCACAAGATCAAGACATCAGGACTGGACTAACACTGTTGGTGGTAACAGTTGCTAAAACAGCTATTTTCTTGGCATATTTGTGGAAATGTTAGTTATTGTGGGTCGAGCCATAGTTACTCCACATATATTGTATTATTAACAATAGCATGAATAAAAATGGATAAAGATGGTGGATTTGGTTCCGTAAACCTGCAACCTCTTTTGCAGAGTAATGAATGGAGCATTGCTGTAAAACTGGGGAAACTAAGATACCTGCAATGTTGCCTCCTGATTTGTGCAGACTTCTAATTGAGTCCTGAGCTGATGCCACAAACAGGGTGATAAGAATCCTAAAAAGCCCTATATACCAAGCTGTAAACTGTTGCTAAGGTTTCAGGCAACCTTGTTTTTTTTTGTTTTTTTTTTAACCAGTATCAGCTAAAGCAGCAGCAGGTTTAAATAATAGCATTAATTTGCAGTGGTGTTTGCAGCAGTAATATACAGTAGAGTCCCAGTTATCCAGAACTCAACTAACCAGCAGTCTCAACCAACCAGCACACATCGCCTTCAGTACTCAAAAGGCCAACCTAGGCTGTTAGTGGGCTCTGCTGTGCTTAAAAAGGAACTATCAAAGAAACTGTCCTTCTGTAAATCCCACATACCTATAGAGCTTTTAGCCAGCAACAATAGAAAGCGTTTTAGAAGTCTCTGATCACAGCCTGTGTGAAAAAAATACTTTGTTTATCAGCTTGTGTATCGGTTTGTGTCTGCATCAGGGCTAGAGCTGTACCATGTAGATAGCTTTCACTTCTCTGTCACTATTCGCAGAGGAATGATTTACTGTCTGTTTCTGCCCTGCCCACGCATACTGCTATCTCACAGATCATGTGAGAACGGTTGAGAGATTTTTTAGCTACAGAGAAAGTATCTGAAGAGAAGGACCTGTACGTTTTCCTGTATTTGCATGCCCCCCTTCCCTCTCCCTCTCCCTCCTCCTCCCCATTGAGAATGGATTCTTCCTGGCTGTAAACTCTGTTTACTTTAGACTGCGTGATCAGAGAGTGAGACAGGAACAGCTGATGAGTTATTTACACACTACTGGAAGCTATATTTCTGCTTTCTATCATTCTGAGCACATTTTACTCACAGGATTACAGCCAGTGAGGACTGCTTCTGTGTGCTGGATGTGCTGGACACAGTCCTCCATAGTAATGCACCCAGTACTGTTCTCTGCAAATGTCATATTTTCTTCACACAAAAAAAGAAAAGATGAAAAAAAAAAATGTATTGCTATTTGCTAGTAATTACTGGAAATATACGTGGAATCTATAATTTTAGTTAACTTTGATAGTTGTCCTTTAAAGTGAATGTTTACCATTTAAAAAAATCAAAAAGTCAGATACTCACCTAAGGAGAGGGAAGGCTCGGTCCTAATGAGCCTTCCCTCTCCTCTCCCGGTGCCCGGTCCAGCGCAGGATCCCCCGTGGCAGTATTCGACCAGTTCGGTCAAATACTGCCACTTCCGCAGCCGAAGGGAGCTTTCGGAAGCACTCGGGCTCCCGAAGACGGGCCGCTCCATACTACGCATGCGCGAGCGCCCTCTATGACGCACTCGCGCGTGCGTAGTATGGGGCGGCCCATCTTCAGAAGCCCGAGTGCTCTCAAAGACCTCCGAAGTCCCTGCGGCGGCGGACGCGAACGGGGGAGCCAGCGCAGCACCGAGGGCACCGGGAGAGGAAAGGGGAGGCTCATTAGGACCGAGCCTTCCCTCTCCTTAGGTGAGTATCTGACTTTTTGATTTTTAAAGTGGTACCCACTGGCTTTAAGGGTTCCAGGGCTCACCCAAGGTTAGTATACTTTTAATTACTGTATTTTAACATTTAATACAGAGTTCATGGTATGTATATAGAGTGGGTTATAGTACTGTTAGCTAGATCTATTTTTAACATTGAGTCTTAAAGAGAATCTGTATTGTTAAAATTGCACAAAAGTAAACATACCAGTGTGTTAGGGGACATCTCTTATTACCCTCTGTCACAATTTCGCCGCTCCCCGCCGCATTAAAAGTAGTCAAAAACAGTTTTAAAAAGTTTGTTTATAAACAAACAAAATGGCCACCAAAACAGGAAGTAGATTGATGAACAATATGTCCACACATAGAAAATACATCCAGACACAAGCAGGCTGTATACAGCTTTCCTTTTGAATCTCAAAAGATCATTTGTGTGTTTACCTTCTGTCCCCTTCTTCTCTCATGCACTGAACATTACAGGCTTCTTGCAGACAGCTCTGCCTGTGCTTGTGTTTGTAATTCCTCAGTATGTGTTAGCCAGCTACTTTCACAGCCTAACAGAGGAGGATTTTTATCCAGCTCTCTTCTATCACTGATAAGATAGCAGAGAAGCTACTGGCTTATGTAAATAAAACACACACTGGAGTGTACATAGAGGAACAGACCAGCACGGAAGAGTTGGCAGCCTTCCAGACACAGGCCGACAAGTCTGACAGGGGAAAGATACATTGATTTATTACAGAGACCGTAATAGTACAAAGTGCTGCAGTGAGCCAGAACAGATTAGAATAGGTTTAGGAACTTGTAGGATGGTAGAAAAAACGTTGTAATTTTTGTTACAGAGTCACTTTAAAGGGATACTGTAGGGGGTCGGGGGAAAATGAGCTGAACTTACCCGGGGCTTCTAATGGTCCCCCGCAGGCATCCTGTGTTGGCGCAGCTACTCCCCAATGCTTCGGCCCCGCCTCCGGTTCACTTCTGGAATTTCTGACTTTAAAGTCAGAAAACCACTGTGCCTGCGTTGCCGTGTCCTCGCTCCCGCTGATGTCACCAGGAGTGTACTGTGCAGACACAGACCATACTGGGCCCGCGCTGTGCGCTCTTGATGACATCAGCGGGATCGAGGACACGGCAACGCAGGCGCAGTGGTTTTCTGACTTTAAAGTCAGAAATTCCAGAAGTGAACCGGAGGCGGGGTCGGAGCATCGGTGAGCGGCTGCGAGGGCACAGGATGTCTGCGGGGGACCATTAGAAGCCCCGGGTAAGTTCAACTCATTTTCCCCCGACCACCCTACAGTATCCCTTTAAGCAACCAGTAAGAACTGTTATCCAGCATTAGCTGATCTCCGGATAACCGAGACTTCAACTGTATATTTATATATTTTTTAATGAAACTAGTTATCCTTTATGAGTGAGCTAAATGAGATGTTTACAGACAGATAGTGAGGACATACAAGCACATAAACAATTCATGAGAGTGGAAGAACAGTGGCTGGTCCTTTTGGCTTGTAGCTGTATAATCCTGAGCATACTATCTACATGGAGTTTGATGTTCTCACAATTTTTATGCAGGTTTCCACTGTAAATATTGCAAATCATCCCACCGATCTTGGTATTGTGAGTGCCCTCTTTGCTGATGGAAGTTTGTCCCCCCCCCCCCCCCCCCGCCAAAAAAAAAATACCTGAAAATGCAATGCCCCAAATAGTTGAAGCCATGTAACTGCTGTGGATACATCTGCCTAATGCCAGTCTAATGGGCTGCTTGAAACATAGTGCCCATTAACTTCTGCAGATTCAGGGGTGGGGCAGGGCCTTGCTCTTTAAAGGATACCCGAGGTGACATGTGACATGATGAGATAGACATGTATGTACAGTGCCTAGCCCACAAATAACTATGCTGTGTTCCTTTTTTTTCTTTCTCTGCCTGAAAGAGTTAATCAGGTATGTAAGTGGCAGTTCCTGTCTGAGTCAGGGCTGGGTCAGACTACTGTGTGACCCTCACTGATAAGACATTACAACTATAAATCACTTTCCTAGCAGAAAATGGCTTCTGAGAGCAGGAAAGAGATAAAAAGGGTCAATAGTTCATAGATTTTAGCTCTGGCATACTTCAATGAATGTGTCATTGAGCAAAAACAATAAAACAGTAAAAACTTAAGGTAGATTTAAATATAAAATACAACTGTGGAATATCTTAAAAAGTAATTTTTAGGAGGAGGAGGATAGATACAATTGTTTATTTCATTAGTTTATTTTCACCTCGGGTGTCCTTTAAAGATGACCATAATAGAGACACTTCAGTGGGTGGTCCAGACCTGAGAAAACGCGTGCAAAACCACAGGGTTTTTTTTTTAATTAATTCTGAAAGCTCTATTTCTTTTTTTCATAAATGGGAGAACAGGTTTAATTTGTACTGGCTTCTGAGCTCTTCGTTAACAAACATTTTGCAGAGATCACAGGACTTAAGATGTCACCACCTGTGATACATTTCAGAATGTAAATCAGGGATAGGAAATACCTTACAATGGGCAAACACTGACTAAATAATTTATAAATCAATATTTTTAAAAAATTGCAATTTTATTACTTTATTTTCGCTACAGTCCCTCGTTAAAGAGAATAACGTACATTGGGCCATATGCAATACTCTTTTTTTCTCCTGAGTTTTCTCCTACGAGATAATTTTTAATCTTCAATTTAACCACTTCAGCATACAGTGTTGTTTCATCTTATAAAAACAAGGAACACCAAGAGCCCCAATAGTGTAATATGTACTGGTAAATGGTTACTAGATAGAGTAAATATTAATACTCACAAACCAGGGTTACCATTAGGCAACCACTGTAAAGGCAGGTGGGGAGATTTTCCTGACCCCACTCAGGAATAAGAAGTCGCTCTCTGTAGATGAGAAAAAGGGGGTTCAACCCTCCACCCAGGGTGGACTCAATATTATGCAGGAGAACAGAGGCGCCAAAAGGATAAAAGGAAGCTAAATGAGCTTAAAAAACAAATTCTTGGTAAATAGACGAGGTAGTGGTGGACTTACCTCCTCCAACTAGACACACAACGACTGTAGTAAACACAGTCAATATATTTTATTTATGAACTCCAAATATGCAACGCGTTTCGCAGGTTTGATCCCGCTTCATCAGGCAATAACAACGGAGCAATAGCATATGTGGTCAGTAGAAGAGCCAGGCACCTCTGTGTTGTTTCATCTTATGCATCCGAGCAACTTTCACCTCCCATTTTTTCGCCAATAACTTTATCACTACTTATCACACTGAAACGATCTATATCTTGTTTTTTCCGCCACCATTTAGGCTTTCTTTGGGTGATACATTTTGCTAAGAATTATTTTATTCTAAATCCATTTTAAAAGGAAGATTAAGGAAGAAATGGAAAAAAATTCATTATTTCTCAGATTTTGGCCATTATAGTTTGAAATTAATACATGCTAACGTAATTAAAACCCATGTATTTTATTTGTCCATTTGTCCAGGTTATTACACAATTTAAAGTATGTCCCTATCACAATTTATGGCGCAGATATTTTATTTGAAAATAAAGGTGCATTTTTTCAATTTGCGTCCATCACTATTTACAAGCTTATAATTTAAAATAATATAGTAATATACTCTCTTGACATGCATATTCAAAAAGTTCAGACCCTTAGGTAACTATTTATGGGCTGTTGTTTTTTTAATTGTAATTTTTTTTATTAAAAATTTTATTTGGGTAATTTTTTGGTATGGGAGGTAAACAGTTAATTTTAACTGTAATATTATGTGGTTGTTTAATAAAAAATGCATGTGGGTGTAGTTCTACTATTTACTAGTCAAAAAGTCCTGGAAGCAAAAGTTCTCGCTTCCAAAAAGTATTAGGACAGGAAACGTTTTTTTTTTGTGCAGAAAGACCACGGCCCCTGATAAGAGACTGTCGGTTTTTCTGCTGGGGACTTAGATCGATGAATTCCCATTCATTGATCTCAGGGCTATCGGAAGGCAGCAGGAGCGCCCGGCACAGTGGCAGCAGCACAGTCTATCTGGACGGATATATCCGTCCAGATAGACTTAACCTCTTGGGGACTGCAGTGCTAAACCCCCCTAGTGACCAGGCCATTTTTAGTAAAATTGGCCACTGCAGCTTTAAGGCCAAGCGGCAGGGTCACACAACACAGCACACAAGTGATCCTCCCCCCTTTTCTTCCCACCAATAGAGCTCTCTGTTGGTGGGGTCTGATCGCTCCCCCCATGTTTATTTTTATTGTAATAAATATTATTGTATGTGTTGTTTTTTTTAAAACTGTCTCTTTAAACCACTTCCCTCCCTCCCTCCCTCCCCACAGCCAGCCAATTACGGCGATCGGCTGTCATAGGCTTCTGCCTATGAGAGCCGATCGCTCTCTTGTCCCCCAGGGGGACAGCCGTGTCACACGGCTGTCCCCAGTGCAGCGCTGCTGCTGATCGCAGCGCTGCACCATGTAAATAGACGGCGATCACGCCGTCTAACAGTCTCCTGAGCGACAATAGCCGCTCGGAGACTAAAGGCGAGGCGGAACATCGCCCCCCAAGCAGGAGATGCGCACGCAGCCTGCGCACGATCTCCTGCAAAACAGAGCCCCAGGACTTTGCGCCACTCGGCGTTAGGCGGTCCTGGGGCTGCCGCCGCGGCCACGCCCATCTGCGTGACGCTGCCGGCAAGAGGTTAAGTGGTTAAAATAATTTTTAGCACTTTACAATGGTAAAAGTACCAAAAAGTAGGTGAACTAGTACTGTTAAAAGTATTTTGAGTATTTGTTTGCTTGCTGGTGGTTTAAAAGGTATTTTATTTACAAGTTGTGAAAATATCACCTTGGAGAAAACTGAGGTGAAAAAGTGAATTGCATACGGCCCTTACTTCACAATGACTAGAGCAGAGTGCAACACATTACATGAAATGCATTATGCTCTACTCAACGTGCGCAAGGCCTTATACACATAATTCTGCTTAACGCAGCTTAGTACCTACAGTATATCCCTACATTCCTTATGTACCCAGGTTAACTTTAAAATCAAACAGTATCAGAACCAATGGATGAATGTAATGATCTGCTCTGTTGTCTGCACAGACAGACAGCTTTTTGACCATTTGTTAGGTCTGAGTGCTGCAGGTCCCTGGAAAAGAGACCTGTCTCCACTCTGCAAGCTGCAGAGTTGCTGTTCTGGTGAGGAATTTGCATCCACTTGTCATGCAAATTGCGTAGCTGCTTCATCTGATGGCTTGCAGTATAAATACCATTTCCTCCCAGAATTCCTTGCTAGTCATGATGGTTTGTTCCTGCTAACTTGCCTGGAGTCTCAGCCCTCTGCTCATTGTTGGCTATTATCGCTATCTTAGAGTAGTATCTTTGGGAGTGCTCCTCGCATTCCTGTTGAGTGCAGTCGGGTTTGTGTTATATTTGTACTGCCTATTCTGTCTTGTCCTGTCCTTGCGATTGCGCTGTCGCCAGCGGTTGGCGGTAGTGAATCATTTTGTCTTACCGTTGTGATTGTTCTGTTGCCAGCGGCGGCTGACAGAAAATCGCTCTGTTTGTTTGAATCGCACTCGCCCTAGCGTTAGAGGCGGTGGATTTCTCAGTTTAACCTCAGCTGTGGTTGCTGCTGGTTACTCCTTCTGTCTGTCTTGTAATGCGGATCGCACTCGCTCTTGCAGGAGAGCAGGGGATTCTTTCAGTCCTGTTCCTGTGTACGGATCGCACTCGCTCTTGCGGAAGAGCAGTGGATCCTATCTGACTTGTTCCTGTTGTCTGTTTGTCCGGAGCAAACGCTAGCTGTTGCCTGAGGTAAGGCAACCGATTAGCAAGCATTTCTGTTATTTGTTTGTTTGTGTTTCTGGGTTCATGTGTTAGTTAGGGTCAGCGTGTTTTGTCTCTGTTGCGCTTCTTGTGGGGAGACCGCTCCATTAACGTGTTTTTGTTGCTGTTGCGGTTTTCGTGCGTCGACTGCGTTTAGATAGTGCGTTTGTTATTTTCTTTGGCGTTCTGATCATTGTTGTTTGCTGTGTCTTTCTTGCTACACCTATGCTCTGTCTTGTGTCGCTATTAGCAATCGCCATTCTTGCGATTGCTTCCCACTTGGTCTTCGCTGGTGTGTGTTCACTGTCGCTGGGTGGCGACTAGATTGGTGGACATACATACATTCTGTCTCTGTGCTCACTCTCTCTCACTAGGGGCTATCTTGCCTTGTATTGATTCCCCTCGTACTATTCCTATCTGGCATCTGTGGCAGTGCAGAGGGTTTATTCCTCTGCACTCTACAGCTCCATCTGCCGGTGGGAATTCCCCTCTACAGGTGCATTGCACCAAGGCTGGGTTCTGTTATTCAGACGCTTGTGGAGGATTTCCGCAGTGTCAGCGCACATCTTGTGCGCTGTCCACGGAGGTAATTCCACAATCGTTACAATGAATAAATGCAACACACCCAGGGCCGGCCCGCTCATGAGGCGGGGTGAAACTTTTGCCTCAGGCGGCAAATTTCCAGGGGCGGCATCCGCCCGTCCGTGCGGGGAGCCGGCCGCCGAGCTGGAGGGGTAACTGGCAGGACGGGGGTATTGGGCCTAGCGGCGGGGAGGGGGGGTCGGACCCCCCCCCTCCCTCGCCTGGGTCCCCCGTCCTCCGCTCCCCTCCAGCCTTACATAGAAGCAGCCGCTATTTGTAAGAGGCACGGGCGGGGAGGACTCACCTCTTCCTCGATCCAGCGTGCGCTCCACTGATGTCACTTCCTGCAACGCTGCAGGAAGTGATGTCAGTGGAGCGCACGCTGGGAAGAGGTGAGTCCTCCCCGCCCGTGCGTCTTACAAATAGCGGCTGCTTCTTCTATGTAAGGCTCAAAGGCTGGAGGGGAGCGCAGTTCGGGGGACCCAGACGAGGGAGGGGGGGTACGACCCCCTCCCCGCCGCTAGGCCCAATACCCCCGTCCTGCCAGCTACCCCTCCAGCTCGGCGGCCCCCCAGAGCGCCCGCCCCCCCCCCCTACCGGGGGGGGGGGTGGCGGCGGAAAATTTTTTTTTGCCTCAGGCGGCAAAAAGTCTAGGGCCGGCCCTGAACACACCATAATGTATGTAAGATCCTATGTTAACACACATCTGCAGCTATTAATGGCACTGGCAGAAGTATAGATTACAGAAGCTGAAAGCTGCAGCTCCATAAAAGTAATGTCAGTATTTCTTCACAGGTTCATATCCAGTAGCTGTATACATCGGCCCTATTAATCTGAAGTGGATGATCCACATAGACTGTCCTGGTCCTCCTACAGCTCACCATTCCAGCGTAGAGTCCCTCTATACCAGGGGTCTGCAATCTTTAAGACATAAAGAGCCACTTGGACCAGTTTCCGAAAAGAGAAAAAAACTGGGAGCCGCAAAACCATTATAAAACAAATCGTTAGCAGATATGACCCCCCTATGCACAAATCGTTAGCAGATATGACCCCCCCATATGCACAAATCGTTAGCAGATATGACCCCCATATGCACAATCCTTCAGCAGATATGACCCCCATATGCACAAATCGTTAGCAGATATGACCCCGATATGCACAAATCGTTAGCAGATATGACCCCCATATGCACAATCCTTCAGCAGATATGACCCCCATATGCACAATCCTTCAGCAGATCTGACCCCAATATGCACAATCCTTCAGCAGATCTGAAAAAAAAAAAACATTTACTCACCTAGTCAGAAGACCTCCTGTCACGATCTCCTCCTGTCCCGACCTCCAGGCCCCGACCTTGTGGTGCGCAACTCCCACGATCCTCTTCCTACGTCACGTCCTGCCTGCATTCCACTGCAGGGCTACGGGAAAAAAGGCCGCCCGAAGCCCTGCACTGCACTGGTCCGGCGGCCTCTCTGATAGGCTGCCGGCCAGCGACAGCACACGTCACATGCGCGCCACAGCCACTGGAGCCGCGGCGAAGGTGAAAAAGAGCCGCATGCGGCTCCGGAGCCGGGGGTTGCCGACCCCTGCTCTATACCTATTCAACAAAAGCTTGTTGAATAGGTTCCTGGACATCCAACTACTGAGGTACCTCCCCCATTCCCCATTACTGTCTTGCATGGACCTTTGGGAAGGAGGTAGATTCTTTTGACATTTTTTTTTTCACATATGTGTACTTGCCTTTAACGTGCTAAATCACTTTTCTACAGGAAAAAAATTGTCAGGAAGAGGATTCAAAAACTTTACTACATCTTTGTAACTCTTTCTGTACAATTATTGCTGTAGTCAGTTGCTGTAACAAGATATTAATTGTTTGCTCAGGATCAGCCCAGAGCTATAAAATTGAAGGTGGCATTTCAAAATCCCTTTAACTGTGACCCTCAATCCTCATAAAACTGAAATACTTGCTGCAGAAAACCTACATTTTTTACAGGGAAACGCTATATGTTAACTTTTTGCTTTGTGAGACTATGGCCCGCATGCAGTTCCCCTTTTCTCCCGAGTATTCTCCCAAAAGATCACATTTTAAAAATATCACCTAGGAGAAAAATCTATAACCTAAACCTATGACCCTAATTCAATTAACTTTTTCACACCACACTTTTTTCACAAGAAGTACTACTATTTCACCTACTTTTTTAATACTTTTTCAACTGCAGAGTACCGAAAAGTTGTTTTAAACAGAAGATGAAAAATTATCTCCTAGGAGAAAAGTTAATTGAATAAGTGCCTTTGGGCCTGCTACATAATGTGAAGGAGCACCCGCTTAGCCTCCCTTCAGGGCCAGATTTGTGCTCTTTACCGCCCAAGGCTGCCAGCTGGCCCCCTTCAGTATAGGTAGCGCAATGACCCCTCCCCCTTCCCTCTAGTGTAGGTAGCCAGATGACCCCTCCCCCCTTCCCTCCAGTATAGGTAGCGAGATGACCCCTCCCCCCCTTCCCTCCAGTATAGGTAGCCAGATGACCCCTCCCCCTTCTCCCTCCAGTATAGGTAGCCAGATGACTCCCTTAATCCCTAATTTTCCCACCCCCTTCCAGTATAGGTAGCCAACTCACCTTCCCCCCCGCAGCAGCCAGCCCATCAATATCACTCATTTCTTCGTCACTCGTCTCCAGTGCAGAAGCTTCCTCCTCCTTTCTGTCTCCAATGCTGCCCAAGTCCATAGACTCCAGCCACAATGTAAACGTGAACAGAAAGTAAGGTGTCTGCTGCACAGGCGGCTAGCAGCAGAGTACCGCTGTCAGGCGCTCGCCTGATCTCCTTGCAATTCAGCATTTGCAAACTTGCAAATACAGCACCAGTTTAGCCTGCTGCTTTGGTGCCCTTGCTCCTGTGGTGCCCTACGCCATGGCCTAGGTGGCCTTGGCCTTAATCTGGCCCTGTCTCTCTTACATAGCATTGCTGGCTTCTTTAGTTAAACACTTTGTTTACATAGCAACATGCGTAACCTTAACTGCGGGTGGTCCTATGAAGTATCGTTACCGCGATTTTTCACTCGTGGCCGCTACTATGTTAATTTACATAGTTGAGGAATCAGGCTCTATGGCTCTAGCAGAGAAACAAAAATGTAATAACCGGACATGTCAGCTGATTCTATATTATTTATAGGATTAATTTAGACATGCTGCAGATTTCTGCATAATGCATTGGTTTCCCATGTAATGATTGTTAGATGCATATGCAAATTTGCATAAACCCGGAAAAATTGGAATATGGGAAAAACGCATGCAAAATGTAATATCCTAGTGGAAATAGATCTAACACAGCTGGAGCAGTTTTCTCAGGAAGAGTGGACCAAACTACCAGCTACAGTACATTTATCTTATTGAGAGGTACAGGAATTGCTTGTACGCACTGCTTACCGTATATACTCGCATATAAGCCGACCCGCATATAAGCCGACCCCCCCACTTTTACTTAACAAACCAGTAAAAAATGATTGACCCCCATATAAGCCCGGGGTAGGAAATGCTGGCCGCCTTATTCCCCTAGTGTGTCCCAGTATCGCTAGTATAGTGCCCAGTATAGCTAGTATAGTGCCCAGTATAGCTAGTATAGTGCCCAGTATAGCTAGTATAGTGCCCAGTACAGCTAGTATAGTGCCCCAGTACAGCTAGTATAGTGCCCCAGTACAGCTAGCATAGTGCCCCAGTATAGCTAGTATAGTGCCCAGTATAGCTAGTATAGTGCCCCAGTATAGCTAGTATAGTGTCCATTATAGCTAATATAGTGCCCAGTGTAGCTAGTATAGTGCCCCAGTATAGCTAGTATAGTGCCCATTATAGCTAGTATAGTGCCCATTATAGCTAGTATAGTGCCCATTATAGCTAGTATAGTGCCCAGTGCAGCTAGTATAGTGCCCCAGTATAGCTAGTATAGTGCCCAGTATAGCTAGTATAGTGCCCCAGTATAGCTAGTATAGTGCCCCAGTATAGCTAGTATAGTGCCCATTATAGCTAGTATAGTGCCCATTATAGCTAGTATAGTGCCCAGTGCAGCTAGTATAGTGCCCCAGTATAGCTAGTATAGTGCCCATTATAGCTAGTATAGTGCCCAGTGTAGCTAGTATAGTGCCCATTATAGCTAGTATAGTGCCCCAGTATAGCTAGTATAGTGCCCCAGTATAGCTAGTATAGTGCCCAGTGTAGCTAGTATAGTGCCCATTATAGCTAGTATAGTGCCCAGTGCAGCTAGTATAGTGCCCCAGTATAGCTAGTATAGTGCCCATTATAGCTAGTATAGTGCCCAGTGTAGCTAGTATAGTGCCCATTATAGCTAGTATAGTGCCCCAGTATAGCTAGTATAGTGCCCCAGTATAGCTAGTATAGTGCCCAGTGTAGCTAGTATAGTGCCCATTATAGCTAGTATAGTGCCCCAATATAGCTAGTATAGTGCCCCAGTATAGCTAGTATAGTGCCCCAGTATAGCTAGTATAGTGCCCCAGTATCGCTAGTATAGTGCCCCAGTATCGCTAGTAGTATAGTGCCCCAGTATCGCTAGGTAGTGCCCCAGTGCCCCCCCGCCTCCCCTCTCCCCCGCGGCCGCCGCTGCTTTTACCTTAGCAGGCGCCGCTTCTTCTATTCCCCTCCTCTCTGGCTCCGTAGGACAGCAGCACTCTTCACGGTGGCTGCTGTGATCAGAAAGGAAGCAGCGAAGAGCACGGCTTCCTGTAGCGGCGGTTGCTATGGGAACCGCTCTCTCTCTCTACTGCAGCCGCCGTGAAGAGCGCTGCAGTGATTTACGGAGCCTCACAGGAGGGGAATAGAAGAAGCGGCGCCGGGCAGGTAATTGCAGCGGTAGCGGCGGCCGCGGGGGGACGGGCGGGGTGACAGTGCGGGGGGCTCGGACCACCATCGCCAGCACCAGACTCGCATACAAGCCGACCCCCCAACTTTTGACCTCCTTTTTGGGGGTCAAAAATTCGGCTTGTATGCGAGTATATACGGTACCTCTAAAAGCTGTGCAACAAAGTATATTGTCGATGCCATTTCCATTTGTGTTATTATTTGAAATATTCTTGAGAATCAAAATTCTAAGGCACAGTCTGATTTTTGTTCAATATGGAATAAACAATGAAGGGTGCCAGTTACTTTTGTCAGTTTCAAGTTATTTATCAAAGAACTATGGGTTCTTCTTTCTCTGTGGTGGGGTATCAAATCTTTCCACATCTGCAGTTTGAATCATTAGGCATGTCTAGACATAACTGGCTGCAGGCTGAAATAGAAAGGTCATTTTTAATAACATTACGTCCCTACTAAACCTAAAAAAAAAGAAAGTTCCCTCTTCTGTGCTGATCAGTTTACACCTTAAAACTTGATTGAGCAAAGGGTAATAGTCTCTTGAGAGAGCTTGTTTTTAGGAGACAGAAAATAAAATCTGACATTCACAACAGGACTAGTGGTTTCTAGTGTGGTATCTGGCAAAAAGGTAGGATGGAACCCATAGTTGGCAAAATGGTGTTATAACCTTCAGATGGTGGCAGTTTTACACAGCCACAGAACATTTATATTGCGCTTTTCTCCTGACGGACTCAAAGCGCCAGAGCTGCAGCCACTAGGACTCTATAGGCAGTAGCAGTGTTAGGGAGTCTAGCCTAAGGTCTCCTACTGAATAGGTGATGGCTTACTGAACAGGAAGAGCCGAGATTCAAATCCAGGTCTCCTGTGTCAGAGCCCTTAACCAGTACACTATCCAGCCACTTTTACAAAAAAGTCCATTGATATTATACTCCAGGGTCTTTGCAGAATCAGGAGTGGCTGCGTAAACTCCTGAAGGGAGAACATACATTGGGCCCTATCCTGTTGCCTCACTAGGCAGTGGTAAGCACTGCTGAGTTATAAAATCAGGCGACAGTAATGCCTACTGGGGAGCCGTGGAGGGAGGTTCAAAGATGCTTTGCCGGGGCTCCGTGTATTGCAGAGTGACGCAGTCTCGGTGAGGAGCATCAGGGCGTTGGATGTTCATGATGGTGCCGGTGCAGGGAGACACTAATTGGGAGCCCCGACAGGAGCTATGAAGATACTTTTGCAGGGGCTTTGGTGTTCAGTCTTAGAAGAAGAAGCAGCGGAGAGAGGCAGCAGGGCTCCCTGTGAGTCTGGCAAATTGGTGCAGAATGACGGAAAGCAAAGGGGCCAGGAGAGCCTAGCTTAATCTGCAGATATCGGGTGAGTGCCGGAGAACTTTGTGGCTTTATCAGCGGGTAGCAGGAGAAGGTGTGTGACAGCCAAAGAAGTGTCAGATCTCACTGAGGGAGTGAGGTAGCAGTGCCGTAGTGCTGAAAGATAGCACCACAGTACAAAACCTTGCTCCCCATCACCTGGCACATAGGAGCAACACTCATAGTTACATAGTTATTTGGGTTGAAAAAAGACATACGTCCATCGAGTTCAACCAGAGAACAAAGTACAACACCAGCCTGCTCCCTCACATATCCCTGCTGATCCAGAGGAAGGCGAAAAACTCTTACAAGGCATGGTCCAATTAGCCCCAAAAGGGAAAAAATTCCTTCCCGACTCCAGATAGCAATCAGATAAAATCCCTGGATCAACATCATTGGGCATTACCTAGTAATTGTAGCAATGGATGTCTTTCAACGCAAGGAAAGCATCTAAGACCCCTTTAAATGCCGGTATAGAATTTGCCATAACTACTTCCTGTGGCAATGCATTCCACATCTTAATCACCCTTACTGTAAAGAACCCTTTCCTAAATAAATGGCTAAAACATTTTTCCTCAATGCGCAGATCATGTCCTCTAGTCCTTTGAGAAGGCCTAGGGACAACAAGCTCACCCGCCAAGCTTTTGTATTGCCCTCTGATGTATTTATACATGTTAATAAGATCCCCTCTCTCTAGTAGAGATGGCCCAAATGGTTCGCCCACGAACGGTTCGGTCGCCGGCGAAGGCGAACTTTTGCGGAAGTTCGATTCGCCCCCATAATGCTCCATTATGGTCAACTTTGACCCTCTACATCACAGTCAGCAGGCACTTTATCACCAATCAGACTACACTCACTCCTGGAGCCCCCCCCCCCCCCCCCCCTTATAAAAGGCAAGGTTCTCCGGCCGTTATACTCACTCGTCTGCCTACAGTAATTAGTTAAGGGCTTAGTTAGGCTCTTGTACGCTTGTTAGCTTGCTCCTGGCTGATTGTTATTCCTTATATTGCACCCCACCACAGCTCCCTCTCTCCCTCCTACGGAGGAGGGTCTTGTCTTCCAGGGAATTGTAGGATTTCAAAAGCCAGCTTACATACATTGGCCGGGAATCAAACCCAGGTCTAGTGCTTGGTAGGCAGCTCTCCTCACCACTATACCACCACCAACACTACATGCTAAAGCCAGCCTAGCATATACCATTATGATATATCCAAGAGACAAATGAGCTTGCTTAGGGATTTGTAGGATGTCAAAAGCCAACTCACATACATTGGCCAGGAATCGAACCCAGGCCTACCGCGTGGTAAGCTGCTATCCTAACCATTATACCAATCTCTAAGCAAGCTCATTTGTCTCTTGGATATATCACAATGGTACATGCTAGGCTGGCTTCAGCATGTAGCATTGTAGTGTGTTGTGTTGGTGGTATAATGGTTAGGATAGCAGCATACCAAGCGGTAGGCCTGGGTTCGATTCCTGGCCAATGTATGTGAGTTGGCTTTTAACATCCTACAAATCCTTAAGCAAGCTCATTTTTCTCTTGGATATATCATAATGGTACATGCTAGGCTGGCTTCAGCATGTAGTGTTGGTGGGGGTATAGTGGTGAGGAGAGCTGCCTACCAAGCACTAGACCTGGGTTCGATTCCCGGCCAATGTATGTAAGCTGGCTTTTGAAATCCTACAATTTCCTGGAAGACAAGACCCTCCTCCTCCTTCCGGGAGGAGGGAGGAAGGAAGGGAGGGAGAATTCCACTTCCAGATGTTGTAAAGCAGTGTAGGCCTGCAATTGAACATTCAATGAGATTTCTGACCTTAAAACACTACTTTGTGTCAAACTTTCGCGGTAGGTTTGCGAACCTAAAATCGGAGGTTCGGGCCATCTCTATTCTCTAGACTAAATAAACCCAGTTTATCTAACCTTTCTTGGTAAATGAGATCTTCCATCCCACGTATCAATTTTGTTGCTTGTCTGTGCACCAGCTCTAAAACTGCAATATCTTTCCTGTAATGTGGTGCCCAAAACTGAATTCCATATTCCAGATGTGGCCTTACTAGAGAGTTAAACAGGGGCAATATTGTGTTAGCATCTCAAGTTCTTATTTCCCTTTGAATGCATCCCAAAATTTTGTTAGCTTTAACTGCAGCGGCTTGGTATTGAGTATGATTATTTAACTTGTTGTCGATGAGTACTCCTAAGTCCTTCTCCAAGATTGCTGTCCCCAACTGTATCCCATTTATTTTGTATGGTGCTAGACCATTGGTACGACCAAAATGCATGACTTTACATTTTTCAACATTGAATTTCATCTGCCATGTATGTGCCCATATAGCCATCCTATCCAGATCCTGTTGCAATATGTCCTTATCTTCCTGAGAGTTGATGATGCTGCACAATTTTGTATCATCTGCAAAAATAGCAACATTGCTTACTACTGCATTTACTAGGTCATTAATAAATAAATTGAAGAGCACTGGACCCAGTACAGACCCCTGTGGGACCCCACTGCTAACAGTCACCCATTTTGAGTATGATCCATTGACCACAACTCTTTGTTTTATGTCCATTAGCCAGTTCTCTATCCATGCACACAAACTCTTCCCCAGTCCTTGCATCCTCAACTTTTGCACCAGACGTTTGTGGGGAACAGTGTTGAAGGCCTTTGCAAAGTCCAAGTATATCACATCTACAGCATTCCCAAAATCCACATTAGCATTCACTACCTCATAAAAGCTGAGCATGTTAGTCAAACAGGACCTGTCTTTAGTAAACCCATGTTGATGCTGAGAAATAAGATTATTTTCTACTATGAAGTCATGTATAGTATCTCTTAGTAACCCCTCAAATAGTTTGCATACAACTGATGTTAAGCTTACAGGTCTATAATTTCCTGGATCTGATTTTTTTGCCCTTCTTAGATAATGGGAAACCGTGGACTGTACGCCAATCCACTGGGACTCTGCCAGTTGAAAGAGAGTCACAAAAGATAAGATAAAGGGGTTTATCTATAACTGAACTTAATTCCCTTAGGACCCAAGGATGCATGC
This sequence comes from Hyperolius riggenbachi, assembly GCF_040937935.1. Classification (NCBI taxonomy): domain Eukaryota; kingdom Metazoa; phylum Chordata; class Amphibia; order Anura; family Hyperoliidae; genus Hyperolius; species Hyperolius riggenbachi. The sequence continues at coordinate 245,204,625 of NC_090651.1, forward strand.
CATCCGGGCCAGGTGCCCTGTCTATTTTTAATTTATTTAGTCTTGCCTTCACTTCTTCCTGCGTTAAGTATTTAATATTACAGTTGGAAGATTGAGACTCTTCTGCATCTGTAATTTGCAACAGTGAGGTTTCCCTTGTGAAGCAAGGAAAGCATTTATTAACTCTGCCTTACCTTGGTCATCCACCATTGAGTTCCCACCCTCATCCTTTAGGAGTCCAATACAGTCAACCTTTCTTTTTTTAGAGTTGATGTACTTGTAAAACTTCTTTGGGTTAGATTTGATATCCTGTAACGATTGGTGTCAGCAACACAGATTTTTCTGATTATTGGTGATCTGGTAGCATACAGATGCTATACCTGATCATGTGGTGATCTGCAGAATCACCAATAATACGAGTATAGCTAGACACAGGACACCTAAAGTGGTACTGTGTTTGGTGCAACAGTAATAAAAGAAGTTATCTCCCGAGGAGCGGGAGATACAGACAATATTGCAGCCAAGGATCCCCTGAGGAGCAGGGGATTCAGACTGCACTGCAGCCAGTGGACGCCTGAGCAGCAGGGACCACTGACGGTGATAGAGAGTATGATCACCTGAAGGGCAGGTGATCAAGACTAAGCAATAGCCTAGGATCCCCTGAGGAGCAGGGAATACAGACTATACTGCAGCCAAGAATTCCCTGAGGAACAGGGAATTCAGATAGTACTGCAGCCAGTGGACACCTGAGGAGCAGGGACCACTGACTGTGCTGCAAGTCGTGTCACGGGTGGAATTAGTGATTATGACTGTACTACAGCCAAGGATTCCCTGAGGCGCAGGGAATCAGACTGTACTGCAGCCAGTGGACCCCTGAGGAGCAGGGACCACTGACTGTGCTGCAAGATCTACTGAGGGGCAGGTGATCAACAGACACTATTTGCAGCTAACAGACACCTGAGGAACAAGTGTCACAGACAGTACAGCAAGACTGATCACCTAAAGGTTAGGTGACAGCCCTTAAGATTTCCCTCACTAGTGGTAAGACCCACTAGTGAGGATAGAAAGGTCAAACAAGCAAGGTCAGCAACGAACGGACAGATACAGTACAGAGGCGGAAGACTGATTCGGTATCTAGGTACAGGCAGAGTCGGCAACAGTTATCAGATAGGCAGAAGTACCGAATCAGTAAGCAAGAGAGTAGTCAGGAAAGCGAGAGATCATAACAGATAAACAGTAGTAATATAGCAATATCCTAGTCTAGGTGTGAAGTCCTTGGTTTCAACACCTGGGAACTAGACTAACAGATGTACAATAGCAATATAGCAATATCCTAGTCTAGGTGTGAAGTCCTTGGTTTCAACACCTGGGAACTAGACTAAAGAATAGTACACAAGTCTTACAATACAATAGTACTAAAAGCTATCAACGGAATCTGACTAAGCTAAGTGTGAATTCCCAGCTTCGGCTGGTCCTAACACACTGTAAGATCTGACTAGGGTCTGAGTGCTCACACGTAAGCATTCGCAACAGCAGACAACTTGCAGCTGACAGGCAAGTCCTATAAATACCCAGAGCGCTCCACAGCGCCGCCCCAGTCACTCAGCCAATCCGGAGCATAGCTGGAGTCAGCTGACCGGCATGATCAGCTGACTCCCCTTTTACTTGCATAAAGGTCGTGTCGCCTGGCGCGCGCACGCATAGCTCTAAATCTGTGTGCACTAGAAGGACCAGGCAAACCAGCAGCATGTAGCTGCGCGGCAGAAGCCGCCGGCTGGAACGCAGAGATGGCCGCCATGCCGCTTGCCCATGAGGCGGCATCTCCGCTATCCTTTACATATCCCTAGCGATTTGATTTTCAGCTTCAATCTTTGCCAGCCTAATTTATTTTTTACAACTTTTATTGCACTCCTTATAATTGCTTAATGCAGCCTCGGTCCCCTCCTGTTTTAGGACCTTATAGGCATTCTTTTCCCCCTTCATTTTATCTCTAACCTTTTGTAACGAATGGTGTAGCAACACAGACGTCTGCTATTGGTACACAGTAACTGAATAGTTTGGCTAGACCTCACCAGAGGAGCTGGTGGGTACTATTTGTACACAGTACAGGATCTTCTCAAAAAATTAGCATATTGTGATAAAGTTCATTATTTTCTGTAATGTACTGATAAACATTAGACTTTCATATATTTTAGATTCAAATACACACAACTGAAGTAGTTCAAGCCTTTTATTGTTTTAATATTGATGATTTTGGCATACAGCTCATGAAAACCCAAATTTTCTATCTCAAAAAATTAGCATATTTCATCCAACCAATAAAAGAAAAGTGTTTTTAAAACAAAAAAAAGTCAACCTTCAAATAATTATGTTCAGTTATGCACTCAATACTTGGTCGGGAATCCTTTTGCAGAAATGACTGCTTCAATGCAGCGTGGCATGGAGGCAATCAGCCTGTGGCACTGCTCAGGTGTTATGGAGGCTCAGGATGCTTCGATAGCGGCCTTAAGCTCATCCAGAGTGTTGGGTCTTGCGTCTCTCAACTTTCTCTTCACAATATCCCACAGATTCTCTATGGGGTTCAGGTCAGGAGAGTTGGCAGGCCAATTGAGCACAGTAATACCATGGTCAGTAAACCATTTACCAGTAGTTTTGGCACTGTAAGCAGGTGCCAGGTCGTGCTGAAAAATTAAATCATCTCCATAAAGATTTTCAGCAGATGGAAGCATGAACCCACTTTTGAACCAGAAACAGTGGCAGAAGCGCCTGACTTGGGCTACAGAGAAGCAGCACTGGACTGTTGCTCAGTGGTCCAAAGTACTTTTTTCGGATGAAAGCAACTTTTACATGTCATTCGGAAATCAAGGTGCCAGAGTCTGGAGGAAGACTGGGGAGAGGGAAATGCCAAAATGCCTGAAGTCCAGTGTCATGTACCCACAGTCAGTGATGGTCTGGGGTGCCATGTCAGCTGCTGGTGTTGGTCCACTGTGTTTTATCAAGGGCAGAGTCAATGCAGCTAGCTATCAGGAGATTTTGGAGCACTTCATGCTTCCATCTACTGAAAAGCTTTATGGAGATGAAAATTTCATTTTTCAGCAAGGCATGGTACCTGCTCACAGTGCCAAAACCACTGGTGAATAGTTTACTGACCATGGTATTACCGTGCTCAATTGGCCTGGCAACTCTCCTGACCTAAACCCCATAGAGAATCTGTGGGATATTGTGAAGAGAAAGTTGAGAGACGCAAGACCCAACACTCTGGATGAGCTTAAGGCCGCTATCAAAGCATCCGGGGCCTCCATAACACCTGAGCAGTGCCACAGGCTGATTGCCTCCATGCCACGCCGCAGTCATTTCTGCAAAAGGATCCCCGACCAAGTATTGAGTGCATAAATGAACATAATTATTTGAAGGTTGACTTTTTTTGTTTTAAATCCGGAGCGACGTGAGTCTCCTCTGATGTCAGCCGACCGGCTGATCAGCTGAAGCGCCTCCTCTCCTGTCTCCATGCGCGCCCGCGCGATACAGCAACCCTATGAGCAATGGACAACCCCGCCCTCGGCATACTAGACGCCAGAGGAACGGGCGAAGTCTCAGAGCAGGGAAGCGAGGCGGCTGCAGAGACACCCTGCATGCCCGCAGCCGCTGCTTCCATGGATGTTACAGTACCCCCCCCCCTGAGGCGTGGGCTCCGGACACGGTCCACCTGGTCTGTCAGGATGCAACCTATGAAACTCTTCCCTAAGTTCCTCTGCATGCATGCGACAACCCGGCACCCAAGATCTCTCCTCCGGGCCATACCCCCTCCAGTGAACTAGGTACTAGGTATGGCGTTACGCAACAGCCGAGAATCTAATATCTGTTCTATCTCATACTCGGGTTCCCCATCAATTACTACAGGGGGGAGGGAAAGGAATCCACATGCACAGCAGGCTTCAAGAGGGACACATGAAAAGATTTAACACCTCTCATAGTGGGCGGAAGTGAAACGACATAAGTAACATCATTGATCCTTTTGGACACTGGGTATGGGCCTATGAATCTGGGACCCAGTTTTGCAGAGGGCTGCTTTAAAGCTAAATGCTGGGTAGACACCCACACCATATCACCTGGTGCAAAGGCCCACTCTACAGATCGTCTCTTATCTGCCTGCTTCTTTTGGGTCGCAAAGGCTTTCTTAAGATTTCTCTTGACCATACCCCAAATCTCTTTCAATGTTCCCTGCCACTCTTCCAGAGCCGGGAAAGGAGATGATACCACGGGCAGTGGGGAAAATTTAGGTGATCTCCCCGTTACAACCTGAAATGGGGAGAACCCCGAGGAAGCACTCTTCAGATTTTTATGGGCAAATTCTGCAAAAGGTAGAAATTTGACCCAATCCACCTGAGCATCTGCCACGTAGCACCTAAGAAACTGCTCCAAGGACTGGTTAATCCTTTCAGTCTGCCCATTAGTCTGTGGGTGGTAGCCGGAGGAAAATGATTCATACCCAGATGATGACAAAAGGCCCTTCAGAACTTGGAAACAAACTGGACCCCCCTATCTGACACCACATTCTCAGGAATACCATGCAATCTGAAAATGTGGTGAATGAAGAGCTCCGCCAGTTCCTGTGCAGAGGGGAGTCCGTCCAAGGGAACGAAATGGGCCATTTTACTGAACCTATCGACTACCACCCATATGACTGTTTTCCAATCTGATCTGGGCAGTTCACCCACAAAGTCCATGGACAGGTGAGTCCATGGCTGCGCAGGCACCGGTAGTGACTGTAGTGAACCCACAGGAGCTCGTCTAGATGACTTACTCCTGGCACAGACAGAACAGGTTCCAACAAAATCTTTACAGTCGGAAACAATTGAGGGCCACCAGACACATCTGTCTAGCAACTCCTGCGTGCGGGCAACCCCTGGGTGACCTGCATTCTTATGGGCATGAAAAACATGTAGAATCTTGAATCTGAACTGGAGTGGCACAAAGAGAACCCCATCTGGTTTCCCTTCGGGAACCTCCTGCTGAAAAGGGCTCAGAACCGATGCCCAATCCCTCCAGGTCTCAATATCAGAGGTGTCAGAGGACTGAGAAGACACCCCCTCTACTTGAATCTCGGAAGCGCCTATAGTGACTTTCTCCAAAAACAATGATGACGACAATAGGAGGACCAACTTAATAATTGTCTGGAACTCCAGCCGATCTGAGGGGAGTGTTTCTTTAGCCACGGCATACCCAGAATTACAGTGGAGGTGGACATTTTGAGAACCAGGAACTGTATTTGTTCTTAATGCAACACTCCTAACTGACATACTAACACAGGAGTCTGAGTGAGTGGTTGTTTCCCCTGCAATGGTGAATCGTCCATTGCGGTAACCACCACCTGCCGTCCCACAGAAAGGAGAGGAAAACCAAATTTAACGGCAAAATCATAGGCCATCACATTAACTGCAGAACCCGAGTCTATAAAGGCCTGGGTGGAATGAACTTGACCCTCCCAGGCGATAGAACACGGGAGAAGTAAATGATTGCTTTTTAGAGGTAAGACTGGATCGCCTAGGGTAGTACCTCAAGCTACACCTAGGCGATAGAGTTTTCCGCCTTTCTGGGATAATTTGACACTATATGCCCTTTCTCTGCGCAATAAAGACAGAGTCTCTCAGCACGTCTCCTGTTCTTTTCGACCTCAGTGAGTTTGGCCTGTCCAATCTGCATTGGCTCATCCAGAGGAGGAGAGGAAGTACCAGGAGCAATTCTCCCTGGGACTTTACCCCGAGTCTGCTTTTGATAGCGAACTCGCCGATCAATCTTGATTGCCAAGGATATAGCCTCATCCAAGGACTTAGGCTCAGGGTGACCCAACATTAAATCGGCTACAGCATCAGACAATCCCGTCAAAAAATAATCTAGAAGAGCATGTTGCCCCCATCTGGCTGACACCGCCCACCTTCTAAATTCAGGAGCGTAGGTTTCTACAGAGCTATGCCCCTGTCTGAGGGTCTTAAGTTTCCTCTCTGATGTCGTAGCCAATCGGGATCGTCATATATAACTGCCATCACTTTGAAAAAATCCTGAACAGAGGCCAAAGCCTCATTACCCTCGGGGAGACTGTAGGCTCAATACTGGGAATCCCCAGTTAATAAGGTCTTTATGAATGTAACTCTTTGACTCTCTGTACCTGAAGATACTGGCCGTAACTCAAAATATGATAAGCACCGGTGCTTGAAATTTCAAAAATCAGAGCGATGCCCCGAGAATCTTTTGGGAGGGGGCATCCTGGGCACAATAACTGGAGGGGAGGACCCTTGTGCATTAGGACCTTTAAGACGGTTAACTGTCTCAGCCAGCTGGTCAATCTGAGTCTGCTGTATGTTAACCGTTTTGATGAGATCGTTAACGGTCCTGGTCAAAAGTTCAACCCGATTGCACAGTGTCTCCATAATAATTTTGGTCTGTTGTTCTGTAACGAATGGTGTAGCAACACAGATGTCTGATTAAGACTGATCTGCAGTATCACCGATAATACAGACGATATACCTGATTATGTGGTGATCTGCAGAATCACCAATAATGCAAATATAGCTAGCAGAATAGCAAGGTGTATAGTGCTTGGTGCAACAGTAACTGAATAGTTTAACTAGACCTCACCAGAGGAGCTGGTGGGCACTATTGGTACACAGTAACTGAATAGTTTGGCTAGACCTCACTAGAGGAGCTGGTGGGTACTATTTGTACACAGTAATAGAATAGTTAGACTAGACCTCACCAGAGGAGCTGATGAGTACTAGCAAAGAGCACCTCACCAGTGACAAGGGCTCACTGGTGAGTAGAGTGGTCAGACAGGCTAGGATCAGTAACAGGCGGGCAGGTACAGTACAAAATTGACAGGCAAGAGAGTAGTAAGATTTCAGGCAGAGTTCAGCAACAGTCAGATGGGCAGAAGTACAGAATTGATTAGCAAGAGCAGGGTCAGAGGATAACCAGAGTCATACACAGAATATCAAATATACAATAATACAATAATCCTAGTCTTGTGTGAAATCCCTGGTTTCCTCCCAGATGAAAACACACCGGGTACTAGCTAAGGTCTGAGCACTAACATATGAGTATTCGCAACAGCAGACAGGTTGCGAGTGAAGACTGAAGGCTTTTGAAGCAGAGGAGACTCCACGGCCGCGCCCACCACCAATCAGCCAATCCGGAGTGCCGTGAGTCTCCTCTGACGTCAGCCGACCAGCTGGTCAGCTGACGCGCCTCCTTCCCGCATAAAGGTCCTGTCTCCGTGCGCGCCCGCGTGATACAGCAACCCTATGAGCAATGGACAACCCTGTCCTCGGCGTACTAGACGCCAGAGGAACGGGTGAAGTCCCAGAGCAGGGAAGCGAGGCGGCTGCGGAGACACTCTGCATGCCCGCAGCCGCTGCTCCCATGGATGTTAAACCTTTCTATTCATCCATAGAGGCCTTTTTTTATTCCTAGACATTTTGTTTCCATATGGGATATACATACTACAATATTGATTGAGAATAAGTTTAAAAGCTTGCCATTTCCCTTCAGTGTCCTCCCCTTGTAGTACATTATCCCAGTTCACCAAAGTGCCTGCCTGAGTTGATTGAACTTAGCTTTTCTAAAATTCATAGTTTTAGTGGTTCCGCTGCCCCGCGGGCTATCAGTCACCAGATCGAACGTTATCATGTTGTGATCACTATTTCCCAAATGTTCTTGAACCTGCACATTTGATACTTTATCTGGTCTATTAGAAATGATCAAATCCAGTAACGCATTCCCCCTAGTTGGTTCCATTACCATTTGAGTCAAGTAATTGTCCTGTAGTGATGCCAGAAATCTGCTGCTTTTACCAGAATGGGTAGCCTCAATACTCCAGTCAATGTCTGGAAAGTTGAAGTCACCCATAACTATGACCTAATTTTTACTTGCAGCTTTTTCAATCTGCTGTAGTAATTGCAGTCCTGCAGCTTCATGAATATGTGGTGGCCTATAGCATACCCCAATAAACAATTGGCAACCTTTATTTCCACCATGAATATTTACCCAAATGGACCCCACATCTTCACAATCTTCCTCCATCTCATCGGACAGCTGTAAAAGAATTCTTAACAAAGAGACAAACCCCTCCACCTTTTTTTCCCTGTACTATCCTTCGTAAACACATTGTATCCCTCTAAATTCTCTATCCAGTCATGGCTTTCATCCATCCATGTCTCGGTTATTCCCACAATGTCATAGCCTTTGTCAATCACAATGCACTCTAGTTCGTCCATTTTATTTGCATGGCTCCTAGAATTGGTTACCATGCACTTTATGTTTTTACCACCACATTTTCCAATTTTGGTTACATGAAATGGGCTACTTGAAGTTTTACCAACCTCCTTACTATCTACACTGTCTCCACCCCCCATAACAGAGGCGTAGCTAGGGTTTTCAGCACCCGGGGACAAAGACTATTAATGCACCCCCTAAGGTGAAGGGGCGTGGCCAAATGTGGGCGTGGTTATGGGTGGAGCCAAATGTACATGGAGGTTAGCAGGCTCACGCTCACCCACCCTCCCTCAGTATGTACCTTCCAGCATGTTCCAAGACAAATTCAGCAATCATGAGCCCCCCCCCCCCCCATCAAGACAAATTCCGCAATCATGAGCAAACATGAGGCCCCCAACATGACCAACTCAGCAATCATGAGGCCCCCAACAAGACAAATTTAGCAATCATGAGGCCCCCAACAAGACAAATTTAGCAATCATGAGGCCCCCAACAAGACAAATTCAGCAATCATGAGGCCCCTAACAAGACAAATTCAGCAATCTTGAGGCCCCCAACAAATCATGAGGCCCCCAACAAGACAAATTCAGTAACCATGAGGCCCTCAACAAGACAAATTCAGCAGTCATGAGGCACATAAATAGACAGCATTTCACATAAATAGGCAGAATGCCCCCTTAATATGGTAGACACCTCTCACGTGGCAGCAGTTCCCCAAAACACACTCAATCTGACAGCAGTGGTTCCCCAAAAATAGGTAGCCCCAGGTCTATAGGTGTCCCCAGAATAGGTGGCCAGCAGTATAGATGTCCCCAGAACAGGTAGACAGGGGTAGAGATGTCCACAGAACAGGTAGCCAGGGGTATATGTGCCCAGTATATGTAGGCAGGGGTATGTGTCACCAGTATATGTAGACAGAGGTATATGTGCCCAGTATATGTAGCCAGGGGTATAATATGTGCCCAGTATATATAGTCAGTGGTATATGTGCCCAGTATATATAGTCAGGGGTATATGTGCCCAGTATATGTAGTCAGGGTTATATGTGCCCAGTATATGCAGCCAGGGGTATATGTGCCCAGTATATGTAGTCAGGGTTATATGTGCCCAGTATATGTAGTCAGGGTTATATGTGCCCAGTATATGCAGCCAGGGGTATATGTGCCCAGTATATGTAGCCAGGGTTATATGTGCCCAGTATATGTAGCCAGGGGTATAATATGTGCCCAGTATATATAGTCAGTGGTATATGTGCCCAGTATATATAGTCAGGGGTATATGTGCCCAGTATATGTAGTCAGGGTTATATGTGCCCAGTATATGCAGCCAGGGGTATATGTGCCCAGTATATGTAGTCAGGGTTATATGTGCCCAGTATATGCAGCCAGGGGTATATGTGCCCAGTATATGTAGCCAGGGTTATATGTGCCCAGTATATGTAGCCAGGGGTATAATATGTGCCCAGTATATATAGTCAGGGGTATATGTGCCCAGTATATGTAGCCAGGGGTATATATGCCCAGTATATATAGTCAGGGGTATATGTGCCCAGTATATGTAGCCAGGGGTATATATGCCCAGTATATGTAGCCAGGGGTATATGTGCCCAGTATATGTAGCCGGGGGTATATATGCCCAGTATATGTAGCCAGGGGTATATGTGCCCAGTATATGTAGCCAGGAGTATAATATGTGCCCAGTATATATAGTCAGGGGTATATGTGCCCAGTATATGTAGCCAGGAGTATATGTGCCCAGTATATGTAGCCAGGGGTATATGTAGCCAGGGGTATATGTAGCCAGGGTTATATGTGCCCAGTATATGTAGCCAGGGGTATATGTGCCCAGTATATGTAGCCAGGGGTATATGTGCCCAGTATATGCAGCCAGGGGTATAATATGTGCCCAGCATATATAGTCAGGGGTATATGTGCCCAGTATATATAGTCAGGGGTATATGTGCCCAGTATATGTAGCCAGGGTTATATGCACCCAGTATATGTAGTTAGGGGTATATGTGCCCAGTATATGTAGTTAGGGGTATATGTGCCCAGTATATGTAGGCAGGGGTATATGTGCCCAGAGTAGGTAGCCAGGGGTATATGTGCCCAGTATATGTAGTTAGAGGTATATGTGCCCAATATATGTAGGCAGGGGTATATGTGCCCAGAGTAGGTAGTCAGGGGTATATGTGCCCAGTATATGTAGTTAGGGGTTTATGTGCCCAGTATATGTAGGCAGGGGTATATGTGCCCAGAGTAGGTAGCCAGGGGTATATGTGCCCAGCATATGTAGTTAGGGGTATATGTGCCCAATATATGTAGGCAGGGGTATATGTGCCCAGAGTAGGTAGCCAGGGGTATATGTGCCCAGTATGTGTAGTTAGGGGTATATGTGCCCAGTATATGTAGGCAGGGGTATATGTGCCTAGAGTAGGTAGCCAGGGGTATATGTGCCCAGTATATGTAGTTAGGGGTATATGTGCCCAATATATGTAGGCAGGGGTATATGTTCCCAGAGTAGGTAGCCAGGGGTATATGTGCCCAGTATATGAAGTTAGGGGTATATGTGCCCAATATATGTAGGCAGGGGTATAGGTGTCCAGAGTAGGTAGCCAGGTGTCCCCCTCCCCAGCAGGAGGTGAGCAGCGCAGAGAAGAGGGAGAGCTGTGAGCAGCGGTAGGGAAGGGGGGCAATCTCCCCCCTCCTTCCCTCACCTTAGGATCTCTCCCTCCCTCGCTCTCCCCTCCATTACTCTCCGGGTGGCTGGCAGCGGCGGGCGGAACTTACCTCCGTCTCGTCGCAGTGCCGGGTGGATCTGCCGCTGCTCTGGTCTGGTCCAGACCAGAGCAGCGGCTGCGGGACCCGAACTTCCGGCCGGCGCTGGAGCGAGACGGAGGTGAGTTCCGCCCGCCGCTGCCAGCCACGAGCCACCCGGACAGTAATGGAGGGGAGAGCGAGGGAGGGAGAGCACTTAAGGTGAGGGAAGGAGGGGGTGATTGCCCCCCTTCCCTGCTGTCCGCACAGCTCTCCCTCTTCTCTGCGCTGCTCCCCTTCCCAAAAGAAAAAAAAAACAGCAGCTCAGCTAGGCGGAGGGCGCCCTTGGGGACCCGGCGCCCCGGGGCACTTGTCCTACCCCGACCCCCCCTAGTTCCGCGCCTGCCCCATAATGTTGACTTTACCCTCCCGCCTCCCCCTAGATCATAGTTTAAAATCTCCTCCAACCGTTTAGCCATCTTCTCCCCCAATGCAGCTGCACCCTCCCCATTAAGATGCAGTCCATCCCTGCTGTAGAACCTGTAGCCGACTGCAAAGTCTGCCCAGTTCTCCATGAACCCAAACCCCTCCTTCCTACACCAATATCTCAGCCACTTATTTAACTCCCTAAGCTCCCTCTGTCTCTCAGATGCACGTGGCACTAGCAGTATTTCAGAAAACACCACCTTGGAGGTATTTGCTTTAAGTTTATCTCCAAGTACCTGAAAATCATTTTTGAGGACCTTCCATCTCCCACTAACTTTGTCATTGGTGCCAATGTGTACCATGACAGCCGGGTCTTCCCCAGCCCCACGCAATAATCTGTCAATTCTTTCCGCTACTTGCCGAACCCGAGCACCCGGGAGACAACAGACTGTACGGCATTCACGGTTTCTACGACAGATTACCCTATCTGTGTGCCTAATAATTGAATCCCCTACCACCAGTATCTGTCTAGCCTTAGCTGCACTCCTATTCCCTTTCTCGTTGCAGCAGTCTGCCCCTTGGTTGCTTAGGGACACATCCTGCTGCAGCATTGCTACTTCAGAATCATCCTCCCCAATATTATGCAAACAAGCATACTTATTAGGGAGGGACAACTCGGGACTAGCCTCCCTGCCACTTTTCCCCCTAACCCTTCTAACTGTGACCCAACTAGCTTCTTGCTCCGGCTGTACTCCACCCACCTCATCTTCACCGGTTTCCTCCAGTGTCTGGATCGTGAGATCCAAGCTCTTCTCCATGTTGTGTATGCGTCTTAGTGTTGTGAGATGCTTATTTAGCTCTGTGACTTTAGCCTCTAAATGAGCAACACGCACACACACCCCCGGCAACAGTAAACGCCCTCAATCTGCTGATCAAGGCATGCATACATGTTGCAGGATGTACACTGTACTACATTGTCCAACATGATGACTATTGTGTGGGGAAAAATTACTTAAAGTAAACTGTGGTGGTAAAAGATGAAACAGGAGAGTGAGTGAAGCCGGGATGGAGGAGAGGGAGAGTGAGTGAAGCTGGGGTAGAGGAGAGGGAGAGGGAATCAAGCATATAGCTACTATTTTCCTGAGTAATGCTCTTTATGCACGGCCTTAGCACAGGTCAAAATGTCAATTGAAAAGGTTAGTAAATTTGCTGTGTGCAGGCAGTGCACAAAGTTAGTAGTAGAAAAGGTGGTCACTGTGGGGATACCACGGTCACCTGTTTAACAAGGAGAGACCAGGAGCCAAATGGTGCAGTATTGTAGGGTATTAGTGTAATGAATCGTGACATGGCAGCCGCGGGGAATAGCGTTACCACCACGGCTGCTTCTATTTCTCTGCCTGCCAGTCTCCCCGCTCCTCGGGCGTCTAGCATGCCGAGGACGGATGTCTCTGCTGCTCACAGGGGTGCATTAGCGCTCACCATCAGGATCTTTATCCCAGGAGGAGGCGCGTCAGCTGACCGGCTGGTCGGCTGACGTCAGGGGGCACGCTCGCCGCTTCTGATTGGTTGAGTGCGGTGGGCGTGCCTCAGGGGTCTCCTCCGCTTCTTAAGCATGGCGGATTCAGTGGCTAGTGGTCTGCTGTTGCGATCACTTCGTGTTAGTGCTCAGACCTTAGTTAGATCCGGTGTGCTTTGATCCGGGAGGAAACCGGGGATTTCACACAGTGCTAGGATTGTGCAATATTACTGTTTATTATCTGTGTATGACTCCTGCTTCGTTCCTGACTATCCTTCCTCTCAGCGTTTCTGTACTTTTGGCTATCTGATATTGTTGCCAACTCTGCCTGAAACCCGTTATATCCTTCTGTCCAGTGATTCTGTACTTTAGCCCATCTGATACTGTTGCCGACTCTGCCTGTTAATCGTTTCCTCTTTGCCTTCCGATTTTGTACTGTATCTGCCTGTCTGTTGCCTACTCAATTAGTCTGACCATTCCACTCACCAGTGAGCCCTTGTCACTGGTGAGGTGTTCACTGTACTGACAGTGCCCACCAGCTCCTCTGGTGAGGTACTGCCAAATCTGTCAGTACTTACTGTTTGCACCAATCACTACACTCTGTATAATAAAGTGTGACTAAGGTTTCTGCACCTCATAGTGTTGCTATATTTGTATTATTGGTGATTCTGCAGATCACCATATAATCAGATATAGTGTCTGTATTATTTGGTGATACTGCAGATCACCAGATAATCAGAACGTTGTACTTGCTAACACCAATCATTACAATCAGATGTTAGATTGTAGTACAAGAGTATTTAAACTCACAAAGGTGGGTTGCAGTCCTTGCAACCACTGAATATCGCCAACGGGGAAATAACCATCCCTGCTCGGTATTCCAGGTCCTACTGGAACTAGATGGTCGCACTCCTAGTTGGTCCATCTTGTAGATAATAACACCACACCCGGAAGGTGAACACCTCCAAAGGAGATGTAATGTATAGTACTGGGGTGTGAAGGTGCCCAAAAATAGGTAATGTAATGAAACAAACAAAAAAAAATACGGTGGAGGGAGGTGTCTTTACCACTCCAGATGGAAAAACCCAAACCACAGGGTTAATGTAAAAAGATTAAATTATTTATTCAGCACGATTAAAAGGACAACACATTTCACAGGTCTCAGCACGCTTCTTCAGATCAATACAAGTACCTACAGACAAAAATACATACAGTGGTTTGCAAAAGTATTCGGCCCCCTTGAAGTTTTTTACATTTTATCATATTACTGCCACAAACATTAATCAATTTTATTGGAATTCCACGTGAAAGACTAATACAAAAGTGGTGTACACGTGAGAAGTGGAACGAAATCATACATGATTCCAAACATTTAAAAAAACATACAAAAAAACCCTGCAAAGTGGGGTGTGCGTAATTATTCAGCCCCCTGAGTCAATACTTTGTAGAACCACCTTTTGCTGCAATTACAGCTGCCAGTCTTTTAGGGTATTTCTCTACCAGCTTTGCACATCTAGAGACTGAAATCCTTGCCCATTCTTCTTTGCAAAATAGCTCCAGCTCAGTCAGATTAGATGGACAGCGTTCGTGAACAGCAGTTTTCAGATTTTGCCACAGATTCTCGATTGGATTTAGATCTGGACTTTGACTGGGCCATTCTAACACATGGATATGTTTTGTTTTAAACCATTCCATTGTTGCCCTGGCTTTATGTTTCGGGTCGTTGTCCTGCTGGAAGGTGAACCTCTGCCCTAGTCTGCCCTATTGCAGACTCCAATAGGTTTTCTTCCAGGATTGCCCTGTATTTGGCTCCATCCATCTTCCCATTAACTCTGTCCAGCTTCCCTGTCCCTGCTGAAGAGAAGCAACCCCAGAGCATGACGTTGCCACCACCATATTTGACAGTGGGGATAGTGTGTTCAGAGTGATGTGCAGTGTTAGGTTTCCGCCACACATAGCGTTTTGCATTTTGACCAAAAAGTTCCATTTTGGTCTCATCTGACCAGAGCACCTTCTTTCACATGTTTGCTGTGTTCCCCACATGGCTTGTGGCAAACTGCAAACGGTACTTCTTATGCTTTTATGTTAACAATGGCTTTCTTCTTGCCACTCTTCCATAGTGGCCAACTTTGTGCAGTGCACGACTAATAGTTGTCCTATAGACAGAGTCTCCCACCTGAGCTGTAGATCTCTGCAGCTCGTCCAGAGTCACCATGGGCCTCTTGACTGCATTTATGATCAGTGCTCTCCTTGTTCTGTCTGTGAGTTTAGGTGGACGGCCTTGTCTTGGTAGGTATACAGTTGTGCCATACTCCTTCCATTTCTGAATGATCGCTTGAACAGTGCTCTGGGGGATGTTCAAGGCTTTGGAAATCTTTTTGTAGCCTAAGCTTGCTTTACATTTCTCAATAACTGTATCCCTGACCTGTCTGGACGGTTCTTTGGACTTCATGGTGTTGTTGCTCCCAATATTCTCTTAGACAGCCTCTGAGGCCGTCACAGAGCAGCTGTATTTGTTCTGACATTAGATTACACACAGGTGCTGTAATGATCGCTGCTGCAGCAGGTGTTGCTGGAAGTAGTAGTGCTGCAGCTCAGGCAGTTCTGATGTCTTTCCATGCAAGCTGCATAGCTTTGTCTGTCTTTTCCTGCTGTCAGCTTGTGACTGATTATCATTCACCTGTGTGGGAATCTGCATGTCTGCTCCCATTGGATGACCTCAGTATAAAGATCTGCTTCCTGCAGGGTTTCTTGGGTTTTCATAGCTTCAGTTTAAGCCTGTCTTGCTGTCGCTTCAGCCCTCCATCGTGTTTCTTGTTCTAAAGATACTTTGCTGGTCTTTGCATCATATACTGGTTCATTGCCAATATATATGCATACCAGCATGTTTATTATTTTCCTTGTATTTGTGTTACGTTGATACATCAGTGTCGCTGATGTATACGTACACGAACAGTTTATATCCTGTGTGCAGTTAGTCAGCCTTCCAGCACGTTTTGGTAGGTTGCGCGTACCGTGACCACCCGTGCTGAGGTAGTTACCCTGCTCCTGGTTCTGTTTGTGGATTGCGTTCATCTCTGCGAAGAGATAACGAATCCTTCTGAATCCTGTTCTGTTACCGTTTGTGGATTGCGTTCATCTCTGCGAAGAGATAACGAATCCTTCTGAATCCTGTCCTGTTACCGTTTGTGGATTGCGTTCATCTCTGCGAAGAGATAACGAATCCTTCTGAATCCTGTTCTGTTACTGTTTGTGGATTGCGTTCATCTCTGCGAAGAGATAACGAATCCTTCTGAATCCTGTACTGTTACCGTTTGTGGATTGCGTTCATCTCTGCGAAGAGATAGCGAATCCTTCTGAGTCCTGTTCCCTGTATTACTCCAGTCCTAGTCAGCGTTCCTGCTTATGTCATATATCGGTTCATTGCCGATATATACATATGTTAGTCAGACGTTACAAATAGTTTCATTGATAGCTGTAATTGTAATACGCTAGGAAAACATACTTATTGTATATTTGTCTGTGTTACGTTCATCTATCTTGATCCTGCTATTTCCTGACTATCCTGTCCTGTCTTTGTGAGGCACGCCATCGCCGCAACGCATTGGCTGCCTCATTCCAGTCTGTGTTATTGTGGACGCTTGCTGTCACTAAGTAGTGGCTAGTTTAGCAAGCGTTCATTCTGTTTACCTGTCCTGATCTCCTCAGTTCTGGTTTGTGCGCTCAGCGCTACTTTGCGCTGAGACGTTATAGCGAAAGCATTGTTTGTGGCTGTCAGATCTGCACCGGCTCTGTGCGCCACAATCTCCTGTTGGAGTCAGTCCTCCCCTCCACTATACTAGGGATAGCCTGTTTCCTTGTGCTGGTGTGTGTACCTCCTCCAGTGGCGTAGCTAAGGAGCTGTGGGCCCCGATGCAAGTTTTACAATGGGGCCCCCCAAGGACTCTATACATAGCAATTGATACGGCGCACCAAAACCTGCCAATGGCAACTACAGTGTCAGAGGTGCAAGAAGGGGATGGGGAGCAGCTTGTTAATGATTACCAATATTCAAAGTATCTATAGAAGTGATTATTATGAGCACAGGACCAATAGAGAGCTAATACTGTAGTTGAGGGAGGGCCCTTCGGGGCCCCTTTGGCCCAAGGGCCCCGATGCGGTCGCTACCGCTGCACCCCCTATTGCTACGCCCCTGACCTCCTCCACGCCAGCTCATGCGTTGCATGCTGACTGTGGAGAATACACCACCAAGCCTTACATTATGAAAACCCCATTACCAATCCCCATTGTGGGGGGGATTCCCAGAAAGTATGACACTGTTAATTATGGTTCCTGTTCCTTTAAGAAATTTGAAGAACTTAGCTCTGAAACAGAAAATGAGTTTTTCTCTGAATGTGCCAGGTTCCTGGCCAATCCTGATCTCCAAGCGACTCCTGTTTCAACCTGGGCACTCCAACTAAGTTATATTTTGTTTAAAGGGGAATTATTCCAGTGGGCATTTGATGTTCTCAATCATTCCGATTTGAAAGAGAGACCGCTTGAATTTCTAGCGTTTGTGATCCATAACTGGTTGCGCATAGATCCATTGCCTTTTCCTCTTAAATTCTTAATGAACTCCTGGCAGCAGGCCAATCAGCTACTCCTTCAATTGCTTGCAAAAATGTTCAGCAAGCAGAAAGTGTTACTGATAATTTTCCTGCAGCCTTGAATAAATCACCAAAAACAGCAAGGTCTAAGGCAAAACGCAAACGTTCTAAGAAACGTGTCCGATCTGCAGAGTCGTTATCCTTAGCGACTGAGACCTATAATGAGATTCTGCCATTAACAGATAATGAAATGCAATTGTCTTTCAGGGGAGTTAAATGGACTTATGAAACTACTAATGAACTTTCCTCCCTGGCTAGGGAAAATAAAGATTTTTGTTTAAAAGAATTATCTGAGTATGATTATGAGGAGATATTACAGAGTATTGAACAAATCAACTTATTTGTGAAGCAAGGAAAGTTTGCATACACTACAGTTCAGCACTTGCTACAGGTATTGGAGATTCTTAGGAATAAGGAATCTGCCAATCACCTGCTAATTAACCCAATATATGTCCCTGCTACAATCATATCTGCAAACCATGATCTGCCTGTTAAGTATGCTTGGAATCCTCCATTTGAGAAAGGAGAGATGGAAGCTCTGGTCAATGAATGGAAGAATGATTCAAGTTCATTTTGTCAATTTTACAGTGCAAAAAGTGAATTAGTATTGAATGCATGCATTAAGTCTGCCTATAACCTAATAAAAACTGGTGTGTGTGGGTATGACTTTGTGGCTCCATTGATTGATGTGTGGGAACTGATTTTGGATGATTTTTATGTGACTCCGAATTCGCAAATTTGGCGTTCTGACCCGCCTGCTTCAGCACCTTTGGCTGATTCAGCAGGTGATTCGGAGCTCTTTTTGTGTGAAATTGAAGTTCCTGCAATTCCACCCTGTACCATGGATAACTCAGTGTTACTTACCAGTAAAACAGAAGCCACTGATACATTCTTAACCTTGCCCTGCGCAAATTTCTCAGCAGAGAATCCAGAGGTCCTGCTGACTTCCGAGTCCAGCCTAGCCAGTACTCATGACTCTTTGTTCAGTGAAACAGACACCAGAAAAATCTTGCCTGCCTCTGCAAACACTTCTGCAGAAATTACCTGTGTTAATAAAGTTCAACTCCTGTCTGATCCAGCAGATGCCAATAGATGCACTACATCAGTTTCCGAGTCCCAGCAATCCTGTCTAGAAACCTCAGAACCCCAGCATCTGAATTTTCCAATTTTACAAATGAATGGTGATTCAGATGCGCAAACATTGTGTCTTGATCTTCCTGTTTCTACACCTCGCTCTAGTTTCGTGAATAGCTCAGAGCATCTGCTATGTGAACCTGAAATCGCAGAATTATTACCTTGTTCAGAAAATATTCCAGTAAATTTGCCCTGTACCATGAATTGTGCAGTAGATCTCTCAGATGAAACTCAGGTCACAGAATCATTATGCTGTCCAGCAGGTGCTTCCATGGTTTTGCCCTGCAGTATGGACTGTTCAGTGATCCTGTCCAGTGAAGCTGTGGTCGCAGAGTCTTATGCTTCACCCAGTACTTTGGATACTTCAAACCCTCTAGCAGAGGAGTCTGAGGCACTGCTTACCTCAGTTGGTGTTGCAGTAATATTCACTTGTCTAGCAGCTGTTTTGGAATTACAGTCTGCTCTAATAAAACTTGATGAATTTCTGCCCAGCAAAGCAGAAGCCATTGAAATACTGTCCTCGTCAGCAAGTGTGTTAGATACCTTGCCCTGTATACAGTCTGATTTAACCAATGTTGTTGAGTCCCTCTCCAGTGTTGTAACAGCCGAGGAACTCCAGCCCTGTCCTCTGAATGTTTCAGAAGTCTTGCCCTGTAACATGGATAATTCTGATTCTCTGGTCAAAATAATAGAAATCTCAGAATTTCAGTCCGGTCTGATGAGTGTTCCTGAAACCCAGCCCTGTATCCTGAAAGATTCTGGTTCTCTGGCCGCTGTGGCAGAGGTTCCAGAGTCCCCTTCCTGTCCAGGGAATTCCTCAGTTTTGCCTAGTCCAGTGGGGGCTGCTGCAAAACTGACTTGTTCTGCAGCGCCTCATGAGCTCCAATCCAGTGTATTAGATGAGTCTCTGTCCAGTCCAGAGGTAGTTGTGGAGTCCCTATCTGGTTCAGTGCATACATCAGAAGATTTGTCCTGTCTTGTTAGTGCCCCTGAATCTGATTTGTTACTGACTTTGCTGGAATCAGCGACATCTAAGTCTGATCCTGCATTCTCGTGTAAAAGTCCAGTAGTTGCGAAGTCTAGTCATGATGAATTTTTTTTGGCCAGTCCTGGTTTTGGTCCTGTCTTGGCTGACCCTGAGGCTCACAGTTCCTTGACATGCCCAGAGGTTTCTCTTGTGCCAGTGTGCCCAGATGTTCTTTGTGTGCCAGAATGCCCAAGTGTGTCTAAGGTGTTAGCGTGCTCTGATGCTTCCTTAGTGGGAACATGTTCTGATGTTGCCAGTCTGCCTGCATGCCCAGAAATGGTTCTGGTCCCTGAAAGCCCTGATCTTGATGTTTGTCCTTGTGGCCCTGACTCGGGAATTGCCCTAGGTTCCATAGGGGTTCTTGATAGTTCTCCATGTGAGCCTAAGGGGCGTTCTGACCTATGGGGATCTCTTTGGAGCTTCAAGGTGTTCTGGGAGGTCTCTGAGAAAACTTGTCCTGGTGCCTTGGACTGGTTCAACAGTGGGTTTTGTGTTGGTAAAGACAGTCCCGGTGGGCATTGCAAAGGCTTTGGCGTTTCTGAACGGTTCCTGGAAGGCGGTGGGTATCGCTCAGGGAGTTTCGGAGGGCTTTCTTCTGGAAATCATGGTTCTGATGGGTGTCACACTGGGGCTTGTAGTACTGATGGGCATGGTTCTGTAGGTTCTGGTTCTGATGGGTCCAGTCTTGTGGGGACTGATTCTGGAATTCAGTCTTGCCGGGCTGTCCCGGTCATCATGAATTATCAGTCAGACTGTTTTGTTGGGAATTTCAGTTTTGAAAAGCTTCTGGAATCCGCTTTTAAGGGCGGGGGTACTGTAATGATCGCTGCTGCAGCAGGTGTTGCTGGAAGTAGTAGTGCTGCAGCTCAGGCAGTTCTGATGTCTTTCCATGCAAGCTGCATAGCTTTGTCTGTCTTTCCCTGCTGTCAGCTTGTGACTGATTATCATTCACCTGTGTGGGAATCTGCATGTCTGCTCCCATTGGATGACCTTAGTATAAAGATCTGCTTCCTGCAGGGTTTCCTTGGGTTTTCATAGCTTCAGTTTAAGCCTGTCTTGCTGTCGCTTCAGCCCTCGATCGTGTTTCTTGTTCTAAAGATACTTTGCTGGTCTTTGCATCATATATTGGTTCATTGCCAATATATATGCATACCAGCACGTTTATTATTTTCCTTGTATTTGTGTTACGTTGATACATCAGTGTCGCTGATGTATACGTACACGAACTGTTTATATCCTGTGTGCAGTTAGTCAGCCTTCCAGCATGTTTTGGTAGGTTGCGCGTACCGTGACCACCCGTGCTGAGGTAGTTACCCTGCTCCTGGTTCTGTTTGTGGATTGCGTTCATCTCTGCGAAGAGATAACGAATCCTTCTGAATCCTGTTCTGTTACCGTTTGTGGATTGCGTTCATCTCTGCGAAGAGATAACGAATCCTTCTGAATCCTGTCCTGTTACCGTTTGTGGATTGCGTTCATCTCTGCGAAGAGATAACGAATCCTTCTGAATCCTGTTCTGTTACTGTTTGTGGATTGCGTTCATCTCTGCGAAGAGATAACGAATCCTTCTGAATCCTGTTCTGTTACCGTTTGTGGATTGCGTTCATCTCTGCGAAGAGATAGCGAATCCTTCTGAGTCCTGTTCCCTGTATTACTCCAGTCCTAGTCAGCGTTCCTGCTTATGTCATATATCGGTTCATTGCCGATATATACATATGTTAGTCAGACGTTACAAATAGTTTCATTGATAGCTGTAATTGTAATACGCTAGGAAAACATACTTATTGTATATTTGTCTGTGTTACGTTCATCTATCTTGATCCTGCTATTTCCTGACTATCCTGTCCTGTCTTTGTGAGGCACGCCATCGCCGCAACGCATTGGCTGCCTCATTCCAGTCTGTGTTATTGTGGACGCTTGCTGTCACTAAGTAGTGGCTAGTTTAGCAAGCGTTCATTCTGTTTACCTGTCCTGATCTCCTCAGTTCTGGTTTGTGCGCTCAGCGCTACTTTGCGCTGAGACGTTATAGCGAAAGCATTGTTTGTGGCTGTCAGATCTGCACCGGCTCTGTGCGCCACAATCTCCTGTTGGAGTCAGTCCTCCCCTCCACTATACTAGGGATAGCCTGTTTCCTTGTGCTGGTGTGTGTACCTCCTCCACGCCAGCTCATGCGTTGCATGCTGACTGTGGAGAATACACCACCAAGCCTTACAGGTGCACTCTATTTAGTCATTAGCACTCATCAGGCAATGTCTATGGGCAACTGACTGCACTCAGACCAAAGGGGGCTGACGCTCCGGCATATAAGACGCACCTAGATTTAGAAGGCAAAAATCAGGAGAAAAAAAAAAACTAAACCTAGGTGCGTCTATGTTGCAGGGGTGTCTTATGGACCTTTAAACCCCCCAAAACTGTCTCTATCTAAGCTGAACTGCTCATCTACACTAAATCCTGCTACACTACACTTCACTTACCCCTGCTGCCCCCACCAACTACACTACACTACACTACACGAACTAACCCCTGCAGCCAACCCAAACTACACTACACTTCACTAAGTAACCCCTGTAGAAACCCAAACTACACTACACTACTACACTACACTTCACTAACTAACCCCTGCAGCCAACCCAAACTACACTACACTAACTAAATCCTGCACCCAACACAAACTACACTACACTTTGCCCCTGCAGCATCTCACCTGATCCTGCTGCCGCGATCCTGTCCTCCTCCGCCTGACTGCCGACTTCCAAGGGTCATCTGAGGGTCCCAACTGTGGTCATCTGAGGGTCCCAGCCATCCCATCCAGAATCCCGGCTCTTCAGTGTCCCAGTCGCCAGATCGTCTTCACTGCAGACAGCAGCCATGCGGTAATCACGCGCTGCTGCCTCGCCGACATCCTCCATGGTAACGGCGTCCTCTTCCTAGTTACGGTGCCCCCTTCTGTGTGACGAGCAGCGCATGTGCGCCTGACGTCATGCGTGACCCCGGCGCACGTGCGCCTGAAGTCATGCGTGACCCGGCGCACATGCGCCGCTCGTCACACAGAAGGGGGCACCGTAACTAGGAAGAGGACGCCGTTACCATGGAGGATGTCAGCGAGGCAGCAGCGCGTGATTACCGCATGGCTGCTGTCTGCAGTGAAGACGATCTGGCGACTGGGACACTGAAGAGCCGGGATTCTGGATGGGATGGCTGGGACCCTCAGATGACCACAGCTGGGACCCTCGGATGACCCTTGGATGGCGGCAGTCAGACGGAGGAGGACAGGATCGCGGCTACAGAAACCGGTAAGTATGTTTTGGGGCCCAAATACCGTACCTTTAGAATATAAGACGCACCCACTTTTTCCCCCTAGTTTTGGGGAAGAAAAAGTGCGTCTTATATTCCGAAAAATACGGTATTTATTTGTAAAAAGGTTTGGAATCATGTATGATTTTCATCCCACTTCTCAGGTGTACACCAATTTGTATTGGTCTATCACATGGAATTCCAATAAAATTGATTCTTGTTTGTTGCAGTAATATGACAAAATGTGGAAAACATCAAGGGGCCGAATACTTTTGCAAACCACTGTATATATGTGTATACTGGCGCTGCTAAATGACATAATATATTTCAAATATATTTCAAAAACCATTACATCAGTATTAGATATTATTGATGGTATATATCAAGAGTATTTGTTGATGGTATAAGCAATATTATCTCTAGTCACTATATTCTAGTGCATTTTAATATTGCTCTCAAAATCCTGATTCTATGCAAATATATGCTAGAGAATTACTATTGATTGCATTATTGATGTACTGAATTCATTCAGAATTTTTTTAAATAGGAGCGTAGATCTTATGAAGATACCTATAACATTGCATTTGTATGAGGTGCAATAATTACATTATAAGGGGTGAAATAATAAAAATATAATAAATAAATATATATATATATATATATATATATATATATATATATATATAAATTTATTTTATATTTGTATTATTTTAACCCCTTATAATGTGATTATTGCACCTCTATGCACGTGCACTTTGGTTCATAAACCTTTTTAACCCAAAAACGGTGATCAAGT
Source organism: Hyperolius riggenbachi (assembly GCF_040937935.1). Taxonomy (NCBI): domain Eukaryota; kingdom Metazoa; phylum Chordata; class Amphibia; order Anura; family Hyperoliidae; genus Hyperolius; species Hyperolius riggenbachi. Next base: position 245,228,464 of record NC_090651.1, read on the forward strand.
GACATGTGCCTAAGTTTTTTTTAAACCAGTTTAAACTACCTCAAGGGGGGTATCCACTTTTGTTTTATATATACACACTCACTTTGATAATATGCCTCCTGATGCTTGGCAGGAATAAAAATATAAAGGCAGTTTCTATTTCACCAAAATATCTATTTCTATAATTTGTAAAATGATGGGATTCTTTGAAGTCCCTTCAGTATTTAGTGAATTACATTCCTTGGCCTGTCTTAGAAAAATGTGTAAATGACTATTCCCCCCTATAAAGATTCATTTTATTTGTAAACTGGGCATAAACTGGTGTCAGATAAATATTTAGCAGTTTTAAAATTGGAATAAAAAGAGAAACATATGTTGTTGTTTTTTTAAACTAGTAGGAAGATTGCCCAGATGTAACATTTTATATGTAAAATAAAGCCATGTCTTTTGTCCACAGATAAAATAGAGAAAATTGAATTACACCACTGAGTGGCTACACCATATAGCTAAAGCAAACTAGTTCAAGCTCTAGGCAGTGAGTAGATACTGTAGACTTTCAGAAGGGACACAAGCCCCATTTACTTTGGCTTACCAGAGCAAAGCCGGATTCCTGCTAAACTCTACTAAGGAAACCTACCACATGGTATGCTGCTGATACACAGATTTTGCCATTGTAGTAACTTGAACTCAGCTAAGCAGGACATATTACTTTCCATTTGCTTTCCATTGTTGAGAACAATAGCAAATAGTCATGTATATTGCAGAGAGCTCCATATGGTGCAGAATCAGTGGTCCCCAAAGGTATCATGAATGTGCAATCAAAACACAGTCAAAGACATGATGGTGGTTTTGGCTGTCCATTTTCCTACAAAAATAGCATCAGGTTAGTATTATGTATCAATAGGGGCTCATACATTGGTCGATTTCTGGTATCGAAATATGTCTGATTCAATTGCTCCGATAGAATCGGCTAGAAATCGGTGCAGCAAGAAGCTTGATCAATTGGCCAATCGATCGATTTCTGACCAATTTGGATCGATTTACTTGATGGAAAATTTAGGTCGGCAGCCGATCGATGACCCATAGAGTTGGATCGAATTGTGCAACACTACATTTTCGATCGATTTTCAATAGATTTCATTCTGAACAGGGGCTGCCATTTATTATTATTTTTAAAGCATGTATTTTTAGATTATCAATTTTTTTAATTATCTGGCTGGCTGAAATTGCAATACTGACTTCCTGCCCTAATGTCAGATCCTGCTTTGCTGGACTGAAAAGCAGTTTGTGTTTTTTCCAAGCTCCTTCCCATCTCATCAATGCCATCCATATTGGGTGCTCAAGGAGGAGCTGGGAGGGAGCACTTGCCAGTATTTTCCTGTTAGCACAGATCTGGCCCTGCCCATTTCCTCTCTATGCTCTACAGCCTAGTTTTTCAACGGGTGGTACACATACCCCAGGGGGTACTTCTGATAGTTCCAGGGGGTACTCGGGCTTGATATACTTAACCAAGAATAACAAATTTAGAGTTTTAGAAAATGATAAATCTTACTTAAAGCGGATCTGAGATGAAAAACTAACTATAACAAGCAACTTGTCTATATATCTTATCTTGTCTATATATCTTGTCTATATATCTTATCTAAAGTTTAGACACAGCAAATCTAGCTGCAAACAGCTTTAATAGAATATGATTATTTCTTCCTGTGATACAATGACAGCAGCCATGTTGTTTGTAAACATTACACAGCGGCAAGCTTATCTGCATCTTGGCCAAAAAAACCTAATCCCCCCTCCTCCTCCCTACTCCCCTCTGCCTCTGAAATCTCTGACTAGTAATACCTCCCCCTTATCCTGCCCAGACTGAGCTCCCATGAGCCCTTGCTACTGTCTGAAAGTGCCTTGGCTCTCTGAAAACCTGTGGGCGTGGCTTGTTTAGTTTATAAGGAATTAGAGTATTAAAACAAAATAGTATTTGGCTTGAGGAATGCCCTATAAACAATAGGAAAGGAACACAATTATGCAATGAGTAAAAGTTCACCTCGGATCCACTTTAACTACTTAAGGACCAAAATTATTGAAATCTACGCCTTGTTTTGGTGGGCTCCTGACTGGTAGGGCATAGATTTCAATTACCGTCCACAGCACGCATTCGCCGTTTCCGTTGCTCCCCGCCGATTGTGCCGCTCAAACCCGATGTTTCTCGCTGCAGCTCACAGGCTGTGACTTTCATTGGCTCCTGACCGTGTCTATCAATGTAAGCCAATGGGAGCGGCTTACATTGATAGACATGGCCAGGAGCCAATGAAATCGGCTCCTGACCGGCTCACATGACTCTGCCGTCATAGAGACGGCAGAGTCTATTTCCTGAGGATCCCAGCGTGCGATGGTGACGGCGGTTGCGGCCGGTATGTGCTGCAATTCGTCGGGATTCCGTCGGTATTGTACCAGCGGTCTCTGGTCCTTAAGGGGGCAGAGACCGCTGGTACTTAAGTGGTTAAACAACACCAAATTAGTGTTTTAGCTAATTAAAAGCAATAGTAAATTCTTGGAATTGGTTTAGAACCAATTATCATGCACTAAGATTAAATATATATTTGCCAAGGGGTACTTGTGATAATGTTTACTATGCTAGGGGGTACTTGGTGGGTACAAGGTTATAAAAGGGGTACATACCATTAAAATGTTGAGAAACGCTGCTCTACAGGAGGGTGTAAACGGAGGAGTTCAGGCAATGGCTCTTTCGAGAGAAAACTTCTTCTGGCAGCTCTATATTTTGTACACAGATTTCTGGGTCATGTGACTGACATCCAACTGCCTATGGAACAGATGTAGCAAATATTGGTAATGGCATAGTTCTCTTTCACCCTTACTAACAATTAAAAATCCTGGAGGGTTAACTAGGTATAAGCCCCAGGTTAGTCATTATTCACTACATAGTGTTTGTGAAACACAAAAAGGTGTGGATCTTTATGAAAATTAAAAACAACTTTTATAATTGCACTTACAATATTCATTGACTGCAAAAGCATGTAGCGGCCTGTAAAGACAAACCCTGTGACTGGGTATTTCTGTCTTAAACAGATAAGTTTAAAAGGATCAAGCTCTGGGGCTGTCATTCTTTCTTTCTTTCAGTACAAAGTAACATAATGACCTGGAACAAATGTGCAACTAGTGACCTGACACCAAACCTGTCAGGCATACTTGTTCTCTTAAAGGATATTAGAGCCAAAAAGCTCTGGTAAAAAGTGAAGGGTCAGGGGGGTAGGGGGTAGGGGGTTTAAGCAAATACTTACCACGCCTCCCATTTGCCTCCATCACTTGCCGTTCTCTAACACTCAGTCCCGTTCTTCTCGGCGACTCCAAACCTGCACATACTGTGCCGCGCATGCACAGTATGTCTGTTCTGCTCAGAGGCGGCCTTAGCGTACACGGGGCCTGGGGAGAGTGTCATATGCGGCGCCTAGAGACACAGATATGCTGTGGATACACACATACATGATGTATATGCGTGTACACACTGTGGAAACACATGTACACACTGTGGAGATACACACACATTCTGTATAGGTTAGATAGGTGGGTGCCTGCAGTATAGGATAGATAGGTAGGTGCCTCCAGTGTAGGTTAGATAGGTAGGTGCCTCCAGTATAGGTTAGATAGGTTGGTGCCCCAAGTAAAGGTTAAATAGGTAGGTGCCCCGCAGCGCCGGGGACAGCGAGCATAGTAGTTACAACTCACCTTCCTTCGCCGATCCCCTGCAGCCTCTATGTCCTTCCTGTCCCGGCGTCGGTAACAGCGCCTCTTGTGCTGGTATGCGGTCACGTCATCACAGGGATGCTGTTACCAACGCGATGGATTCCTAGGGAGTAAGGAGATGGAGGCTGCGGGGAATCGGTGTAAGGAAGATGAGTTGTAACTACTATGCCCGCTCTCCCAGCACAGAGGGTGCGGGCCTTTCTTCAGGCGCGGGGCCTGGGGCGATTGCCCCATTTGTTCCCCCCAAAGGCCACCTCTGGTTCTGCTCCCCTGTGGCCGCGCAGTGATGTCACAGGACAGGAGCGCGCTTGCTACCCCTGAGTGCATGCTCCTGTCCTGTGACATCACTCTGCATGGCCACAGGGGAGCAGAACAGACATACTGCGTATGGGCGGTGCAGTATGTCCATGTTTGGAGTCACAGAGAAGAACGTGACTGAGTGTTGGAGAACGGCGAGTGATGGGGGCAAATGGGAGGCGCAGTAAGTATTTGCTTATACCCCCTTCCCACTGCTCTTTCACTTTTTACCAGAGCCCTTCGGCGCTGATATCCTTTAAGCAATGATAGGAACTACAGCTCAGGCGCTTGTCCTTATAAAGACAAGTAGTGATGGATGAACATCACAAACAAACATTTGGGGACCATTCGCAATCTTTTTCATGAAAGTTAGCGAAACGAATGTTCATGGCAGACCTTATTGACTACAGTGGCTTGCAAAAGTATTCGGCCCCTTGAAGTGTTCCACATTTTGTCACATTACTGCCACAAACATGAATCAATGTTTATTGGTATTCCACGTGAAAGACCAATACAAAGTGGTGTACACGTGAGAAGTGGAACGAAAATCATACATGATTCCAAACATTTTTTTTTACAAATAAATAACTGCAAAGTAGGGTGTACGTAATTATTCAGCCCCCTTTGTTCTGAGTGCAGTAAGTTGGCCATAGACATTGCATGATGAGTGCTAATGACTAAATAGAGTGCACCTGTGTGTAATCTAATGTCACTACAAATACAGCTGCTCTGTGACGGCCTCAGAGGCTGTCCAAGAAAATATTGGGAGCAACAACACCATGAAGTCCAAAGAATACACCAGACAGGTCAGGGATAAAGTTATTGAGAAATTTAAAGCAGGCTTAGGCTACAAAAAGATTTCCAAAGCCTTGTACATCCCAAGAAGCACCGTTCAAGCGATCATTCAGAAATGGAAGGAGTATGGCACAACTGTAAACCTACCAAGACAAGGCCGTCCACCTAAAATCACAGGCCGAACAAGGAAAGCGATGATCAGAAATGCAGTCAAGAGGCCCATGGTGACTCTGGACGAACTGCAGAAGTCTACAGCTCAGGTGGGGGAATCTGTCCATAGGACAACTATTAGTCATGCACTGTACAAAGTTGGCCTTTATGGAAGAGAGGCAAGAAGAAAGCCATTGTTAACAGAAAAGCATAAGAAGTCCTATTTGCAGTTTGCCATAAGCCATGTGGGGGACACAGCAAACATGTGGAAGAAGGTGCTCTGGTCAGATGAGACCAAAATGGAACTTTTTGGTCAAAATGCAAAACGCTATGTGTGGCGGAAAACTAACACTGCACATCACTCTGAACACACCATCCCCACTGTCAAATATGGTGGTGGCAGCATTATGCTCTGGTGGTGCTTCTCTTCAGTAGGGACAGGGAATCTGGTCAGAGTTGATGGGAAGATGGGTGGAGCCAAATACAGGGCAATCTTGGAAGAAAACCTCTTGGAGTCTGCAAAAGACTTGAGACTGGGGCGGAGGTTCACCTTCCAGCAGGCCAGCGACCCTAAACTTAAATCCAGGGCAACAATGTAATGGTTTAAAACAAAACATATCCATGTGTTAGAATGGCCCAGTCAAAGTCCAGATCTAAATCCAATCGAGAATCTGTGGCAAGATCTGTAAACTGCTGTTCACAAACGTTGTCCATCTAATCTGACTGAGCTGGAGCTGTTTTGCAAAGAAGAATGGGCAAGGATTTCAGTCTTTAGATGTGCAAAACTGGTAGAGACATACCCTAAAAGACTGGCAGCTGTAATTGCAGCAAAAGGTGGTTCTACAAAATATTGACTGAATACTGGGGGGGCTGAATAATTACGCACACCCCACTTTGCAGTTATTTATTTGTAAAAATATGTTTGGAATCATGTATGATTTTCATTCCACTTCTCACATATACACCACTTTGTATTGGTCTTTCACGTGGAATTCCAATAAAATTGATTCATGTTTGTGGCAGTAATGTGACAAAATGTAGAAAACTTCAAGGGGGCCGAATACTATTTCAAGACACTGTATAATGGCAGACAAATGTCAAAAATGTTTAGAGCATAATTGCACTAACAGTTTCTTTTAAAAAGGCGTCAAAACTACACAGCTGATAGATTTGAACTTTCTCCCAATTATTAAAAGTGTAATAGCTGACATCCAGAAGTGGGGCTCTCTACCCCGCCTGTCTTGGTTTGGACGCATTGCATCCATAAAAATGAACGCACTACCACGTATTCTGTATGTGAGTCAGGCAGTACCTGTCTACCTCTCTCATAAATACTTTGCATCCCTACAATCCTCCATTAACAAGTTTATCTGGGACAAGCGCCCAGCTAGAATCAAACACTCTATACTCGCACTTGACAAAACTGAAGGAGGCCTGGGACTCCCAAATATCCACAAATACCACCAGGCTGCGGTTCTTAGCAGAATACTAGAGTGGTGCTACCCTGGCTCCTCTAAAAGATGGATCCAGGCAGAACAGGCCTTTTCAGCCATACCACTAATTAAGATCCCCTGGCTACCTCAATCCTGCATACCTGATCTTATAAAAGCAAACCCACTGATGCTAGCTACAAGACCTTCTGGCAGTTTACCTCCAAAGGCAGCCTGTCCACTCTCCCAGGCCCCTTAACCCCAATAATTGACAACCCTGAATTCACGCCAGGTCTTGAGAAATCCTTCTTAAAAGGATTGAAATCTAGAGATATCAGACTTAGAGACGTGTCCAGGAGGGGTATACCCACCCCTATTAAGAATTTGACCATTTTTGAGGAAGGAGTGACATGCCCCCAATGGGCCTACCTACAACTAAAAAGCTTCATTAACTCCGCCTCTAAAAAATGTAATCTATCAAGAAAACTGACGGATTTTGAAATTAAAGCATCATCTAATCTCCCCCATCGTCACTCTGTGTCATGGATGTACAAAGCTCTTCTATATGTAGAAGCCCCCGAAAGACTACCCTACCAAGAAAAATGGGACCTAGCCTTAAGGAAAAATCTCTCTGAGGAGCAATGGGACCACATCCTGACGAACTCTCACAAAGGCACAATTAATATTAGCACACAAGAATTGAACTACAAACTCATATCCCATTGGTACAACACTCCTGCCAAACTTAAAAGCATGGGCCTATCTGATAATGACAAGTGCTGGAGATGTGGGAACACAGGAGGGGACCTCATACACATCTTTTGGACCTGCCCTAAAATACTAAACTATTGGCATCAGGTTCATACTTGGACAAAGAAAATCTCCTCCATAGACATTCCTTTCACCCCAGAGACATATCTACTTCATGAAATTCCTTTTTCATTTAAATCCTACAAAAAGTGTATACTCATACACCTAATTAACGCAGCTAAAGCTATAATCCCTGTACTATGGAAATCAGAGAACCCCCCGTCCATTGCCCAATGGTGGGATAGAGTTAATCGAATAGCTGATATGGAGGAGATAGTTCTTACAGCCCAAGACAGGGTAGACAATTACATTAAAACATGGGCCCTATGGTATGACTTTCGTGACTCATCTGATTATAAGTTGGTGATGCAAAAATCTTAAACTAATTATACTGCTCAAGAAATGATTACTCTGACCAAATGTGTTAAAGCCTTGCTCTATGCTATTTCCCTATAGACAATTGATGATAGTCTACTATATGTTAAGATTTAATATGCCTCTGAATGTATGACTTATCCTTGTACAACTACACATATGCTTTTACCATCTTTGTATGCTATTTGATCATATTCACTTAATAAAGCTTGAAAGTGAAAAAAAAGGCGTCAAAACTGTCCATAAACCGGGGCAGTGGAATGGCAAAATTTTCTCCCAAAAATATGTATTTTATGCTTTTTTTTTAATGTGTAAATGCAAACAATTGCATTCAGTTTCTAGATTTTTCACATTATGTTCTTTAGGTATGTTTACCTGCCTTAAAAATTGTTACTTGCGGCCACTGTAACAGAGGCCCTATTTAGCATTTACCTGCCTTAAAGCACTACGGTTTCAAATTATGCTGCTTGCGCAGTGTGGGCCTAACACTGCACCACAAACTCAACAGTGATGTGAAACGCTTTGTGTAACAATGTCAGGTTACTGGTGACACAATTTTTTTACAGCACAGTGCGGCCACTTAATTACTTTACTTTAGCACAGTGATGGGCTCTAGCAGTGACACAGAAACACACTACACTATTCTACCCGGGTGGCGTATATAAGCTAAACACCACATACAGCAACAAAACAATACCAGCAGGATCAGTCCTCAAAAGGACTTTTGAGGGTCCTAGTTGGTGAACTGCAAGGAGCAGAACACCTATGGAAGCAGCTACACAGCACTGGATAACACAGAACAGTGTCACCAAGCTACCATGTTTCCCCAAAAAATAAGACAGTGTCTTATATTAATTTTTGTTCCAAAGATGTACTAGGGTTTATTTTCAGGGGAAGTCTTATGTTTCTATGAACACCAGGCCAGCCAATCACAGTTTCTTTTGCTAACTGTTGCTGATGATCTTGCAGGCGGGACCACGGCACCGTCATTCGGCCAATTGCCGAACTCAGTAACAGTGCCATCTGATAAGTCACTGCTACTGATTAAGTACAGTGATTGGCCCAATGACGGAGCCGTGGTCCCACCCATGAGACCATCAGTTCCAGTTAGCAAAAGAAGCAACGGGCGGCTGTGATTGGCACCCCCGTCTGATTGGTCATGTGCCAAAGTTTTGCCTCTGACTGGCCATTGTGATCTCTCACCAGTGATGGGGTTTTACAATAGCATATATCAACACCACACCGGCTCTTCCTCTTTGGATTACAGTAATGTACTGACAAGGCCATTGCCTAATCGGCACTGCACGATTTCGGGGAGGGCTTATTTTTGGGAAAACACAGTATCTATCTGTCTCTCAATAAGCAACATAGCTATCCCTACACTGACTCCAGGCAGACTGTAAAATGTCTGCTAGGTTACTTTCTTTTATAGGGTGGGGCCTGGGGGTGGCCTTTGTGGTAAAAATGCTCAATTGGCGGCCCTGTCCCACCTGACTTAAGGGTGAAAGGTCAAAATATAGCACCATGTAAAAGTATGAAATTAACTTTGCATAAAGTTTGCGCTAGATGTGAACGGTGAAACGCAGGCCATCATTAACTCCCATATCTCTATTCTGATAGTTCCCCCTCAAATATATATATATGCTGTCTGCTTGTACAGTACTAGAGACCAAATAATTAAAGATGGCCCGAACGGTTCGCCGGCGAACGGTAACCGGCGAACTTCCGGGGTTCGCGATCGCGGAGAACCGTGAACTTTTCTGGAAGTTCAGTTTGCCCCCATAGTGCATCATTAGGGTCAACTTTGACCCTCTACATCACAGTCAGCAGGCACATTGTAGCCAATCAGGCTACACTCCCTCCTGGAGCCCCACCCCCCCCTTATAAAAGGCAGGCAGCCTCAGGCATTGACTCACTCGTGTGCCTGCAGTAATTAGAGAAGGGAGAGCTGCTGCTGCTGCTGCTACTGCAGAGAGAGCTATAGGGAAAGCTTAGTTAGGCTCTTGTAGGCTTGTTAGCTTGATCCTTGCTGATTCTTATTGCTAAAAAAGCACCCCTAAACAGCTGTTTTGAGAGCTAATCTTGTTCTTGTGATCTATATTTGTTTTTGTGTGTGTGTCCCACAGACACTTGTGTTGCATAGACAGCCTTGGTAATTACTACTGTGCCACTGTCAGTCCCAGCACATTCAGTGACTACCTGTGTGTGTGACAGGCAGCTGCACATTTGTAATCCCAATCACTGCACCTGTTCACTGTTCAGTGCACCGACCTACCTATACCTACGTGAGCGCACGCATTGTTAATACCACCAGTCATTGCACCTGTTCATGGCACCTGTGTGTGTGTGTGTGTGTGTGACAGGCAGCTGCACATTTGTAATCCCAATCACTGCACCTGTTCACTGTTCAGTGCACCTACCTACCTATACCTATGTGAGAGCACGCATTGTTAATACCACCAGTCATTGCACCTGTTCACGGTACCTGTGTGTGTGTGTGTGTGTGTGACAGGCATGCACATTTGTAATCCCAATCACTGCACCTGTTCACTGTTCAGTGCACCTACCTACCTATACCTACGTGAGCGCACGCATTGTTAATACCACCAGTAATTGCACCTGGTCACGGTACCTGTGTGTGACAGCTGCACATTTGTAATACCAATCCCTGCATACCTGTTCACTGCACCTGTGTAACCGCACGCTGTTTAGTATACCAGTCCGTGCATACCTTTTAACTGCACCTGTGTGACAGCTGCACATTGTATTGTAATACCAGTCACTGCATACCTTTCACTGCACCTGTGTGACTGCACATTGTATTAGTCAAGTCAGTGCGTACCTTTCACTTCATCCCCCCCGATATGGACAAAACAACAGGCAGAGAAAGAGGCAGACCCAGAGGCAGGCCACCTGGCAGGTCTGTTCGAGGTCGTGCTGAAGTGATTTCGTGCAGCCCTGGCCCAAAGTACAGTGCTCAGAAGAAGGCACGTCCCATCAATTCCCAAGATTGTCAGGACGTGGTTGACTATTTAACACAGAACACCTCATCTTCCGTAGCCACCAGCGCTACTACAAGTACTACATCCGCTACATTTGACACTTCGCAGGAGTTATTTGGTGGGGAAATCACTGATTCACAGCCATTATTATTACAACAAGATGAAGGCGCTAAGCAAGTTACACCACCTCATATGTCTGAGTTAGGCAACACTATGGACGTAACGTGTGAGGAGGAGGATGATGAAGTACCTGCTGTTGGTGCAGTTTTAGAGGTGTTTGATACAAGCAAAGCTGGGGAGGATGATTATGATGAGTATGATGATACGGATGCCACGTGGGTTCCCAATAGAGGAGATGAACAGGGGGACAGTTCAGAGGGGGAGTCAGAGAGGAGTAGGAGGAGACGAGTTGCTGAAAGAAGCAGGGGGAGCTTGTCTTCAGAAACAGGTGGTGGCAGTGTCCGGCGCCATGTATTGCCACTTATGGACAGCCAGCCAACATGCCCTCCAACGTCAGCTGCTGACGCCACCATAGTACCCACACCCCAGGGTGGCTCAGCGGTGTGGAAATTTTTTAGTGTGTATGCCAAAGATCAGAGCAATGCCATCTGTACTCTCTGCCACCAAAAACTGAGCCGTGGAAAGGCCAAAAACCACGTAGGGACAACTGCCTTACGAAGGCACATGCTGAAAAGGCACAAACTGCAATGGGAAGACCACCTGAGCAAAAGCAGCACACAAAAGCAAAGCCACCCTTCCTCCTTCAGGTGCATCATCTTCTTCAGCCGCTATCTCCCTTACACCTTCACAATCACAGCCAACCTCCTCCACTCCGCCTCTCACCTTGAGCGGCTCCTGCTCCTCTGCCCACAGCAGTAGCCAGGTGTTCGTGAGGGAAATCTTTGAGCGGAAGAAGCCAATGTCTGCCAGTCACCCCCTTGCCCAGCATCTGACAGCTGGCTTGGCGGAACTGTTATCCCGCCAGCTGTTACCATACCAGCTGGTGGACTCTGAGGCCTTCCGAAAATTTGTGGCCATTGGGACACCGCAGTGGAAAATACCAGGCCGCAATTATTTCTCAACAAAGGCAATACCCAAACTGTGAGTAGAAAGGCAAGTGGTGTCATCTCTGGCACACAGCATTGGGTCAAGGGTCCACCTGACCACGGATGCCTGGTCTGCCAAGCACGGTCAGGGTAGGTACATTACTTACACCGGGGAGAGGGCCAGCGCATACCACAAAGGCTGCATCTGAAATGACAACCAGCTCATGTGTGCAGCACCTCTAATAGGCTTTCTGCATACTTTGCATTCAATTCAGATGCAAATCATATGCAAAACTACTACTACTTATCATGCAAACAGGGAACTCAGGAGGATGGGTTGGGAGCTGCTAGCCTGAAGTTGTATACTAGCAGGGTTAAGAAAATGTGTGTGTGTGTGTGTGTGGGGGGGGGGGGGGGAGGCAGCGCATCCCTAAACCGCATAGGCATACACTGCCTCTATTAGACTGCAAAATGCATGCCCTGCATCCAAAACAAGTGCTAACATTTATTACACTAGGAGGAACTTTAGCTTCCAATATGGTTTGCATGCAAAGTATAATGTACTAGACACTTGCGCCACGGTGAGGCAAGCCTCCGGGCAAGTGACCTAACCTAAATTGAAAACAACATATGTAAAACCTTGGGAGCAGCTAAGCAAAAAAAATTGTAACTTACATTTTGTTGGACAGTGCCAATTGGGTACTTACACCGCCCATTGGATCAACCTGGTGAGCGATGGCAAGCAGGGAGTACGCGGCTGTGCAGCGCACCAACTTGTGACACCTCCACGGCTTGCAGGCAGGCCTGCTGCCACCTCCTCTCCTTCTCCTCCTACTCCTCCTGCTACATCCTCTTCGCTGTCATCCTCCTCCTCCTTGGCTGAGTGGCAGCACAACTCTACTGGTGCTGCGATCTCCCCTCCAGCTACACAGCCCCAGCTCCCCAGTGCCTATGCTGCATGCCAGGTACGACGGTGTCACACCATCTTAGACATGTCTTGCCTCAAAGTGGAGAGTCACACTGGAGCAGCTCTCCTGGCTGCTCTTAACAAACAGGTGGATCAGTGGCTGACCCCGCACCACCTGGAGATCGGCAACGTGGTGTGTGACAACGCCAGCAATCTCATTTCAACTTTGAATTTGGGAAAGCTGACACATGTACCCTGCATGGCACATGTGCTGAATCTAGTCATTCAAAGATTTGTGTCAAAGTACCCAGGCTTAGAGGACGTCCTGAAGCAGGCCAGGAAGTTGTGTGGGCATTTCAGGTGGTCTTACACGGCCATGGCACACTTTGCCAAGATTCAGCGGAGAAACAAGTTGCTGGTGAGACGCCTCATTTGCGATAGCCCAACTCGGTAGAATTCGACCCTCCTTAAGTTCTCTCACCTGCTAGAACAGGAGAAAGCCGTCACCCAGTATCTCTACAATTTCAGTAGAAGGACACAATCTGGGGAGATGGATATGTTCTGGCTCAACAACTGGACACTCATGCGAAATGCATGTAGGCTCATGCGGCCGTTTGAGGAGGTGACCAACCTGGTGAGTCGCAGTGAAGGCACCATCAGCGACTTGATCCCGTACACTTACTACCTGGAGAGTGACGTGCGTAGAGTGGTGGATCAAGCTGTGGAGGAGCGTGAAGAGGAACAGCTATGGGAGGAAGTGTTGTGGGATCAATTCGCATCAGAACCAGATGTTTTCTCAATACCTGTGGCAGCACAGAGGAGGGAGTAGGAAGAGGTGGAAGAGTCGTGTGGGGAAGAGGAGTCAGACTCAGATGATGAGGAAGGTGTTTCTTTGGAGGAGGAGGAGGAGGCGGCAGCAGAAGAACAACCGCAGCAGGCGTCGCAGGGGGCTTGTGCTGCTCAACGTTCCCCTGGTATTGTTCATAGCTGGGGGGAGGAGGAGGACTTACCCGACGTCACTGAGGAAGAGCAAGAGGAGATGGATAGTACGTCTGGATCCAACTTTGTGCAGATGGTGTCTTTCATGCTGTCCAGTCTGTTGAGGGACCCCTGAATTAAATAACTCAAGGGGAATGAGCTGTACTGCGTGACCATGCTACTAGACCCTTGGTATAGGCACAAAGTGGCGGACATGTTACCAACTCACCTGAAGGCAGAAAGGATGGAGCCCATGAAGAACAAGCTGGCAAAGATGCTTTACAATGTGTTTAAGGGTGGTGTCACAGCACAATTCAATAAAGGTACCACTGCCAGTGATCCCTCTCCCATGTCCACGCAGGCAAGGACGAGACGCTCCAGCGATCTCATGGTGATGTCGGACATGCGAACATTCTTTAGTCCAATGCCTCGCCTTAGCGCTTCTGGATACACCCTCCACCAACGCCTGGACCGGCAGGTAGCCGACTACCTGGCCTTAAGTGTGGATGTAGGCACCGTGAGCAGCGATGAACCCTTGGACTACTGGGTGTGCAGGCTTGACCTGTGGCCAGAGCTGTCCCAATTTGCCATCCAACTTCTGTCTTGCCCTGCCTCAAGTGTCCTATCAGAAAGGACCTTCAGCGCAGCTCGAGGCATTGTCACTGAAAAGAGAAGTCACCTAAGTCACAAAAGTGTTCAGTACCTCACCTTTATCAAAATGAACGAGGCATGGATCCCAGAGGGCTACTGCTCGCCCCAAGACTAAGTCAGTCCCCACACACAGCATCTCTGCCTGCACACCGTGTGACTGCCTGCCCCAAGACTAAGTCGCTCTCCCCACACAGCACCTCTGCAAGCAGGCCGCTTGACTGCCTTCTCCGCCACCACCAACAGGGTTCAGGACTCCAGGTGGATTCCTGAATTTCTAAGGCGCACTTTTCTGGCTGCACTGCAGATGCAACAACAAAACATAAGGCATGTACATGTGCTAATTCCCCTTCATGATCATTACCTTGCCGCGGTGAAGGGGCTTGCGTATCACAATGAAGCAATGACCGCCGGCTATATGAGTGTCTCGGGGGGGGGGGGGGGGGGGAAGGAGAACCACCCAAGATAATAAGGTTGTTGCTTCATTGTGGACAGACCAAATTTGATCAGCTGGACAGTCACTGTTCTGTCGTTCAGCTACCTCAGCCCAGTGACCATATGGGCTGGAAAGCCGCCATCACCTGTACTCTCATCATGGTGCGCACCAGTCCAGCACAGCCGTCACTACACAAAAAGCTGTTTGCAGTCACTGCATACCTTTCACTGCATCTTTGACTGCACATTGTATTATACTTGGCAGTCAGTGCATACCTTTCACTTGAATGGATGACAGACTTGCCCTCCATAACAAATTCTCGTTAAAGTGATCCTTAAGCCAACTAAAAAAAATGAGATTTACTCACCTGGGGCTTCCCTCAGCCCCCAGCAGCCGATCGGTGCCCTCGCAGCTCCGCTCCGATGTCCCAGGACCCGCCGGCGAGCACTTCCGGCTTGGCCGTCACCGGCCGACAGGCATGGGAACGCGAGTGATTGTTCGCGTTCCCAGCCTGTATATCGCCCCCTATGCTGCTATTGTGGCCAGGAGGTCGCAATAGCAGCATAGGGGGCGATATACAGGCTGGGAACGCGAACAATCACTCGCGTTCCCATCCCTGTCGGCCGGTGACGGCCAAACCGGAAGTGCTCGCCGGCGGGTCCTGGGACATCGGAGCGGAGCTGCGAGGGGACCGATCGGCTGCTGGGGGCTGAGGGAAGCCCCAGGTGAGTAAATCTCATTTTTTTCAGTTGGCTTAAGGATCACTTTAAAGGATTTAAAGTTGATTCATCTCATACACAGCAGGGCCTCGAAAGTCCTCCTGTATTGTTATTTTTGGTCACTACCTCAGGACGTGCATGCCATGCCTGCTGCCTTCCTTGGATGTGTGGTAGCCGTTCCTGGTTCTTTTGCCCACAGCGTGCCTGTTGCCTTCCTTGGAGGTGTGGTGGTGGTAGCTGTTTCTTAGGCTCCCACTCCAGACCGTAATTGAACCAGGATTCCCCGGTCATTACCCGTGGTCACCATGCTACTGAGAAAGTACCATCGAAAGTTTCACACAGTTGAATGAATGGCTGACTTGCCCTCCATAACAGATTCTCGTGAAAGGCAAGTGGTGTCATCTCTGGCACACAGCGCTGGGTCAAGGGTCCCTCTGACCACAGATGCCTGGTCTGCAAAGCACGGTCAGGGCAGGTACATTACTTATACAGCAAATGGGTCCTTACTTGGATGTGTGGTGGTGGTAGCCAGTTCTCAGGCTCCCACTCCAGACCGGAATCGAACCCTGATTCCCCGGCCATTACCCGTGGTCACTCACAATGGCAGACTTGCCCTCCAGAACAGATTCTCGTTGCAGGTACTGAACAGCCAGCAGAAAATGTAATTTAAAAAAAATAGATGTAAGCTTTAACAATGGTAGAGAAAGTTGATAAGGCAGTCAGACATTACCTGATATCACTGAGGAAGAGCAATCTTGCCATGGTGCACACCAGTCCAGCACGGCCGTTACTACACAAACAGCTGTTTGCGGTGCATTATACACTAAGTTTGGTGTGTTAGTGTGAAGCAGTACTCTAATTACACTCCCTGAGTGATGTATACACATGCAAGATGTTTTAAAGCACTTTAGGCCTGCAATTTAGCATTCAGTGTGATTTCTGCCCTTAAAACGCTGCTTTGCGTCAAATCCAGATTTTTCCCCGGGACTTTTGTCGTTTATCTCACTCTGCCATGCCCCCCTCCAGGTGTTAGACCCCTTGAAACATCTTTTCCATCACTTTTCTGGCCAACATAAGTGTTTCTAGTTTTCAAAGTTCGCCTCCCCATTGAAGTCTATTGCAGTTCGTAACAGTTTGCGCGAACCGAACTTTCGCGGAAGTTTGCGAACCCGGTTCGCGAACCGAAAATCGGAGGTTCGTGCCAACTCTATACAGCACAAGTGTTTTGAAGGTACTCGTGAAGACGGTTTTGACAAACAGGCTAAAGTAGGTTGGTTTTTATTTTATTTTCAGCTAGAAAAGCTTTCCAAACATGCCGGACACTGAGAGTAGCAGGTTATAAATCAACATGCTCTTTCTCTCCCCAACGTAGTCAAACTGTAGTTTAGGCTTTCCACTATTTCGTTATTGTTACTTTGTCAGTGGAGGGGAATTTTAGGCTCTGGATGGGTGCCAGTGTTCTGGTGCCAGGAAAACAGATAAGTGCCATGTGCAGCATCTCCTGTGAAAAGATACTCTGAAACCTACAGTTAAACCACTAAAACACTTATAACCACAGGCAAATAACATATAGGTTAAAGAGGAACTCCAGTGAAAATAATGTACCGGTAATAAAAAAAAAGTGCTTCATTTTTTACCATAATTATGTATAAATGATTTAGTCAGTGTTTGCTCATTGTAAAATCTTTCCTCTCCCCGATTTACATTCTGACATTTATTACATGGTGACATTTTTACTGTGGGCAGGTTATGTAGCTGCTCCTAGCTGTTTTGGCTGTTAGAGACAGCTGTAAACAGCTAATTCCTGTCTGTGAACATTGTTACATTGTGGCAGTTTGCCCAGAGTACCGCGGTACTCAGAGCTTCTTGTGGGAGGGGTTTCAGCACAAAATCAGTCATACAGCGCCCCCTGATGGTCTGTTTGTGAAAAGCATTATATTTCTCATGTAAAAGGGGGTATCAGCTACTGATTGGGATAAAGTTCAATTCTAGGTTGGAGTTTCTCTTTAAGATACTTGAGCTATAAGTTGCAAGCCTGTTCACATTCACCAAGGGCAAAGCTCTGCGAACATGTGAATGCACAAGACCACATGCCGGACATATTTATCACTAGTTAAAGAGAAACCGTGACCACAAATTGAACTTCATCGCAATCAGTAGCTGATACCCCCTTTTACATGAGAAATCTATTCCTTTTCACAAACGGATCATCAGGGGGTCCTTTATGGCTGAAATTGTGGTGAACCCCCCCCCCCCCACACACACACACACAGGAAACTGTGAGGACCATGGTCCTGGCAGTTTCCTGTCTGTGAACCTCATTGCATTGTGGGAAACAGCTGTTTACAGCTGTTTCCATTAAAAAGCAAGCAGCAGCTACTTCCAGTGACATCACCTGCTAGCAGTAAAAATGTCACCATATGATAAATGTCAGAATTACACCAATGAAAGTCTATGGGGCATTTCATACCACATTTCATGCGCGGTGACATGGGGCGACCAGAAGTTAAGTAACTCTATGGCGACACAGCTTTTGAAAATATGTCAGCATTCACAGTGCGACGCATGTGCAGAAGCATATTTTTTCTATACACTTTTGCACAATTCTAATTTCGACCACAGGAAGTGAGCGCTAGAAAGCCTCACTTCCTGCTTGGCTTGCAGGCAGAAGGGAAATTACCGTGCATTGCCGCGATAATCCCTGGAGGCAATTTGTAGCATTGCAGTGCAATGCGATCATCGCACCGTAGCGCAGCTTTATTGCCGGTTGGCAGTCTGAAACCAGCCTCTTCCTGTACCAGAAAACAATATGAGACTCTTTTATTTTCTACAAATGTTCTATTTCTTAGCTGTACTGCACATACAATTCATTATCTCATAAGTTTATTTTCACTTCTGGTTTGCTTTGAGTAACCTTTGGTCTGGCACAAATCCAGAAAGTTAACTTTCATACAACGAGGTATTAAAGTAATGAAATTAGTATCCGATCCGGTCATAGTTCTTAGACACTTCAAATATTGATACTCTGGGATGTACAGTTCACCAGATACCCTTAAAGAGACACTGAAGCGAGACTAAATCTCGCTTCAGCTCTCATATATAGCAGGGGCACGTGTGCCCCTGCTAAAACGCCGCTATCCCGCGGCTAAACGGGGGTCCCTTCACCCCCAACCCACCCCCCGCAAAAGCTGGTCGGAAAATGGTCGCTGGCTGTCTCTTCCTGGAGGCAAGGGCTAACAGCTGCAGCCCTGCCTCCCAGCGCGTCTATCAGCGGCGCATCGCCGCCTCTCCCATGCCCCTCTCAGTGAAGGAAGACTGAGAGGGGCGGGGGAGAGGCGGAGATACGCGCTGACAGACGCGCGTGGGGCAGGGCTGCGGCGGTTAGCCCTGCCCCAATCAGGAAGCGCTCCCCCGCATTACGGAGGGGGTTTGGGGGGACAGGGACCCCCGTTAAGCCGCGGGATAGCGGCGTTTTAGCAGGGGCACACGTGCCCCTGCTATATATGAGGTCTGAAGCGAGATCTATTCTGGGTCCATCTAAAAATGGCGCAGGGAGAAAAATGGCGCACCATTCTGCCGATAAATGTATCATAAAACGCTATTTACCGAAAATACATTAAAACGGTAAATAGCGTTTTATGCTACATTTATTTCAGCACGGTACGCCATTAAAGCATGCAGGGGGCTGCGGGTCGCTAGTATAGGCAGCGGGGGTTGGGGGAGAGAGGCAGCGGACACTGGAGGGCATAGGCAGCGGACGAAGATGTGTGCAATATGCATACATTACCTTGTCCCGGGCCGCCGATCGCTCCTTCCCTCCGCTCCTGCACTTTCTAGTTTGTTTGCTGTAGTCCAGCAGCCGGCCAATCACCATGCGGAGACTGAAACCGCATGGTGATTGGCCGGCTGCAGGACTACAGTAAACGAATGGAGGAAGTGAAGGAGCGGAGGGAAGGAGCGATCGGCGGCCCGGGACAAGGTAACGTATGCATATTGCACACATCTTCGTCCGCTGCCTATGCCCTCCAGTGTCCGCTGCCTCTCTCTTCCCCCCGACCCCTCTGTCCTCAGAAATTTTTAAGCTTTATAACGCTATTTAGCGTTATAAGTGTAAGGCACACTGCCTGCGCCATTTTTTAACACTTATAACGCTAAATAGCGTTATATAATGCAAGTCTATGGGGCGCCCTTCTTATTCCCCTGGCGCTGTGCGCCATTTTTAACTGTCCCGTCTATTCTCGCTTCAGACTCTCTTTAATTACACATTCTTAACTTTAGGTTTTCTAATGCTGGTCCCAAATTTCTGCAAGGCTGTATTTAGAGTTCACATGGATTTCACAACATGGAAGTTCACTTTACCATTGTAAATGTTATGTATTCTAATCTACTGTATGTCATTTCCAAGTCCACTCCACTCTCTTGATGAGCTTTGCCCCTAAGTTTATGACCCTCAAGCAGTCTGTGAATCTGTACATACAGTGGCTTGCAAAAGTATTCGGCCTCCTTGAAGTTTTCCACATTTTGTCAAATTACTGCCACAAACATGAATCAATTTTATTGGAATTCCACGTGAAAGACCAACACAAAGTGGTGTACACGTGAGAAGTGGAACGAAAATCATACATGATTCCCAACATTTTTTACAAATAAATAACTGCAAAGTGGGGTGTGCATAACTATCTAGAGTCTAGAGACTGAAATCCTTTCCCATTCTTCTTTGCAAAACAGCTCCAGCTCAGTCAGATTAGATGGACAGCGTTTGTGAACAGCAGTTTTCAGATCTTGCCACAGATTCTCGATTGGATTTAGATCTGGACTTTGGCTGGGCCATTCTAACACATGGATATGTTTTGTTTTAAACCATTCCATTGTTTCCCTGGCTTTATGTTTAGGGTCGTTGGCCTGCTGGAAGGTGAACCTCCGCCCCAGTCTCAAGTCTTTTGCAGACTCCAAGAGGTTTTCTTCCAAGATTGCCCTGTATTTGGCTCCACCCATCTTCCCATCAACTCTGACCAGCTTCCCTGTCCCTGCTGAAGAGAAGCACCCTCAGAACATGATGCTGCCACCACCACATTTGACAGTGGGGGTGGTGTGTTCAGAGTGATGTGCAGTGTTAGTTTTCCGCCACACATAGCGTTTTGCATTTTGGCCAAAAAGTTCCATTGTGGTCTCATTTGACCAGAGAGCCTTCTTCCACATGTTTGCTGTGTCCCCCACATGGCTTGTGGCAAACTGCAAACTTCTTATGCTTTTCTGTTACAGGTGGCTTTCTTCTTGCCAATCTTCCATAAAGGCCAACTTTGTGCAGTGCACGACCAATAGTTGTCTTATGTACAGATTCCCCCACCTGAGCTGTGGATCTCTGCAGCTCGTCCAGAGTCACCATGGGCCTCTTGATTGCATTTCTGATCAGTGCTCTCCTTGTTCGGCCTGTGAGTTTAGGTGGGCGGCCTTGTCTTGGTAGGTCTAAGTTTGTGCCATACTCCTTCAGTTTCTGAATGATCGCTTGAACAGCGCTCCGTGGGATGTTCAAGGCTTTGGAAATCTTTTTGTAGCCTAAGCCTGCTTTAAATTTCTCAATAACTTTATCCCTGACCTGTCTGGTGTGTTCTTTGGACTTCCTGGTGTTGTTGCTCCCAATAATTTAGACAACCTCTGAGGCCGTCACAGAGCAGCTGTATTTGTACTGACATTAGATTACACACAGGTGCACTCTATTTAGTCATTAGCACTCATCAGGCAATGTCTATGGGCAACTGACTGCACTCAGACCAAAAGGGGCTGAATAATTACGCACACACCACTTTGCAGTTATTAATTTGTAAAAAAATGTTTGTAATCATGTATGATTTTTGTTCCACTTCTCACGTGTACACCACTTTGTGTTGGTCTTTCATTTGAAATTCCAATAAAATTGATTCCTGTTTGTGGCAGTAATGTGACAAAATGTGGAAAACTTCAAGGGGGCTGAATACTTTTGCAAGCCACTGTATTATGAGAGGTACACACCATACAATTTTCTGGCACATTTACCTTTTCTCTTCTGAGAGAGAGAGAGCAGAGCCAACTTCAGGAGCAATACCTAAAGAAACTTACCTCAGAACAGTTATGCTAGGTACACACCATACAATTTTCTGGCAGATTTACCTGCCAGATCGATTATTTCCAACATGTCCGATCTGAATTTCGATCGATTTTTAAATTTTACGATCGTTTTTTTAATAGTTTTTTTCAATTAATTTTCATAGAACTGAAAAAAATTGATCAAAAAAACGATCGAAAATTCAGATCGGACATGTTGGAAATAATTGATCTGACAGGTAAATCTGCCAGAAAATTGTATGGTGTGTACCTAGCAAAACTGTTCTGAGGTAAGTTTCTTTAGGTATTGCTCCTGAAGTTGGCTCTGCTCTCTCTCTCTCTTTTTGATCCAGATGAGGTTTAAAGCGGACCTGCACTCAGAACTTCCTCTTTGTTCTGAAAAGATACGCAACAGCATAATAACCTTTAAACAAAAACATTTCTTTGTTACAGCTGATGCAAATCCTAAAATAAATCTGCACTGCTTCTACTTCCTGATTCATGGAAGCAGACATATTATTAACGTGTATGAGAGAGATCGGTGCGGGAGACTTGGGCGCAGGATTCACCCGGTATATGGCTGATCCTGCTGCTGCACAAGTCCCGGCCCTATTAAATACTATTCCCCCTCCAGGACGCTATGGATGATGGCAAATGAAATAATTTGGCTTCGAATTATTGTGTTTTAAAAGTAATTTCAGCTCCATCTTCTGACGGCGCTCAAGTTACTCCCTGTGCGCTACTATAGCCGTAATTCATATTACGGCCTATGGTGGCGCCGGCTGCTTCCAAGTCTCCAGCGCTGGATTCACCATGTTCTTTGTTAACAGTCTGTGCTTTCAAATGAGTTTATCTGCCATCTCTGCCATTGGCAGTCATGTGACACAGGGAGAGATCAAATTACAAATTGTGATTACACACAAATGAAGGGGAACTAGACAGGCTAAACTCTCTAAATACAATCAGGGTGCATTTCTCCGTGTTTTCCTTCTGTCCTGTGCAAGAGTTCAGGTCCACTTTAACTTGCTATCTGAAAGAGTACCGTATTTTGTAAAGATGAATACATAAGGAAGAACTCTGCCCCTTATGTACTGTTGCCAGATGAGTTATGTGTATGTGCCTGATCGGTCACACTCACACACTGGGTTGTAGACTTTAGCAGTGATTAAGCCTTGCTTAGTTTGGCTTTCAGCCAAGGAGAACTTTAATGAACAACATTACTAAAAGTACAAAGAGTCCTGTAATTCTTCCTGGAATACACTGCTCTTCTGCCTATTTGTGTTCTGCCTGAATTTTTCCACAGATGCCAACAGGTGATCATAACAAAACAAAATACATAACAATTTTAGCTTTTGCATGTCATTATTGGCTTGTTTGCTCCTGTTGCTTTTTCTCAGCATTACCATACCACGTACTACTTGATTAATGAGAATGTTTACTAAGTACTTTCTGTTGAGGGTAACAGCACTCTATGATTGTGTATGAATGCTTTCCAAACATTTCCTTACGCTTTCAATTAAAGTCCCTCTCCAGCATGGGCGTCCGCACATATGGCAAATTCGGGCGTATGCCCGACCCTGGCCGCCCCCTGCCCCCCCCCCTTGGCCGTGTGCCCGTGCGGCCAGTAGGAGGGGAGCAGCGCAGAGAAGAGGGAAAGCTATGGGCACAGTGGGGAAGGGCGGACGTCTCCCCCCCTTCCCTCACCTTAGGGGGCTCTCCCTCCCTTTCTCTCCCCTCCGGAGCCCGGAACGAAGTGTTCTGCAGCGGCTGGGCAGCGGGCAGAACTCACCTCCGTCTCGATCCAGCGCCGGAAGTTCTGGTGCCGCTGTCTGGTCCAGACCAGACTAGCGGCAAATCCATCCGGCGCCTGAACGAGACGGAGGTAAGTTCCGCCCACTGCCCAGCCGCTGCACAACACTTCGTTCCGGGCTCCGGAGGGGAGAGCGAGGGAGGGAGAGCCCCCTAAGGTGAAGGAAGGGGGGGGAGACGTCCGCCCTTCCCCACTGTGCCGATAGCTTTCCCTCTTCTCTGCGCTGCTCTCCTCCTGCTAGGGGCACACCTGGCTACTTATTCTGGGGACATATACCCCTCTCCTGCCTACATATACTGGGCACATATACCCCTGACTACATATACGGGGCACATATAACCCTGGCTACATATACTGGGCACATATAACCCTGGCTACATATACTGGGCACATATACCTCTGGCTACATATACTGGGCACATATACCCCTGGCTACATATAATGGGCACATATACCCCTGGCTACATATACTGGGCACATATACCCCTGGCTACATATACTGGGCACATATAACCCTGGCTACATATACCCCTGGCTACATATACCCCTGGCTACATATACTGGGCACATATACCCCTGGCTACATATACTGGGCACATATACCCCTGGCTTCATATACTGGGCACATATACCCCTGGCTACATATACTGGGCACATATACCCCTGGCTACATATACTGGGCACATATACCCCTGGCTACAAATACTGGGTACATATACCCCTGGCTACATATACTGGGCACATATACCCCTGGCTACATATACTGGGCACATATACCCCTGGCTACATATACTGGGCATATATACCCCTGGCTACATATACTGGGACATATACCTCTGGCTTCATATACTGGGACATATACCTCTGGCTTCATATACTGGGCACATATACCCCTGGCTACATATACTGGGACATATACCTCTGGCTTCATATACTGGGCACATATACCCCTGGCTACATATAATGGGCACATATACCCCTGGCTACATATACTGGGCACATATACCCCTGGCTACATATACTGGGCACATATAACCCTGGCTACATATACCCCTGGCTACATATACCCCTGGCTACATATACTGGGCACATATACCCCTGGCTACATATACTGGGCACATATACCCCTGGCTTCATATACTGGGCACATATACCCCTGGCTACATATACTGGGCACATATACCCCTGGCTACATATACTGGGCACATATACCCCTGGCTACAAATACTGGGTACATATACCCCTGGCTACATATACTGGGCACATATACCCCTGGCTACATATACTGGGCACATATACCCCTGGCTACATATACTGGGCATATATACCCCTGGCTACATATACTGGGACATATACCTCTGGCTTCATATACTGGGACATATACCTCTGGCTTCATATACTGGGCACATATACCCCTGGCTACATATACTGGGACATATACCTCTGGCTTCATATACTGGGCACATATACCCCTGGCTACATAAACTGGGCACATATACCCCTGGCTACATATACTGGGCACATATACCCCTGGCTACATATACTGGGCACATATACCCCTGGCTACATATACTGGGGACATATACCCCTGGCTACATATACTGGAACATATACCTCTGGCTTCATATACTGGGCACATATCCCCCTTGCTACATATACTGGGCACATATACCCCTGCCTCCATATACTGGGCACATATACCCCTGGCTACATATACTGGGCACATATACCCCTGCCTACATATACTGGGACATATACCTCTGGCTTCATATACTAGGCACATATACCTCTGGCTACATATACTGGGCACATATACCCATGGCTACATATACTGGGCACATATACCCCTGGCTACATATACTGGGCACATATACCCCTGCCTAGATATACTGGGCACATATACCCCTGCCTACATATACTGGGCACATATACCCCCAACTACATATACTGGGCACATATACCCCTGCCTACATATATTGGGCACATTTACCCCTGCCTACATATACTGGGCACATATACCCCTGCCTACATATATTGGGCACATATACCTCTGGTTACATATACTGGGCTCATATACCCCTGCGTACATATACTGGGCACATATACACCTAGCTACCCGTTATGGGGACATCTCTACCCCTGGCTACCTGTTCTGGGGACATCTATACCACTGGCCACCTATTCTGGGGACACCTATAGACCTGGGGCTACCTATTTTTGGGGAACCACTGCTGTCAAATTGAGTGTATTTTGGGGAACTGCTGCCAGGTGAGAGGTGTCTACCATATTAAGGGGGCATTCTGCCTATTTATGTGAAATGCTGTCTATTTATGTGCCTCTTGACTGCTGAATTTGTCTTGTTGGGGGCCTCATGGTTACTGAATTTGTCTTGTTGGGGGCCTCATGATTTGTTGGGGGCCTCAAGATCGCTGAATTTGTCTTGTTGGAGGCCTCACGATTGCTGAATTTATCTTGTTGGGGGCCTCATGATTGCTGAATTTGTCTTGTTGGGGGCCTCATGATTGCTGAGTTGGTCATGTTGGGGGCCTCATGATTGCTGAACTTGTCTTGATGGGGGGGCCTCATGATTGCTGAATTTGTCTTGTTGGGGGTCACATGATTGCTAACTGCGAGACTATGGAAAAAGCTGGATCATCATCATATGAGACAATAGCATTAAACCTACTTTTTCAGCTTTTTAAAACCGAAAATGAAACTGGGAGGTTCTAAAAAAATGAACCCATTTTTCAGGAGTCGGATGGATGAAATTGTTTATCTTCACAGTTTATGTATGAGTTAAAACGTTTGTATTTAGTTTAAATTGCTGTTGGCACTTTGCGATAGTAAAGTGACTTTTGGGTTGCAGTTTGGGGACTCGACCTTCAAAAGGTTCGCCACCACTGTCCTAATCTAATGTCCCACCATTGCTAAGTTCATGTAAACTTGTCTCCACCCGCGATGACACCCACATTCTGGTTCATGACCACACCCATTTTTCGGCGCGGCGCGCGTAGCCCCATTTTTTGGCACCACACAACACCACCCCAAATTTTCACTTCTTCCTCCCCCCTTTTTTGCCCCCCCCCCCCGGAAAATGTTCTGCGGACGCCCATGAGTGTTGCATTTGACTTGCCCAGCAGAAGGGAGGAGGTAGCACTGTTGTCCTGACCGAGGAGAAATGGATTGGCTGAGGGTGAGCAGTTTGTTTGTCACAGACTCACAGCCAGCCGGTGTGCTAATGTGTTGAGCTGCAGCATGTCATGTGAGAACATTAAATGAAGCAGAATAAATTGTCGGTTGCTGTGTGATCATTCCAAATCCAGGGGGGGGGCATCCTCACAAGTTTGCCTCAAGTAGCAAAAAGTCTAGAACCGGCCCTGGATATGTATGTGCTGCAGTTGTTGCTTGCATCTCTAGGTAGATTCTACCTGGTCGATAATTTTCAGTTCATAATATTTGAAGTACTCGCAAGCTGAAAACACCTCTGGTGTCCATGAATATCTTACTTTTCAGATTTACTGCACAGTATTGAGACCATGGCTGTGACACTGTTGTGCCTTTCCTGAGTCCAGTGTAGCAATGGTGCAGGATGCCTCTCACCACTCAGACAGGACGTAGGAAGAGGGCATAACTGAGCAGACACTCTTTCTCCTGTTGGAGTCAATGGAGAGGAGTGGTTCCAGGCAAAGAAACATGCAGGGCTGGGAAAGGGGATTGCCATTCATTTAAAATAACACTGCAGGTGATTATGGACTTTTGATACTTTTATTCAGAGTAAAATTGTCATGGGACCTCTAGCCTAGGCAAATTTGTTTATTTCCCCTGGGTATATATTAATGGCATCAGGGCCGGTTCTAGACTATTTGCTGCCTGAGGCAAACTTGTGATGCTGCACCGTCCCCTCCCACAATTGGAATGATCACACAACACCCAACAATTTGCACTGCACGTTATACCTGTGGTGAGCCCCCCAAGAAGCACCCTCAGTATAGGTAGGTATCCAGTTATAGGTGCACCCAATATTGGTAGCTAGTTACAGTTGCCCCCCACTATAGGTTAGCCAGGTACAGTTGCCCCCAGTATAGGTTAGCCAGGCACTCTCTTCACTTCTTGCTTCTCCCCCTACTCTGACTGCATGCTGTTAGTGTAAACACACATTACAAACATGCTGCCCCCTGTAGTCTCTGCACCTGATGCAAATGTTTTACCTTGCTTCCTGAAAGAACCGGCCCTGTGCTCATCATTTAGGTGGCAGGTGTGGCATCTACCTAGAAGTCCTTTGCCATTTACCAGTAGATCATGATCTAACCAAAGGGCACCTCTGCTCTAGACACTGGAGTATGACTGCAGAGAAAGAGAAAGGTTCGGTTCGCGTGAACTTTTGCGCACCGCAATAGACTTCAATTGGGAGGCGAACTTTGAAAACTAGAAACACCTATGCTGGCCACAAAAGTTATGGAAAAGATGTTTCAAGGGGTCTAACATCTGAGTTTTTGCATGGATGAGTGGGATAGACGCCAAAAGTCCCGGGGAAAAATCTGGATTTGATGCAAAGCAGCGTTTTAAGGGCAGAAATCACATTGAATGCTAAATTGCAGGCCTAAAGTGCTTTAAAACATCTTGCATGTGTATACATCACTCAGGGAGTGTAATTAGAGTATTGCTTCACACTGACACACCAAACTCACTGTGTAAGGCAGTAGTGACGGCCGTGCTGGACTGGTGTGCACCATGGCGAGATTGCTCTTCCTCACTCAGTGATGTCAGGTAATGTCTGGCTGCCTTATCAACTTTCAATGCTTCTTTCTCTACCATTGTTAAAGCTTACATCTATTTTTTTTAAATACTTGTTCTGCTTGCTGTTCAGTACCTGCAACGAGAATCTTATGGAGGGCAAGTCTGCCATTGTGAGTGACCACGGGTAATGGCCGGGGAATCCTGGTTCGATTCCGGTCCAGAGTGGGAGCCTAAGAAACGGCTACCACCCCCGCACATCCAAGGAAGGCAGCAGGCATGGCATGCACGTCTCCAGATAGTGACCAAAAATAACAATACAGGAGGACTTTCTAGGCCCTGCTGTATATGTGAAATGAATCAACTTTAAATCCTTTAACGAGAATCTGTTATGGAAGGCAAGTCTGATGGTGCCTTCACTGCGACTCACCAGTTTGGTCACCTCCTCAAACGGCCGCATGAGCCTGCATGCATTTCGCATCAGTGTCCAGGTGTTGGGCCACAACATCCCCATCTCCCCAGATTGTGTCCCTCTACTGTAATTGTACAGGTACTGGGTGATGGCTTTCTCCTGTTCTAGCAGGCGAGAGAACATGACCAGGGTCGAATTCCAGCGAGTCAGGCTATCACAAATCAATCACTGAACACAACAGGTAGGTATATGCAGTGATGAGGTGGGTTTACTGAACACAACAGGTAGGTATATGCAGTGATGAGGTAGGTTCACGGAACACAACAGGTAGGTATATGCAGTACTGGGTATTACAATGTGCACCTGTCACACACACAGGTAGTCACTGAATGTGCTGGGCCTGGCAGTGACAAACACACACAGTATAAATTAGTAAGGCTGTCTGTGCGACACAAGTGTCAGTGGGACACACAGAAAAAAAAATAGATTACAAGAACAAGATTAGCTCTCAAAAGAGCTGTTGTGGGGGGCTATTTTAGCAATAAGAATCAGCAAGGAGCAAGCTAACAAGCCTACAACAGCCTAACTAATAATTTCCTATCAGAGAGTCTGATGCAGCTGTCCCTTCTATAATTAACGCAGGCACACGAGTGAGTGTAATGGCTGGCGGAGCCTGCCTTTTATAAGGGGGGTGGCTCCAGGAGAGAGTGTAGCCTGATTGGCTACAATGTGCCTGCTGACTGTGATTATAGAGGGTCAAAGTTGACCCTAATGGTGCACTATGGGGAGCGAACTGAACTTCCGGGAAAGTTCGCCTTACATGGCGAACGCGAACCACCGGAAGTTCGCCTGGAACTGTTCGCCGGCGAACCGTTCGGGCCATCTCTAGACTGCATTAAGACTACCAGTGCCCTGATCCTAACATCCAACTATCCTTGTCTGGTGTTAGCTCTGGTGTCAGTCATCATATTGTAGTGAAGGAATGTGAACACTAATGCTATGTGTTTGGAAAGGTGCTTAGCATGATTCCACCCAACATATTGTCATTTCTTGGTTATTATAGTTAGCAGAGCCAGCTTTCAATAGCCCAGAAAGCTTCAGTGTCTTTGCATTCAGCTGACAGGAATGAATCATTTTTACTGAGACACTAGGCAACTGAACTACAGCAAGAGATATTTCGCTTGAAGTCAAATGGAAAACAGCAAAGTACATCAGTAAAGAATAGCATGGGGATATAACCTCTGGTGTGTCCCTCCTGTCAAAGCCCCTGAAACTGAAAATATATCAGGCTAATTGGATTTGGTTTCTTCTAAAGACTTATTCATTATTATTGTTATGCCTTCTCTTGCTGTTAATTCTTGGATCACAGTGACTGTCACAGCTAAATTGAAGATGGGTTACCCAGAGTTATTTTTTTCTGTCCTGGAGTTATTGGCACAAGCCAGGGCAGTGACCTCCTGAAAAAAATGGTAAGTCGCAAAGATCAGTTCCAGTTAAGTAAAATTTAAAAATATGGCATCCTCCTTGGCATCCCTTTTGATGCATTAAGCCTGTGCTGTCAGTCGAATGTCTAAATATCTAATATTTTATTTCCTGCTGACTTCTTAGAAAACCGTGCATCAATGACACAAATAATGAGGTGAGAGTTATTGGAAGTCATGTTCAACATACAGTGTACTGTTGCGTTTAAAGCAAGCAGTACGAGTTTTGCATTAGCAGTTTAAAAGGCTATAGCTGCAGGTTAATGAGGAAACATATTTTAGTCCTCAATTTCAAGATGGTTTGCACAGCAATGATACGTTGTGTCATTTTTTTTCTATGAAAGTGAACTTCCTCTTCCAATATTTCACACCACCAAACCTCCAAAGAAAACTGATTTTCTAGACCAGGGGTGCCCATTGAGTAGATCGCAATCTGCTGGTAAATCGCAAAGGACTTCATGGTAGATCCTGACCGCACTATATTTTCCATATTTTCCATTCTGTACATACTATTGTGCTGCTAAAATTGTACATAAGTAGTTCATATTGACTTGCTTGCTAATTTTCAAAGTAGCTCATAAGCTGAAAACGTGTGGGAACCTCTGCTCTAGACTCTGCTAAGGCTCAGAGAAGCATTAGGTGTTCTCATACACTAATGATCAAATCTATGTTTTCGTATGCCGGTAAGGTTCATGATGACATCCAATTGATTCTTGCAGATCACTACCACAATGTTTTTACTCACTATGCCTGCTGAACATCATTTTGAAACTTTGGAAAGCCTATAAAGCCTAAGTTCTTAACATAAGGTACCTGTACCAAGGTCCCAAATTGACATTTCAAGCCCTGTAGGCACAGTAGGCCTGATGGTCACACCCACTTTATGCTGATAGACATAGAAAAAAATCTAAAAGAGTAAACAGTGCTATAACAGTGAGTGAAAGTAGACAGCAACAGGCAATGGAAGATGGGTGAGACTGGGCATATTCAGCCACCTCTTTAACGGGAGCTGCCTCTAGGCATGTGTCTACTGTGTTGGTAAATGTAACTCTCCTTGTACCCCAATGGATCTTATGTTGGGCTTAGCTTGTACCTCAACTTGTCATCATTAGTCCATTATACTATAGTAAGTTTTGAGAGTAACAAAATATAAATTATATATATATATATATATATATATATATATATATATATATATTAAATGTAAGAAAATCTAAATTAGTATTTCGTAGCTAATTTAAAGCATAACATTATTACTCGAAAAGTATTTTACACAATTATGGGGTATAGCTAGCATTTAAAAATGTGTCAAAGAGTGACTGAGATGATGTGGCCCACTGCTGATGGTACTTGGCTTTCACAAAGGGATGCATGCTATAATTATGCCTAGAAACAGTAGCCTATGCCACCAACGAAGGAAGCCTCCTGTGAACTAAAAGAACACAAGTATGTTTTTGAGTCAGAATGGGGCCTTTCATTGAAAAAAGTCCATTATTGAAGGCCCCTAAGCCTTGACATGGCTAATATCTAATATGCATTACAAGCCCTAACAAGCTGACACATCATTGCATTCCAGCAGTACTGGAGGAGTTTATCTTACAGGGACAGCAAAGGGACAATTCCCTGTGCTCACTCCAAACTGAATAATCACAAATACCTTCTGTTTTAAGAAGTCACATTTCTGTTTTCCATTGCGTTTTAGTAAAAGGGCTTTTTGGTCCTTTGTAGTCCCTTACACACTCCTAGGAGTTCTGGTTCACCATGAGCTTGCTGGGCAATCTGAAGCCCATACATTGTAAGAGTATTCACAATATCTTTACAAAGTGTTGTAGTGCTATCCCTTGCACCGCATGGTGGATCTGGTATGTTCCTCTTTTCCATTCTAAAAGACCTGTTGTACTTTATTTTGGCCCACCAAGTGTCAGGCGTACTTTAAAGCCTTGCTTCAGACTTCATTTTATCATGCTATGATCCCACGGAAGATCACTACTTAAAAGCTCATGACAATTTATTAGAAGACCAGATTGCATTTTAGTTTATTACCCTTTGCAAGGAAAATCATCAAAGGGTTGTGTTTTGTGAGAGCAAAATCCTTTCAAATTAAAACAATATCTTGGTGTTCTATTAGGCCAGAGTTCTCATTTAAGCCTGCTGTCCTCACCAGGCCTGTACCCTCATAGACTGGACCACCTAAGTGCTGGCACCATGCACAGCTTGCCTTCTCTGACCCTGGGCTCGAGTTTCAGGTTCAGTAAGTGACTGTGACGCCTGTGCAGACAGGCTATGCAGGCATTTGTAGCAGACGACTTGCCTGTTGCCTCGGATCTTTTCTGGCACTCGCAGCCCTCTGTCTGTCCTCTCCTAAGCTTCTTTTATAAATAGGAAAGTCCATTAATCAAGAGACTGAAGCTGGAGGTCAAAGGCCAGCCGAGAAACTAATGACAGAAGTTTAAACATCACTAACACATTTGCAGATTGCGGTTGGAGTCCAACATTTTGAAAATGAGCTTGAGGTGATTTAGAACAAAGAAAGGTGTTGACCACTGATGAGATCATAGGTGAAATATGAAAAGGAGATAAATGTTTTTATAGAAGTCATATAACAAGAACAAATACTTTACAAGGCTTAGGAATACAGTAGTGCAGGCAGTCTGTGACAAAAAGGAAAAAGCCAATATTGTAGGACAAGAATGCATTAATTATACTCAGCCTGCTGAATAGAATGTCTAGTTTCTCTTATATAGGTGGATACACAAATGATAAACATCGTGCTTGTGAAGGTGGTCAGATGTGTGGGCTTTGATCTAACCCCCTTCAGGTCACTCATGTGTGACTGTATGACAAATACCAACATCTGACTAGGCCAAGCATAGTGTACATTGTGTATATAGTCATGTCACTGGTTGTCCCTCAGAGGAGCTCACAATCTAATCCCTACCATTGTCAGTCATTGACTTGCGTTCCTATTGCAAACACTAGAATGGATGCTGGCTGCATATGTGGACTGACTGGTGTTCACAGAAGGAAAGAAAGACACCCCAACTCAACACTTGACATTTTTTAAGCTTGATGATTGGTAAAAAAGAGAAAACCCTTGTTTAAATACATTGAAGATTAATAGCAGTGGCATAGCTAAGGAGCTGTGGGCCCGATGCAAGTTTTACAATGAGGGCCCCCCAAGCACTCTATACATAACAATTGATATGGCGCACCAAAACCTGCCAATGGCAATTACAGTGTCTGAGGTGCAAGAAGGGGATGGGGAACAGTTTGTTAATGATTACCTCTATTCAAAGTATCTCTAGAAGTGATTATTATGAGCACAGGACCAATAGAAAGCTTATACTGTAGTTGAGGGAGGGCCCTTCGGGGCCCTTCTGGCTCAAGGGCCCCGATGCGGTCACAACCTCTGCACCCCCTATTGCTACGCCCCTGATTAATAGTGATGTATTTGTGCTTAAAGAGGACACATTAATCTAAAGAGATTGGGCAGTCACGCAGTTTAATATTCTGATCATCCATGTCAATCATTGATAAGGACGTTATTATTATCACACCCATATCAAACTGGCACATTTTCCACACTGCTTTAAATAGATAATCCACATCATAACTGTCCCTTAGGGCTCGTACACATTGACGACTGATGTCGCCTGTTGGGAATGGGGATCCCCTTGGGTGACATCGCTGGGCTGCACACAATCGTGTCAGTTGTGTAGCTGATGACGCAAAAAACAAAAAGTGCAGAGCGCTCTATAGTGTATTAAAGTTTTAATTTAAGCTTCTCGCAATAAAAAGATTTACACTCACGATAAAATGATGAATATCCAGCATATCAAACATAACATCAGGGAATCGCCTGCTCCCATAGTTATCTCCACCACGCCGCCTTCATCTACACTGTGGCCAGTAGTGTAGGCGTCCTGTAGTGTTACTCAGACCACTCCTCAGTGCGGGTGTCAGTCAGGGAGATGGTAATCCCGTACTCGATCTGAAGAAGGCGGAGCTCGCCGAAACACGTAATGACGCTATAGACGTGACATTGAGTACGGGATTACCCTCTCCCTGACTGATGCCCTCGCTTTATTACGAGAAGCTTATATTAAAACTTTAATACACTATAGAGCGCTCTGCACTTTTTGTTTTTTGCAGTTGCTTTCTATATACACTATATATACAGAAATTTTCCTGTCCACCCAATGACCTGAAATCTCTCCTATTGATCCTGCTAAACTGTAAAGGGGAGTGCATGACTTTGTGCGGGGCCAGCTCTAGTAACATAAGGGCGCCCCAGGGCAAAATTAGCCTGGGGGCCCCAACAGACAAACCCCAACCAAAAAGCAATAGGGGCCCATTGTTGCAGCCTAATTTCTCTCCTTGGCCTCTGAGCCACCTGCTGACCCTCCAGCCCAATCACCTTTCAACTTAATGGTGCTTCCTGGGGCCCCTGCAGAGTCTTTGGCAGTGTAGTGTCTTCCCTCCCCACCAGCACAGGTAAGATACTTGTAACGATTGTGGAATTCTCTCCGTGATCAGCGCACAGGATGTGCGCCGACACTGCGGAAATCCTCCACAAGCGTATAATTTGCGGGAATCCAGCAGAAGGTGCAATGCACCTGTAGAGGGAAATTCCTGTCGGCAGGTGGAGCTGTGGAGTGCAGAGGAACAGCTCCTCTGCCCTACCACACACGCCAGACAGGAATTGTACGAAGGGAAGAAACGCAATCGCAAGAGAGGCGATTGAGATTGAGCACAGAGACAGATTGTATGTGTGTGTATGTGTGTGCACCAAACTAGTCGCCAACCCGCGATGGTGCACACACCACAGCAGATATGAAGTAGGAACGCGATCGCGAGAGGTGCGATCGCCAGACGTGACACAAGGCTACAGCAAGGCGGAGCATGAGAGTAGCAAAGGCACAGCAAATCATACAATGAGGAGATAAGGAAAATAACAAACGCTAACTGAACGCGAACACCGCACTCATTCGCAACAGTGCACGCGTTCATGCGCGGTCTCCACGTGATAAGCACAATAGAGAAAAGCACGCCTAACTAACCACTGACAGACAAACATGAAACAGAGGACGCGAGCGCTTGCTTAACGGTTACCTCACCGAGCCTCCAGAAAGCGTTCGTAGCTGACAAGACAGACACACGAAAACAGGGACAAGCGAGAGACAGCACTAGCGAAAAGAGGCCAGTGCGATCCAGGGAGACAGAGAGATGGAGATCAGATGGATCCACAGCGCTAGGCGAGTGCGATCCAGGCAAGACAGATAGAGGAGATAGCTGGTAGCAACCGCTGCTCCAGCTATACTCCAAGAACAAAGATCAGAACGACCTCCTGTCGACCACCGCAGGGACAGGACAATCGCAACAGACAAACAAAACAGATATGCAATCCTAACTGCACTAGGGAACCTGCCGAGTACAGTCCCAGCAATTACTCTAAGCTACTATTCAAACAATGAGCAAGGCTGACACTCTCCAGAGTGTTTCACAGGAAGAATCCTTATGACCAGCAACTTACTGTGGGAAACATAGCTCTTTATAAAGCAAGCCCACAGGGGATGTGGCTAGGCAATCTGCATGACAAACATATGCAAATTCCTCAGCAGCAAGCTGCACAACTGACAAAAGGTCTCTCTTCCAGAGACCTGCAGAATGCAGACCTGAACAGTGGTCAAAAGGCTGCCTGCCTGCGCAGGCAGCCACGCAGATCCTCACAATACTACTCTGCCAAAGACTCTGCAGAGGCCCCAGGGAGCAACAATTAAGATGGGGGAGACATCTTGGGAGCCCCTTCAGGCTCTGGGGCCCTGGGGCAATTGCCCCCTTTGCCTCTATTGTAGCGCCGGCCCTGACTTTGTCTATGCAATGGCCCATAACCTGAAATTTCTCCTTGTGATCCAGGTACTATGGTGAAGTGGAGTGCCTAATTTTGTTTTTGGCCTTGACCTGAACCTGAAATCTCTCTTACTGAACCAGCAAATATGGTGGAAGGGAGTGCATATTTTTGTTTGGTCATGCAGTAACCACAAATGTTTCCTCATGATCCAGCTGGTATGTTGAAGGGAAGTGCCTTGGTTTATTATATCATATATGCTAACCTTTACCTCTCTTCCAGTTTTTTAATGGTGAAAGAGAGTGCATTCATTTGGTGGAGTAGCCAGTATCTTTCCTCGTGATCCAGCTACTATGGAGAAGGAAAGTGATTTATTTGTTATGTTCTGTATTTGTTTGACTCGTCTCCTTAACCAGTTTCTCTTCTTGTGATCCAGCAAGTAAATGGTGAAGGGTAGTGTCTTGTTTGTTATTGGTTATTTTCAGATGGGCCTCTCTTGGTCGTTACCTTGAGAGGTCGGGTTGAAGACACCCAGAGGTTGTCCTTTAAGGTGGGCTACTGTAAGAATTGTTCGTTACTCAACTTCTCCCTGCAGCCTGCGCCGACTCCTGCTAGGACGACGGAGCATAACGATCCCTCGTTACCCTCCAGCCGCCTAGTCCCACACTGCTACTCTGTCATGGCGGTGAGACACCAACCCGATGAACTTCCGGGATCGGCGTCCTCCTCTGTTTCTAAGTGCTCGCTCACCTCTTCCCCTTTTGTCCTGGTAGCGGAGGGTGGTGCTGTTCCCTCCATAATTGAGAGGCAGGGTACTTAAACCCTGTGCTCTCACTACACCAGCACTGTTGTATCTGGTCACAGCCACGGCGTCTCCACGCCGCTCCTCCACTCAACCAGTTCCAGGATTCCCCCCTTTTGGCATTTACCTATTGGCTTATCCCTATTGCTGCTACACTAGCATGTAGCGTGCCTTTCTGCCTGCAATCTTGTGTCTGACTATAGCCTACCTAGGATCCCTTACTACCCGTCAGACATCCATCCCTGGTTCCTACCTGCCTGTCACTACCTACATCTGGTTCCCAGACAGATTCCCAGTCTAGAACTTTCCTGTTTGCCTCCCCCTGCACTCATCTTCCCTGTCACTACCTTCTATCTCCATGTCATCAGCATCACAAGGATTCCCTCGGCCTGCCAGTTCCCCTCCTCGGTTCTTAGCCTGTCAGCTTCCTTCCCAGAGGTTACGCTAGACTGTCAGTTTCTCCTGGACTTACCTCGTCAGTCAGTACCCTCCTGAGATCTATTGCTGTAAGCTCCTAACCCGGGATTCCATCTACCTGTCCGCTGCCCTCCTGGGAGACCCTCAGTGAGCTCCATTTCTGGGATTATCCTCCTGTCCGTATCCTTTCTAGGATGCCTAGCACAGTAGTTAGGTCTACCTGCCCAGCAAGACTGTCTTGGTCCCATTGTTCTATGGTCCGCACTGCTAGAGACCCCCCTATCCCATCAGGTACCCTTTGTTTTTCCCGTCACTGGTGCAGTAGTCCTGGGGGTCGTGACCTGGCTAGCACCAGGCAGCAAAGTAGAGCCCTGACAGTGTGTTACTTATCTCCTGGCCATTGCACAGGAGTTACTAGCAAATCCAATTGCTGGCTTCACACTAATGCAATGGCTGAGAGAAAAGAGCCTCATTCTGGTGAATAATAACTATTCACATTGCTCATTGCTGTCGGGCACAGAGGAACTAGGTTTTGTGCTATGGAGCTGTCTTTTAGCACCACAGCTACCTTACTCCCCCTAAATCCGCCACACCCGTCACACTCACCCCATCTGACACCCGTCGCTCACCACTGCTACAGTGCCAGGCTTCCTAGCACTCACCCAATGCCAGCCGCCATATGCCAGGCCGCCATGACACTGTCGCTCCCCACCACTTCAGCACCGACCTGCTGGGACTGCCGACATTGCACTCCTCTGCTACTTTGTGGCATATTAAGAACTGGAGCACTGGTGAAAGCATTTTCAAAACTCCTGCTGGGGCTCCCCATTGGTCCACCAAGTGCACCAATAAAAAAAACCTCCTCATAAGTTAGTCATAAGAGTCATGTGTTATAGCCTGGGTAAATTATTTACTTTTGGACAACTCTGGATTTGAGCATACAGTATAAACAGCATTGTTTGGTTGTTTTCAATGTGCTTTAATCTACTCACACCAGTTTATACAACACTGTAGCATGTGATAAAAAAATAATAGACAATAGAGTGTACTTCACACATAGGGACAAATTAGTTTTGTATCTATTAGACAATTGTAAGGGCTCATGTCCACTAGGGATGATTCTCAGCAATTCCCTGAATTTGGACAGGGAATGCTTCCAAATTTGCATGTAGGGAAAATAATGGAAGCCTGCAGTAGATTTTTGAATAACGCACCTGAATCTCCCTAGCATGCATGGCACGGACGGCCAGATGGATTCAGTTGCGTAATTGCATCACACAAGTGCTGGCGTATATGTTGTCCGGCACCAGGGGAAACCCGCCCTTATTTGAGAAGGGGACTACAACAGGATTCACACTTGCCAAATGTGTATGTATTTTCCCAGATGTGTATTCGCATAAGAACTTACAGCCATGTAAGTGGCTTCTTTTCATATAGTGGCCACTAACGATCCAATCTTTTCCATCCAATCTTACTATTTCTATATAATATAACAGTGGCTGGATAGTGTACTGGTTAAGGGCTCTGGCTCTGACACAGGAGAACTGGGTTCAAAATGTGGCTCTTCCAGTTCAGTAAGCCAGCACCTATTCAGTAGAAGACCTAATGCTGCTTCTGCCTACTGAGCGTGATCTAGTGGCTGCAGCTCTTGCGCTTTGAGTCCTCCAGGAGAAAAGCGCAATAGAACTTTTCTCTTGTCTTGCCTAATATAAGGTACTGCCTAAATTATCCATTCAATTTATTCACTCAATTTACCAATATACTATATAGATTTGGTAAAATTGGATGAAAAAGATTGGATCATTAGTGGTCACCTTAATGTATTTTTCTCATGCAGGAAAAACAGCAGTGCAGCATAATTTCCCACACCATTTGCAATTTTTCATTAACAGTCATTAGCTGATGTGAAAAAAAAATGCATGCATTTAAACACAACGCAACAAAAAACGCATACAATGTCCGAAAACGAGTGAAAAAACGCCTTACTGTATATCATTTTAAAACTGGAAGTTTTTCTCATCATATCCTAGAATGTAGACCAGTTGGCACGAGATGCAACACATAAGAAAGGTTCTGGCTACATCATTTAGTCTGCTGCGTATTTCAGGTAAAAACACAATATCCACCAAAACAGAGTGAATCAGTAGAAGCCGAGTTGGTTGTTATGTAAAGCTTGTGAGACCTCACCTTACTAGTTTGGGCTATGCCCTTACAAGAAATGCATCAGAATATGAAGATGAGAGCCAAAGCAGTAGGTGTGGTCGGCTGAGTTTTCCAATGACTAGTCTGAATTACAATAGCTTTGGAGAACAGGGCAGTTAACCATAACACATATTTTCACTATGACTGGACAACCAGTATAAACAGAGGCAAGCCAGAGCTTACCAGTAGAAAACCCAAAGATTACATTCATGGAAACAGGCTTAAAAGTGTACACAACTAGCCTTCATAAAATGATTATGTATTTATATAACACCGACATCTGTCTCAGCGCCTTACAGTTTACACAGTCAAGTTGCTAACTGAGCTCACAATCTAATCCCTACCACAATTGTAGCCTAATGTCCCTACCATACTATATTATAATTAATCATACGCTGTACAAATATTATAATGAATGTTATTATAGATTTATATTCCATGGTGCTTTACAGGGTAAAATCAAGCAAGGGTATATAGAAATACAGACAATGAAGTACATAAAAGTACAGACATTGGTAAAAAAAATTAGATTTGGTAGACAAGTAATAATAAGTTATAGTGAGTCGGTGACAATTGTATAGTGACTAAAAACGTACAAAACACAATAGGAAGAGAGTCCTAAATAGGTTTATTAAAAAATGAATGCCCATTCCAAACATAAAAGTTTTCCTGCAAAGAGAGAAAAAAAACGAAAAACGCTCCTATAGTGCATTAAACTTTTAATAGATAAAAACGCAATGTACAAATTGCACTTACAAGATTGATGTCTTTAGATGAGCGTGTGTCTAGGCCACCCACCGATCAACTCCTCTGCCGCTGTCTGTTTTCCTAGTGCATCTATAAAATTCTCAGATTATGTCAAATAATCAGATTTATTGGGTAGGAGTTCCCAATGCCTGGTACACACTATGCAATTGCCCCTGATGTGGACAAGGGCTCTGTGGTAGAGAGGAGCCTTTGTCACATCTCTCTTACAGAGCCCCCATATCCTGTACCATTTAGGCTGGTATGGTTTGTATTGCAGAGCCCCATCCTGGATCGACTAGCCTGCATGGGTGAGAAAGGGTTAAAGAAAGTTTAAAGGGAGGGCATGAGATTTCTTTTAAAGAACCATACCACATGGTACATGATATGGGCGTTCTGTTAGAGAGGGGCGACACACTCTCCCCCTGTCCTACAGAGCCATTATCCATATCAAGCTCTTTCCCCCCTCTGGTGCCCAGGAGGAGGAGGATGAGGAGGGGTGCATAGATCCTGAGAGGTTTATGTTGGAATGTGGGAGCTTCTTTAAAAAGGGGACCCCCAGATGTCCATTCCCTTCCAGGTAAATAGGTATAGAGGGTCACTTTTTAATGTTAGCAACAACAATAAACTATATTAGGGGTAAAAAAAACTTTCTTCAGTATTTGTCTGATTTCATCTTTCACTTCTTTCTTCTTTTACTTCTTTCCTCTCCTTTAACTCTTGATTGAAGCATCTTCCTTGGTCCTGAGCCTGGCAACTGCTCATCACTACTGCCACTCTGGTGACCACCCATTGGTCCACCACTCCCTGCCCAGGACCACCTGTTGCTTGCCGGAACACATGCCACATGTTGCTTCTTCTTGCCAGTTCTCCGGCTCTATACTATTCAGGGACCCCTGGCAAAGCATCTTTGATCCTCCTGCTGGGCCTCCATGTTCGTCCAGGGTTTTAAACAACGAGAATCCTCCCTGAGGAGGATTTTCATTGGTCCTCAAAACTGACCAATGAATTGGAATGGGAAGATTGCAGTTTGGAAATAGTACAATTGAATACAACAGTGTCATGTCTGATTCAGACAGAGAGCTGTACAATGAGAAAAATAGTAGCATGCTTCTTACAATCAGTGTAGCTGTCAGACAAAACTGTGGGATAGGGAGAGAAAAAGGGGTGCTACCTGTTTGTAAATGTAGTTTTGTGGATGGTTCACCCCACTAATCATTACATTTAAGGGAAATATAAAAGCTTAGCAAATTCCTTTTTTGTCCCTAGGTCTGTACAAAGGACAGAAGGACGTGACATACACATGGAGGAAAGGAGATTTTACCACCTGTGCAGAAAGGGAGTCTTTATATTAAGAGGTTAAAGAGACTCCGTAACAAAAATTGCATCCTGTTTTTTATCATCCTACAAGTTCCAAAAGCTATTCTAATGTGTTCTGGCTAACTGCAGCACTTTATACTATCACTGTCTCTGTAATAAATCAATGTATCTTTCCCCTGTCAGACTTGTCGGCCTGTGTCTGGAAGGCTGCCAAGTTCTTCAGTGTTGTGGTTCTGCTATGAACTCACCCTTCCAGGCCCCTCTCTGCACACTGCCTGTGTGTTATTTAGATTAG
Organism: Hyperolius riggenbachi; assembly: GCF_040937935.1. Classification (NCBI taxonomy): domain Eukaryota; kingdom Metazoa; phylum Chordata; class Amphibia; order Anura; family Hyperoliidae; genus Hyperolius; species Hyperolius riggenbachi. Next base: position 245,269,941 of record NC_090651.1, read on the forward strand.
AGCAGCTTCTCTCTTCTCTCTTATCTTTTACAAGCTGGATAAATCGTCCTCTGAGCTGGCTGGGCTTTCACATACTGAGGAATTACAAACAAGGGCAAAGCTGTTTGCAGGAAGAAAAGAGCAGCCTGAAACTTCAGTGCATGGGGGAAAGAAACACACAAATGATCTCTTGAGATTCAAAAGGAATGCTGTATACAGCCTGCTTGTGTATGGATGTATTTTTCTATGTGTGGACATACTGTACATCAACCTACTTCCTGTTTTGGTGGCCATTTTGTTTGTTTACAAACAAACTTTTTAAAACTGTTTTTAACCACTTTTAATACGACGAGGAGCGGCGAAATTGTGACAGAGGGTAATAGGAGATGTCCCCTAACGCACTGGTATGTTTACTTTTAAATGATTTTAATAATACAGATTCTCTTTAAAATAAAGAATAATTTACCACAGGAAGTAGTTATGGCAAATTCTATACTTGAATTTAAAATGGATGCTTTCATAACTTTGAAGGACAGCCCCCACTATAACTGCTAGATATAGGAAAATTGTGATCCCATCGGGAACTGATTTGTGACTTGATAGACACATGTCTTCAACCTAGGTAACTTTGTACTTTGGTCAAATTCTGCTGGAAGAGGATGGCCAGTGCCTGAGACTCTAACAGCAGTAACATAGCAATGTCCTAGATTATGGATGGTCAATGAAATGTTAATACATCTGTGTTGCATGCAAATTTCACACACGTTGTATGCAGCTTGGAATTGGGCAAAACAAATGCACTTATGCTGATTTTGGCCCAATCACATGGTGCTTATAATTTGCATGCAAACCGGAATTATTTTTAATATGTAGTATTTTTATAGCGCCCACATGTTCCGCATCCCTGTACAGAGTATATATACAGTATATATATATATATATATATATATATATATATATATATATATATATGTATTGTTTCTTGTCACTTAACTGTCCTTCAGAGGGGCTCACAATCGGACACGGCGCTGCTACAGCCCAGCAATACCTGCTGCGTTGAGGAGAGGGGATCCGGTCCTTTGTATTGGTACGTGCGCCATTCAAGTTTTATCTTTGGAAGTAGTTTTCTATTGTGTGCTATAAAGAACCTCCTAATTTCTTTTAGTATCCTAATCCCTACCATAGTCATATGATTATATATGTATCGTGAAGTGAATGAATCGTAGTCTAGGGCCAATTTAGGGGGAAGCCAATTAAATTATCTGTATGTTTTTGGTATGTGGGAGGAAACTGGAGTGCCCAGAGGAAAGCCATGCAGACATGGGGAGAACATACAAACTCTTTGCAGATAGTGCCCTGGCTGGGATACGCACTGTGGACCTATAGCTGCAAGGCGAAAGAGCTATTCCAGCAATAATGTAATAGCATTAACCTATTTTATATTGTCCTTTTGCTGAACAACAGAGGCAACACAAAGCAGCAGTTTTAGCATGTTTGTATTCTCTTAAAGCAACATGACATCTTGGGCGTCATTCTTTTAATAGTTCATTATTATGGAAAATGTCAGATTCAGGCTTTTGTTGACCTTTAAACTTGCATATTAATATTCCACAAAGTATCATAGCTTGTAATCATTTTTCCTTTATACCTTGTCAGTTTGAGTAAATGTTTATGTGACCATCTTGCACTTATAGCACTTATGTTAGTGTTTACATAATCTAAACGTATATAAATTGTAAAAGGATACCGAAAAAGTCAAACAGAGAACCACCATATTATGTACACAAAGTAAAACTTAATGGTATAAAGTAAAAAGGTACTTTTCCTTACTATAGTCAGAAGTGTGTGGGAGTGAGCATGTGAGCAAGTGCATGTCTATCTATTAGCTATATGTCTAGCTGTCTATCTAGGAGTCCGATACACACATTTTTTTTTTACAGCAACTATTTTATCTCAGTTTTTAAGGACCACTAGAGCGAAAAAAGTAAGCAGTTAAAATCTGACAGAACTGACAGGTTTTGGACTAGTCCATCTCCTCATAGGGGATTCTCAGGGTTTTCTTTGTTTTCAAAAGCATTATTTGTCACTCAAAATTGTATTGCTGATGAGTTTTGCTATGTTATTTACTCTTTAAAAAAAACAAAAATCAATAAAAACTATTGATAAACAAAAGCATTGTCTGAATGGGAGTTGCTAAGTCTAACTGCCGTTGGGGAAGCTGGCTACTATCTTAGTATTTTGTCAGTTAGACTTAGCAACTGCCGTTCAGGAAATGCTTTGGAAAACAAAGACAAACCTGACAATCCCCCATGAGGAAATGGACTAGTTCAAAATCTGTCGGTTCTGTCAGATTTTAACTTTTTTGATATAGTGGTCCTTTAAGGATTTTTTCTGGCATCACATTAACTCAGTGCTCCCCCAAGGCCCCTGCAAAGTGCTACCGGCAGTGGAGCGCAGTCACCACTCACCTGTCTGGCTGACACACCCCTAGTGTCCTTCTGTCTTAATACTCACTGGAGCCCACTCTCCCTGACCCAGCAGCATGTATGTACTCACATAATATGTCACCAGAGAACAGGGGCCAGTCAGGATGAAGACAGAAGTACACAGGGAGTGTGTAGGCCAGATAGGTGAATGGTGATTGCTGTCCACTGTCACTAAAACTCTTCAGGGGCCCCAGGGAGCATTATTATCCTGGGGGGAGGGAATATAGCTTGTTTGGGGAGTCCCAGCGTTAACCCTGCTGTGATCCAATATTTGCTCCATAAGTTGCACAGATATTTCCCCCACTTTTGGGGGTAGAAAAAGTACATCTTAAAGTGGATCTGAGATGAAAAACTAACTATAACAGGTAACTTGTCTATATATCTAATCTAAAGTTTAGATAGTTTACACAGCAAATCTAGCTGCAAACAACTTCAACAGTATATGATTATTTCTTCCTGTGATACAATGAGAACAGCCATATTCTGCTTGTCATCATTACACAGGCAAGCTGCTCTGCATCTCCACCCCTCAGCCTTTGAAAATTCCACTCCTCTCTCCTCCCCTCTCTGCCCCCTTACCTCTGAAATCTCTGGCTGGTAACGCCTCCTTCTCCTCCTTTAGGAAAAGCCTCCTTCTCCCCAGAGACTGAGCTCCAATGAGTACTTGCTACATGGGACTCAAAATGCCTAGGCGCTGGAGGAGCTGTGGGAGAGGCTTGTTAAATTTATACAGAATTTGAGTATTAAAACAAAAAAAAAAGTATTTGGCTTGAGGAATGCCCTGTAAACTATATGTAAGGGGCACAATTATGCAAAGAGTAAAAGTTTATCTCGGATCCACTTTAAGAAGCAAAAAATATGGTAGCTTATTTTGAATTTCATGAAAACAGTGTAACCCTGCTCCCTCAAAGATTCATACCCATCAGCATAGGGATTGTTGCTCCAAAATGGCAGGTGTGTCTCCAAAATAGCAGGGCATCACAACCCCTTCCCTCCATGTAAGAGGTCCAACCCCCGATAATAGGCGCAAGGTATGATGCTATTCAATTACCCCAAATCAGATAAGCACTCTTGCTACAGCTAATGTGCACAGATGTCTCCTGTGACCCCATTCACATTGGCCCAATAAAAACACACCAGTGGTTGTAATATTATATTTTGAAGTCTTCAGGATTCTTCTCCAGCACATCGCCGTGTTGAATAAAGTATTCTATATTGCTTGAAGACTTTTCTTGAAGAGGTGCATCCTTTTCAAGTTCTTTTGTTCAACAAATGAGCTGCCACTCCTTCTTCCCTTGTTTACTTACTGACTTGGCTGAGCCTACCTGCTACATGGTCCAAACAAATCTATAAATTGAGGAGGTGTCAAAGACAGCCTGTTATTTCAGCAGACTAGCCCGAAGATGAAGGACCGGCTTCAGACCATCTTCAAGCAAGATAGAAGACTTCAAGCAACATGTGAGCAGCTTTCTGTCAACAAGGCAGAATCCATACTGCCATTAAGATTGCTGACATGGAGAATTCTGAAGACTTCATAAAATATTAGATCCCCATTTTTTTTATTCACTCTTAACTTTTACACACTTGACCATTGTGTTTGGGGTCTCAGGGCACACCTATAATGATTAGCCAGAGCAAGCCTAGCACCATAAACTCTCATTCCTATTATAAGGCACTGCAACAGGCACAAGGATTTGCCAGTGGTGGGGATGGAGCTGTGGAGTGTCATCCTTCCATTTTGGAACCATGTTTTTTTTCTGCTGCCAGGTGTGGGCCACTTTAAGGGGTAGATTCCACACTGTTTCGCTAGCTTTTCAAGGGCGTACATGAAAAAAGGGCACATGGAATGTTGGGTGCCCAGAAAAGCCGATTGTAGAATATTGGTAAAATAACCAATATTCTACTCTTACAGTGCAAATGACAATAGTAAAATATTGGTGATAGATACCAATATTTTACTACAGCTAAACATAACCCTATTCTCACACTGAACCCTCCCACTACCGATGCCTAACCACCACCCCCATGGCTAACCTTAAACACCCCAAGACGGTTAACATTAACCATCCCCAACGGCTGACCTTAACTACCCCTCCACACATAACTTTAACCACCCCTCCTTGGCTAACCTTGACCCCCCCCCCCCGAAAACTGTCCCCCCATCCCTGCTGCCAATCCGGCAGGAAAAAAAACACATTTTTGGGCACCTTATGGGGAAATTTTGGCACCCATGGCCCCAATAAATATTGGGCTCTGGGACTGTCTGCAAAACATATGTCTACTAACTTCCCTTCATAACCTATAGCCGCCTATGGCAGTGCCGACACCTCTGCGGAATGTGGGCGCCCAGATTTCCTGCTTCCTTTCAAGGACCTAAACACATTCAGACATTCAGCACCTTGGAAAGCATCTTGTGCTTTGGGAGCTGAGCAAGAACCTTCAGCAGGCTGCAGCACATATTGGGAGCGGTTGAGTCATAAAGCACTGGTCGCATCTGAGCAAATGCTCTTGCTACTATTGTAAAAAATGCCTGAATTTAAGCATCAGTGGGGTGTGGTTACTTGCAGTAATGTATGCACTGATCACTGCAGCTTGACCAAACATTAGTGCACCAGGCCCTCTATCTATCTATCTATCTAACTATTTATCGTTTGTCTTTTTATCTCCATGTCTGTCTGTCTTATACATAATTGTGTATGTTTCCGCACATCATGATTGGCAGACAGGAGGAAAAGGCCCATCTTGAAAAGAGGAAACATCTGAAAAATCCTGGGGCTGGGCTTGCATTGACCTGCAAACATTACAATTAACCTGGGGGTATGGCTTTGTTAACAAACAATGCCGTCATTGTGCTTTAAGACCCCTGTTACCCAGGGTGTTATTTTTACTTATTCTGAAGTACATCAACCGCAACCACTGATTTTATATCCTCCAGACATATAAAGAGTAATGTAACCTTCTGCCATTAAGTATACTGTAGTACATAAACGATATAGCTATATATAAGCTGTATGATAACTAAGATAGAGAACCAATATGCTTCTGCTTTAAATAAAAAGGAAGGAGATATTTTTCATAATTACATTAAAATGCAATTACATAAAAGATACTATTTGAAAACCTTAATTCATCCAATATAAAAGTAAAGAGTTTAGGCTGCAAGCTGATAAAAAATGTTCTTTAACTAGAGCCTTTAAGCTGACATATAGTGTGATTTAAATACAGTTATATATGTTTAATGTTTAGCACTTAAATAAAGCCTACTATGAGATACAAATGGGAGCTGCCACTGCTGACATTGTTTTGGTATTACTTACCAGCTGCACAGCTGTACTGTTTTTCTTTCCTGCGGCTGTTCTGTGCCTATATTTACCGTATGTCATAAAACTGAAGCTTGGCTTGATTTGCCTTCTTGAAACAGAAGATATTTGCCATAATTTAGCTTTAAGCGAACATCAGTGGTTACCCACAATGCACCGCTTCTAAATTTGCAAATTATATCTTTATGCCCCTGAAGCCAGGCTTGCATCCAGAACCCCAGAAAAGAAAATCAAAGTATACTTTAAATACTTGAATGTAACCTGAACTTTTCAGACCCAAAAATTGTCCCGACAGTGGAGGGGTTGACTTATATTCGAGTAAGGTGTGTGTGTGTGCGGGACCCCATGTACATTGCAGGCATTGGAGGTGTGCTTATATCTATAATTACCTCTCCTCCTTCCTGGCAGCCATCTTCCCATCCTTGCAGCTCTGTACTTGCCGCTAGAGGTCCAGGCTTCACTCCCTAGCAGTTCTGAGACAGGAAGATAGCTGCGCAAAACAAGAAGTGAGGCCTGGACCTCCTGTTGTGATGAACATTATGGAAAGTCGTGCGTAATCGCCAACGATTTTCGTATGGTCCAGCACCATTACTGTCAGTCCTGTGTAAATGTACAATAGATGTCTTTTTCCTCTCTTCTCTTAAAAGCAGAGCCCCTCACCCCCTCCACTTCCTCCCGCTTTTCACACGTAGCTGGTGACACATAGGTGTTTCAAGCTAGGACCAAATGGTGGCCATGGAGTAGCTTCAGCAAACTCAGCAGATAGCAATCAGTCCCTTTGCTTCCCTCCAAAACTGTGAACAGACAATAGACCAATTTCATTTATTAATAATTCAAAATAGGCTTGTCACAGAAAGACAAAAAATACATTTTCTGATACTCATAAACCAGTTCTATCATCCACCCGAATTACAATTTTCCAACTGTCAGGGGTCAGTCGGGAAACTACTTTATTCAGCATGCGCAGACCGAACGTGATAAAATAAGCGTGTGTAGCCTCATTTGATACAGGGTCGCAGGCCGCTTATGAATATAGTCTCGGATTTGTGATACACCAATCTGGGGCGGAGTCACACAGATGATTAATAAATGTTACATTTTCTGCTCTGAGTTCTGGGGGCAGCAACCTTGCTGATTAGGAGGTAACCCCGCCTGAAACACACCTACTTTCCAGGTAAAGGCAGTCCAAAACTCAGTTTCTATAAAAGTGGGGGCAGGAACAAAGCCGCCCAGTTCTCCAAATTCCATCGACCAGAACTGTCCATGCATGCGTTCAAGGAGGACCGAACGCATGCTGTGTTTCAAGGACTCTTAACATTAATGCCTACTTTAAACTGGACTCGGTTTCTTCATGCTCCAAATGGACTGCTCAGCCGTAACTGAAGTAAGAACTTTCTGATTTTATCCCTTTTATTTTTAAGCTTTGTGTGTATATGTTAAGTAGTGTATATACATGTATGTAATGCGTTTTTGTTATTAAACGTTTACAAATCGTTTAGTGGTTATGACCTGTTGCTGAACATACACAATCGTACCTATTCTCCTGAAACCGCTACCCTGTGTTTAATAGAAGTGTACATTTCTAACCCGTATGCGTGGATCCGGCACAGATATTCAGATCTGACCCAGATTCCTGCATACTGCAAAGGGTTAACAGAGCGTTCTCGAAGTATTAGCATAATTACAGTAGCGGGCTGTTTAACCCGCTTGGTGGCAGATCTTTGAATTGTATGTGTGTGGTGAATCCTTTGGCGCCTGAATGCCTCTCCACTAGTCAGTTCATCAACTTGCGAAGTCAGGTTACGCTTCGTGATGAGCAAAATGACAGTGTGAGAGGATTTCTGACTCCGATCGATTGACCTTGATCGCAGACCGGCCTTGCAGTCTGTGACACCTGTGGCAAGTACAGAGCTGCAAGGATGGGAATAGGGAAAGATGGCGCCCAAGAATGAGGTAACTATAGATACAAGCATGCTTCCAATGTACATTCTGCATCACATACAAGGCGGGGGAGGGGAGCTTGGGGGGTCCAGCTTATAATCAGGTTACATATAATTAGGTTTTTTTGAGGGTGAAAGTTGGGCTGTCACGAATATAGTCTTATACTCGAGTATATACAGTAATTTGTGACACTGTGGCATGAACAGCAGTGATGCTTGCTTGTAACCCAGTAATGTTTGTTTAAAGAAAGTATGGCATGGCACATAAATATAGTGCCTACAGCATACTACCAAAATTCATATACCTATCCACAATATCCTGTGGTCACACCCAAATTATTGCTACATGTGCCACACATCTACCTCTTTCTGTTGAGCCCAAGATGCTCCAGATATTCTGGGATCCTAGCATCATGTCAGATCTTAAAGCACAACTGATGCGAGAGGTATAACGCAGCTACCATGTCTATATATATAGAAGTGCACATATGTTGGCTTGAAGATGAGCTAATGCCCGAAACAGCTCTGTGCCAGTGTCTGTCGCCACTATCTGAGACACACTGTTTGTTGGAATCGTGGACTTTGGACTCTATTTCCTCATGAACTTTTTATTCAAGGTCGCCAGCTGGCATTTGATGGGCTGTGGGTGTCTGTGATGCCTATCTATTGCAGTTTGCTGGTCCTTGTCTGACAAGCAATCTTTTGTATGAACATTGTTTTTCATTAAAACAGCTATACATTTTGCAATATATCCTTTGAGTGTGCTGATCCTTTTGGAATACAGAGACTTTATTGACACCTTGTGCTCTGGTGGCCTGATGGTTTGCACCTCAGTTGTGGGAAGGAGAGTGCGGCCAGGCATTCCCTCTTGTTGACTTCAGTAGTGTCTCAATCACACACCTGAAACAAGCATGTGGCAAATGCAGTCAAACTTATGTCAAATATCTGATTTGCATGCCTGTGTAGGGGCTGTGGCTAAAACATGCATGTCAAACTCCAGCCTGTGTGTCAAATCTGTCCCTCGGAGCCATCAGATTTGGCCCTCAGGTGGTTTCCCCACTTTGCATTATGTGTGGCCTACTCTAGACCACCAGGGAAGCTATATTGGACGGTAAGCACTAGATACCAGGGAACTGTATAGGAGAGGGAAACGACCACTAAATGCCAGGAAAATGTATAGGGGAAGGAGGGGAATACTAGACACCAGGAAACTGTATAGGGGAAGGAGGACCACTAAGCATCAGGGAATTGCATAGGGGAGGGAGAGAGGACCACTAAACACCATGGAACTGCATAGATGAGGGAGGGAGGACCACTTAACACCTGGGAACTGTATAGGGGAGGGAGGAGGACCACTAGACATCAGGGAACCATATAGGGGAAGGAGGGGGGCACTAGACACCAGGGAACTGCATAGGGAATGGAGGGGGCCAATAGACACCAGGGAACTGCATAGGGAATGGAGGGGGCCAATAGACACCAGGGAACTTTACAAAGCAGAGATGTTGCTATTAGACATTGAGGTTGGCCCGCGACTAGGTCCCAGAGCTCAATTTCGGCCCACTTTGTATTTGAGTGTGGCATCCCTGTGCTAAAAGTAGTAGAGGCAGAGGATCAGCAGGACAGCCAAAGGAAATAAATATATCAGCCTCCATATTCCTCTCACTTCAGTTGTCCTTTAATGCAACAGAGTCAAAGGAGCCCATTTCCTTTCTTAACCTGTACATAAGAAGCCACTCAATGATGTGTTGTGCTGTAGATTTTCCTCTGCCCTCCATAGAAGCAGTACACGTTGCTTAGCTGTAGCCAACAATGTGTCTGTATATGCATGTGCCCAGAAAGGTTGCCATAGCAATCAGGTCTTGATCACTCTGGGTGTTATTGTGAGCGTGTACGCACCTTTAGACTTGATATGGATGGTTGGTTCTTTCGGAAGCTGGAGTCGGCCGCGAAAACCACCAGGCTTTGTGGCTTGGTGATTTCTGGTACTCCTCCCCCCCATTCAACAACGCCAGCACTATTTTCACTTTGGACTCTCTCTTTCTCCACTGCACTTTACTAATCCAGTGAGTGGATCAGTCTCGGAAGAAGCATCGACGTGCAAAATGGCCGTTAGGCTACCTGTTTTTTTGCCCTGCACCCACCTCCATCTACCTCAGCCATGGTAGGATCTCACTGTTACTTGTTACAATGACACTATTTGAATGATTGTGGTCCTTCACCTTCTACCATTTGCAGTAAACACTTTATATTTCACTGCATGTCACTTGGAAATTGAATAAATCAGCAATTTACTGCAGTCCCGGATTTAAAGTTTCTTTCTTCTCACTAAAACTTAGACAGGTGCCTCCAGTGTTTACACCCTTTCACTTGCCTGTTGCTGGTGACCCTCACAGCCTGAAAGCCCACCTTGCAAGGGTCATAAAACAAGTGTGGACATCACAATCTTCACACCCATAACAAGTATGGCCACAAAGACACCTGATCTGAAGGATGAACCCCATTTATTGGAGGGAGTAAAGTAATAGTTGGGGCCCCCTTACAGCTCTAGGCCCCCTTGCAGTCGCAGGGGCAGCTCTCCTCTACTTACGCCCCTGGTGCCCTGAGTGATTAAAAGTACAAATCTTCCAGCTTTAAAGGGGTGGTGGTGAAATGTACACATTCTCCATTTTTAAAGTATACCTATTATTAGCAGCTATGGAAGCTGCCATCTTCATCTTTTTCTAAAAATAAATAAAGAAAAGGTTCCAGACCGTAATGTTGATTGTGTAGTAAAAAATACCTTCTGAATCACTCACCTGGAGCAAGTACTGTATACAGGCTGGATATTCTGACTTTTCTGATTTGCATACTTGTTTTGGATGAGTAATTGAGAAAGTATGATGTTGAAGTTTTATAGTGCAGTTTTAGAAGGAGCTCACAACAGTAGCCTCTCTATAGCTGTCTAAAGACAGTCATATTTTAAAATCCTGGCATGCCCTGTTCTGTCCAAGCAATATTCAAGTTCCCACACAATGGTAATGGATCTATAAAAGTCAGATTGTACAGCATCAGCACTGCATGGGGGTTTTGTCAGCTGGAAAGGAAACATTTTGCTATCAGATTTTTGGTGGCATAGCTACACTGTCACTGGTTGTTGCGGGTGGCTTGAGTGCTGCAGCTCACTGCAGAAGTGTAGATTGTCCATCCCAGCCAGATAGCTTTCTCTTCTGCCTCTGTGTAATGACTTGTCAATGCATTACACCCATGCTCTCCACTGTTCTGGAACATGGCTGGTTCAGGCTTGCCACACTGTTGTATGGTGTTGGCCTAATTAAAACAAAGAAAACAAAAGCTGTGAAAAATAGGATTAGTTAATGAATGGGGAATTTTATCACACTGCAACACCCAAGGCAAATCCAGTGAGATCGCATTCTTGTACCTGAGATGTAAGGAAATAAAGGGGAAAAAAACAACCATAACAGAGAGAGGGAACCTGGATGAGCAATTAACACTTGCAGCCACATGCCTCAGTTTAAAGCTGAACATATACTGTATCTATAGAGTTTATCAGATTTTCTTTACATAATCATGCACTGTTTAATACATTAAATAAATAAAACATGCACCAGCATGTGGCCATTCAGGAGGTCAGTGGACACAGATTAATTCTGTGCTAGGAGATGGTATGGGAAGGGGAAAGACTAATTTTTTTTTACAGTCAAAATTTATTGGTTTTTACATTTTATAATACAGCACAGACCGAAACAGTCAGCCTGAAACAAACACAAGAAAACAGAAAAACACAACTATACAGCTGCAGCAGGACGGAGTGACCCCCCCAATCAGGATAACATAAAGAGATATTAGCTGAGTATTGCAGATACACTGAATCCTATTATCAATTTAGCTGAGGTCTAGGTCAATTGCATCCAACCAGCGAAACCAGATTTTTTTCAAACTTTTTATTAGCACCTCGCCTTTCATAAACCTCCTTGAGGATAAGAACTTCTTCATTAATATAGGAGACCCATTCCGCTACCGTGGGTGGACTAGATTGGTGGTTCCAATGTAGAGTAACTAGCTTCTTAGCGTAGAATAATACGTAGCAGGAAAGAGGACCGCTTCAACCATCGCCATTCAAACCATGGGAGCAGGAATCATGGGTCTCCAGAAACACAAGCAAAAGAAGGAAAAATTCCGCTGCCCCAAGGCTGGGTAAAAGCTTTTTCTTCAACTTTATTGACACATCAGTAAGCACATATAAGGCTGATGCGTATCGGAGCTCTGGAAGGCTCCTTAATCATCATGATTAAGGAGCCTTCCAGAGCTCCGATACACGTCAGCCTTATATGTGCTTACTGATGTGTCAATAAAGTTGAAGAAAAAGCTTTTACCCAGCCTTGGTGCAGCGGAATTTTTCCTTCTTTTGCGAAGAATAATACGTTGTGGAAAAGAAGTTGTTTAGGGGATGCAGAGATGTGGGAATTTATGACACATAAAAGGTAGTGTTTAGGGACACGGGCAATGGATGCTCTTGGGAACAGCCTTAGAATCAAATTCTCGATCTCCGTCCAGTACAATGAAAGGTGTGGGCAACTCCATAGAGTATGTATAAAGTCGGGGAAAGACTAATTAAAGTGAACCTCCCGACTAAAAAGCTACTCGGCAGCACTGAAAAGGCTTGGTGATTCTTTAACAGTTTCACAGCATCAGAACTTTGTTTTTCTTATCCAAGCCCCATTTTTAGCTGCACAGAAGTTAAGCTCTGCCCCGTCAAAGAAATGTGCCCGGGCATTTTCCCCTGATGCTGTGCAAAGCATTATGGGATTTCTGATGTTGTTGTTCTCGCTGCCTAGCGTGCCCAGCTGGGAGGGATGATCAGGACACAGGACAGTTGGAACTGTGTCTCATGCTCCCTGTCACCTCATTTCAACCAAAAAGATGGCTGTCTCCATGAAATTACAAACATTTGCCTGTTCTTTTAAAACAGGGTGGGTAAGAGATTATATTACCTATCTGTTTTAATTAACATAACTAATGTAACTTAATGACAGTATGTTTGTTTAGGCTGGTACTCATTGCCCCTGGCAATCACATGACAGCTGTCAGCAATCACATGACAGTCTTCCTCCACCCTTCTTCCCTGGATGCTGGATGTAGACTACAGGGGTGTGTGTTGTCAGAGGAGGGGTCGGGGTGATGATCTTGTGTATACAGGGAGTGCAGAATTATTAGGCAAATGAGTGTTTCGACCACATCATCCTCTTTATGCATGTTGTCTTACTCCAAGCTGTATAGGCTCGAAAGCCTACTACCAATTAAGCATATTAGGTGATGTGCATCTCTGTAATGAGAAGGGGTGTGGTCTAATGACATCAACACCCTATATCAGGTGTGCATAATTATTAGGCAACTTCCTTTCCTTTGGCAAAATGGGTCAAAAGAAGGACTTGACAGGCTCAGAAAAGTCAAAAATAGTGAGATATTTCGCAGAGGGATGCAGTACTCTTAAAATTGCAAAGCTTCTGAAGCGTGATCATCGAACAATCAAGCGTTTCATTAAAAATAGTCAACAGGGTCGCAATAAGCGTGTGGAAAAACCAAGGCGCAAAATAATTGCCCATGAACTGAGAAAAGTGCAGCTACCAAGATGCAACTTGCCACCAGTTTGGCCATATTTCAGAGCTGCAACATCACTGGAGTGCCCAAAAGCACAAGGTATGCAATACTCAGACATGGCCAAGATAAGAAAGGCTGAAAGACGACCACCACTGAACAAGACACACAAGCTGAAACGTCAAGGCTGGGCCAAGAAATATCTCAAGACTGATTTTTCTAAGGTTTTATGGACTGATGAAATGAGAGTGAAACTTGATGGGCCAGATGGATGGGCCCATGGCTGGATTGGTAAAGGGCAGAGAGCTCCGGTCCAACTCAGACGCCAGCAAGGTGGAGGTGGAGTACTGGTTTGGGCTGGTATCATCAAAGATGAGCTTGTGGGGCCTTTTCAGGTTGAGGATGGAGTCAAGCTCAACTCCCAGTCCTACTGCCAGTTTCTGGAAGACACCTTCTTCAAGCAGTGGTACAGGAAGAAGTCTGCATCCTTCAAGAAAAACATGATTTTCATGCAGGACAATGCTCCATCACACGCGTCCAAGTACTCCACAGCGTGGCTGGCAAGAAAGGGTATAAAAGAAGAAAAACTAATGACATGGCCTCCTTGTTCAACTGATCTGAACCCCATTGAGAACCTGTGGTCCATCATAAAATGTGAGATTTACAAGGAGGGAAAACAGTACACCTCTCTGAACAGTGTCTGGGAGGCTGTGGTTGCTGCTGCACGCAATGTTGATGGTGAACAGATCAAAACACTGACAGAATCCATTGATGGCAGGCTTTTGAGTGTCCTTGCAAAGAAAGGTGGCTATATTGGTCACTGATTTGTTTTTGTTTTGTTTTTGAATGTCAGAAATGTATATTTGTGAATGTTGAGATGTTATATTTGTTTCCCTGGTAAAAATAAATAATCGAAATGGGTATATATTTGTTTTTTGCTAAGTTGCCTAATAATTATGCACAGTAATAGTGACCTGCACACATAGATATCCCCCTAAAATAGCTAAAACTAAAAACAAACTAAAAACTACTTTCAAAAATATTCAGCTTTGATATTAATGAGTTTTTTGAATTCATTGAGAACATGGTTGTTGTTCAATAATAAAATTATGCCTCAAAAATACAACTTGCCTAATAATTCTGCACTCCATGTAATTACCTCTCACTCTTCCATAGCCAGAGTCTAATGGCCCGTACTCACGGGCTGCAAATGTTGCCTGTCGCCAGCACACGTGAGCGTGTGGGCGACAGGCCGGCGACAGCTCCTCGCCAGGTCCCTCCGCGTACACACGCGGAAGAGGGACCAGCGGCGAGACGGAAGCTGTCGCCGACGTTCCTCCTCCCCCCGCCGGAAGCTCCATTTACCACAATGGAGGTTGCTGTCGCTAGTCCGCGTACTCACGCGGACTAGCGACAGTTGCGGGGGAGGTGCGGCGGCGACTGTCGCCATGCGATTGAAACTTTCAATCGCATGGCGACATGAGCGACGGGCGACAGTTCGGGGTGCGCGCGCGTGCGGCGGCCCATACTCACGGGCGACCTGTCGCCGCAACACGCGCGCGCCGCGTGTTGCGGCGACATTTGTCCCTCGTGAGTATGGGCCATTATGCATAGCTCCCAACTGTCCTTATTTCAGAGAGACCTTCCTTAGGAACCAACTAGTAACTCTTTCATCCTCTGTTGTCTTCTTTCAGGACTGATGTACACATCTATATAACATTTGTTTTTCTCCTGACAAATGTGTTTAATTGGCTCTAAACTTTATTCCCAATTTTTAAATTGATATATTTCTAATTTGCAAATGCTAATATATAGGAAAACTAATGATCATAGAAAGGACCTGTCTGTATTCAATTCTAAAAATACATATTTTGCGTATGAATTCTTTGTGGCATGCATGACTAAGGGTGTGGTAGGGGTGTGATTAGAGGTGTGGCAGAAACATGTCTTAAAGAGAATCTGAAGCTGAGAAAAACAGAAAAAAAAACTGATACTTACCTGTGGAGAGGGAAGGCTCTGGATCCTAATAAACCTCCCCATTCCTCTCACGGTCCCCGCGTTCCATCGCTGGCTCCCCCGTTCAAATCTCCCACCGCAGGAGGCTTTGAGTGCTCCCAAAGATAGATGGTTCCGTACTACGCATAGCTAATGGAGATCTGAACATTTTCTGCGGGGTTTCTCAAAGAAAAAAAATGGTTGAGAAAGGTAGCTCTATGCAGACTTTATACATGTGACATCCATGGTACTGCTCACATTTGTTTTGCTATCAATGGGAAGGAGACTTTGGTCAAGGTTGCCCAAAATGAAAACAGTATCCTCTACTTTGGATAATGGTAATTACCACTTTGGTCAGATCTGCCAAAATGATTGAGCACTGCTGATGCGAATATGGGAAATGGTACAGAGCACTCAGTAAAGTCTAGAGAACAAGAAACACTGCAGATTTTTATTGAGGGCCAGATTCATTGCATTTTCACTCAACGGTCTGAAGTGATGCATTGTAGGAATAAGCTAAGGGAGCTCAGCTTACTTGCAAATATCAGCTCTTTTCCAAAGAAAACAACAGTACTTGGCCTTGTTTTCTCAATATGGGGAATTTGTGGTACTTTGTAACACCTACAAAAAGAATTAATTTTTTTTTGCTCTTAATGGCATAACAAAATACATCTTTGGCAACACCTCTGCCTCACAAATGCCACAGGGATCTATTAGGATTTGTTCCCACTGGGAAGAAACTTGCCCATTTACTGCAATCACCTACAGTTGCAGATCTGAGATGAGCCACACATGCACTTATTCCTCCGTTGGGACCTATTAAACCGATTCCTGCCAGTGTGTTTGCATTTTTCACTAAAAGATCCACAGAAGAATGCAGTTCTCCATTACAAACCGCTCACTCCGTTCCCGCCAGTGTGTCTGCAATTTTGGCTAAACAGCAAATGTACTGCTGTACAATGTTTGTGAAAAAAGGTACTATAATGCACAGCAAACGTAAGGATTTTCACAGAAAAAAAGCACCGAAAAATGCATGAATTTTGAAAATGGCCACACTTATTTTGAGAGACTTAAAATTGTAAGAGAAATTAAGTGATAAGGTGCTGGCAGGAGCAAAGCAATATGTCTCATGTAATACATAATAAGGCATTCCATGCTTGTAAACATGGTGGGTGGGGGAGAGCAAGGCAAAGCCTCACCCATAATGAGGGATGCTTGGTAAACAAATATAGAGATCATCTATTCCTGATGATGTACTATCTCCTTGTCCATGTTTGTTGGCACGTTTTGCTTTTCTGATGCTTCTCTCTGTACTGCCATGTTGCTTTGCACCCATGCTTTTCATCTGAGCATGCCCCGACCCTCTATGTCTGCCAGTGACCCTATATATAGAGCCAATGCTCAGCTCCTGCATTACCAGGGCATGCCTCTAACATTGATTGAAGCTTATTGCTTTACCGTCTGGTGCGAACTCTGATCACATGGAGAACACGGACAAAGCCAAAACCTTGTGCCAATAAAATATGATGATAAAGGAAAGGGTTATTTGACCTCTGTACTCGACAGAGGGATCGATCTTGGCAATACCGATGTAAAGTATAGGCAAAGTATGTTAGTTGGTGCTGCTCCTTTAAAAGCCACTCTGGGTGGTGAAGTTATCTGTAAAGGACAAGGGGGAAAAAGGAAGGGGAGGGGGAGAGCGCACTCAATAGACAATTTGAGAAAACTGGTTAGCCAACGGTGGAATAATCTCACCTGAGATTCTTGCCGATTAACTCATATGGTTTGGTCGGCTGAAGAACTTTTGTCCCACTCAGAATCGGGTCCAGGTCTTTCCAGCGATCTTCCTCCACAAGATGTACTGGCACATATGCTCCTCCGTCCACTAAACTTCAGTCCTGGATCAGATGTATTTCCACTCCTCGCAAATTCGCAAATGCTACCTACCGCTATAGGCGGCCGCGTTTATGCACAGAGGTGTCTTGGATGTGCAGGAGGAACCAAGTTTGTGCCTAGATTACTCCACGCAGCTCTGCATGCTTTACACTTGTAAGCCAGAGGCTGCAGGAGCTCTTGGAGCCCGGAGCTGGCTCAGTTTGTGTGAGGGGTAATGGCTGGGAGAAACTGCACTCTGCTCTGCGTGTCTCGCACAAGCAAGCAGCAGGCAGCTGGAGGGAGGTTAGTGAGCTGACAAGCAGGTGCGTGGTAGAAAGGATAAAAGGCAGCTGCCGTGTAGTGTAGTTAAAAGTATTTATTCTAATAAACAGCGACGCGTTTCTGAGAGCTCAACTCTCTTTCTTCAGGCTAAAACCTCCCTCCAGCTGCCTGCTGCTTGCTTGTGCGAGACACGCAGAGCAGAGTGGAGTTTCTCTCAGCCATCTCTCCTCACACAAACCGAGCCAGCTCCTGGCTCCAAGAGCTCCTGCAGCCTCTGGCTTACAAGTGTAAAGCATACAGAGCAGCGTGGAGTAATCTAGGCACAAACTTGGTTCCTCCTGCACATCCAACACACCTCTGTGCAGACACTCCTATGCATAAATGCGGCCGCCTATAGCGGTAGGTAGCATTTGCGAGGAGTGGAAATACATCTGATCCAGGACTGAAGTTTAGTGGACGGAGGAGCATATGTGCCAGACCAGTACATCTTGTGGAGGAAGATCGCTGGAAAGACCTGGTCCCTGGTTCTGAGTGGAACAAAAGCTCTTCAGCCGACCAACCCATATGGGCTAATCGGCAAGAATCTGAGGTGAGATTATTCCACGGTTGGCTAACCAGTTTTCTCAAATTGTCTATTGAGTGCGCTCTCCCCTCCCCTTCCTTTTTCCCTCTTGTCCTTTACAGAAATAAAATTTGATGTCATCGACATTTTGATTCCATATTTTTGCCTTTACAATGTCTTTCAACCTATACCATGCCCCATCCAGGGGCACAACTATGCCTGGCGGATTCCCCTACAAAACAAAACTTTTTGGAGGCCCCCTTCCTACATTCAGAGTCCCCCCCCCCCCCCCCCCCCACACACACACACTTATCCCAGCAGTAAGGGACCAAACCTCTTCTTTTTTAAATCAGTGCTCCCCTCATATGTTCTCCTGGCTCTGCCACGCAGACCTACAGATCAGCACAACTGCAGTAACGGGTTTTACCTTTTCCCCACCACTAGTCGTCTCTGTCCTCTAAAATGTCTAAATTGCACTGTTCGTCAGAGAAGACAGTGACACCTAGTGGCTGCAGAGGGAGCAACAGAAAGACCCGACATGGAAAAGGGTCCATCACCCCAGCCAAGCTGATCTGTAGGTTTTAATGAAAAAACACAATCAGAGAAGCACAGGAGGGGGGGGGGGGGGGGGCTAGTGGAGAAGTCTGCCCCCCCCCCCCCCCAAACTGATATTCTAGTACTGACACATTCCTCCCCTCTCCTCTCAAGATGCACCATCATTACATACAGCAACTTTGCTTTCCCCCTCACTGTTATCTCTCCCAAAATATATATGTAGCATTTCACCATTTTCATACAGATCCCTTCCTAACCTTAAGCTTTATGCTAACTGTGCCTATTGGTTATAGAGTGTCTAGTATTTAGTGTTTTAAACAGTTCATTCACAAGAAACGGTAATCCTGTATCACCATCAAAATTGTGGGAACAGTCCAATTAAGCGTGCTATTCTCAAAATAACAGGACCAACAGTGTAGTGTCAGTGCACACAGGATTTCTGTAGCAGCATCCTTCTTTTCATCTTTTCAAATAGGTAAGAGTTCTTCTTTAATGGTATTCACAGTTAGACTGTGATACACTTGGCTGGAGACTGCTGAACATGTCTTTCTGGCTCTTAGTGTCCATGGCTGCACTGTTTTGTGTTGATCTGTTTCCAAAAGTCTGCTGAGTCTACGTATATAACTGGAATGTGAGAGTAAAAGTGCGACTAAACAAGTTTTAGGTGTCCTTCTTTGGTCAAATGTTCAGAAGCCTGTTGTACAATTTACACACAGGGGCAGCAAATAGAATTTGACTTACATACTTACATAGCTATTTAAAGACGCTATACACTTTGCAGTATCTCAGATGATTCCAGGGTTGTCAGCTGTCAGCAAGTCAGTCTAAAATGAGAAGAATATGGAGGCTGCCATATTTATTTCCTTTAATCCCACTTATCTGACTTTTCTGCTGAACCTTTGCCTTTGATAGTTTAAAGGATATCTTAGTCCTAAAATTATCCTCAAATTCACACCTTGGCCCATATGCAATTAACGTTATCTCCTAGGAGATAATTTTTATTTTTCTATTTAAAATAACTTTTCAGCACGTTGCAACTGAAAAAGTCCTGAAAAGTAGATGAAAAGGTACTACCAAAATATTTTTTTAAATCAGCCTTTATTAAAACAAAAAGGCAAATATAACAAAACATTCAAACAGACTGTATGAATCAAAGACACAGCAACCAGATAATACAAAAGTGAGTAACAACAGCAGAAAAAACAAAAACAAAAAAATGAATAAAAAACAGCAGCAGTGGCACAGTGCAACCCAATCAAACCCTCATATCTTATACAAGGTGAGAGGACCTTCCATATATACCCAAGTATTAAAAATTAAGTAAGCCTTCCAAATATTCTATCACGTACTAAAGAGAAGTCCGGTAGCCCCGGAGTATCCAAATAACCTGACCAAATCAAATCAAATTTATGGGGAGCCCCTCTATGTGCATATATTAATTTTTCCATCTTTAAGTACGCGTTGATCTACCAAAATATTTTGAGTACTTTTTTGTTTTCTGGTGGTTTAAAGGGCATGTTATTGACAATTTTGAAAATATCACCTAGGAGAAAAATATGGAGAAAAAGTCAATTGCATATGGGCCCTAGTGTCTGTGTGGGGAGGGTGCCGACTGCACCGACCAGGACCCTTAGAATGGGGAGGATAACGGGCAAAAGGAAGCAGACGCTGGGCCACGGGAGGTGCAGTTAGTCTATGCACAACTCCCCCCACACACACAGGGCACCAATTTCAGTATATTTTAGAACTAAGGTATCTTTTAAGCCACAAACCCAGGACAAGCATGTAGCTAATATGCTCTGACTAAAATGTCATCACATTAACTGCATGCATGTTTCAGGAAAATGAATGAGACACCATTGTGACGCCAGAAAGATCAGCAGGCTGCATTATTTAAAAGAAAATGAATATGACAGCCTCCTCATCCCACTTACCACAGGGTCATTTAAGGTAATCCTTACATAGTTAACCCCCCATCCCCTTCTCCAAAGTATACAGCAAGCAGCATCAGGTGTATAAGCTGTGACAGAGACTCTCTTTGTGTTACAAAACCACTGATTTCTGGATACCCAAATCTTTTTGCTTCTGCAGATCTTCTCTATCCCAGCCAGAAAAACACAACCAATCATTTAGCCCAGTAGTATTTGTAGGAGTTGCTGTGTAAGTCTAATGCCAAATACACATGATGAGATTTTCAGCAGATTTCTTGCCAGATCGATTATTTCCAGCATGTCCGATCTGATACTGCGCACATGCACTGTGCCACCCCAGGGTCTGTTCCAGAATCCGCTGCCACTCCGAAGTGGAGAGCTGCTATTTATTGGATGAATGGAAATGCAATTTACTGTCCATTAAGGAAACCCAAAGGACAAAAATTAGCAGGAAGAGCGTGTATCAGCAGCTATGTAGAGGAGACCAGCGACAAGTGATCGGTGATTGAAATGAGCAGGGAGGTGAGTTGCCCAATAGGAGGCTTCCCTGCGCACTCTGCAGCGGAATGGGGAGCATGGAGGGTGGCCCCTGGGAGAGGAAAGGAGGGAGAAGTCAGGCCGCCCTCTGCGCAGCTGAGTCCCAGTGAAGCTGTGGCTCCCCCCTCCATCAAGGCTCCCCTCAGCGCTCAGGGTGGTTGCACGGCCTGCACACTCCTAGAAACGGGGCTGTGAGGACCAACAAAGAACCCACGGGCCTATCTGATTACCTCTGGTTAGAATACAGCAGCGTCTTCATGTAAATCACTTAAGAACTACTTATCAGTATCTCTAAAAGGAACAAGTGTCAATCCTAGATGTCCAGAAATCAAATGACAGGGATGTTGGAAGTGTAAAGTAAATTGAGAGCACTTTATGCCTTTTGAGACTTAAATCCACTAAAAAAGCACCTTCAGTGGCACTGAATTTGTCCAATTTTATCAAGTGCTGAGTGAGTAGATTCCTGAAATGGATAACAGCACTTATGGAGGAGAGGCACATTCACTGGACAAAAAAGTATGTCCAGATATCTCATGGCCTTTCAAACATGGTGAGACACCTACCCGTCAACAGCAGCCTTACTCAGTTTTTATGATTGGCATATGTAACGATTGGTGTCAGCAACGAGCAGGTATCTGATTATATGGTGATCTGCCGTATCACCAATAATACAGATGCTATACCTGATTATATGGTGATCTGCATAGTCACCAATAATGCAAGTATAGCGGACAACAAGAGATAGCTTATGTGCAAGTAGTGCTTGGGTGCAACAGTACGTACTGACAGATTTAGCAATACCTCACCGGAGGAGCTGGTGGGCACTGTCTGTCGGTACAGCTAACACCTCACCAGTGACGAGGGTTCACTGGTGAGTAGAATGGTCAGACTAATCGAGTTGGCAACAGACAGGCAGATACAGTACAGAATCGGAAGGCAGAGAGTAAACGGAAAACAGGCAGGGTCGGCAGCTAGATCAGATGGGCTAAGGTACAGAATCACTGAGAGGAAGGATAGTCAGAACGAGCCAGAGTCATACACAGATAATCACAAGCAATTACAGTACGCGGCTTGGTGATGTCACCAAGCCTCGTACTGTAATTACACAGAACATGAGACTTCAGAGATGGAGGAGGAGGGTGCCAATCGCGGCCGGCTCAGTAGACAGCCCTCGGGTGAGTAGTGTAGGGCTGGATACCGGGGAGGCTAGGAGATCAAGAGAGGGGGGTACGGGGGGACGCACGTGGGATCCGGAGGGAGGAAGAGGGAAGAGCCACCCACAGCCCGCCCGCACAGAAGGGGACCCCCCCGCACAGAAGGGGGAGTCTCCGAACAGCCCACATAGAAGGAGGATCTCCCCCCCTGCACAGAAGGAAGACACCCGGCCACCAGCCCACATAGAAGGGGGATCTCCCCCCCTGCACAGAAGGGGGAATCCCCGACCAGCCACCAGCCCACAAGGAAGAGGGATCCCCCCCACCTGCACAGAAGCCACCGCAGGAGACAGCCCTCGGGTGAGTAAATCGGGGCTGGAGGAGACTGGGGGGTGGGGGATCAGGGGGGGGGGGACGAGGACCTGGCTACCTATACATCTGGCTAAATAACTGGCTACCTATACATCTGGTAAAGTATCTGGCTACCTATACTTCTGGCTAAATAAATGGCTACCTATACATCTGGTAAAACATCTGGCTACCTATACTTCTGGCTAAATATCTGCCTACCTATACATCTGGCAAAACTATACACCTGGCTACACATCTGGGTCTTATACTCACCATTGGCATGCTGATCCCTCGTTGCGTACCTCTGATAGCTTCCTCGGTGCTTTCTTCCATGTCCCTTGGCGGATTTTGCTTCATGTCCCCCGCCGATCGGCGTTGATGACACCAGGGTCACACAGCGTCATCAACATCTCGCTGCAAACACTTTTTTTTTCAATACAATAACCTATATTTAATTCAATATTAAAAAAAATTGATTACAAAAAAAAAAAAAAAAAAAACGAAAATTATTTGAAATTAATTGAACCACTTTGTGCACAGAAATCCTGGGGAAATTGAACGCCAGGGTGGCTACAGTGTTGGAGTTTATGATGAAGTGCTCCTGGAGCTCTCATTCTCTTGCTGTGTTGTATATGGCTTTTGCTCTATCTGGATGCTGCACTGTCTTTTGGAACACAATATATTTTCTGACATGCCAATCAGCAAGCAATCAGAAGGTGTGCATCAAGCCTTTTTTCTTCTGTTGATTTTTAGGTTCCTGAGGTGGATAATAGCACTTCTGGAGGAGAGGTTCAGATATCTCATGGCCTTTCAAACATGGTAAAACATCTACCCGTCAACAGCAGCTACTCAGTTTCTATGATTGGCATAATACATTTAGCTACAGAACACATATAATTTCAAAATGTCAGTAATTAAAAGGGTAAGATGGCAACCCTGACAAGTACATGCAACAGCAATTTCCTGCTTTATGGTAAAAAAAAGTTACCCACGTGTCAATTTTTCATGCCTTTATCAAGGAGACACAAACTGCGTGTGCAGATCCTGACTTATCTCTCATTATTTTTACAAGATTGAAGAGCACATTGAGATCCCTGGGTGTGGTCACTGGTTGTCACTGAGCTGACATTGCTTGTAGCTTGTACATCACTTATGAGCTGCAGGCGAAAGGTTCCGGCTTAAGAACATTGAGAGCCTTTGTTATTTTTCACTCCAGATAAAGATACCAGTGACAAGTTAAGGCAGACAAGCTTTTGTAGGATTCTCTGCTTTAAAACTACATGACACAAGGAAACCCTTAACCTTTTCTACCCCATGTGAGTTTTTTATGACATGTTTATATTATCTAAGATATTCCTGACAGCCCAAACAGGTTATAATGCAACAAATTAACAACTGGTGCATTTTTTGTTCTTGTTCAAAACCAATGAAAAGTTACAATTCTGGGCTGTTCTCAACTATGCTGACAGGCTACACTCTATGTAAAGGATATGCCAGATATCTCGTCTTCCTGCTTGTATTGTTTGGCAATTTTTCTAACAGCTTAATTTTTTTAAGCATCCCAAGAACTGTCTTTCATTTTAAATGATACACTGGAGGCAAAAAAGCATTGTTTTTCTTATTACAATGTTGAAAGTGATTGTGTGATTATAGCAAGGGGACACTTCCACTTAGTACCTTTTTTTTTTTTGAAGAAGGTATTGCAATGCTCTCTGCATCTACAGGTCAGAAAGAATATGGTTTCAAGTTTGCTTCAATGTTTGCATAAGCTTTAATTTAAAGTGGAGCTGTCAGCCATCCTATCTCAGAAAAAAACACATTTTTAAGTAGATAAATACTACTTACATAACGTGTATTGTACTGTCCATGTTTTGATTTTAGTGATTTTTCTATAGTAAAAAAAGAGAAAATCCTTCTTAGGATTTTCCATTTTGTCTGTGTCTATCTTGAAGCCAATCCTGACATAATTTCCTCCCTTACTCTGTATGTGTATCATTGCCCGCCCCTCTCCCAATCTTCAAACACTCCCACCCAGCTCTGCAGTAGAAAGTGCATTTAGAAATATTGGCCAGTCAGAGAGCAACAGAGGTCTGGGAGGAGAAAACAGGAGGGAAAATGCTTCAGCTAATCAGGCTGCATTAGTTAAGTCTGAGGGGAAAGTAAAGAAGAAAAAAATAAAACCCAGCATGCCCTGCAACTTCCTTTGTGCGGCAGATGTACCAAATAAGAGCCAGGGAAACTGGGGAATTATGTGTTATGGAGAAGTAATATAAGAGTGATATTTAACTTTTGGATTGCCTGGTTAGCATCCTTATTACTTGTTTACCAGATAAAAATAAAGAAATTATTTTTGATTTTATGTCTGACTGTTACTCTTTAAAGAGGCTTTTTTTTCTCAACATAAGTTTCATTTCAGAGGTAAGCACTACTTTTTTTCAGGGGCATGCAGAACAAGGCTAGAATACAAGAGACAATACTTTCAGAAGATTTACAGTGGTGTAGCAATAGATGATATGGAGGTTGTTAGCGCACCAGGGCCCGTCAACCTTAGAGGACCCAAATGGATCCCTTCTAAAGTCACTTTATTAGCTCTATGTTGGCGCTGTAGTGGTAATGATCACCTCTATATGTGCTTTGAATGGTAATAGTCATAAACAAACCATTATTTTTCCTCTACACCTCTCTCATACAGTGGCTGTTCTTGGAAAGCCAACTTTGGTGGTCTGTATTATGTGATTATTATATATATATAATGCTTGAAGAAGGGGGAGGTAGGCATGGTTGGGCTGAGGCAAAGGCGAGAGAGGCTCCAGCCTCAGGGCGCAGTGTAGGAGGGGGCACACAACTCACTCAGCTATCATTCCCCTATTGTGTTTGAATCCGAGAGAAATAAGAAAAGGGAAAACATGGCAGTTACTGCAAGCTAGATAACTAGAGATTAAGGTGTTGGTGGGGTTGGGGGCCATGGGGTGTCTCTCAGTCTAATAGCAATCAATGTGTGACAACTGGGGTGGAAAGGATGGAGGGGTGCACTTTGGTTTCTCAGCCTTGGGTGCTGGAGGACCTTGTCCCGACTCTGGAGGTAAGTGTATCTGCTTTGGGGCACATGACTCCGTAGCTAGGCTGCAGGTGTCACAATTGCTTCCAATCTGTTGAGCACACTATTTTAACATTAAGAAATGTTTACACTCCAATAAGTCATTTATCACACAAAGAAAAAAATATATTTTTCACACATTACCGGTAAAAAGTCTAAAGTAGCTAGTAGCTACATCTAAACTCATCATCCAAAATCTTATAATTATTCTTATACTTTTTGTACCTGACCCTTAAAACTTTATCACAACTTAACACACCTAAATGATCTTTACATTGTTTTTTTTTGGGTGGCCACAAATAAGGCTTTCCGTGGGTGGTACTTTTTGCTAAGACTTATTTTCATTTATACGCACTTTAAAGGGACTAAAAAGAAAAATGTTTAAAAATCCATTATTTCTTAGTTTTCAGTGATTATAGTTTTAAAATTGAATGTGCTACTGTAGATAAAAGTCATACATTTTATTTGTCCTGGTTATTACAACACTTAAAGTGTGTCCCTTATACAATGCATGGCGACAATATTTTATTTAGAAATAAAGGTGAATTTTTTCCATGGGTTTGGGATTTTCTCATTGCACTCTATAAATAATTACAAGCTCTTATTTTCAAAAATAGTGAAAGTTTTTGTTTTTTATACTCAATAATCATTGTTCCTGGCTGGAACAATGATCATTCATTCATTAGACACTTTGATTTGCTTTGGGAACACATGTTCCCACACACCCTTCACAGATAACATCTGCAATTAATCTTTGTTTCCTCTAAAAATCTTTTCAGACATTGGCTAATGCTGGGAATACACCATACAATTTTCTGTTAGATTCTTCTGTTAGATTTTTCGGTTAGATTTTCTGTTAGAATGCATAATTCGATTATTTTCTGTAGAGAATGGTCATTATCTCTGGTGCATTGTCTTCTGTTTATCTCCTGCTGAGTAGAACAATGCCTAATTGCTCGGCAGATAGATGGTAAGATAGATACATTTCCAACATGTTGAACTTTATCTATCTGGCAAGTAAATCTAACAGAAAATTGTATGGTGTATTCCCAGCATAAGAGCTATTTCAAGGAATCTCTTGCCCATTTTAAAGCCGGAAATGTGCACTACTAGTTCAATCAAGGCATCAACTTTAAATATATTCTAGCATAAACATGCACCAATCACCACAAAGAGCATGAATTTATATGAGCCAATCATAAACCTCAGTCACAGAGCAGACCTGATGGGGAACTGGACAGATTCATGATGAGAACCATGACGAGACACGTGATCGCCGGCGAGGCTAACATGGAAAGCAGATCTAACTTCACTGCAGTCCAGTGTTGATGTCACTATTGAAAGTGGTGTAAACTCAAAATTACTTTTTATTTGGAGATCGTTTTTACGGGCAGATTTGGGGGACGGCGATGGGCTGGAATGTGGCCCTGTCCTCAGGTCCTCAGTGGCGTTGCAAGGGTATTTGACACCCAGTGCTGATTATTTACAGAAAAAGGAAAGGAGAGAGTGTGACTGTAACGATCGGTGTCAGCACGCAGAGAGAATCTGATTATTGGTGATCTGCAGTATCACCAAGAATACAGATATATCTGATTATTGATGATCTGCAGAATCACAGATAATACAGATATATTGCTAACCTCTGGACACCTGAAGCGTGTAAGTGTTTGGTGTAACAGTAGTAATTGGACCATCGGGGTAGCAGGTGGTCCAATGAGTAGAGACAGACTCTACTGCAGTCAAGGACTCCAGGAGAAGGAGACCCTGACTGATTTTGCAGCAGTGCCCCCTCTGAGGAGCAGGGGCCCCTGCAAGAAGGCTGAGCACCCAAGGGGTGGGTGACAGCCAGAAAGGTCGGGCAGGACGGGTCGGCAACACACAGACAGATAAAGTACAAAGACAGGAAGCTGATTCGGTATCCAAGGCAAGCAGGGTTTGGCAACAGGTAATCAGAAATGCAAGGTACCGAATCAGAAAGCAGAGGGAAAGTCAGGAAAGCAATAAGTCATTACAGATTTTAAACAATGCCTAGTCTGGGTGTGAGGTCCGTGGTCTCTACACCCTGGAACTAGTCTGATGTATAACAGAATGATAACACAAGTTCCCTAGTCTGGGTGTGAGGTCCGTGGTCTCTACACCCTGGAACTAGTCTGATGTATAACAGAATGATAACACAAGTTCCCTAGTCTGGGTATGAGGTCCGTGGTCTCTTCACCCTGGAACTGGTCTAAGGAATAACACAGATGATACACAGTATTCCTAGTCTGGGGTGTGAGGTCCATGGTCTCTACACCCTGGAACTGGTCTAAAGAATAACACAGATGATACACAGTAAACTGGCTAAGTGTGGATTCCCAGGTCACCTGGTTCCACCACACTGAAGGATCTGACTAAGGTCTGAGTGCTAACACATAGGTATTCACAACACCAGACAACCAGCAACTGAACAGCAAGAGATATATATAGTAAAGCGCTCCACAGCGCTGCCCAGCTCCCATCAACCAATCACCTGCTGAGCTGGGATCAGCTGACCGCCTCGATCAGCTGACCGTTCTCCTATTGGCATAAAGAGCCTGTCTTGCGGCGCGCACGCGTAGCTCTCCATCTGTGTGCACTACTAGGTCCAGACAAACCTGAAGTATGTTGCTGCGGGGAAACTGCCGCTCTGTGCGCGGATTCTGCCGCCTCACTGTCAGAACGCGCGGTGGTTTCTCCGCAATCCGTCACAGTGATGCTCAGAGCACACCATAGCAAAAATAAAAAAATAAAAAAATTCCTGTCGTATTTTTTTGGGTTCATTTATTAGCATACCATTTAGTAATAATGAGCCCCCAAAATGCCAAATGCTGCAACAATAACCGCAACATAGCAAATGCAGTCACTATGACCATTAAATATTAAATGCAGCAACATTACCTCTGACAAGTGCAATAAGGCAAAAGTTACCTCCGACATATGAAATGCAATGAGGCAAATGTTACCTCTGACACATGAAATGCAGCAAACAATACCTCCAATACATGCAATGAGACAAACATTACCTTCCACACATGTTAAAATGCAGTAAACGTTTATTCCCACACATGGCATGCAGCAAACAGGTCAAATACAGAAAACAGTACCTCTGACACGTGAAATGCACATATACATTACCCCACAAACATGAAATGCAGCACATTTTACCTCAAAACAAAAATGCATCTAATGTTCCCTCCACTGGGTGCTTGTGGAGTGGGATTGAGCTGCTAAGTGGGATGGGTGGGTGCTGCTGGAAGGGTGACACTGGGTGGGAGGAGGGTGACACTGAGTTAGAAGGGTGACACTGAGTGGGGAGGGTGACACTGGGTGGGAGGAGGGTGACACTGAGTGGGAAGAGCGACACTGAGTGGGAAGGGTAACACTGGGTGGGAGGAGGGAGACATTAGGTGGAAGGTAGATGACACTGGGTGGTGGGTGGTAAGAGGGTGGCACTAGGTTTTGGGAGGGTGACACTGGGTAGGCAGGGGGACACTGAGTGGGAGGAGGGTGACACTGGGTGGGAAGGATGACACTGGGTGGTAGGAGGTTGACACTGGGTGGAAGGTGGGTGACACTGGGTGGTGAGTGGGAGGAGGGTGGCACTAGGTAGGAGGAGGATGATATTGAGTGGGGATAGTGACACTGGGTAGGCAGGGTGACATTGAGTAGGAGTAGGGTGACACTAGATGAAAGGACGGTGGCTCTGGGTAGGGAGGGTGACACTGAGTGGGAGGAGGGTGACACTGGGATGTGTGACACTGAGTGGGGAGGGTGACACTGGGTAGGCAGGGTGACTCTGGGTGGAAGGAGGGTGACACTGAGTGGGGAGGGTGATACTGAGTGGGGAAGGTGACACTGAGTGGGAGGAGGATGACACTGGGTAAGGAGGGTGACATGGAGAGGAAGAGGGTGACACTGAGTGGGGAGGGTGACAATGAGTGGGAGGGTGAAACTGGGTGGGAGGAGGGTGACATTGGCACTGGGTGGGAGGAGGGTGACACTGGGTGGTGGGTAGGATGAAGGTTACAGTGGGTGGGGTGGGTGACACTAGGTGGAAGGTTGGTGACACTGGGTAGGGAGGGTGACACTGAGAGGGAGGAGGGTGACACTGGATGTCAGTATAGGTAGCCTGATGACTTCCCATTATAATTAGCCAGTTGACCCCTCTTCCCAGTATAGGTAATCAGATTACCCCTCCCCCAGTATAGCTAGCCAGATGACCCCCACCAAGTATAGAGGGCACCCCAACCCAAGGGTTTACAGCAGAGGGAGAATCCATCTTCCTCCTCCTAGACTCTCCTCTGTCATCTGCATCATCCAGAGGAAGTGGATCCTGGAGAAATTACTTCATTCCAAAGTGTGTGCGCTCTGCACAATGGCTTGCCTGGCTGTCGCTTTTCCCCTCTCCGCTGGGCATTGCTCCTCATGTACTTGTGGCTCCGCCCTTCTCCCGTGGCTCCGTTCCTTTTCCCGTGGCTCCGCCTCTTCACCGTAGCTCTGCCCCCTCACCCCACGAGCTTTGGAAAACAACTCTGTCGGGGATTCACCCCTTCAGCTTGGACATCCTGATGCGGCTCACCCCCCCCCCCCCCCCCCTGTGATGCCAGTGCCTGTCCTATGCAAATATCTTCATGAAGAGCGAGGATGAAACAGGTAAAATGGGCACCACCATATTCTACAAGCAGTAATTTGGGTACCGGGGGTGCGAGATTAAATTGTGGGTAGCCTGGTCTCTTCATTTTGCTCCCACTACCCTCCTCTGCTCAATAGACATGGTGCTGTGACAATACAGAGTCACTTCAGGAGAGGAGGGAGAGGAGCAAAGTGAAAAGACCAGGCAGACAGCTGATTAGTAGAGAATAGCAGAGCAGTACAAATTTTCGCTGCTTTCTGCATTGAAAGTAAATGTTTTTACACACAGGGAATGCTTTCAAATGTTTTTATGTGTACCTAAGAATAGGTACTTAAGTTTTAGTTTAGAGAGTTTAATCCCACTTTAAAGTGAATTAAAATGAAAGCGTTGTTAAAATATAAAAAAATGAATACTTACCATAGGCCTCCTGTGTCCTCCTCGAGTCCACACACGCTGCCCAGAACCATCTGAAAAGTTTGTGGCCATGCTCCACTTCACGCACTGTCCAGGCGCAGTACCCTCCCGGCCGCAGGAATGTCACGGGGAAGCACGCGCAGCTGATTGCGGAGAATCCAGGTGGCGGCGGAGGACGGCAAGGGAGGGATTAGCGTAAAGGGGGCTAGAGGTATGTACAAAACTTCCTTTATGCTTCGTCTCAGGTACACTTTAACTTTAATTCAGCTCCTCTAATAGTGACTTTCCAGGCAGGCTGCATAGAAGGTTGTTAACTGTTGGGAATACTGCTGAACACAGAGGCTTTTCAGAAATTATAGCTCTGTCCAGGAACAAATTTGTTCCAAAGTATTATCCCAGTGTTGACACCTGAAGCAGCGTTAAGCCTGGGATTTGCAGAAGATTAGCTCCACAAAGCTTTGTGTTCTTCTGAAAGAGTAATAGACTGCAGGTTTAGTGATCTTTGGAATAAGGACCTTAAAAAAACAAATGCCCATCACGCAGTCTCCCATATACGAAAAGAAAATAAAGTTTCTGTCAAACGCGTGCATCCTAAAGCTAAACTCCAGGCAAAATATTAGCTTACCTTTCAAATGTCGATATCATCTCTATTTTAAGTAGAGCAGGCTTAAGGCTCTTTCTTACTATATGTATTTATATGCATTTTTCAGCCCATTATTTTTCATAAAAATGCATGGCACACAGACTTGAAATGTACCAATCAAACCTATTTGTGTCATTTTCCGTGTCCTAGGTTGCTTTTTTTAAAAGGCAGCATGCAACTGTGGCCAAAAATGCGCGCATTTTTTTAAAACCTATACATAATTAGATAAAAATAAATGCACATGCAAAAATAAAGACATATTGGCTCAAAATAATGCAACAAGAACGCATACACATTTTGCAAGTGTATCCCCCACCACTTAGTGTTAAAGAGCCCTTACACCCATTACTACAGTGTTGAATCAAGTTGTAAACACATGGAGGATAACTGTGACCTTAAAGCGGTATTGTCACCATAAAAATCAAATTTCAACAGCAACTGGTCTGAGTGTATTAAGTGATAAAGATGCTAATCCTGCATTCAAAACTCTTTTCTGCTGTTATGGTTTGGAGTTATTACATACTATAGGAGCACTGGTCCTAGTGCCAAACAGTGCCAAAAAGTTGAATGCTGGGAGTTCTTTTGAATGCTGGGAGTTCTTTTTATCTATAATATATTCCTCTTCCATTTATTTCCCTGCCTAGCTGATCACTTGTGTTTACAAGCAAGGCTGAGGTGACTTAGTGGTTGGATGTGTAAATAAAAAAAATACTCTGGGAGGGGGGCAGCTAATAAATACACAATGAGCAAGAGAAGTTAGGGGGGAAAACAAGAGTCAGGGAGGATATGATGTCAGCATTAGCTTGGCAAGATGGCCACTGCCTGCAATAGGATTTTCTGCTTTTCCTTTATAAAATTCACAGGAATCATTACGTGGATAGCACAATACATCTGTTATGTAAGTAGAAGTAGTATTTATCTACTTATATATGTGTTTTTTATTACTAGGTTAGCATGGGTGTCGCTTGTTCTTTAAAGAAAACCTGTAATCAAAAGAAATCCCTCTAGGGGATACTTACCTCGGGTGGGGGAAGCCTCTGGATCCTAACGATGCTTCCCCCGCCCTTCTCCATCCCTCTGTTCAAGTGCCAGGGTCCCCTGAAGTGCAGCAAGGTAAATATTTACATACCACGAACGCCGCTCTTCATTCGGGTTAAGGCAGAAATAGCAGAACCCCATCAATCTGCTCTACTGCGCAGGCGCAAGTCCTTTTGCGCCTGCGCAGTGGAGTAAATACAATCAGGCTCGGCTATTTCCACCTAGCCCGAATAAAGAGCTGCTGCTGCACCTGTGCTGGATCAGGGAGAGGTAAATATATCAAGCCTTGTCAAGCTTGTTGGGGGAGGATTCGGGGAGCCAATGCTGAATTCCCTGAAGCTACAGGGAAGGGATCCTGAGGCTTCCCCCTCCCGAGGTAAGTATCCCCCAGAGCAGGCCCGGCCCTAGAATTTTTGCCGCCTGAGGCAATCTTTAAAGAAATCGCCGCCCCCTCCCCCTCCCGTGGGTGTAAGGGGCCGCCGAGCTGGAGGGGATAGCGGGCAGGAAGGGGGTATTGGGCCTAGTGGTGGGGAGGGGGGTCGGACCCCCCCCTCACCTTGGTCCCCCGTCCTCCGCTCCCCTCCAGCTTTAAAAAGTTACGTTGCTGCAGCTATTGTAAGAGGCACGGGCGGGGATCACTCACCTTTTCCGCGTTCCAACGTGCACTCCACTGACGTCACATCCTGTAACGCCGTCCACTCACAATACAGTGGGCGGCGTAGTAGGAAGTGACGTCAGTGGAGCGCACGCTGGAATGAGAAAGAGGTGAGTGATCCCCGCCCGTGCCTCTTACATTAGCTGCAGCAACGTAACTTTTTAAAGCTGGAAGGGAGCGGAAGACGGGGGACCCAGGCGAGGGAGGGGGGGGGGTCGACCCCCCTCCCCGCCGCTAGGCCCAATACCCCCTTCCTGCCCGCTATCCCTTCCAGCTCGGGCGGCCCCCCACACCCCCCACAGAGTCTCTTTAAATGATCTCTCAATCACTTTTGTTGATATTTTCACGCTGATTAGGGATGAGTGAAATTGTTGCAAGATTTTCGCTGAATCAGTCCAATTACCGTATTTTTCGCCGTATAAGACGCACTTTTTCTCCCCAAAAAATAGGGGGGAAAAGTCCCTGTGTCTTATACGGCAAAGGCAGGGAATTCCTGACTTGTAAACGCCCGCCGATACGGACCGCGACCCGCCGCCACGTCGGGAATTCCCTGCCTGTGTGGCTGCACCCGATGTATGCCTCTGCCCGCTCCCCATGCCTGTAATGTGTCCGGCGTGTGTAATATGTTCCCTCCCGCTGTGTGCCCGATCTCTGCGTGCCCCCGCTAGTGTATAATATGCCCGCTCCCCCGCCTGCCTTATCTCCCTCCCCCATGTGGTTGCTGGCCCCCCCGGGTGTTAATCTGCAGCGGCTTACCTCTCCGCCATGCCCGCGAGGATTGGAGACCTCCTTCACAGCCGTGCATCTCGCTCTAGTGATCGGCATGTGGTGATTGCGTCATTGTCACATGCGGTCTTTCTGACATAAAAAAAATGTTTCCCATCCTCTATATGCTTCCTGGAAGCGATCAGTACGCTTCCAGGGCTAAAAAAAAAAAATCTCACTATGGCCATCTTGTGACAAAATAGTAAAACTACATCTACATACATTTTTTAATAAAATAAACCCACATTATTACATTGAAAATTAACTGTTTACCTCCCACACCAAAAATTACCCAAATAAAATTTTTCATGAAAAAGAATACAATAAAAAAGTAAAAAAAACATAAATAGTTACCTATGGGTCTGAACTTTTTTTTAATATGCATGTGAAAAGGGTATATTGTGAATTTGTAAATAGTGATGGACGCAAAACTGAAAAATGCACCTTTATTTCCAAATAAACAATTGGCGCCATACATTGTGACAGGGACATAATTTAAATGGTGTAATAACCGGGACAAATGGGCATATAAAATACATAGGTTTTAATTATGGTAGCATGTATTATTTTAAAGCTATAATGGCCAAAAACTGAGAAATAATGCATTTTTTCAATTTTTTCTTAATATTCCTGTTAAAATGCATTTAGAAAAACATAATTCTTAGCAAAATGTACCACCCAAAGAAAGTGTAATTGGTGACGGAAAA
Organism: Hyperolius riggenbachi; assembly: GCF_040937935.1. Taxonomy (NCBI): domain Eukaryota; kingdom Metazoa; phylum Chordata; class Amphibia; order Anura; family Hyperoliidae; genus Hyperolius; species Hyperolius riggenbachi. Next base: position 245,304,476 of record NC_090651.1, read on the forward strand.
AACAAGATATAGATCAATTTATTGTGATAATTAGTGATAAAGTTATTGGTGAATGAATGGGAGGTTAAAATTGCTCTGATGCACAAAGTGAAAAATACCCGCGGGCTGAAATGGTTAAAAGTCTTTATTTGCAAAAATAACGGCAATATACCCTTATGATATAGATATTAAAAAAAAGTCCCTAAGGTAATTATTTATGCAATTTTTTTAGCGGGAGTGTCACCATAAAAATCTAATTTCAACAGCAACTGGTCTGATTGTATTAAGTGATAAAGATGCTGCATTCAAAACTTTCAAAAAAATTTATGCTGTTATTATTTGGAGTTATCACATACTTAAGGGGCACTGGCCCTTTGGTAGTCAGTGCCAAACAGTTGCATGCTGGGGGTTCTTTTTATCTATAATATATTGCTCCTCTTCCCTTTATTTCCCTGCTTAGCTGCTTATCTGAAACACGTTTCCTGCTCACTTGTGTTTACAAGCAAGGCTGAGGTGACTCAGCAATTCGAGGAGGAAGGGAAAAAAAAGTAAAGGGCAGAAATGACATCAGGATTTAGCCTAAACTGTGGGCAAAATACATGGCCCCCACCGGGAACAGAATTCTCTTAATTTACTATATAAAATTTACTGAAATCAAAACGTGGACAGTACAATACATGTGTTATGTAAATAGATCAAGTATTTATCTACTTATATATGTGTTGTAACGTTTTAAAGTTTTTTAACAAGTATTTTATTTTTGTAAATATGGGGCAGGGGTGGAAGGGGTTAATGAAATAAAATGATAATATTTTTTCTATGTACAATTATAATGGTGTATTTGAGTGTAATTTTACTTTTTGGCCACAAGATGGTGCTACACTAACAGTGTTCTAAAAATAGAAACACGGAAATGTCCGTTTTTTTCCCAAGGAGAGCGTGCGTCTCGTTGCTGCAAGCTGTCTGATACATCACAGAAACGGAGGAGAACAGAAACAGAGCAGGGATCGCGAAGGGATCGCAAACGGTGGTGGTAAGTAAACTATACGCATATCTACGCCCCTGATCCGCAAGTGAATTATACAGGGGCGTAGATATGCGTACCAAAGAACCTGAAGTACGGTAGTTAATGCAGCCAGATGGCGAATTTGACTGCCTCATCCGTACCCCCGATCTTTGCACAGATTACCTATTAGTCTCTCTGTTGAGAAACCCATTCAATCCAGTGGTTCTGAAGGAGTGGTTAGCTTACAGGGACAACAAAGGATTATTTGCATCATCAGCAGTGATGCATCGTGGGAGACATTATATGCTCACTCCAACCTGAATGATTGCAAATACCTTCTGTTTTAAGAAGGCAAACTTTTGCTCTGCGTATCCAGTGGGAAAAAGGGTGAGGGACAACAAAGAGAAGATGTACCAGTGAGGACTACAAAAAGCACACAGCCAAATATTTATTTATTTATTGTATTTATAAAGCGCCAACATATTACACAGCGCTGGAATAGAAACTAACTCGGCAGAAATCTGGAGGGGCGGGGGCCTGCCATCAGAGGACTCCTTACACTAGATACAAATTTACCAAGGCATTTATAGTGATCTCAAATGTTGTTAGTGATAGCTTTTTTTTTTTTTTTTTTTTTAAACTGTCCTAGGCCACCTATACATGCGTCTTGAGCAGTACCTAGTGGTCAGGGACTGTACTGCACCTTTTTTTTGTAGATTAGTACTGCTTCTGCATATTATGATATCATGAAGGAGCTCAGTAGGATGGAGGAGGGAGCAGCCAGCAGAGTCAAATCAAATCAATCAAATCAAAGATAGCGTTATTGGCATGACCAAGCTTCAATACAGGCATCGCCAAAGCAGGAGGAATGGGGGACATGGGATGGGGTGGGGGTGCAGTGAGTTAGCAGTTCAAGGACATTTGACATTTTTTGGGGAGAAGTTTACAGTTCATTCATGCTCCTCTCAGTCTGTGGCATGCTGTGGCATGGTGTGCAGCAATTGTCACTGTGGATTTCTCTTCTCCTAGTAGAATGCAGTGTTTTCTCTCATCTTCTAATGTGTGAAAGTCTGTAAGGGTATATGACTCTGTCTGCGCACTCTGCTACAGGGACATTTAAACTACTGATTGTGCGGTGCAGTGATCCCATGGCAGGCTGCCATGCCAAGGGATCACCGCATAAGTTTAAAAGCCCCCTAAAGCAATACTTACCTCAGGATACTCCAGAGACTTCGCCCCTATCTCCCTCCCCCTCACCGTTCCAGTGCAGTGTCCTCCTGAAGCTCATGGCCATGCTCCCGTATGAGCACAAGCATGGCCGCACTGTGTCTGCTTGGTCTTTGTGGAAAAAGCCAAGCTCAATCAGGTCTATGCTGCTGTGCAGGCAGCACGAGCTGTCGAAATATGCTTGTCGACGGTTTTCAGCGGGACAGCAGAGGAACAGTGAGGAGAAGTACTTCTGAAGATGAGTGCATCCATACTGTGCATGCATAGTACGTATGCGCCTGTCTTCAGACGCACTTGGGGATGTGAGTACTTCTGAAGGCTGCCTGAGGAGGGTCAAAGAGGTATTTGATCGTAGAACTTGTTCTGGGAGATGGCGTTGGAATGACAAGACAGAGCAAGGAGGGAGTATTTTATGCTATCCAGATCCTTCCCTCTATATAGGTAAGTAAGCTGAAGTGAGTTTCCTCACTTCAGGTTTGCTTTAAAGAGAAGTTGAAAAATCTCCTAGTAGAAAACACAGAAGAAAAAGTTGATTGAATAAGGGCCACTGTTATAAAGCTGACATGAGGAAAATAAACAAATACTAAAACTTGTGAGCATCCATTGCCACCGTGTGGTGAGCTGAAAAAATAACATATGCAAAAATAGTTGTAACTGAATAATGATTTTAATTCAATAATAAATGTGGTTTCAAAAGTGTTACTCCCACTGTAGTTTTGCCCCTGAAGAACATAGTAAAGATTATGTGCACCACTATCCCAACTGAAGACTTCTGGGGTAAGTATGGGAATATACATGCTAGTGTGGTGTTAGCTCCACCACCCTGACAGGACTATGAACCAAGAAGAGCAGTATAGAAGTTACTTCCTGAACCCCTGGAGTTTTTGATAGGAGCTAACACAATGTATTCAATACAAGCTCTATGATGCAGTGACCAAGGGCAAATTACACAGAAATTATACATTTTGTTGTATTTGGTGTTAAATTAAAGGGAAGTACTACAGATTGTTAAGTTTTTATCAATATATATTCAACTACAGTAGAAGGTTTTGATACAACCAAGGTGATCTGTTAGCATTTATATGGATAGAAGAAACATAGAACGTTAACAGAGAATATGGGAATCTCCTCTGCATGCACTTATCCAGGCAACAGTGACCTATATGTCTGGGCCCATCAGCAGAGTTTGGAGTGTTTAGTACATAGTTATAAGTCAAACAGAGCAATCAAATTTGGCCCGCAAGCTGTTTCCGCATTTTGCTCTATGTTTGGCCCACTGTAGACCACCAGGGAAGCTATATAGGAAGTGAAGCCCTAGATTACCAAGGAAGTCATATGGGTGAGGGAGTGGAAAGCACTAGACACCAGGGAACTGTATAGGGGAGGGAGGGGGAGCAATAGACATCAGGGAACTGTATAGCGGAGGGAGGGGAGCACTAGACAACAGGGAACTGTATAGGGTAGGGAGGAGTGATGTTCAATTTTGAGTCCAGTTTGCATTTGCGTTTAGTACCCCTGGTTAAGTGGGAGAGGTTGCTTTTGAGTAGAGTGTGGGGCATTTCAACATTCAATTCTCGGTCAGGACATCTTTTCTTTTTTATAGGGGGGGGGGTGAGGGGGTGTTATGATGCTAACTGTTAAAAGATGTCAATAAACATTTTTTTGTATCATTCTATAAGTAAGCAAGTCCAACCTTTGTTTCATGCTTAATGTAAGTACATTAGAAGTTGTGTGATTACAGTGTTATGCATGGAAATAAAGTGAGAACTTTTTTAAATTAACTCAGGCATTCCTGGATTTATTTAAAAGAAATGTGTGCTTTGGGTGCAACTGTAAAAATCCTTTAGAAGTTACGCTGCCAAGCTCTTGCTCCCAAATTTCGCTTGTGTTGTGCCAAGCCAGTTTTAACATTTTTCGCATGCGTCAAGAAGAAAGCACACTTCTTAGACTGAAAGTTTATTACGAACTCACCAAATGATTTATATTATGAAATCAGAAAGCCTGTAGAAATAAAGTATAGTATTGTAATTTTGTTATGTCACATGCTCATTGTGACAATATTTATTAAAATATTACTTTCATTAAAGCGGTTTAAAACTCTGACAACATTTTCAACAAAAATGTGTTTTCCTACTTTTTATAACCCATCCCACACAATTATCATATTTGCTTTTGTGCACAAGTATTAATATTCATTTAGATATTATAACTTCACAAAGTTCAGTTAATTTACTTTGAAAGCTGCTGGTGCATTTTATTTATAACTGTTGTCATTCTGTTGTAAATGCTGCCAGCAGTTATTTCTGATCTGCTTTTCACTTCAGCAGCACTCATCAGCTGAAGTCCTTTATAGCTAGAGAATGTTTACATAAATGTATCAAGTAAAGAATGTGTACATAAGATAAGATTATAAGCAGTTCGGATGCGGGTTCTCCCTGCAGAAGAAAGAGTCAGCCCTGTGATGTAACCCTTTGAATGCTGTTTTACAAAAAAAAAAAAACATTGTGTTAGTATATTGTATGCTGTAAATTATCTTTTAGAGCAAAGAAGAAATTCTGGGTTATATTCCTCTTTAAGTCATTATTGGCGCATCCAGAAACAGGAAAACCTTCCATATTCCCTCCAAGCAGAAAAAAACGAAACATAAAACTGTGTACTAATGTACTAAAATAATAGTACTATAACATTTGTAAAGTGCTTTTCTCCCATAGGACTCAAAGCACATAGATATGTCTCAGATCGATACATGGTTGCACGGTGGAATGTGTTGCAGAGGAAAAAGTAAGGTGGTCATAAATACCAGACTAAACGGGTGGCTTTTCAGTTTGGGTTTAAATGCTTCCAGGGATGGAGATGTCCTGGTTGGGTGTGGCATGTAATTACAAAGAGTAGGGACAGCATGACACAAGGCTCTGGCTCCAAGGGATTTGAAATGGACTCTGGGGGTGACCAAGTTATTAGATCCTTTTATCTAAGATTGTAAGAGCTGTGATGAAGTTACAACAAATCCTTCAGGAGTCAGGGTAGAGATGGCCCGAACCTCCGATTTTACTTCTGCAAAAGTTCGGTTCGTGCGAACTTTCGCGAACCGCAATAGACTTCAATGGGGAGGCGAACTTTGAAAACTAGAAACACTTATGCTGGCCAGAAAAGTGATGGAAAAGATGTTTCAAGGGGTCTAACACCTGGAGGAGGGCATGGCGAAGTGGGATGGACGCCAAAAGTCATGGGGAAAAATCTGGATTTGACGCAAAGCAGCGTTTTAAGTTCAGAAATCACATTGAGTGCTAAATTGCAGGCCTAAAGTGCTTTAAAACATCTTGCATGTGTATACATCAATCAGGGAGTGTAATTAGAGTACTGCTTCACACTGACACACCAAACTCACTGTGTAACGCACCGCAAACAGCTGTTTGTGTAGTGACAGCCGTGCTGGACTGGTGCGCACCATGGCGAGAGTGCAGGCTGTGGCGGATATCAAGCCCATATAGTCGCCGGGCTGTGGTAGCTTAATGATAGAACAACAGTGACTGTCCAGCTGATCAAATTTGGCCTGTCCACAATGAAGCAACGACCTTATTATCTTGGGTGTGCCCCCCCCGGAGACACTCATATAGCCGTCGGTCATTGCCTCATTGCGATACGCAAGCCCCTTCACCGCGGCAAGGTAATGATCACAAAGGGGAATGGGCACATGTACATGCCTTTTGTTTTGTTGTTGCAGCTGCAGTGCAGCCAAAAAAATTAGGCAGGCATGTACACGCACCAGAAAAATTATTATAGTGGCCGCTGCTAGCAGCGACCTTAAAAATTCAGGAATCCAGCTGGAGTCCTGGACCCTGTTGGTGGTGGCGGAGAAGGCAGTCAATCGGCCTGCGGGCAGAGATGCTGTGTGGGGAGCGACTTAGTCTTGGGGCAGGCAGTCACATGGCGTACAGGCAGAGATGCTGTGTGTGGGGACTGACTTAGTCTTGGGGCGGGCAGTAGCCCTCCGGGATCCATGCCTCATTCATTTTGATAAAGGTGAGGTACTGAACACTTTTGTGACTTAGGCGACTTCTCTTCTCAGTGACAATGCCTCCAGCTGCGCTGAAGGTCCTTTCTGACAGGACGCTTGAGGCAGGTCAAGACAGAAGTTGGAGGGCAAATTGGGACAGCTCTGGCCACAGGTCAAGCCTGCGCATGCAGTAGTCAAAGGGTTCATCGCTGCTCACAGTGTCTACATTCACACTTAAGACCAGGCAGTCGGTTACCTGTCGGTCCAGGCGTTGATGGAGGGTGGATCCGGAAGGGCTAAGGCGAGGCATTTGACTAAAGAATGTCAGCATGTCCGACATCACCATGAGATCACTGGAGTGTCCTGTCCTTGCCTGCGTGGACATGGGAGAAGGATTACTGGAAGTGGTACCTTTATTGCGTTGTGCTGTGACATCACCCTTAAATGCATTGTAAAGCATAGTTGCCAGCTTGTTCTGCAAGTGCTGCATCCTTTCTGACTTCAGGTGAGTTGGTAACATGTCCGCCACTTTGTGCCTATACCGAGGGTCTAGTAGCGTGGCCACCCAGTACAGCTTATTCCCCTTGAGTTTTTTTATACGAGGGTCCCTCAACAGGCTGGACAGCATGAAAGACGCCATCTGCACAAAGTTGGATGCAGACGTACTATCCTTCTCCTCTTGCTCTTTCTCAGTGACGTCAGGTAAGTCCTCCTCCTCCTCCCAGCCACGAACAATACCACGGGAACTTTGAGCAGCACAAGCCCCCTGCGATTCCTGCTGCGGTTGTTCTTCTGCCGCCGCCTCCTCCTCCAAAGTAACACCTTCCTCATCATTTGAGTCTGACTCCTCTTCCCCACACGACTCTTCCTCCTCTTCCTCCTCCCCCTCTGTGCTGCCGCAGGTGTTGAGGAAACATCTGGTTCTGATGAGAATTTATCCCACAATGCTTCCTCCCATAACTGTTCCTGTTCATGCATGGCATGGAAGCATGGCACGCTCCAGGAAGTAAGCATACGGGATCAAGTCGCTGATGGTGCCTTCACTGCGACTCACCAGGTTGGTCACCTCCTCAAACAGCCACATGAGCCTGCATGCATTTCGCATGAGTGTCCAGTTGTTGGGCCAGAACATACCCATCTCCCCAGACTGTGTCCTTCTACTGTAGTTGTAGAGGTACTGGGTGACGTCTTTCTCCGGTTCTAAAAGGCGAGAGAACATAAGGAGGGTCGAATTCCAGCGCGTCGGGCTATCGCAAATCAGGCGTCTCACCGGCAACTTGTTTCTCCGCTGAATGTTCGCAAAGCATGCCATGGCAGTGTAAGACCGCCTGAAATGCTCACACAACTTCCTGGCCTGCTTCAGGACATCCTCTAAGCCTGGGTACTTTGACACAAATCTTTGAATGACTAGATTCAGCACATGTGCCATGCAGGGTACATGTGTCAGCTTTCCCAAATTCAAAGCGGAAATGAGATTGCTGCCGTTGTCACACACCACGTTGCCGATCTCCAGCTGGTGCGGGGTCAGCCACTGATCCACCTGTTTGTTAAGAGCAGCCAGGAGAGCTGCTCCAGTGTGACTCTCCGCTTTGAGGCAAGACATGTCTAAGATTGCGTGACACCGTCGTACCTGGTATGCAGCATAGGCCATGGGGAGCTGGGTCTGTGTAGCTGGAGAGGAGATCGCAGCACCAGCAGAGTTGAACTGCCACTCAGCCAAGGAGGAGGAGGATGACGACAGCGAAGAGTGTAGCAGGAGGAGAGGAGGTGGCAGGAGGCCTGCCTGCAAGCCGTGGAGGTGTCACAAGTTGGTCCGCTGCACAGCCACGTACTCCCTGCTTGCTATCGGTCACCAGGGGCGTAGCAATAGGGGGTGCAGAGGTAGCGACCGCATCAGGGCCCTTGGGCCAGAGGGGCCCTGAAGGGCCCTCCCTCAACTACAGTATTTGCCCTCTATTGGTCCTGTGCTCATAATAATCACTTCTATAGATACTTTGAATAGTGGTAATCATTAACAAACTGTTCCCCATCCCCTTCTTGCACCTCTGACACTGTAGTTGCCATTGGCAGGTTTTGGTGCGTCGTATCAATTATTATGTATAGAGTGCTTGGGGGGCCCCATTGTAAAACTTGCATCGGGGCCCAGAGCTCCTTAGCTACGCCACTGTCGGTCACCAGGTTGACCCAATGGGCTGTGTAAGTAATGTACCTGCCCTGACCGTGCTTGGCAGACCAGGCATTCATGGTCAGGTGGACCCTTGACCCAACGCTGTGTGCCAGAGATGACACCACTTCCCTCTCAACTTCACGGTACAGTTTGGGTATCGACTTTTTAGAGAAATAATTGCGGCCTGGCATCTTCTACTGTGGTGTCCCAATGGCCACAAATTTACGGAAGGCTTCAGAGCCCACCAGCTGGTATGGTAACAGCTGGCGAGCTAACAGTTCCACCAAGCCAGCTGTCAGATGCCAGGCAAGGGGGTGACTGGCAGAAATTGGCTTCTTCCAATCAAAGATTTCCTTCATAGACACCTGGCTGCTGTGGGCAGAGGAGCAGGAACCACTCAAGGTCAGAGGCGGAGTGGAGGAGGGTGGCTGTGAAGGTGCAAGGGAGAAAGCGGATGAAGATGCTGCACCTGAAGAGGAGAAGGAGGGAGGCTTTGCTTTTGTGTGCTGCTTTTGCTCATCTGCTCTTCCCATTGCAGTTTGTGCCTTTTCTCCATATGCATTTACTGCCCTTTGGGTGATTTGGCCCCCTTTGTGTTTATTGTTGGGTAGTATTTTCCTTTTTACCCTGTTTTTTTACCCTTGTGCTTTAGACAGCTTTGGCTGTCATTTAAATGGTCTGCACAGTTGCTAGGAACGCTGCCTCTCCCTAGTTACAGGGAGGCGGACTTCCGTTTAGGTCTGTGCTCCCTGTATGTGATTCTAGGTGAGAGGCGTGTTAGAGTCCGTAGTATAGGGCCGCCCAGGGGTGGGGTTTCCTTGGATAGTTATTTTATTATTTGAGAGCGGAGCGCTGGCGGCGCCCGCATTCTATTGGCCCAGGGAGTTCTGATGACCAGTTCCGGTCCGCGCCTTCCGGTGTGTGGAACGCAGTTGGCGTTCAGGAAGTACTGCAGCGGCGATCGTGGGTGCGCTCCACATGGCGTCCTCCTCTCTTCAGCTGTTGTTCTTGTAAGTACAGTATTTAAGGGGTGATGTTGGGGGGCTTCTTTGTCCTGAGGAAGCACTTATTAGTATAGTGCGAAACAGCTGTTTACCATCTTTTCATGCTTATCCCTCTCTCTCCTGGCATTCTGGTGCTGCTGATGCAAACTTTTTAAATGTCTACAATAAAGGTCTTTTTAACTGGATGTGCCCAGCCGCTCCTGTCTATACAGTAACTGGCTTCGTGGAACTGCTTTTTTGGCTTTGAGCACTCCGGAGTGTCCTATTGCAGTGGTCCTGTGCACCTTTTTCTCTATAGTGGTGAACTTTTCTCCATATGCCTTTGTAAGGCAGTGGTCCCTACGTGGGTGTTGGCCTTTCCAATTTTTGGAGGCAGGGAGAACAGATGGCATTGCTCTGATCTACGGCAGACACATTAAAAAAAATTCCAAACCGCTGAGCCCACCTGGGGTGATGGCACTATGGTGGCATCTGCAGCTGACGTTGAAGGGCATGTTGGCTGGCTGGCTGTCCATAGGTGGCGATACATGGCGCCAGACACTGCCACCAGCTGTTTCTGACGACGAGCTCCCCCTGCTTCTTTCAGGAACTTGTCTCCTCCTACTCCTCTCTGACTCCCCCTCTGAACTGTCCCCCTGTTCATCTCTATTGGGAACATACGTGGCATCCGTATCATCGTCATCATCATAATCATCCTGCCCAGCTTCGCTTGCCTCAGACACCTCCAAAACTGCACCAACAGCAGGTACTTCATCCTCCTCCTCCTCACACATTATGTCCATAGTGTCCATAGTATAAACAGGAAGTCACGTCAGACGCTAGAGAGAGGAACATCCATGCTGGAGCGCACGGAAGGTATGTATCTGCCGCTGCCCGCCGCCTGCATACACAAACTATTCGACGCTGGAGGGGAGCGCAGAGGGGAGAGCCCGAGGTAAGGGAGGACGGGGTCCGTCCCCCCTCCCCGCTGAAGTGCAGCATGGCTTTCCCCTCATGCTGCAACCCCTCCAGCCCCCCAAAACGGCCCCAAGAGGGCCCCGGGAGGGGGGCGCTTAGTATTTCTGCAGAGGAGCCCGGTGGGACCTTGTTACACCGCTGCACATGAGTGAGTGAAAAGCCTGATGCTGCATGCCTTTTATAAGGGAGGGAGTTGCTCCAGGAGGGAGTGTAGCCTGATTGGCTACAATGTGCCTGCTGACTGTGATGTGGAGGGTCAAAGTTGACCATCATGATGCACTATGGGGGCGAACCAACCGAACTTCCGGAAAGGTTCGCGGTTCTCCTCGTTCGCGAACTCCGAAAGTTCGCCAGAAACCGTTCGCCGGTGAACCGTTTGGGCCATCTCTAGTCCAGATTGTCTAGATTGTGCACGTATTTCAATGTCAATAAGCTAATCTTAAATAGAATTCTTTATTTTATAGGTAGCCAGCGGAGTGAGCAAGGGATCGGTGTTATGTGGCATTCTGTTCTCAGCAGATGAGATCTGATACCTGAAGCTTAATTTCCCATCAACTCCCAATTCTTAGTGGTGCTGGCTGCGACTGGAGCTGCTTTACTGTCAAGTACTGATCTCTGATGACAAGAACCTCAATTTCTGATGACAAAGACCTCAGCTGCCATTTCGTTTAGCCCGTTATCATTCAACCACTCCTGAAGCTCAGCTAAGCACACATTTATTAGTGGAGTAGGGTTTGTGGCCCCAAGTTTGAATGATAAATATATCTGAGAGTCATTAGCATAGTATTGGTATGTCACCATGTACCGTGGTTTTGGATGATTTTTTAAAGTGGCAGCATGTGTATAGAGAACAGCAAAGGGGATAGTATTGCGCCCTGTGGTACACCATATTTTAGTGGTACAAGGGTTGGAAAGAAAATGCCTCAAGGATACCATTTGTGTTCTGCCAGTCAAGAAGGAGTTGAACTACTGGAGAACTAAGCCATCTATGCTACAGCACTCTTCTAGCCAGTTAAGCAAGATTTCATGATCAACTGTGTCAAAAGCTGCTGAGAGGACAAGCAAAATCAGGATGGAACATTGGCCTCTGTCTCTTTCCATGGGCAAATCATTGCAAATCTGGGTGAGGGCTGTTTCCCAGCTGTGCAGTTTTTGAAGCCAGATTGAAAAGGGTAGAGAGAACCTGGCTTGAGGGCCTGGTTTCAAATTGGAAATAGCCTTTGCAATAACTTTTCCCAGAAAGGGGAGGTTAGAGACATGCCTGTAGCTGTTCAGAGCATTTGGGTCTAAGGATGGTTTCTGAGTAACGGATGATTCCCTAAAATTCTATATTTTATATTGTGTAGCTTCAGGGGCAAATCCAGGATTTTCAAGGCGGGATTCCTGATAGGTCTCTTTTGGCAAGCCGCACACTACCGCGCATGCATTTGCCCACAAAATCCACATGATGCACAGCATTTCTCCACAAAATACACACAATGCGCAGTGTTTCCCTACAAAATACACACGTTGCAGTAGTGTTTTGCCAAAATATATATAATGTGGCAGTGATTAAGTAGCCAGATAACCCCCCTTTAATATGGATAACGAAATTACCCCACCCCTCTTTAGTATAGGTGACCAGATGACCCCCATTTATCACACAGGTAGCCAGATGAGCCCCCCCCCAGTTAGGATAAGTAACCACATGATCCCCATTTATAGTATATAGCCAGATGACTCCCCGTTCAGTACATCCCCCCTTGTATTTCGCCAGATCCCCCTTGTATATATAGCCAGTATATATAGTCAGATCCCCTGTATATATAGCCAGAGATCCCCCCCTGTATATAGCCATATACCCACGGTATGTAGCCAGATGCCTCCCCCTGCATATAGCCAGTGTATATAGCCAGATCCCCCTGCATATAGCCAGTGTGTATAGCCAGATCACCCTGCATATAGCCAGTGTGTATAGCCAGATCCCCCTGCATATAGCCAGTGTATATAGCCAGATCCCCCTGCATATAGCCAGTGTATATAGCCAGATCCCCTGCATATAGCCAGTGTATATAGCCAGATCCCCCTGCATATAGCCAGTGTATATAGCCAGATCCCCCTGCATATAGCCAGTGTATATAGTCAGATCCCCCTGCATATAGCCAGTGTATATAGTCAGATCCCCCCTGTATATATAGCCAGATGAACCCCCCCTCTCTCCCTCTCACATATGGTGGATCATGGAATGGCTGGCTGGCTGGCTTCCAAACATCCCCCCCGCCCTGCCTCTCAGTGAGCCCTGGCTGCACTTGCCTTATCCAGACTCCAGCTCATACTGCAGCAGTACTTCTCTTTCCATGGGCGCATACTCTGATGTCCAATGGCCTTCAGGGGGAGGAGCGGGGCCGCTGTGGCTGGATGGCGTGGTGACTTCACATTAGAGCCAGGATGAAAGGTAGCCAAATAGCCATGGAAACCTGGGACGCCATCACCACCGCCGAGAAAGGTAATGTATCTCTGTGCCGCCCCCCTAGTACCCTCGCTCTCATACCACCAGTCAGAAAGACCCTCCCCCAGAGGCGTAACTAGAAATCACTGGGTCCCCCTGCGAAAATGAGGATAGGGCCCTCCCCATAGGCAAAAAATAATCGTAATGGGGCAGCGTTTCACTATAAAATAATCCTAATGCAGCAATGTTTCACTAGAAAATAATCCTAATGCAGCAATGTTTCACTAGAAAATAATCCTAATGCAGCAATGTTTCACCAGAAATGAATCGTAAATTGGGCAGCATTTCACCAGAAATGAATCATAAAATGGGCAGCATTTCACCAGAAATGAATTGTAAATTGGGCAGCATTTCACCATAAAATGATCGTAAAGTGGGCAGCATTTCATCATAAAATGATCGTAAAGTGGGCAGCATTTCACTAGAAATTCATCATAAATTGAGCAGCATATACCTATAAAATAATTGTAAAGTGGGCAACATTTCACCATAAAATAATCGTAAAGTGGGCAGCAGTCACCAGAAAAAAATCATAATGTGGGCAGCAGCCATCAAAAAATAATCATAATGTGGGCAGCAGCCAGCAGTCATCAGAAAATAATCGTAATGTGGGCAGGAGTCACCAGAAAATAATCGTAAAGTGGGCAGCAGTCACCAGAAAATCACAATGTGGGCAGCAGGCACCAGAAAATCGCAATGTGGGCAGCAGTCACCAGAAAATCGTAATGTGGGCAGCAGACACCAGAAAATCGCAATGTGGGCAGCAGGCACCAGAAAATCGCAATGTGGGCAGCAGTCACCAGAAAATTGCAATGTGGGCAGCAGTCACCAGAAAATTGCAATGTGGGCTGGATCTACACTGCCAGCCATTTCTGCTCCCGACGGGATATTGTGCACCCGAGAGGGTAGATTAAGCTGTCATATGACAGCTGACATCTCCCTTCAGTGATCAGCAGCCCTCGCGTATGGCTGCTGATCACGTGATCACTACAATTACAATTACAAAAAATCCTGTTTCTTAAGGTAGGCTCTTCTGTCAATAATTAAAAACAGGAGCAGTGTGTTCCTCACCTCTATCACATACTTGTAGTCAGGAAGTACTCAGGAGAGCAAGGCCAGGTTATGCACATGCTAATCACATTGATGACCAAGGATGAGAGTATATGCTTGCTTACCTCCTCCTGCTGCAACCATCCTAAAAATGGAATAGAAATTAATAGAAAGCAAGAACAAGGAGAAAGGTAGCAGTGGAAGTGATCTCGGTGCGGAGGGGGGGGGGGGGGAGAGAGAGTTTCAGTGGGTATGGGGGAGGGGAGAGGATGGTGATTGTGGCAGTTAATAGAATAGATCAGGTGGCTGGAGAGACAATGCACAGAGGCAACATATTACTTTGAAAACAAACGGCAGCTGATTCTGCCTTCTGCCATAAACTTGTTTCAACTCTTTGATAGACTTGATGAGATGCATCACAGGAATAGCTGTCATTACATGTACAGTCTTGCTGAGATCCATCCTTTCTATGGCAGTTGAAGGGTTAAGGCACTCATCTTCCTTCTTCCCATAATTTACACTGAACTTTCCTCTTCTGGCTAGACTGCCAAGCCCTTTCAGTAAGTCAGGCCACACCCCCTCCCATAGGGCTATGCTCTGATGGAATGTGATTGGTGGAAAGGGACAAAGCTCCGTCACTGATCATTCAAAGGGTGGGGAAGAAGAAGGAAGAGCCCTGTCATATTATTCCCAGACAAACATGGGAAACAAGCAATTTAGAGGGCTTTTTAAAGAATGAATTTCAGTTTGAAGATGACGGGGTGCTAAATTTCAGGGGGGGGGGGGGGGTTGTAAATGTGTCTAATATTCAATTCTCCAGATATACTTTAAAGGATACCTGAAGTGACATGTGACATGATGAGATAGACATGGATATGTACAGTGCCAAGCACACAAATAACTAGGCTGTGTTCCTTTTTTTTCTTTCTCTGTCTGAATTAGTTAAATATCAGGTATGTAAGTGGCTGACTCAGTCCTGGCTCAGACAGGAAGTGACTACAGTGTGACCATCACTGATGAGAAATCCCAACTATAAAACACTTTCCTAGCAGAAAATGGCTTCTGAGAGCAAGAAAGAGATAAAAAGGGGAATTTTGTATCAGTGGCGATCAAGCCCGTCCGGAACTCCCATTCTGAACGGGATTTCCATTAGGGCTTCCCCCGTCACCATGGCGACAGGCGGGATGACGTCACCGTCGTGACGTCAAAGGGAGTCCCGATCCACCCCTTAGCAGTGCCTGGCACTGATTGGCCAGGCAGAGCATGGGGTCTAAGGGGGGGGGGGGCGGCACGGAGCGGCGGCGATCGGGCAGTACACACAGCTAGCAAAGTGCTAGCTGCGTGTACCAAAAAAAATTATGCAAATCGGCCAAGCAGGGCCTGAGAAATCCTCCTGCGCGACATAGCCCGAGCTCAGCTCGGGATTACTGCCAGGAAGGTTAAGAAGTCACTCTCTGTAGATAGGAAATAAGGGGCAACACCCCTCCACCAAGGGTGGATACGGGAACTGTATATGCAGACAGAGGCACCAAAAGATTAACATTTACTAAAAATGTTACAATGAGAGGAGGCAGAGGTGGACTTACCTCCTCCAAGCAGACACACAAAGAGACTGTTGTATATATTCAAAATAACTTTTATTCAGAGGCGCTGAGCTTTGCACCAGACCTGTATGAGTACATGCTCCATTTTTAATTACCTGATGAAGCAGGAGATGCCTGTGAAATGCGTTGCACTTGCACTTTTTGGAGTATACAAATAAATCCTTGTTGTTTTGAATATACAAAACAGTCTCTTTGTGTGTCTGCTTGGAGGAGGTAAGTCCAGCTCTGCCTCCTCTCATTTTAACATTTTTAGTAAATGTTATTCTTTTGGCGCCTCTGTCTGCATATACAACATATATGCAATGTTCATGCATTCATTGTGCCATGGTGTTCCCTGTAGCTGTACACAAACCACCTCCTTAGTAATGTTTGGAGCCAGAACTTTTAGTACTGGCTACTGATCCTGATGCCTATTGTAAGACTGCTGACACTTTGAGGCACAGGTAAATAATAAAAAAATATCTTTAAAGATGCAATCTGCAGGCTGCTAATATTGTTAAAGAGTAACTGTCAGGCTGCAGAAGCTAATTTAAACCTCTATTCTCCTGTGTTAAACAGTTTAGACGGAAGCCAAAAAGGCAATAGTGAAGATAAAAATCTCTCTTACATTTGATGTGTGCTTATCAGCAAAGCTGTTAGACCCAAGAGGACGCAAGCCGCATACCATACTGCAAAGCATTCTGGGGCCCTCCCCTCGGCTGCTAAGGAGAGGTTACAGGATCAAGTTTCAGCAGCTTGTAACTCAGTCCAGCGCACAGCACTGAAAAATCTCCGGGCAGAGTACACTGCAGGAGTCCGCTATTGTTCCTAGCCACATGGCTAATTAATATTCACTGCACACTAGTGTTATTCAGTACGAGCTTTTCTGTGATCAGGAAGCAGGCAGGACATGACGACACATTTGGCTTCATAGGAGACAGACAAACATGGAACCTGCCATGAGCTGTCAGGAGCATCAATCTCTGCATATTCTATATACAAATTCTGTGAAGTACAAACGTGGACAGTGAAATGCATATGTAGTGTAAGTACAGCCAATCTTTAGCTACTGATATATGTGTTTATTTTCTCTGAGACCTTATACCTAACAGCTCCTCTTTAAGGCACAAACCTGAGTTTTGTGCCCCTGCACCCTCTGAGGTCACCCACAGGGTTCCCCTGTTCCCCTCTCAACTTACTTAAAGGGATACTGTAGGGGGGGTCGGGGGAAAATGAGTTGAACTTACCTGGGGCTTCTAATGGTCCCCCGCAGATGTCCTGTGCCCGCGCAGCCACTCACCGATGCTCCGGCCCCGCCTACCGTCCACCTCTGGAATTTCAGACTTTAAAGTCGGAAAACCACTCTGCCTGCATTGCCGTGTCCTCACTCCCGCTGATGTCACCAGGAGAGTATTGTGCAGGCCCAGTATGGTCTGTGCCTGCGCAGTACGCTGCTGGTGACGTCAGCGGGAGTGAGGACACGGCAACGCAGGCAGAGTGGTTTTCCGACTTTAAAGTCTGAAATTCCAGAAGTGACCCGGAGGCGGGGCCGGAGCATCGGCGAGTGGCTGCACAGGTACAGGATGTCTGCAGGGGACCATTAGAAGCCACGGGTAAGTTCAACTCATTTTCCCCCGACCCCCCTACAGTATCCCTTTAAAGAGACACTGAAGCGGAAAAAAATATATGATATAGTGAATTGGTTGTGTACTATGAATAATTACTAGAAGATTAGCAGCAAAGAGAATATTCTCATACTTTTATTTTCAGGTATATAGTGTTTTTTCTAACATTGCATCATTCTATAATATGTGCAGATTACACAACACTCAGCATTCAAAATGAGTCTTTCAGAGCAGTCTGTGAAGTAATGACCTCTCCTCTAGCAGAGGAAAAGTAAATAGTCCAGGAACAGTTGAGATAATAAAAGTCAGATAACAGCCCTCTCCAGGACTAACTTAGTCGGAGAGCTTAAAGGGGAACTGAAGAGAGAGGTATATGGAGGCTGTCATGTTTATTTCCTTTTAGACAATACCAGTTGCCTGGCAGCCCTGCTGATCCTCTGCCTCTAATACTATTAGCCATAGCCCCTGAACAAGCATGCAGCAGATCAGGTGTTTCAGTGGTTCAGACTTATAAGTCTGATCTGACAAGACTAGCTGCATGCTTGTTTCTGGTTTTAATCAGATACTACTGCAGAGAAATAGACCAGCGGGGCTGCCAGGCAACTGGTATTGATTAAAAGGAAATAAACAGGACAGCCTCCATATACCTCTCTCTTCAGTTCCCCTTTAATGGCTTGTTTGCATAGAGATAACAACTGGAGTTTCTCAACTCTTCCTGTACTGGAAACAATTACACTGATGTATCTGATCTTAATGTTTTATTTCTTAGCTGTGCTACACATACAAATCATAATATCATCATTTTTTTCACTTCAGTGTCTCTTTAAAGCTTCTCTGATCACCTGACTGCTGTTTATTTTAGCAACTTTATTGGGATTGACTATCCTCTATTTGTGACTACTATCCTGAGGTAATGAACCAATATGAAAAGCTATATCTTAGCTGACCTACATAGATTGCATCAGTACGGTAGAGCTGGCTTTTATGTGAACTCATTTATATTTTTATTTGTTAATCATTGAAACTGAGACTTATATAAAGATAACACTACCATAACCTTCCATTTCCAGAGGCCTTGTTTAAGCCTGACTTCATTATCGGCCACATTAAATGTATCATTAAGTTTCTGTAATAAAGTTGACTTGTTCTAATGATGGCAGTCAGCCTGTAGGCTGAGTGTAATTGAGATTACCTTCACTAATGAATTATATCCACCGAGTTCACAGCGAGTGGACCACAGCTCAAATGGATCAAAGTTTAAAAACATAGAAAGGGGCAGCCAAGAGGGTAGGAGCACAGAGAGCAGCAGGCCTGGGTCAGGCGAGCGGGAGCCAGAAGCAATGAATTGGATCCTAGGCTTATTTTCTTTGGCTCCACTAGGCTACGGCAGGGAATGTAAATTGTCTTTACTTTGGAATGTCGGCTCCACTGCCAGGACTCACCTGATATCATCTCTGTCTGGCACCGAAGGAGCAGGTGCTTTGTCAGGCGACCCACGTAGGCACTGAATGTCTACACACTTATTTGGCATGGTGTAGTATGTCAAACAACTTGTCTCGCTCTTTTGTTTTAAGTAGTAAGATCGACTTTAGGATGCTGTTAAAGCCGTAAGAGTAATAACTTTGTCAAATCTGTGAAACATGGTTGTCCCTCCCATTGCATGTTGTCATAGTCTACGGTAATCTGCAAACAGAATCTTCTCCAACTGCCTGGCAGAATCTTCTCAATAAGCTGCTTTTCTTTTATTAATTACACAGAGACATGGAACTATTTTTTGACACCATTGTTGGCTTATTTTTATAAAAGGCAGCAAAACACAACCAACATTTAGTCCTCGTATACAAGAAGCAGAGCCTGTATAGGTAATGAGCCCATATAATAATTATACATGTGCAATGTCAGGAGTGTAACAGGTAACCTCTTAAGGCCCATATTCACTTGAGCGGAATACGCAGTGTTTCCCCGCATCCGCGTCACACGGGGAAATGCTGCCTATTCCAGCAATAGTATGCCCACCGATTCACATGCTGGTGGAATTATCGACAGCATACAGCAGTTTTCCGTTTCATGCATCCAGATCCCTATAGCTTTACATGACACGCTTAAAGGATGCGGACGCGTAATTACATCTCTGCAAGTCCCAGATGCACGCCAGCTCACCGGAGACCGGCCCTTAAATTGGAAGTCTGCCTCTTAGATATTGATGGGCCAAGATTCACTTCTCCTCCTGTGCCATGTTTTTGTGATTGTTTGTCTTACATTTGAAATCAAAGTCTATTACTAATTCATAGCATAGTATGTTGATGCTTTATAAATAAAGGTTCATAATTATAATGTTGATCCACGGAAAAGATATTATAGAGATCTACCTGTATTATTTGAATGTTGGATATTAATGAGATTTGGGACTTTCTAAAGCAATAATAAACATTACAGTACAGTAGAAAAGATGCTTTCATAGCAACAGGACCGGCCTAGATTCTTTGCTGCGAGGATGTGCCCCTCCTGCCGCAGCCCCCCCCCCCCCCACTCACCAACCATCTGGAGACCGGAGCATAGAGTCCACCACTCTTTTTCCCTCCCTGCTTTTCATATCGCGTCCTCTGCTTCATCTATTACAGCAGGGCCACATTTGTCGATGTCCTCAAATGTGGATGCTGGCAGCCATTTTCTTGTAGTCCTGCTATTATAGACAGAGGGGAGGACGCAATATGGCAAGCAGAGAAGGAAACAGAGCGGGGGATGCTGCGACACATATCCAGGCTGCCACGTCCGGGTGGCCGTGCTTCCAGACGGCCGTCGGCAAAGTGGGCGACAGCAGGCTAGATGCACTCTTCTCTTCCTGCTTCTGCCTTGCGCCGCACCCACACTTTCGCCGCCTGAGGAAGCTGCGTCACCCCGTGTCATAGGCGGGACGGCCCTGCATAGCAATTCTATAACTATTCAGAGTATATATTAATTTTATTCACCTAATATGCAATTGGCTACCTACACACAGGGCCGTTTTTTGGGGCGTGCGGTACGTGCAACTGCCCGGGGCGCAGTGCAGCAGGGGGCCGAAGGGGGGCGCCGGCAAGTACAGACCAATAGAAAGAGTAAGACGGTGACACGCAGTGCAGCCTAGCCCCGGAAGACCAGCGTGATCACCGCTCTGCACTCCTCCTGGGCGTCCTGTTGCCTTGCCAGCCGTGCCCAACGTCAAGTGAACACCACATGACCAATGCGTGGTGACACTGACGTACAGTAGGGGTACTGCAGGTGTCAGGGCGCCCTGGAAGGAGATGACCACGTGTGTTTCCCTGACTGGATCCCTGCTGCATCCTCGCTCCTGGATGATGTGTGGCAACAGAGGCAGCCGCAGGAGCCACCCCCGGTCAGTAGTTCAACTCCTTTGTATCTGACCTGTGCTCTCCTGCCGATATGGCTGCTGTCAGTGAGAAGGGGGGAGGCGCAGGTTCCTGCTGGCTGCCATAATGACTGATAGCATGGTCGCTGGTCTGGTCGGGCAGGGGGCTCTTAAGTGCAGGGAAGCTGGGTGGCAGGGAAAGACTCTCCTGGTGGAAGAGCATTGGGCAGAGCAAACACACAGCTGCAGGCATGACACTTGCCTGCAGCTCATCTCTGACAGCCTGCCCCGGGATAACTTCCTGAAGAGCGTGTCCCAGGCAGCTTCTTCCTTCCCCCCCCCCTCCCCTCCAAGAGTCCGAGTTCAAAGCATGGTGTCGGGGGAAGGGGAGAGTGTTCAGCCAAACGGACAGGATGTGTCTGCGTCTCTGCTGCCTGTGTCCCCCTGGCCTGCATGCTGTGAGTACTTGTCCTGCTCCTCTGTCCTGACAACCCCTTCCCCACCCCACAGCATTAGGGGGCCCATTTATTCCCTTCTCAAGGTACCACTGCTCCCAGCAAGCCCCCTCCCCTCTGTATAAAGGTACCACTGTTTCCAGCAAGCCCCCTCCCCTTTGTATAAAGGTACCACTGCTCCCAGCAAGCCCCCCTCCCCTCTGTATAAAGGTACCACTGCTCCCAGCAAGCCCCCCTCCCCTCTGTATAAAGGTACCACTGCTCCTAGCAAGCCCCCCTCCCCTCTGTATAAAGGTTCCACTGCTCCCAGCAAGCCCCCCTCCCCTCTGTATAAAGGTACCACTGCTCCCAGCAAGCTCCCCTCCCCTCTGTATAAAGGTACCACTGCTTCCAGCAAGCCCCCCTCCCCTCTGTATAAAGGTATTAGTGCTCCCAGCAAGCCCCCCTCCCCTTTGTATAAAGGTACCACTGCTCCCAGCAAGCCCCCCTCCCCTCTGTATAAAGGTACCACTGCTCCCAGCAAGCCCCCCTCCCCTCTGTATAAAGGTACCACTGCTCCCAGCAAGCCCCCCTCCCCTCTGTATAAAGGTATTAGTGCTCCCAGCAAGCCCCCCTCCCCTTTGTATAAAGGTATTAGTGCTCCCAGCAAGCCCCCCTCCCCTCTGTATAAAGGTACCACTGCTCCCAGCAAACCCCCTCCCCTTTCTATAAAGGTACCACTGCTCCCAGCAAGCCCCCCCTCCCCTCTGTATAAAGGTATTAGTGCTCCCAGCAAGCCCCCCTCCCCTCTGTATAAAGGTACCACTGCTCCCAGCAAACCCCCTCCCCTTTCTATAAAGGTACCACTGCTCCCAGCAAGCCCCCCCTCCCCTCTGTATAAAGGTATTAGTGCTCCCAGCAAGCCCCCCTCCCCTCTGTATAAAGGTACCACTGCTCCCAGCAAACCCCCTCCCCTTTCTATAAAGGTACCACTGCTCCCAGCAAGCCCCCCTCCCCTCTGTATAAAGGTATTAGTGCTCCCAGCAAGCCCCCCTCCCCTCTGTATAAAGGTACCACTGCTCCCAGCAAACCCCCTCCCCTTTCTATAAAGGTACCACTGCTCCCAGCAAGCCACCCTCCCCTTTGTATAAAGGTACCAGTGCTCCCAGCAAGCCCCCCTTATACAGAGGTACCACAGCTCCCAGCCTATACAGATACTACAGCTGCCAGCATTTCCTTCCCTTCTGTAGAGGTATCAAAGCTCCCAGCAAGCCCCTTCCTCCCTCCCCTTTATAGAGGCATTACAGTTCCTAGCATGCTCCTCCACAGAGGCACCACAGGTCCCAGCATGCACCTTCCTTCTATAGAGGCACCACAGATCCCAGCATGCCCCTTCTCTTCCATATAGTATTGTGATTTTCCTTAGGGCCCCTCCTGGTCTCCCAGTGAATAGTGGTCCCTTGGAGCTTCTGAATATTCGTAGCAGAGCACACAGACACCTGTCTGGATGGTGCGCTCCCCTGCGAGTTTTTTGCTTTTCACCTTCACATGCACCTCATTTCTGACACCACTGGAGTATGTTCATGCCGTCAGGTCAGATGAGGCGCCCACCAGTATGAAGCACATAGAGGAGCAAGCCAGCCGGACAGGATAGTGCGCTCCACTGAAAAATGTTCTGCTTGGGACCACAATTCACATTGGGCAGCCATCTCTTGAGGCCCTAGTGACAATCCAAAACTATGTGGGAACTGTGGTACCTCCATTGAAGAGGATGAGCATGCTGGAAACTGTGGTACTTCTATAATGGAGGTAGGGCTTGCTGGGAGCTGTGGTGCCTCAATGGAAGGGCAGGATAGTCCAGGGGTTTCCTGTATCTTCCTTTCAGAACGCAAACGAGCGTGGGCGAATGTATCTGTACTGGGCATGCACAAGCAAGGTCCGCACATGCTCAGTAAAATGAAGTGCTTGTGCACAGAGTAAAAAAGCGTTGCACAAGTGCTTTAGGGCCTGTACACACTAGTGCGCTGCTGTCCGCTTTTCAGCAACACGTAACAATCCGTAACATTGATGTGCTGATAAAAAACGGACAGGAGTGCACTTAAGTGCAGCTGGCAGCATTTTAACTTTTTTTTTTTATGGTGGGGGGGGGGGGGGGGGCGTATTTTTGATACTCGCCCTGGGAGCAGTTTAACCTAGAAACTGCACTGCCTACACAATTGGTTGCAAAATACTACAGGGCCTCATAACACTTATAGCAAGGTCCTATTAGCCCTCGTGCAACAGATACTTGACTTAATTAATAGACAGACTCGAAAACAAGGCGCTGGAATAAGCCCCAGGTGAGTAAAGATTTTTTTTTTCACCTCGGTATTCCATTAAAGAGCAACTGTCGGGCATAAAATAAAAAATCAATTCTTTATTTGTATCTGGTAAACAAGTAATAAGGATGCTAATCAGGCAATCCAAAAGTTAAAATCACTATTACTTTTCTTGTTGATAAATTATCATACCCCAGTTTATATGACTCTTATTTGGTACACAGAAAATTTTGGTACACAAAGGAGAAGTTGCAGGGCATTGTAACGATTGTGGAATTCTCTCCGTGATCAGCACACAAGACGTGCGCTGACACTGCAGAAATCCTCCACAAGCGTGTAATTTGAGGGAACCCAGCAAAAGGTGCAATGCACCTGTAGAGGGAAATTCCTGTCAGCAGGTGGAGCTGTGGAGTGCAGAGGAACAGCTCCTCTGCCCTGCCACAGACGCAAGACAGGAATTGCACGAAGGGAAGAAACGCAGGGCAAGATAGCCCTGAAGGAGAGAGAGCAAAGCGACAGAGGGTATGTGTGTGCACCAATCTAGTCGCCAACCCGCGACAGTGCATACACAACCATGAAGAACAGGAGAGAAGGCAATCGCCAGAGATGGCGATTGCTAACAGCTACACAAGACTGAATAAGCACAGATGAGGAATGTATGTATGTCCACCAATCTAGCCGCCACCCTGCGACGGCGGACATACAACAAAGGAAACCAAGTGAGAACGCAATCGCAAGAGAAGCGACTGCGAAAGAGAATGAGCACAGGGACAGATTGTACGTGTGTGCACCAAACTAGTCGCCAACCCGCGACGGTGCACACACAACAGCAGATACGAAGCAGGAACGCAATCGCGAGAGAGGCGATTGCCAGAGGTGACACAAGGCTACAGCAAGGCAGAGCACGAGAGCAGCAAAGGCACAGCAAATCATACAATGAGAAGATAAGGGAAATAACAAACGCTAGCTAAACGCGAACACCGCACTCATTCGCAAAAGTGCACGCGTTTATGCGCGGTCTCCGCATGATAAGCACAACAGAGACAAGCATGCCTAACTAACCACCGACAGACAAACATGAAAAAGAGGACGCGAGCGCTTGCTTAACGGTTACCTCACCGAGCCTCCAGCAAGCGTTCGTAGCAGTCAAGACAGATACACGAACACAGGAAGAAGTGAGAGAGACGGATCCACAGCACTAGCGCAAGGCGAGTGCGATCCAGGCAAGACAGATTAGAGGAGATAGCTGGCAGCAACCGCTGCTCCAGCTATACTCCAAGAACAAAGATCAGAATGACTTCCTGTCGACCACCGCTGGGACAGAACAATCGTAACAGACAAACAAAACAGATATGCAATTCTAACTGCACTAGGGAATCTGCCTAGCGCAGTTCCAGGAATTACTCTAAACTAATTTTTAAACAATGAGCAAGGCTGACACTCCAAGAGTGTTCCACAGGACTAACCCTTATGACCAGCAAAGGACTCTGGGAAACATAGATCTTTATACTGCCAGTCATCAAAGGAGGCAGGTAGGGGATTTGCATAACGAGTGTATGCAAATTCCTCAACAGCAGAACAGACCAGAAACTTGTAATGGAAAGACAGGTCTCTCTTGCAGAGACCTGCAGCCCACAGACTAGAGGTATGGTCAAACAGCTGTCTGCCAGTGCATCCAGCTGAGCGGATCATTACAGTACCCCCTTCTCTAGGGTCGGATTCCAGACGAGCCTCTAAACTGATATTTCAAAAAGACTCTAACTGAAGACTCATGAAGGTCGGTGCAGCCCGACAAGGCCCAATTCCAGAGTCAGCCCACCCGAAACCGACCTCATCGGAAGGAGAAGCCACCGAAACATGCCCATCAGCACCACAAGTCTCAGCGTAACACCCATCAGTACTGTGAATGCCAAAGAAGAAGCCATCGACACCCACCGAGCCATGCCCACCACCTTCCAAGGACCTTCCAAAAATACCAAACCTGCCACAATACCCATTCGAAGTGTCCCTTTCCACAAAGCACCCACTGCTGATCTCATCCAAGGTACCAGGAAATATTTCTCCCAGGATCTCCCAGAACACTTTGAAGCTCCGCAGAGATCCCAGGAGGGCAGAACGATCACCAGGCTCACATGGAGAACTATCAAGAACCCCTATGGAACCAATGACAATTCCAGATTCAGAATTACCAGGACAAGCATCAAGAGCAGGGCCTTCAGGGACCACCTCTGGGCATGCAGGCAGGCAGGCAACATCAGAACAGGTTTCCACCGAGTAAGCATCTGAGCAGGCTGGCAACCGAGACACACTTGGGATTTCTGGGTCACAGAACACATCAGGGTACACTAGCCCAAGGGGAACCTCAGGACACGTCGAGGAACTGCCAACCTCAGAATCTGTCACGACAAGACCAAAACCAGAACCGGGCAGAGAATCATCACGAGCAGTGGTCACAAGCACTGGACTTTCAAAAGAAGGCTTGGACTCAAACCTAGAAATCTCTGTGACAATAATATCATCATTGACTACATATGAGTGAAGCTCCACCACAGCAATGCCTACTGAAGTGGGCAACACTTCAGAAGGACTTGGGGGGCAGGAGACATCTCCTACAAGTTCTGCACCCTTTGGGAGGAACTCGGAGGTCTCCAGGACATCAGACAAGACCTCAGGAACATAATTTTCCAAGTTTTCTGAGAAGAATTCTGAGCTATCCATATTACAGGGCAAAACTGGAACTTTATTTTGTGGACAGGGTAGATGCCCCAGGGAAGGTTCCACCATAAACTGAGACTGAATTTCATCATCATGAGTGGAATGTACAGGAATATTTACTGGAACACACACTGACTCCCTAACTTTAATCTCACTGCACCCAGAATTCTGCGTAGCAGTCAAACTAGCTTGCAACTCCACAACTGCAGAAAAACAGGTGAGTATAGTAGCAATACCTAGACGAGCCTCTAGGGACATTGCAGGAGACTCTAAACAAGGCCATATTAACTCATCCAGAGTACAGGGTGCAGAATCAGCATTTTCCTCAGAACAAGAAAGGGACTCACAAATGTCAGTGCGAGTGGAGATCATGTTTTCGTTCATGGTACAGGGCAGATTCAGAGAAAGCTTCTCTGGGCAAAGCAAAGAGGCTTCAGCATCAGATTCGCAAAACCGAAGCGCTGTCTCACTCTTAGATTCGGCTAACAATGTCAAATCCGAGGAGTCAGAACGCAAAACTTGCGAATCAAAAATCGCTTTAGGTTGTGAAACTGACGCTTCCATAGCGCAAACCTCCGCGATCTGCGGGGCAGACTGTAAGGCGTTCAGGACAGAAACACTGGAGCAACTGTCACCAGGCAACGAGCCCTTACAGGTGTGAACAGGGTGAGACAAAGACGCATTTGCAGTAGAAATAGCGACAACATCAGGAAAAACTTTATTAGACATATTAATTTTACTTTTGATGCTGCATAATTTAGGAATTTTCCCCATAGCAGGATCACAGATGGAAGATTTTTAAGATCTGTCTCTAAATGACAAGGGGTCCCACACATCCTTGAGAAAACTGGCACATTCATGCTGATCACAATCTGCAGGAACATTAGAGAAACAGGCATCAGATCGCAGAGATTCAAACTGCACACAGTCAGGAGAGAATCCTCCAGGATTCGCACAGGAATCAACCACAGTGGCACACCCACTCATTTCAGATCGCACAATGTCAAGACTCACATGCTTTACCCCAGAAAGGCAGGAACAATCATCCGACAACGATGTCTCTTTATTGGAATCAATTGATTGGTGTGTGTGCAACTCATCCAAAATCGTCTGCCATACATAAATCACCAGATCCACATCACCCTCGTCACATTCATCGGAATCAATCAAAAGGTACATAGAATCGAGACAATCATTCAAGACATCTTCGCTTTTTGCGATGTAAAAATCGCAAAAGGCTTTCCAATCAAAATCAAATTCCTTCATCAAGGCCCCAATGTCCCATGAGGCAAATGGAGGTTCAAACAGGCCAGTATCCAGATAATCTCCATATGGGTGGAGTTCAGGAACAAGAACAGATTTTTTAACTGCTTTAATATAGTGTGTCGATCCTAGCTATAATAGGATCCACATAAGCTTTGGATTGGGACGAAAAACCCAGAGACTGAGCAACATCATGGTAAACATCATTATCATACTGAATGGTTTTGCACATTTCAGACTTGACAGAAATAACCTCTTTATTTGTGGTTGCTATGGGCAATGAATCTTTTGGCTGACAAGCCAAATCAGCAGATTGGCCTGCAAGCACCAACTCATTAACATATGGTAATGACACAGAAATGTTGCATAACCTAATCTGATCAGCATCATGCACTGCAGGAAAAAACTCATAGAAATAACCTGGCAGGGGGATTCTAAGCTTACGAGAAAATACATGACTCAGAGATCTGCGAGGGTTATGTCTCAGATTCTCATGTCTGGCACACTCATCAGCCCACACAAACAGATCCCCTTCGAAAAGATTGCAAAGCAATCTGACCACTCCAAGTGGAAATATTAGTGACCTGAAATTCAGGATTTGCCAAGAATCTGGAACATTCTGATATAAACTCATCTCTGGTTTCAGAGTCCAGTATCTTAAACCTCTTAAAGATACAGGACCCATATTTGACCAAATCGTACAAATCGGAAATTCACTCTACACTGGAAATTTCGGTTTGGCTGGTCATACTGTAACGATTGTGTAATTCTCTCCGTGATCAGCGCACAAGACGTGCGCTGACACTGCGGAAATCCTCCACAAGCGTGTAATTTGAGGGAACCCAGCAAAAGGTGCAATGCACCTGTAGAGGGAAATTCCTGTCGGCAGGTGGAGCTGTGGAGTGCAGAGGAACAGCTCCTCTGCCCTGCCACAGACGCAAGACAGGAATTGCACGAAGGGAAGAAACGCAGTGCAAGATAGCCCTGAAGTAGAGAGAGCAAAGCGACAGAGGGTATGTGTGTGCACCAATCTAGTCGCCAACCCGCGACAGTGCATACACAACCATGAAGAACAGAAGAGAAGGCAATCGCCAGAGATGGCGATTGCTAACAGCGACACAAGACTGAATAAGCACAGATGAGGAATGTATGTATGTCCACCAATCTAGCCGCCACCCTGCGACGGCGGACATACAACAAAGGAAACCAAGTGAGAACGCAATCGCAAGAGAAGCGACTGCGAAAGAGAATGAGCACAGGGACAGATTGTACGTGTGTGCACCAAACTAGTCGCCAACCCGCGACGGTGCACACACAACAGCAGATACGAAGCAGGAACGCAATCGCGAGAGAGGCGATTGCCAGAGGTGACACAAGGCTACAGCAAGGCAGAGCATGAGAGCAGCAAAGGCACAGCAAATCATACAATGAGAAGATAAGGAAAATAACAAACGCTAGCTAAACGCGAACACCGCACTCATTCGCAACAGTGCACGCGTTTATGCGCGGTCTCCGCGTGATAAGCACAACAGAGACAAGCACGCCTAACTAACCACCGAAAGACAAACATGAAACAGAGGACGCGAGCGATTGCTTAACGGTTACCTCACCGAGCCTCCAGCAAGCGTTCGTAGCAGACAAGACAGATACACGAAAACAGGAATAAGTGAGAGAGACGGATCCACAGCACTAGCGCAAGGCGAGTGCGATCCAGGCAAGACAGATTAGAGGAGATAGCTGGTAGCAACCGCTGCTCCAGCTATACTCCAAGAACAAAGATCAGAATGACTTCCTGTCGACCACCGCTGGGACAGAACAATCGTAACAGACAAACAAAACAGATATGCAATCCTAACTGCACTAGGGAATCTGCCTAGCGCAGTTCCAGGAATTACTCTAAACTAATCTTTAAACAATGAGCAAGGCTGACACTCCAAGAGTGTTCCACAGGACTAATCCTTATGACCAGCAAAGGACTCTGGGAAACATAGCTCTTTATACTGCCAGTCATCAAAGGAGGCAGGTAGGGGATTTGCATAACGAGTGTATGCAAATTCCTCAGCAGCAGAACAGACCAGAAACTTGTAATGGAAAGACAGGTCTCTCTTGCAGAGACCTGCAGCCCACAGACTAGAGGAATGGTCAAACAGCTGTCTGCCAGTGCATCCAGCTGAGCGGATTATTACAGGCATGCTGGGTTGTCTTTTTTTGCTTCTCTACTTCCCCTCAGACTTAACTAATGCAGCCTGATTGGCTGAAGCCTCTTTCCCTCCTGTTTTCCCCTCCCACACCTCTGTTACTCTCTGATTGGCCAAAGTTTCTCAGGCTGAAATAATGCACTTTCTATAGTGAAGGGCGGGTGTCACAGGAGCACTAGTGGTCAGACCGCAAATTGCCTTCCAATCAGTTTCAGCACACAGACCATGCAAGCTTTGGTCGCGATCTTTGCGCAGAAACCGACAGAAATTTAGGCAGCAGCTTGACCAGAAGGGAGCCTGTGGGTTACGGAAATACACTTTACACACTAGTTCAGGGTATAACTACCACCACCTCTGTTACCATGGGACAGAGGAGCCCGCTGACTGTCTGAACCTAGATCTACAAATAAAAATGGTTAAAACACGCTGTATTCTGTCTAGCTAGCAACAATACAATAGTAGCGTCTCTTCAGAAGTCTGGTTCAGTTTGTGCGGCTGCGAAGCAGGGTAGCGGAACAGTGAATGACTTGGATAAAGTCGTTAATTCACGGCAATATAAATGATTAATATATACAGACAATTATTAAAATCAACAATTATTAAAACAGTAATAGCCAGTATGAAAAATAAAAGAAAGGGAGAAAAAATACTTAGTTTCATGGAAAATGTCCTTTTGTGGGAAAATCATCAAGTCCTTGGTTTCAAGTTCCGCAGAGTTCTTTGTTTCAGCTAAGTTCAAGCAAAATGGGAAGGGGAGAGTGTTCAGCCAAACGGACAGGATGTGTCTGCGTCTCTGCTGCCTGTGTCCCCCTGGCCTGCATGCTGTGAGTACTTGTCCTGCTCCTCTGTCCTGACAACCCCTTCCCCACCCCACAGCATTAGGGGGCCCATTTATTCCCTTCTCAAGGTACCACTGCTCCCAGCAAGCCCCCCTCCCCTCTGTATAAAGGTACCACTGTTTCCAGCAAGCCCCCTCCCCTTTGTATAAAGGTACCACTGCTCCCAGCAAGCCCCCCTCCCCTCTGTATAAAGGTACCACTGCTCCCAGCAAGCCCCCCTCCCCTCTGTATAAAGGTACCACTGCTCCTAGCAAGCCCCCCTCCCCTCTGTATAAAGGTACCACTGCTCCCAGCAAGCCCCCCTCCCCTCTGTATAAAGGTACCACTGCTCCCAGCAAGCTCCCCTCCCCTCTGTATAAAGGTACCACTGCTCCCAGCAAACCCCCTCCCCTTTCTATAAAGGTACCACTGCTCCCAGCAAGCCCCCCCTCCCCTCTGTATAAAGGTATTAGTGCTCCCAGCAAGCCCCCCTCCCCTCTGTATAAAGGTACCACTGCTCCCAGCAAACCCCCTCCCCTTTCTATAAAGGTACCACTGCTCCCAGCAAGCCCCCCTCCCCTCTGTATAAAGGTATTAGTGCTCCCAGCAAGCCCCCCTCCCCTCTGTATAAAGGTACCACTGCTCCTAGCAAACCCCCTCCCCTTTCTATAAAGGTACCACTGCTCCCAGCAAGCCACCCTCCCCTTTGTATAAAGGTACCAGTGCTCCCAGCAAGCCCCCCTTATACAGAGGTACCACAGCTCCCAGCCTATACAGATACTACAGCTGCCAGCATTTCCTTCCCTTCTGTAGAGGTATCAAAGCTCCCAGCAAGCCCCTTCCTCCCTCCCCTTTATAGAGGCATTACAGTTCCTAGCATGCTCCTCCACAGAGGCACCACAGGTCCCAGCATGCACCTTCCTTCTATAGAGGCACCACAGATCCCAGCATGCCCCTTCTCTTCCATATAGTATTGTGATTTCCCTTAGGGCCCCTCCTGGTCTCCCAGTGAATAGTGGTCCCTTGGAGCTTCTGAATATTCGTAGCAGAGCACACAGACACCTGTCTGGATGGTGCGCTCCCCTGCGAGTTTTTTGCTTTTCACCTTCACATGCACCTCATTTCTGACACCACTGGAGTATGTTCATGCCGTCAGGTCAGATGAGGCGCCCACCAGTATGAAGCACATAGAGGAGCAAGCCAGCCGGACAGGATAGTGCGCTCCACTGAAAAATGTTCTGCTTGGGACCACAATTCACATTGGGCAGCCATCTCTTGAGGCCCTAGTGACAATCCAA
Source organism: Hyperolius riggenbachi (assembly GCF_040937935.1). Lineage (NCBI taxonomy): Eukaryota > Metazoa > Chordata > Amphibia > Anura > Hyperoliidae > Hyperolius > Hyperolius riggenbachi. The sequence continues at coordinate 245,335,949 of NC_090651.1, forward strand.
AACTATGTGGGAACTGTGGTACCTCCATTGAAGAGGATGAGCATGCTGGAAACTGTGGTACTTCTATAATGGAGGTAGGGCTTGCTGGGAGCTGTGGTGCCTCAATGGAAGGGCAGGATAGTCCAGGGGTTTCCTGTATCTTCCTTTCAGAACGCAAACGAGCGTGGGCGAATGTATCTGTACTGGGCATGCACAAGCAAGGTCCGCACATGCTCAGTAAAATGAAGTGCTTGTGCACAGAGTAAAAAAGCGTTGCACAAGTGCTTTAGGGCCTGTACACACTAGTGCGCTGCTGTCCGCTTTTCAGCAACACGTAACAATCCGTAACATTGATGTGCTGATAAAAAACGGACAGGAGTGCACTTAAGTGCAGCTGGCAGCATTTTAACTTTTTTTTTTTATGGTGGGGGGGGGGGGGGCGTATTTTTGATACTCGCCCTGGGAGCAGTTTAACCTAGAAACTGCACTGCCTACACAATTGGTTGCAAAATACTACAGGGCCTCATAACACTTATAGCAAGGTCCTATTAGCCCTCGTGCAACAGATACTTGACTTAATTAATAGACAGACTCGAAAACAAGGCGCTGGAATAAGCCCCAGGTGAGTAAAGATTTTTTTTTTCACCTCGGTATTCCATTAAAGAGCAACTGTCGGGCATAAAATAAAAAATCAATTCTTTATTTGTATCTGGTAAACAAGTAATAAGGATGCTAATCAGGCAATCCAAAAGTTAAAATCACTATTACTTTTCTTGTTGATAAATTATCATACCCCAGTTTATATGACTCTTATTTGGTACACAGAAAATTTTGGTACACAAAGGAGAAGTTGCAGGGCATTGTAACGATTGTGGAATTCTCTCCGTGATCAGCACACAAGACGTGCGCTGACACTGCAGAAATCCTCCACAAGCGTGTAATTTGAGGGAACCCAGCAAAAGGTGCAATGCACCTGTAGAGGGAAATTCCTGTCAGCAGGTGGAGCTGTGGAGTGCAGAGGAACAGCTCCTCTGCCCTGCCACAGACGCAAGACAGGAATTGCACGAAGGGAAGAAACGCAGGGCAAGATAGCCCTGAAGGAGAGAGAGCAAAGCGACAGAGGGTATGTGTGTGCACCAATCTAGTCGCCAACCCGCGACAGTGCATACACAACCATGAAGAACAGGAGAGAAGGCAATCGCCAGAGATGGCGATTGCTAACAGCTACACAAGACTGAATAAGCACAGATGAGGAATGTATGTATGTCCACCAATCTAGCCGCCACCCTGCGACGGCAGACATACAACAAAGGAAACCAAGTGAGAACGCAATCGCAAGAGAAGCGACTGCGAAAGAGAATGAGCACAGGGACAGATTGTACGTGTGTGCACCAAACTAGTCGCCAACCCGCGACGGTGCACACACAACAGCAGATACGAAGCAGGAACGCAATCGCGAGAGAGGCGATTGCCAGAGGTGACACAAGGCTACAGCAAGGCAGAGCACGAGAGCAGCAAAGGCACAGCAAATCATACAATGAGAAGATAAGGAAAATAACAAACGCTAGCTAAACGCGAACACCGCACTCATTCGCAAAAGTGCACGCGTTTATGCGCGGTCTCCGCATGATAAGCACAACAGAGACAAGCATGCCTAACTAACCACCGACAGACAAACATGAAAAAGAGGACGCGAGCGCTTGCTTAACGGTTACCTCACCGAGCCTCCAGCAAGCGTTCGTAGCAGTCAAGACAGATACACGAACACAGGAAGAAGTGAGAGAGACGGATCCACAGCACTAGCGCAAGGCGAGTGCGATCCAGGCAAGACAGATTAGAGGAGATAGCTGGCAGCAACCGCTGCTCCAGCTATACTCCAAGAACAAAGATCAGAATGACTTCCTGTCGACCACCGCTGGGACAGAACAATCGTAACAGACAAACAAAACAGATATGCAATTCTAACTGCACTAGGGAATCTGCCTAGCGCAGTTCCAGGAATTACTCTAAACTAATTTTTAAACAATGAGCAAGGCTGACACTCCAAGAGTGTTCCACAGGACTAACCCTTATGACCAGCAAAGGACTCTGGGAAACATAGATCTTTATACTGCCAGTCATCAAAGGAGGCAGGTAGGGGATTTGCATAACGAGTGTATGCAAATTCCTCAACAGCAGAACAGACCAGAAACTTGTAATGGAAAGACAGGTCTCTCTTGCAGAGACCTGCAGCCCACAGACTAGAGGTATGGTCAAACAGCTGTCTGCCAGTGCATCCAGCTGAGCGGATCATTACAGTACCCCTTCTCTAGGGTCGGATTCCAGACGAGCCTCTAAACTGATATTTCAAAAAGACTCTAACTGAAGACTCATGAAGGTCGGGGCAGCCCGACAAGGCCCAATTCCAGAGTCAGCCCACCCGAAACCGACCTCATCGGAAGGAGAAGCCACCGAAACATGCCCATCAGCACCACAAGTCTCAGCGTAACACCCATCAGTACTGTGAATGCCAAAGAAGAAGCCATCGACACCCACCGAGCCATGCCCACCACCTTCCAAGGACCTTCCAAAAATACCAAACCTGCCACAATACCCATTCGAAGTGTCCCTTTCCACAAAGCACCCACTGCTGATCTCATCCAAGGTACCAGGAAATATTTCTCCCAGGATCTCCCAGAACACTTTGAAGCTCCGCAGAGATCCCAGGAGGGCAGAACGATCACCAGGCTCACATGGAGAACTATCAAGAACCCCTATGGAACCAATGACAATTCCAGATTCAGAATTACCAGGACAAGCATCAAGAGCAGGGCCTTCAGGGACCACCTCTGGGCATGCAGGCAGGCAGGCAACATCAGAACAGGTTTCCACCGAGTAAGCATCTGAGCAGGCTGGCAACCGAGACACACTTGGGATTTCTGGGTCACAGAACACATCAGGGTACACTAGCCCAAGGGGAACCTCAGGACACGTCGAGGAACTGCCAACCTCAGAATCTGTCACGACAAGACCAAAACCAGAACCGGGCAGAGAATCATCACGAGCAGTGGTCACAAGCACTGGACTTTCAAAAGAAGGCTTGGACTCAAACCTAGAAATCTCTGTGACAATAATATCATCATTGACTACATATGAGTGAAGCTCCACCACAGCAATGCCTACTGAAGTGGGCAACACTTCAGAAGGACTTGGGGGGCAGGAGACATCTCCTACAAGTTCTGCACCCTTTGGGAGGAACTCGGAGGTCTCCAGGACATCAGACAAGACCTCAGGAACATAATTTTCCAAGTTTTCTGAGAAGAATTCTGAGCTATCCATATTACAGGGCAAAACTGGAACTTTATTTTGTGGACAGGGTAGATGCCCCAGGGAAGGTTCCACCATAAACTGAGACTGAATTTCATCATCATGAGTGGAATGTACAGGAATATTTACTGGAACACACACTGACTCCCTAACTTTAATCTCACTGCACCCAGAATTCTGCGTAGCAGTCAAACTAGCTTGCAACTCCAGAACTGCAGAAAAACAGGTGAGTATAGTAGCAATACCTAGACGAGCCTCTAGGGACATTGCAGGAGACTCTAAACAAGGCCATATTAACTCATCCAGAGTACAGGGTGCAGAATCAGCATTTTCCTCAGAACAAGAAAGGGACTCACAAATGTCAGTGCGAGTGGAGATCATGTTTTCGTTCATGGTACAGGGCAGATTCAGAGAAAGCTTCTCTGGGCAAAGCAAAGAGGCTTCAGCATCAGATTCGCAAAACCGAAGCGCTGTCTCACTCTTAGATTCGGCTAACAATGTCAAATCCGAGGAGTCAGAACGCAAAACTTGCGAATCAAAAATCGCTTTAGGTTGTGAAACTGACGCTTCCATAGCGCAAACCTCCGCGATCTGCGGGGCAGACTGTAAGGCGTTCAGGACAGAAACACTGGAGCAACTGTCACCAGGCAACGAGCCCTTACAGGTGTGAACAGGGTGAGACAAAGACGCATTTGCAGTAGAAATAGCGACAACATCAGGAAAAACTTTATTAGACATATTAATTTTACTTTTGATGCTGCATAATTTAGGAATTTTCCCCATAGCAGGATCACAGATGGAAGATTTTTAAGATCTGTCTCTAAATGACAAGGGGTCCCACACATCCTTGAGAAAACTGGCACATTCATGCTGATCACAATCTGCAGGAACATTAGAGAAACAGGCATCAGATCGCAGAGATTCAAACTGCACACAGTCAGGAGAGAATCCTCCAGGATTCGCACAGGAATCAACCACAGTGGCACACCCACTCATTTCAGATCGCACAATGTCAAGACTCACATGCTTTACCCCAGAAAGGCAGGAACAATCATCCGACAACGATGTCTCTTTATTGGAATCAATTGATTGGTGTGTGTGCAACTCATCCAAAATCGTCTGCCATACATAAATCACCAGATCCACATCACCCTCGTCACATTCATCGGAATCAATCAAAAGGTACATAGAATCGAGACAATCATTCAAGACATCTTCGCTTTTTGCGATGTAAAAATCGCAAAAGGCTTTCCAATCAAAATCAAATTCCTTCATCAAGGCCCCAATGTCCCATGAGGCAAATGGAGGTTCAAACAGGCCAGTATCCAGATAATCTCCATATGGGTGGAGTTCAGGAACAAGAACAGATTTTTTAACTGCTTTAATATAGTGTGTCGATCCTAGCTATAATAGGATCCACATAAGCTTTGGATTGGGACGAAAAACCCAGAGACTGAGCAACATCATGGTAAACATCATTATCATACTGAATGGTTTTGCACATTTCAGACTTGACAGAAATAACCTCTTTATTTGTGGTTGCTATGGGCAATGAATCTTTTGGCTGACAAGCCAAATCAGCAGATTGGCCTGCAAGCACCAACTCATTAACATATGGTAATGACACAGAAATGTTGCATAACCTAATCTGATCAGCATCATGCACTGCAGGAAAAAACTCATAGAAATAACCTGGCAGGGGGATTCTAAGCTTACGAGAAAATACATGACTCAGAGATCTGCGAGGGTTATGTCTCAGATTCTCATGTCTGGCACACTCATCAGCCCACACAAACAGATCCCCTTCGAAAAGATTGCAAAGCAATCTGACCACTCCAAGTGGAAATATTAGTGACCTGAAATTCAGGATTTGCCAAGAATCTGGAACATTCTGATATAAACTCATCTCTGGTTTCAGAGTCCAGTATCTTAAACCTCTTAAAGATACAGGACCCATATTTGACCAAATCGTACAAATCGGAAATTCACTCTACACTGGAAATTTCGGTTTGGCTGGTCATACTGTAACGATTGTGTAATTCTCTCCGTGATCAGCGCACAAGACGTGCGCTGACACTGCGGAAATCCTCCACAAGCGTGTAATTTGAGGGAACCCAGCAAAAGGTGCAATGCACCTGTAGAGGGAAATTCCTGTCGGCAGGTGGAGCTGTGGAGTGCAGAGGAACAGCTCCTCTGCCCTGCCACAGACGCAAGACAGGAATTGCACGAAGGGAAGAAACGCAGTGCAAGATAGCCCTGAAGTAGAGAGAGCAAAGCGACAGAGGGTATGTGTGTGCACCAATCTAGTCGCCAACCCGCGACGGTGCATACACAACCATGAAGAACAGGAGAGAAGGCAATCGCCAGAGATGGCGATTGCTAACAGCGACACAAGACTGAATAAGCACAGATGAGGAATGTATGTATGTCCACCAATCTAGCCGCCACCCTGCGACGGCGGACATACAACAAAGGAAACCAAGTGAGAACGCAATCGCAAGAGAAGCGACTGCGAAAGAGAATGAGCACAGGGACAGATTGTACGTGTGTGCACCAAACTAGTCGCCAACCCGCGACGGTGCACACACAACAGCAGATACGAAGCAGGAACGCAATCGCGAGAGAGGCGATTGCCAGAGGTGACACAAGGCTACAGCAAGGCAGAGCATGAGAGCAGCAAAGGCACAGCAAATCATACAATGAGAAGATAAGGAAAATAACAAACGCTAGCTAAACGCGAACACCGCACTCATTCGCAACAGTGCACGCGTTTATGCGCGGTCTCCGCGTGATAAGCACAACAGAGACAAGCACGCCTAACTAACCACCGAAAGACAAACATGAAACAGAGGACGCGAGCGATTGCTTAACGGTTACCTCACCGAGCCTCCAGCAAGCGTTCGTAGCAGACAAGACAGATACACGAAAACAGGAATAAGTGAGAGAGACGGATCCACAGCACTAGCGCAAGGCGAGTGCGATCCAGGCAAGACAGATTAGAGGAGATAGCTGGTAGCAACCGCTGCTCCAGCTATACTCCAAGAACAAAGATCAGAATGACTTCCTGTCGACCACCGCTGGGACAGAACAATCGTAACAGACAAACAAAACAGATATGCAATCCTAACTGCACTAGGGAATCTGCCTAGCGCAGTTCCAGGAATTACTCTAAACTAATCTTTAAACAATGAGCAAGGCTGACACTCCAAGAGTGTTCCACAGGACTAATCCTTATGACCAGCAAAGGACTCTGGGAAACATAGCTCTTTATACTGCCAGTCATCAAAGGAGGCAGGTAGGGGATTTGCATAACGAGTGTATGCAAATTCCTCAGCAGCAGAACAGACCAGAAACTTGTAATGGAAAGACAGGTCTCTCTTGCAGAGACCTGCAGCCCACAGACTAGAGGAATGGTCAAACAGCTGTCTGCCAGTGCATCCAGCTGAGCGGATTATTACAGGCATGCTGGGTTGTCTTTTTTTGCTTCTCTACTTCCCCTCAGACTTAACTAATGCAGCCTGATTGGCTGAAGCCTCTTTCCCTCCTGTTTTCCCCTCCCACACCTCTGTTACTCTCTGATTGGCCAAAGTTTCTCAGGCTGAAATAATGCACTTTCTATAGTGAAGGGCGGGTGTCACAGGAGCACTAGTGGTCAGACCGCAAATTGCCTTCCAATCAGTTTCAGCACACAGACCATGCAAGCTTTGGTCGCGATCTTTGCGCAGAAACCGACAGAAATTTAGGCAGCAGCTTGACCAGAAGGGAGCCTGTGGGTTACGGAAATACACTTTACACACTAGTTCAGGGTATAACTACCACCACCTCTGTTACCATGGGACAGAGGAGCCCGCTGACTGTCTGAACCTAGATCTACAAATAAAAATGGTTAAAACACGCTGTATTCTGTCTAGCTAGCAACAATACAATAGTAGCGTCTCTTCAGAAGTCTGGTTCAGTTTGTGCGGCTGCGAAGCAGGGTAGCGGAACAGTGAATGACTTGGATAAAGTCGTTAATTCACGGCAATATAAATGATTAATATATACAGACAATTATTAAAATCAACAATTATTAAAACAGTAATAGCCAGTATGAAAAATAAAAGAAAGGGAGAAAAAATACTTAGTTTCATGGAAAATGTCCTTTTGTGGGAAAATCATCAAGTCCTTGGTTTCAAGTTCCGCAGAGTTCTTTGTTTCAGCTAAGTTCAAGCAAAATGGGAAGGGGAGAGTGTTCAGCCAAACGGACAGGATGTGTCTGCGTCTCTGCTGCCTGTGTCCCCCTGGCCTGCATGCTGTGAGTACTTGTCCTGCTCCTCTGTCCTGACAACCCCTTCCCCACCCCACAGCATTAGGGGGCCCATTTATTCCCTTCTCAAGGTACCACTGCTCCCAGCAAGCCCCCCTCCCCTCTGTATAAAGGTACCACTGTTTCCAGCAAGCCCCCTCCCCTTTGTATAAAGGTACCACTGCTCCCAGCAAGCCCCCCTCCCCTCTGTATAAAGGTACCACTGCCCCCAGCAAGCCCCCCTCCCCTCTGTATAAAGGTACCACTGCTCCTAGCAAGCCCCCCTCCCCTCTGTATAAAGGTACCACTGCTCCCAGCAAGCCCCCCTCCCCTCTGTATAAAGGTACCACTGCTCCCAGCAAGCTCCCCTCCCCTCTGTATAAAGGTACCACTGCTCCCAGCAAACCCCCTCCCCTTTCTATAAAGGTACCACTGCTCCCAGCAAGCCCCCCCTCCCCTCTGTATAAAGGTATTAGTGCTCCCAGCAAGCCCCCCTCCCCTCTGTATAAAGGTACCACTGCTCCCAGCAAACCCCCTCCCCTTTCTATAAAGGTACCACTGCTCCCAGCAAGCCCCCCTCCCCTCTGTATAAAGGTATTAGTGCTCCCAGCAAGCCCCCCTCCCCTCTGTATAAAGGTACCACTGCTCCCAGCAAACCCCCTCCCCTTTCTATAAAGGTACCACTGCTCCCAGCAAGCCACCCTCCCCTTTGTATAAAGGTACCAGTGCTCCCAGCAAGCCCCCCTTATACAGAGGTACCACAGCTCCCAGCCTATACAGATACTACAGCTGCCAGCATTTCCTTCCCTTCTGTAGAGGTATCAAAGCTCCCAGCAAGCCCCTTCCTCCCTCCCCTTTATAGAGGCATTACAGTTCCTAGCATGCTCCTCCACAGAGGCACCACAGGTCCCAGCATGCACCTTCCTTCTATAGAGGCACCACAGATCCCAGCATGCCCCTTCTCTTCCATATAGTATTGTGATTTCCCTTAGGGCCCCTCCTGGTCTCCCAGTGAATAGTGGTCCCTTGGAGCTTCTGAATATTCGTAGCAGAGCACACAGACACCTGTCTGGATGGTGCGCTCCCCTGCGAGTTTTTTGCTTTTCACCTTCACATGCACCTCATTTCTGACACCACTGGAGTATGTTCATGCCGTCAGGTCAGATGAGGCGCCCACCAGTATGAAGCACATAGAGGAGCAAGCCAGCCGGACAGGATAGTGCGCTCCACTGAAAAATGTTCTGCTTGGGACCACAATTCACATTGGGCAGCCATCTCTTGAGGCCCTAGTGACAATCCAAAACTATGTGGGAACTGTGGTACCTCCATTGAAGAGGATGAGCATGCTGGAAACTGTGGTACTTCTATAATGGAGGTAGGGCTTGCTGGGAGCTGTGGTGCCTCAATGGAAGGGCAGGATAGTCCAGGGGTTTCCTGTATCTTCCTTTCAGAACGCAAACGAGCGTGGGCGAATGTATCTGTACTGGGCATGCACAAGCAAGGTCCGCACATGCTCAGTAAAATGAAGTGCTTGTGCACAGAGTAAAAAAGCGTTGCACAAGTGCTTTAGGGCCTGTACACACTAGTGCGCTGCTGTCCGCTTTTCAGCAACACGTAACAATCCGTAACATTGATGTGCTGATAAAAAACGGACAGGAGTGCACTTAAGTGCAGCTGGCAGCATTTTAACTTTTTTTTTTTATGGTGGGAGGGGGGGGGGGCGTATTTTTGATACTCGCCCTGGGAGCAGTTTAACCTAGAAACTGCACTGCCTACACAATTGGTTGCAAAATACTACAGGGCCTCATAACACTTATAGCAAGGTCCTATTAGCCCTCGTGCAACAGATACTTGACTTAATTAATAGACAGACTCGAAAACAAGGCGCTGGAATAAGCCCCAGGTGAGTAAAGATTTTTTTTTTCACCTCGGTATTCCATTAAAGAGCAACTGTCGGGCATAAAATAAAAAATCAATTCTTTATTTGTATCTGGTAAACAAGTAATAAGGATGCTAATCAGGCAATCCAAAAGTTAAAATCACTATTACTTTTCTTGTTGATAAATTATCATACCCCAGTTTATATGACTCTTATTTGGTACACAGAAAATTTTGGTACACAAAGGAGAAGTTGCAGGGCATTGTAACGATTGTGGAATTCTCTCCGTGATCAGCACACAAGACGTGCGCTGACACTGCAGAAATCCTCCACAAGCGTGTAATTTGAGGGAACCCAGCAAAAGGTGCAATGCACCTGTAGAGGGAAATTCCTGTCAGCAGGTGGAGCTGTGGAGTGCAGAGGAACAGCTCCTCTGCCCTGCCACAGACGCAAGACAGGAATTGCACGAAGGGAAGAAACGCAGGGCAAGATAGCCCTGAAGGAGAGAGAGCAAAGCGACAGAGGGTATGTGTGTGCACCAATCTAGTCGCCAACCCGCGACAGTGCATACACAACCATGAAGAACAGGAGAGAAGGCAATCGCCAGAGATGGCGATTGCTAACAGCTACACAAGACTGAATAAGCACAGATGAGGAATGTATGTATGTCCACCAATCTAGCCGCCACCCTGCGACGGCAGACATACAACAAAGGAAACCAAGTGAGAACGCAATCGCAAGAGAAGCGACTGCGAAAGAGAATGAGCACAGGGACAGATTGTACGTGTGTGCACCAAACTAGTCGCCAACCCGCGACGGTGCACACACAACAGCAGATACGAAGCAGGAACGCAATCGCAAGAGAGGCGATTGCCAGAGGTGACACAAGGCTACAGCAAGGCAGAGCACGAGAGCAGCAAAGGCACAGCAAATCATACAATGAGAAGATAAGGAAAATAACAAACGCTAGCTAAACGCGAACACCGCACTCATTCGCAAAAGTGCACGCGTTTATGCGCGGTCTCCGCATGATAAGCACAACAGAGACAAGCATGCCTAACTAACCACCGACAGACAAACATGAAAAAGAGGACGCGAGCGCTTGCTTAACGGTTACCTCACCGAGCCTCCAGCAAGCGTTCGTAGCAGTCAAGACAGATACACGAACACAGGAAGAAGTGAGAGAGACGGATCCACAGCACTAGCGCAAGGCGAGTGCGATCCAGGCAAGACAGATTAGAGGAGATAGCTGGCAGCAACCGCTGCTCCAGCTATACTCCAAGAACAAAGATCAGAATGACTTCCTGTCGACCACCGCTGGGACAGAACAATCGTAACAGACAAACAAAACAGATATGCAATTCTAACTGCACTAGGGAATCTGCCTAGCGCAGTTCCAGGAATTACTCTAAACTAATTTTTAAACAATGAGCAAGGCTGACACTCCAAGAGTGTTCCACAGGACTAACCCTTATGACCAGCAAAGGACTCTGGGAAACATAGATCTTTATACTGCCAGTCATCAAAGGAGGCAGGTAGGGGATTTGCATAACGAGTGTATGCAAATTCCTCAACAGCAGAACAGACCAGAAACTTGTAATGGAAAGACAGGTCTCTCTTGCAGAGACCTGCAGCCCACAGACTAGAGGTATGGTCAAACAGCTGTCTGCCAGTGCATCCAGCTGAGCGGATCATTACAGTACCCCCTTCTCTAGGGTCGGATTCCAGACGAGCCTCTAAACTGATATTTCAAAAAGACTCTAACTGAAGACTCATGAAGGTCGGGGCAGCCCGACAAGGCCCAATTCCAGAGTCAGCCCACCCGAAACCGACCTCATCGGAAGGAGAAGCCACCGAAACATGCCCATCAGCACCACAAGTCTCAGCGTAACACCCATCAGTACTGTGAATGCCAAAGAAGAAGCCATCGACACCCACCGAGCCATGCCCACCACCTTCCAAGGACCTTCCAAAAATACCAAACCTGCCACAATACCCATTCGAAGTGTCCCTTTCCACAAAGCACCCACTGCTGATCTCATCCAAGGTACCAGGAAATATTTCTCCCAGGATCTCCCAGAACACTTTGAAGCTCCGCAGAGATCCCAGGAGGGCAGAACGATCACCAGGCTCACATGGAGAACTATCAAGAACCCCTATGGAACCAATGACAATTCCAGATTCAGAATTACCAGGACAAGCATCAAGAGCAGGGCCTTCAGGGACCACCTCTGGGCATGCAGGCAGGCAGGCAACATCAGAACAGGTTTCCACCGAGTAAGCATCTGAGCAGGCTGGCAACCGAGACACACTTGGGATTTCTGGGTCACAGAACACATCAGGGTACACTAGCCCAAGGGGAACCTCAGGACACGTCGAGGAACTGCCAACCTCAGAATCTGTCACGACAAGACCAAAACCAGAACCGGGCAGAGAATCATCACGAGCAGTGGTCACAAGCACTGGACTTTCAAAAGAAGGCTTGGACTCAAACCTAGAAATCTCTGTGACAATAATATCATCATTGACTACATATGAGTGAAGCTCCACCACAGCAATGCCTACTGAAGTGGGCAACACTTCAGAAGGACTTGGGGGGCAGGAGACATCTCCTACAAGTTCTGCACCCTTTGGGAGGAACTCGGAGGTCTCCAGGACATCAGACAAGACCTCAGGAACATAATTTTCCAAGTTTTCTGAGAAGAATTCTGAGCTATCCATATTACAGGGCAAAACTGGAACTTTATTTTGTGGACAGGGTAGATGCCCCAGGGAAGGTTCCACCATAAACTGAGACTGAATTTCATCATCATGAGTGGAATGTACAGGAATATTTACTGGAACACACACTGACTCCCTAACTTTAATCTCACTGCACCCAGAATTCTGCGTAGCAGTCAAACTAGCTTGCAACTCCAGAACTGCAGAAAAACAGGTGAGTATAGTAGCAATACCTAGACGAGCCTCTAGGGACATTGCAGGAGACTCTAAACAAGGCCATATTAACTCATCCAGAGTACAGGGTGCAGAATCAGCATTTTCCTCAGAACAAGAAAGGGACTCACAAATGTCAGTGCGAGTGGAGATCATGTTTTCGTTCATGGTACAGGGCAGATTCAGAGAAAGCTTCTCTGGGCAAAGCAAAGAGGCTTCAGCATCAGATTCGCAAAACCGAAGCGCTGTCTCACTCTTAGATTCGGCTAACAATGTCAAATCCGAGGAGTCAGAACGCAAAACTTGCGAATCAAAAATCGCTTTAGGTTGTGAAACTGACGCTTCCATAGCGCAAACCTCCGCGATCTGCGGGGCAGACTGTAAGGCGTTCAGGACAGAAACACTGGAGCAACTGTCACCAGGCAACGAGCCCTTACAGGTGTGAACAGGGTGAGACAAAGACGCATTTGCAGTAGAAATAGCGACAACATCAGGAAAAACTTTATTAGACATATTAATTTTACTTTTGATGCTGCATAATTTAGGAATTTTCCCCATAGCAGGATCACAGATGGAAGATTTTTAAGATCTGTCTCTAAATGACAAGGGGTCCCACACATCCTTGAGAAAACTGGCACATTCATGCTGATCACAATCTGCAGGAACATTAGAGAAACAGGCATCAGATCGCAGAGATTCAAACTGCACACAGTCAGGAGAGAATCCTCCAGGATTCGCACAGGAATCAACCACAGTGGCACACCCACTCATTTCAGATCGCACAATGTCAAGACTCACATGCTTTACCCCAGAAAGGCAGGAACAATCATCCGACAACGATGTCTCTTTATTGGAATCAATTGATTGGTGTGTGTGCAACTCATCCAAAATCGTCTGCCATACATAAATCACCAGATCCACATCACCCTCGTCACATTCATCGGAATCAATCAAAAGGTACATAGAATCGAGACAATCATTCAAGACATCTTCGCTTTTTGCGATGTAAAAATCGCAAAAGGCTTTCCAATCAAAATCAAATTCCTTCATCAAGGCCCCAATGTCCCATGAGGCAAATGGAGGTTCAAACAGGCCAGTATCCAGATAATCTCCATATGGGTGGAGTTCAGGAACAAGAACAGATTTTTTAACTGCTTTAACCAGCTGAGCGGTCTGGACGAGCTCAGCTCGTCCAACACCGCCAGCGGCTGCCGCTCAGGCCCTGCTGGGCCGATTTTAATGAAATAAAAAGCAGCACACGCAGCCGGCACTTTGCCAGCCGCGTGTGCTGCCTGATCGCCGCCGCTCTGCGGCGATTCGCCGCGAGCAGCGGCGAAAGAGGGTCCCCCCAGCCGCCTGAGCCCAGCGTAGCCGGAACAAAAAGTTCCGGCCAGCGCTAAGGGCTGGATCGGAGGCGGCTGACGTCACGACGTCGGCTGACGTCGATGACGTCACTCCGCTCGTCGCTATGGCGACGATATAAGCAAAACAAGGAAGGCCGCTCATTGCGGCCTTCCTTGTTTATTCTGGGCGCCGGAGGCGATCGGAAGATCGCCTCCGGAGCGCCCTCTAGTGGGCTTTCATGCAGCCAACTTTCAGTTGGCTGCATGAAATAGTTTTTTTTTTATTTAAAAAAAACCCTCCCGCAGCCACCCTGGCGATTTAATCAGAACGCCAGGGTGGTTAATATAGTGTGTCGATCCTAGCTATAATAGGATCCACATAAGCTTTGGATTGGGACGAAAAACCCAGAGACTGAGCAACATCATGGTAAACATCATTATCATACTGAATGGTTTTGCACATTTCAGACTTGACAGAAATAACCTCTTTATTTGTGGTTGCTATGGGCAATGAATCTTTTGGCTGACAAGCCAAATCAGCAGATTGGCCTGCAAGCACCAACTCATTAACATATGGTAATGACACAGAAATGTTGCATAACCTAATCTGATCAGCATCATGCACTGCAGGAAAAAACTCATAGAAATAACCTGGCAGGGGGATTCTAAGCTTACGAGAAAATACATGACTCAGAGATCTGCGAGGGTTATGTCTCAGATTCTCATGTCTGGCACACTCATCAGCCCACACAAACAGATCCCCTTCGAAAAGATTGCAAAGCAATCTGACCACTCCAAGTGGAAATATTAGTGACCTGAAATTCAGGATTTGCCAAGAATCTGGAACATTCTGATATAAACTCATCTCTGGTTTCAGAGTCCAGTATCTTAAACCTCTTAAAGATACAGGACCCATATTTGACCAAATCGTACAAATCGGAAATTCACTCTACACTGGAAATTTCGGTTTGGCTGGTCATACTGTAACGATTGTGTAATTCTCTCCGTGATCAGCGCACAAGACGTGCGCTGACACTGCGGAAATCCTCCACAAGCGTGTAATTTGAGGGAACCCAGCAAAAGGTGCAATGCACCTGTAGAGGGAAATTCCTGTCGGCAGGTGGAGCTGTGGAGTGCAGAGGAACAGCTCCTCTGCCCTGCCACAGACGCAAGACAGGAATTGCACGAAGGGAAGAAACGCAGTGCAAGATAGCCCTGAAGTAGAGAGAGCAAAGCGACAGAGGGTATGTGTGTGCACCAATCTAGTCGCCAACCCGCGACAGTGCATACACAACCATGAAGAACAGGAGAGAAGGCAATCGCCAGAGATGGCGATTGCTAACAGCGACACAAGACTGAATAAGCACAGATGAGGAATGTATGTATGTCCACCAATCTAGCCGCCACCCTGCGACGGCGGACATACAACAAAGGAAACCAAGTGAGAACGCAATCGCAAGAGAAGCGACTGCGAAAGAGAATGAGCACAGGGACAGATTGTACGTGTGTGCACCAAACTAGTCGCCAACCCGCGACGGTGCACACACAACAGCAGATACGAAGCAGGAACGCAATCGCGAGAGAGGCGATTGCCAGAGGTGACACAAGGCTACAGCAAGGCAGAGCATGAGAGCAGCAAAGGCACAGCAAATCATACAATGAGAAGATAAGGAAAATAACAAACGCTAGCTAAACGCGAACACCGCACTCATTCGCAACAGTGCACGCGTTTATGCGCGGTCTCCGCGTGATAAGCACAACAGAGACAAGCACGCCTAACTAACCACCGAAAGACAAACATGAAACAGAGGACGCGAGCGATTGCTTAACGGTTACCTCACCGAGCCTCCAGCAAGCGTTCGTAGCAGACAAGACAGATACACGAAAACAGGAATAAGTGAGAGAGACGGATCCACAGCACTAGCGCAAGGCGAGTGCGATCCAGGCAAGACAGATTAGAGGAGATAGCTGGTAGCAACCGCTGCTCCAGCTATACTCCAAGAACAAAGATCAGAATGACTTCCTGTCGACCACCGCTGGGACAGAACAATCGTAACAGACAAACAAAACAGATATGCAATCCTAACTGCACTAGGGAATCTGCCTAGCGCAGTTCCAGGAATTACTCTAAACTAATCTTTAAACAATGAGCAAGGCTGACACTCCAAGAGTGTTCCACAGGACTAATCCTTATGACCAGCAAAGGACTCTGGGAAACATAGCTCTTTATACTGCCAGTCATCAAAGGAGGCAGGTAGGGGATTTGCATAACGAGTGTATGCAAATTCCTCAGCAGCAGAACAGACCAGAAACTTGTAATGGAAAGACAGGTCTCTCTTGCAGAGACCTGCAGCCCACAGACTAGAGGAATGGTCAAACAGCTGTCTGCCAGTGCATCCAGCTGAGCGGATTATTACAGGCATGCTGGGTTGTCTTTTTTTGCTTCTCTACTTCCCCTCAGACTTAACTAATGCAGCCTGATTGGCTGAAGCCTCTTTCCCTCCTGTTTTCCCCTCCCACACCTCTGTTACTCTCTGATTGGCCAAAGTTTCTCAGGCTGAAATAATGCACTTTCTATAGTGAAGGGCGGGTGTCACAGGAGCACTAGTGGTCAGACCGCAAATTGCCTTCCAATCAGTTTCAGCACACAGACCATGCAAGCTTTGGTCGCGATCTTTGCGCAGAAACCGACAGAAATTTAGGCAGCAGCTTGACCAGAAGGGAGCCTGTGGGTTACGGAAATACACTTTACACACTAGTTCAGGGTATAACTACCACCACCTCTGTTACCATGGGACAGAGGAGCCCGCTGACTGTCTGAACCTAGATCTACAAATAAAAATGGTTAAAACACGCTGTATTCTGTCTAGCTAGCAACAATACAATAGTAGCGTCTCTTCAGAAGTCTGGTTCAGTTTGTGCGGCTGCGAAGCAGGGTAGCGGAACAGTGAATGACTTGGATAAAGTCGTTAATTCACGGCAATATAAATGATTAATATATACAGACAATTATTAAAATCAACAATTATTAAAACAGTAATAGCCAGTATGAAAAATAAAAGAAAGGGAGAAAAAATACTTAGTTTCATGGAAAATGTCCTTTTGTGGGAAAATCATCAAGTCCTTGGTTTCAAGTTCCGCAGAGTTCTTTGTTTCAGCTAAGTTCAAGCAAAATGGGAAGGGGAGAGTGTTCAGCCAAACGGACAGGATGTGTCTGCGTCTCTGCTGCCTGTGTCCCCCTGGCCTGCATGCTGTGAGTACTTGTCCTGCTCCTCTGTCCTGACAACCCCTTCCCCACCCCACAGCATTAGGGGGCCCATTTATTCCCTTCTCAAGGTACCACTGCTCCCAGCAAGCCCCCCTCCCCTCTGTATAAAGGTACCACTGTTTCCAGCAAGCCCCCTCCCCTTTGTATAAAGGTACCACTGCTCCCAGCAAGCCCCCCTCCCCTCTGTATAAAGGTACCACTGCTCCCAGCAAGCCCCCCTCCCCTCTGTATAAAGGTACCACTGCTCCTAGCAAGCCCCCCTCCCCTCTGTATAAAGGTACCACTGCTCCCAGCAAGCCCCCCTCCCCTCTGTATAAAGGTACCACTGCTCCCAGCAAGCTCCCCTCCCCTCTGTATAAAGGTACCACTGCTCCCAGCAAACCCCCTCCCCTTTCTATAAAGGTACCACTGCTCCCAGCAAGCCCCCCCTCCCCTCTGTATAAAGGTATTAGTGCTCCCAGCAAGCCCCCCTCCCCTCTGTATAAAGGTACCACTGCTCCCAGCAAACCCCCTCCCCTTTCTATAAAGGTACCACTGCTCCCAGCAAGCCCCCCTCCCCTCTGTATAAAGGTATTAGTGCTCCCAGCAAGCCCCCCTCCCCTCTGTATAAAGGTACCACTGCTCCCAGCAAACCCCCTCCCCTTTCTATAAAGGTACCACTGCTCCCAGCAAGCCACCCTCCCCTTTGTATAAAGGTACCAGTGCTCCCAGCAAGCCCCCCTTATACAGAGGTACCACAGCTCCCAGCCTATACAGATACTACAGCTGCCAGCATTTCCTTCCCTTCTGTAGAGGTATCAAAGCTCCCAGCAAGCCCCTTCCTCCCTCCCCTTTATAGAGGCATTACAGTTCCTAGCATGCTCCTCCACAGAGGCACCACAGGTCCCAGCATGCACCTTCCTTCTATAGAGGCACCACAGATCCCAGCATGCCCCTTCTCTTCCATATAGTATTGTGATTTCCCTTAGGGCCCCTCCTGGTCTCCCAGTGAATAGTGGTCCCTTGGAGCTTCTGAATATTCGTAGCAGAGCACACAGACACCTGTCTGGATGGTGCGCTCCCCTGCGAGTTTTTTGCTTTTCACCTTCACATGCACCTCATTTCTGACACCACTGGAGTATGTTCATGCCGTCAGGTCAGATGAGGCGCCCACCAGTATGAAGCACATAGAGGAGCAAGCCAGCCGGACAGGATAGTGCGCTCCACTGAAAAATGTTCTGCTTGGGACCACAATTCACATTGGGCAGCCATCTCTTGAGGCCCTAGTGACAATCCAAAACTATGTGGGAACTGTGGTACCTCCATTGAAGAGGATGAGCATGCTGGAAACTGTGGTACTTCTATAATGGAGGTAGGGCTTGCTGGGAGCTGTGGTGCCTCAATGGAAGGGCAGGATAGTCCAGGGGTTTCCTGTATCTTCCTTTCAGAACGCAAACGAGCGTGGGCGAATGTATCTGTACTGGGCATGCACAAGCAAGGTCCGCACATGCTCAGTAAAATGAAGTGCTTGTGCACAGAGTAAAAAAGCGTTGCACAAGTGCTTTAGGGCCTGTACACACTAGTGCGCTGCTGTCCGCTTTTCAGCAACACGTAACAATCCGTAACATTGATGTGCTGATAAAAAACGGACAGGAGTGCACTTAAGTGCAGCTGGCAGCATTTTAACTTTTTTTTTTTATGGTGGGGGGGGGGGGGGGGCGTATTTTTGATACTCGCCCTGGGAGCAGTTTAACCTAGAAACTGCACTGCCTACACAATTGGTTGCAAAATACTACAGGGCCTCATAACACTTATAGCAAGGTCCTATTAGCCCTCGTGCAACAGATACTTGACTTAATTAATAGACAGACTCGAAAACAAGGCGCTGGAATAAGCCCCAGGTGAGTAAAGATTTTTTTTTTCACCTCGGTATTCCATTAAAGAGCAACTGTCGGGCATAAAATAAAAAATCAATTCTTTATTTGTATCTGGTAAACAAGTAATAAGGATGCTAATCAGGCAATCCAAAAGTTAAAATCACTATTACTTTTCTTGTTGATAAATTATCATACCCCAGTTTATATGACTCTTATTTGGTACACAGAAAATTTTGGTACACAAAGGAGAAGTTGCAGGGCATTGTAACGATTGTGGAATTCTCTCCGTGATCAGCACACAAGACGTGCGCTGACACTGCAGAAATCCTCCACAAGCGTGTAATTTGAGGGAACCCAGCAAAAGGTGCAATGCACCTGTAGAGGGAAATTCCTGTCAGCAGGTGGAGCTGTGGAGTGCAGAGGAACAGCTCCTCTGCCCTGCCACAGACGCAAGACAGGAATTGCACGAAGGGAAGAAACGCAGGGCAAGATAGCCCTGAAGGAGAGAGAGCAAAGCGACAGAGGGTATGTGTGTGCACCAATCTAGTCGCCAACCCGCGACAGTGCATACACAACCATGAAGAACAGGAGAGAAGGCAATCGCCAGAGATGGCGATTGCTAACAGCTACACAAGACTGAATAAGCACAGATGAGGAATGTATGTATGTCCACCAATCTAGCCGCCACCCTGCGACGGCAGACATACAACAAAGGAAACCAAGCAGGAACGCAATCGCGAGAGAGGCGATTGCCAGAGGTGACACAAGGCTACAGCAAGGCAGAGCATGAGAGCAGCAAAGGCACAGCAAATCATACAATGAGAAGATAAGGAAAATAACAAACGCTAGCTAAACGCGAACACCGCACTCATTCGCAACAGTGCACGCGTGATAAGCACAACAGAGACAAGCACGCCTAACTAACCACCGAAAGACAAACATGAAACAGAGGACGCGAGCGATTGCTTAACGGTTACCTCACCGAGCCTCCAGCAAGCGTTCGTAGCAGACAAGACAGATACACGAAAACAGGAATAAGTGAGAGAGACGGATCCACAGCACTAGCGCAAGGCGAGTGCGATCCAGGCAAGACAGATTAGAGGAGATAGCTGGTAGCAACCGCTGCTCCAGCTATACTCCAAGAACAAAGATCAGAATGACTTCCTGTCGACCACCGCTGGGACAGAACAATCGTAACAGACAAACAAAACAGATATGCAATCCTAACTGCACTAGGGAATCTGCCTAGCGCAGTTCCAGGAATTACTCTAAACTAATCTTTAAACAATGAGCAAGGCTGACACTCCAAGAGTGTTCCACAGGACTAATCCTTATGACCAGCAAAGGACTCTGGGAAACATAGCTCTTTATACTGCCAGTCATCAAAGGAGGCAGGTAGGGGATTTGCATAACGAGTGTATGCAAATTCCTCAGCAGCAGAACAGACCAGAAACTTGTAATGGAAAGACAGGTCTCTCTTGCAGAGACCTGCAGCCCACAGACTAGAGGAATGGTCAAACAGCTGTCTGCCAGTGCATCCAGCTGAGCGGATTATTACAGGCATGCTGGGTTGTCTTTTTTTGCTTCTCTACTTCCCCTCAGACTTAACTAATGCAGCCTGATTGGCTGAAGCCTCTTTCCCTCCTGTTTTCCCCTCCCACACCTCTGTTACTCTCTGATTGGCCAAAGTTTCTCAGGCTGAAATAATGCACTTTCTATAGTGAAGGGCGGGTGTCACAGGAGCACTAGTGGTCAGACCGCAAATTGCCTTCCAATCAGTTTCAGCACACAGACCATGCAAGCTTTGGTCGCGATCTTTGCGCAGAAACCGACAGAAATTTAGGCAGCAGCTTGACCAGAAGGGAGCCTGTGGGTTACGGAAATACACTTTACACACTAGTTCAGGGTATAACTACCACCACCTCTGTTACCATGGGACAGAGGAGCCCGCTGACTGTCTGAACCTAGATCTACAAATAAAAATGGTTAAAACACGCTGTATTCTGTCTAGCTAGCAACAATACAATAGTAGCGTCTCTTCAGAAGTCTGGTTCAGTTTGTGCGGCTGCGAAGCAGGGTAGCGGAACAGTGAATGACTTGGATAAAGTCGTTAATTCACGGCAATATAAATGATTAATATATACAGACAATTATTAAAATCAACAATTATTAAAACAGTAATAGCCAGTATGAAAAATAAAAGAAAGGGAGAAAAAATACTTAGTTTCATGGAAAATGTCCTTTTGTGGGAAAATCATCAAGTCCTTGGTTTCAAGTTCCGCAGAGTTCTTTGTTTCAGCTAAGTTCAAGCAAAATGGCCACCACTTGTTCCTCACGGTGGCCGTGTGTTCATGAAGGTGGAAAAATGGAGGAATTACTAGCCCGGGCAGCTCATGTACTTTTAATGGAGCTGCTTTCAGAGGCGGGCTTCCAGAGTCGGCCCCCGGGCCGGACTATGGTAATCACATCTGGGCAGGGGCTTTCACATGCCCCATAACCCTGACATTTCTCTAGACTGACCTACGCGGCCAGCACACAAATAATAATTACATATTCTCGATCCCCAGAACCTACCGATTAATATGATATCAGACATGGCTAGGGCAGCGGTTCCAGTTCTTGAGAAGGGTCATACCTCAATAACCGGATGGACTATCACAATGAATTTCATATCAGCACGATGGCCAGATTTTACCGAACGAGACGATATGAATTTTATAGCTGTGCGAGGTATGGTTGCCATATAATCGTAAAGAAACCATACCCCACATGCATTCATATCTGGCCTGGTCGGAGCCGCTTCGGCTGGCTTTCTATGACCCCCCCTGTGGAGATTAGCTTCCTGAACTCAAGGGTTTGTTCCTGCTCATTAGCATATCAAAAGAGCCATCCTGCAGTTAAGCTGATATCTTCTCTCTGCTGAGAAAAGACAGATGCTCCTACACAATCAATCCAGATTCTATTGATCTGAAGCGCAATCGATGCAGAGAATCGAGTGCGATTGCTTTTCCTTCACGGGCGGTTCCAGGACGCGTCTGCGGCCCCGCAACCGTCTGTGACAGCCCCCTCTTGTCTGCGGCTTAGACACACACCCGCAAGATTTGTGGCTGCGCCGCTAACCTGGCTGACGGGTCTCGGGTTGCCGGTACGGCGGGAAAACCCATTGGAGCCTGCGGCTCGGTTCCCCTGGACAGGTCGTGGTCCGCTACCCTCAGACTTTAACCGACATGGACCGTTCCGGACAGGGTGTTTGTGCCACTGCGTTCGGATGGGGCGTCTGCCAGGACTGCTGACAACGGGCAGTGGTTTGGGTAGGTCAACAGCCAGCCCACGCAGGGGTTCCCTGCAAAGTGGCTGTGGACCTAAGGGAACCCCGCGGGAATCCCTGGACCTTCCCAGCTCCTGACAGACGGCACATGCTTTGCAGTAGTTTGCTACATCCCTGTTCATCCTGTGCCAATAAAACTGTCTCCGAATACAGGCAAGTGTCTTGCGGACACCAGAGTGTCCTGTCAGGGAATTATCATGTGTGGATTTCAGCACATGTCCCCTGAACGCACTCGGGACCACAAGCCATTTGGTATTCGCCTGCGGCTTACCTGTAGGGGGCTGTACAGACTTGCTGTACAATCTTCCACCTTCCCAGTACACTTTGAAAGCGGCCCCGTCTGCGAGGGACTCAGAGGCTTGCTGCCTGAGCACCTCCAGGCTTGGGTTGCTTTGTAGTGCTGCTGTGAGGACGCTGTCAGTTTCAGCCAACTTGCTCATGTCACACGAGGCCAGCGGCTGAAAGGTCTCATTCCTGCGGTCAAAGGAGGGGGAGGAGGCCGGAACCCCCTCCACCTGTTCTGAGCTTGGGTTCTGAGCAGTACAGCTGCGCGGTACTGCTAGCACATGTATACCTTCAGAATGGCACAGACTGGCATTACTCAAATCATCGTTGCATGCATTAATGACAGTGACAGGCCTAGACACATTTTCATTACAGACCGTTTGTACATTAAACACAGGTACAGTTACATTTTCATTACAACAGACAGTTTGTACATCAAACTCAGGTGCCTTTGAAGCAGGCACTATTGAACCTGGTACCTTTGAACTGGGCACATTCAACCCACCTCCCCCTGGTGCTCCCCCAAGTGTATAAAGTACCTGGTGGTGGGTGGAGAGTCCGTCTCCTTCCGTGAGCGACAAGGCAGTCGTGGCAGGTTCGTAGTAGGACACAAGATTGCCCAAATCAGTCCCCAGCAACACAGGGACTGGGAGATCCTTCATAACCCCAACAACCCTTTCTTGGACTCCCACCCCCCAGTCGATCTTCATTCTCGTGTGGGCTATGTGGAAAAGGGTGCCCTCTACTCCAGTAAGGGCAAGGGATCGGCTGGAGCTGATGCTCTCCTTTGGCACAAGGTGTGAGTGAACTAACGTGATGTCAGCTCCGGTGTCTCGGAATCCGGTAACAACTTTGCCGTTCACTCTAACAAGTTGCTGCTGGTCGGTTCGGTCGCGGATTTCCTTTCCGCGGGCAAACAGAACAAAATCTGATGATCCAGGCTATGGATCGCTGGCGGTTGCCTCTGCTGTGGGTGAGGTACAGGGGATACAGGTGCTGCAGGTGCTGGTGGTGTCTGTCTCCGCTCCGGACAGTCGAATTTCATGTGTCCGGGCTGGCGGCAGTAGTGACAGGTGACCTCTCCAGGGGCTGCAGGCCTGGGTGCAGTAGCTGCGCTGGGTGGCCTATGTGGCTGACGGCTCACAGGGGCAGGAGAGTCTGCCGGGGTATTGGGCTGACCTCCTCTCCAGCTGGATGGGACAGTTCTGCGTGTATCAGACACCCGGGTAGTGGCAAAGGTCTCAGCGAGGTCTGCAGCGACAGTTGCTGACGCAGGCTTGCACTCAAGCACAAACTGTCGTACGTCACCAGGGCAAATGTTCAGAAATTGTTCCAGGACTATCAAGTCCTCCAGGACATC
Source organism: Hyperolius riggenbachi (assembly GCF_040937935.1). Taxonomy (NCBI): domain Eukaryota; kingdom Metazoa; phylum Chordata; class Amphibia; order Anura; family Hyperoliidae; genus Hyperolius; species Hyperolius riggenbachi. Next base: position 245,359,772 of record NC_090651.1, read on the forward strand.
ATAAGACCCTTTGGTGAGGCCTAGAGTCCACTGGCGGAGTGTGGTGAGCAAGCTGCTGACCACATCTCGATAAGAGTCAGAAGACTTTTTCTGCCAAGCCCTGAACTTATTGCGATAGGCTTCTGGCGTCAGCTTGTATTTGGTAATGATAGCGTCTTTTATAGCGGCATAATCATTATCTTTCTCCGCAGACAATTCTGCGAAAGCATCAAGCGCTTTGTAGCGCAGCAAAGGTGTCAGATATCTGGCCCACTGGTCTTGGGACAGACGATACTGACGGCATGCTTTTTCAAAAGACCGCAGAAACAAGTCAATGTCAGTGTCTTTTTCAATATTAGCAAATTTAAATTTTGCACTTACGGGTGGTGCCGCTCCTTCAGCAGGGAGGCTGGGCGAAGAACCCCGGCTGGCCTGTTGCACTTTTGCCATGTTTAGCTCATGCTGTCGTTGGCGCTCCCGTTTTCGCTCAGCGGCATCCCTCTCCGCGTGGCGTTCTTCAGCAGCAGCAGCAGCCTTGCGTTCTGCAGATTGGCGTTCCCGCTCCTCTCGTGCCTCTGCAGATTGGCGCTCCAACTGCGCTTGCATGTACTGCAGGTACTTGTCCAGGTCAGTCTCCATCAGCTTTCGTAATGCCTGCTGCATTACCGGGTCAGCACCCATGGACAGTCCAGTACTGGCCAGTTCCGGGCGAGTACTTTCAGAAACTCTGGGATTGGGGACCATACTGACAGCCTCCTGTGTAACTGTTGCCGCATTGCCCACAGGTTGCTCAACCTCTGTACGCTCAGGATCTTCAGTCTCTGGTTCCCCTCGACGTGAGTCAGATGGGCTGGTATCCACTTCAGCGGACACTCCCGGCTTCCGCAGTTGCTGGGGATCCCATCTGGACAAGTCGGCTATCAGGTCCCGTTTTTTCTTGCGGAGGATGTCCATGCCCCTCGCTTTGCAAAGATTTTCCAGGTCTGCTAGGCACATGTTCTGGTAGTTCCCGGTCATTTACATGCCAAAAAAAAAAAAACTTTTGGGGAGGGGTACTGGCTACACAGTCTCTCTGTATATATAAAAAATATATTGCCTTCCAGCTACACCAACGAATTAGTTCGTTTCTTGATAGCGCTAGCGCTATCTTAGATACTTTCAGCACAACACAGGTCCCAACCGCTGCCAAACACTGTCACAGGAGCCCTAGTGGTCAGACCGCAAATTGCCTTCCAATCAGTTTCAGCACACAGACCATGCAAGCTTTGGTCGCGATCTTTGCGCAGAAACCGACAGAAATTTGGGCAGCAGCCCGACCAGAAGGGAGCCTGTGGGTTACGGAAATACACTTTACACACTAGTTCAGGATATAACTGCCACCACCTCTGTTACCATGGGACAGAGGAGCCCGCTGACTGTCTGAACCTAGATCTACAAATAAAAATGGTTAAAACACGCTGTATTCTGTCTAGCTAGCATTAATACAATAGTAGCGTCTCTTCAGAAGTCTGGTTCAGTTTGTGCGGCTGCGAAGCAGGGTAGCGGAACAGTGAATGACTTGGATAAAGTCGTTTATTCACGGCAATATAAATAATTAATATATACAGACAATTATTAAAATCAACAATTATTAAAACAGTAATAGCCAGTATGAGAAATAAAAGAAAGGGAGAAAAAATACTTAGTTTCATGGAAAATGTCCTTTTGTGGGAAAATCATCAAGTCCCTGGTTACAAGTTCTGCAGAGTTCTTTGTTTCAGCTAAGTTCAAGCAAAATGGCCACCACTTGTTCCTCACAGTGGCCGTGTGTTCATGAAGGTGGAAAAATGGAGGAATCACTAGCCCGGGCAGCTCATGTACTTTTAATGGAGCTGCTTTCAGAGGCGGGCTTCCAGAGTCGGCCCCCGGGCCGAACTATGGTAATCACATCTGGGCAGGGGCTTTCACAAGCCCCATAACCCTGACATTTCTCTAGACCGACCTACGTGGCTGGCACACAAATAATAATTACATATTCTCGATCCCCAGAACCTAACGATTAATATGATATCAGACATGGCTAAGGCAGCGGGTCCAGTTCTTGAGAAGGGTCATACCTCAATAACCGGACGGACTATCACAATGAATTTCATATCAGCACGATGGCCAGAGTTTACCGAACAAGACGATATGAATTTTATAGCTGTGCAAGGTATGGTTGCCATATAATCGTCAAGAAACCATACCCCACATGCATTCATATCTGGCCTGGTCGAAGCCGCTTCAGCTGGCTTTCTATGGCCCCCCTGTGGAGATTAGCTTCCTGAACTCAAGGGTTTGTTCCTGCTCATTAGCATATCAAAAGAGCCATCCTGCAGTTAAGCTGATGTCTTCTCTCTGCTGAGAAAAGACAGATACTCCTACACAATCAATCCAGATTCTATTGATCTGAAGCGCAATCGATGCAGAGAATCGAGTGCGATTGCTTTCTCTTCACGGGCGGTTCCAGGACGTGTCTGCGGCCCCGCAACCGTCCATGACAGCGGGCAAATCAGGCAGAGGAGACTAAGGGCGGATGTTACATCACGACTGGCTTCAAAATAGCCACAGTAAATATGTAAACTGTCTAGAATAGGATTCTCTACTTTTCCTTTATAAGATTCACAGGAACCATAACGTGGACAGTGCAATACATATGTTATGTAAGTAGAGCAAGTATTTATCTACTTATATATTTGTTGTTTTTTTTCCTGAGATAGTATGGGTGACAGCTCCTCTTTAAACAATACAAGCTTGTCAATAAAGGCTTTTCCTCCTCACTTCTCTTACACAGATGATTTTGTTTATCTAATGATGCATTCATGTAAAAACGGAGCCTGGAAAAAAGGGTGCAGTGGACTTTTGCTAGCAGAATATTGGTAATATTACCAAAATTCTACTACATAATTCCAATTGTAAAATATCGGTAATCTTTACCGATATTTTATTATGTCTTAACCTAACCCTAATCTCACACTGAACCCTCTACCAATGCCTAACCCTAAGACCTCCCTCTACCGATGCCTAACCCTTAACCCTCCCTCAATCTATGCCTAGCCCTTAGTCCCCCAAGTGTCGCCTAATACTCAACTCCCCGAGTCGCCCAACACTTAACCCCCCTTCTAATCTTAAAGAACACCTGTAAGGAAAAAACACTGCCCCAGGGGGGGTACATAACTTGGGAGGGGAAAGCCTCTGTATCCTAATGAGGCTTCCCACATCCTCTTCAGCCTTGGGGATCCAGGGCTGGCAGCCCACAAATAGCACACACATTAATATTTACAATCTGTGCTCCTGTGCAAATGCAGTACAAGGTTCTTCCTTGGCTCCGGTGCAAATAACCGAACCCGGGTCGGCTCTACTGCGCATTTTAACTTAGATATTATCTTTTTGATTATATTTTTGATCATTTACACCTGTATTGCTTAATATTGAACTATATGCCTGTGTAAAATCCATGCAAATACACTTGGGAAAGAGAAAAAGAGAGAGGGAAAGAGAAACAAATTCACCAAACCATGTTATTTCAGATTTAGACTTGAGAACTATAAGAATCTGTCTAAGGTATTTACAGCTATTATGCTACAGTATGGGTCACAGTTGACAGGTTTTCCCTCCATTTCCTATTCCAGTGAGAAGTGCTCTGTCGACACCGGAGACGAGGTGAGTTCAATTCTTTACTGTTGTGATACAGAAGTAGTGATGATTTTAATCAGCTAATAACGAATACAAAACATTTTCGCAATTATGCCCATGCGTGATTACGATTTTTAAATTAAATTGATTTCATATAAACATTAGTAATTTGGAATAATGTTCGCGTAATTTAGTGCCAACTTTAGCAGTTAATAGCAAAGCCCCATACATGCTATTGCCACCAAAATTGCTACATATGTTAAAGAGACTCTGTAACAAAATTGTCATCCTTATTTCTTCTATCCTATAAGTTCCTATACCTGTTCTAATGTGCTCTGTCTAACTGCAGCCTTTCCTAGTTGCACAGTGGCTGTATTATCTCTGCTATATGATCTAATCTTCTCTCCTCTGTCAGCTCTGTCGGGCTGAAGCAGTCAGACTGGAATGTGCTGTGCTGCTTGTGATTGGCTAGAAGCTATACACACCCTCTCCAGGCTCCCGCCAAGCTTTGTATGACTCACACACTGAGCTATGTCTTTTGTTTGTAAGCACTGGATAAAAATGGCAATTACAAGCCATGATTGCAGCAGGGAGTGGCAGAAACAGCACAGAGGGGCCCAGGAGAACATAATAAATAGAATGGTATGCTTTTTATTGTAAGAATTTTAGAGTATGGGTTCTCTTTAAGGAGAATTCAAAAATGTATCGCTTTTAAGCTGTAATTTTTCTGAGTGTAAATAACATTTTTCCTTTGCATTTTTAAAATCGATTTTCTCAAAACCTACAAGGTCTTTTTGAAAAATTATTTTCTTGACTCGTACCCACTATTCTCCTTAACATATGTAGCAATGGTGGCAATGGCATGTATGGGCCTTAGCTATTAACCTCTAAAGTTGGCACAAAATTATGCAAAAATTAAGTGAAATTACAAATGATTACAATTACAGTCAAAATGAATTACGTTTTTTCCCCAAAATTTTGCTTTACGCATTTCAATGCGAAATTACGACTATGTGAAATGTGTGCTCATCACTACACAGAAGGCAAAAAAAGATTTAAATAGCATAGGGGAGGTGTAGACCCTCCACAAGGCTATTATTACTGACTGTCCCTCTGTTGAAGAAATGCCTTCACTTCCTGCTTAAACTTCCTAAACCTTCCTAAAATAATTATTTTACCAGCACTAGAATTCCAAGGGTTCAAGGTAAGAACAAATTGCTTAATTACATTATAGCACTGATTACAATAAGGACCTGCTCATGATGAAGCTTTGTGGATGATTATTGCTCTTCCTTAACATGATGAGTTTCTTTGCATTAAAATAATCATTTTCACAATCATATTAAAATATAAAGGCTATAGTTCTAACGGCAGAAGCAAAGCCAGAGGAAAATCTGGAGTTGATACAAGTCAGTTAAAGTAGCCTGTGGTGGAGAACGAGCTGAGATGGAAATGAGCTGTGCCCAACACTGCTGTTCATTGGAAGCTTCTTGTAGCCCTTATTGCCTGATCCACATCACAGGCTCATTTATCTCCATGGGATACGGACGAAATATTTTCAAAAGCTCTCTGGCCCTCACCATTAGTCAGCAGCCGGCATGAGATGAGGTGATGTCACTTCTCTAAAATGTGAACAATAATGGGATTTGAGAACAGGGTACCTGCGATAATCTGCGTGCAGTACACACTATAGCACAATGTCTAGCTCTCCTGGCCAAGTGCGGATGTGTCGGGAACAAAGGCCCGGGAATTGGTGCTCAGCTGGAGCTGGCAGCCGTAATGATGAATGTGTTGACAGGCAAAACATTGAAAGTTTTACTCTGTAATAAGTCCCTTGGCCTCTCCGGCAGCAAAAACAAGAATCTTGTTCTTTCCTGATAAAGCCAAATATGGACCTTCTGTAATTAAAGGTAACCGTGACTACCAGTACCAGGAGATGCTCCCGGTGCTGGAATCTGATGTAACACCAGAAGAATGTTTTAATTAATCTGTAAGATATACCCTTACTTCTTGTTTTAGTTGGAGATGAAATGAAGGCCTAATTAGGGAAAGAAAATACATAGTTCTTCCATGTGAATTTGGTCTTTTTTTTAATGAGGTCAATTTAATTTCCATGCGATAGGGGGCTAGTGCATAGGTTGTGAACGTTGTTCACACACTAGAAACAGTAGTGGTCGAATTTTTTGAACTCCATTCTTTAAATCTTTATGTGTTATTGCTGTCGAGACCCAGGTATTAGTATGTGGCTTTTCTCTTGTATATCGAGAGTTTGACTATCATATTGTGGGACTGCTCTTAAGCCTGGTACACACAACAAATTTTGATTGGCCAATGATTAGCCAATTTTACCACTTCTATGTAGTATGAAAGCTTGCTTACACAATCTGATCATATTATTAAAAATCTGTTGGCCCTTATAATAAATCATACAAGTCAAACTGGGGTAAAACACTATCCATATGGGGGAGGGAGGGGAAAGCACTACAGACCATGGAACTGTTTAGGGGTGTGAGGGGGGGAACACTAGACACCAGGGAACTATTTAGGGTTTGGAGGGGAACCACTAGATACCAGAGAACTGTATAGGGAAGTGAGTGAGGCCACTAGACATTAGGGAGCTGTATTTGGGAGACAGGGGGGCATTAGACACCAGGGTAACTTTATAAGGGAGTGAGGTGGCCACTAGACATTGAGGTTGGCCTGCAACTGGGTCCCAGTGTTCAATTTCATATTTGAGTTTGACACCCCTGTAATAAGTGAAAGTGGTAAAATGAGCCAATCATTGGCCAATCAAAATTAGATGTGTGTACGCAACCTTATGCTGGGCATACACGGCACGATTTTGCCGATCGATTTCGCGCCCGATCGTTTTCCGCTCTTGATTCTGCAGGCGATTCTCTTATCTTCCGCTCGATTCTCTTATCTTTACCCATTGTCCTCCATGAAAAATCAAGCGCGGAAATGACCGGGCACGAGATCGGACATGTCGGAAATGATCTATCGAGCCATCTAAATGGCTCATAATCGAGCCGTGTATTCCCAGCATTAGGCCCCTATTAAATACACTTTTTCTTTTAAGTTTTCTACCAGAAATCTTCTGTTTAAAGTAACTTTTTGCACTTTACAATTAAAAAGTAGCAAAAAGTAAGTAAAAAAGTAATATCAAAATGATTCTTAAAAGGCATTTTATTGATAAGGTGTTAAAATATCACCTTGAAAAAAAACTTGAGAAAATGAGAATTTAATGAGGGCCTTAGTGTCTAATTGCATTGATACCACAAATATAAGTTGCCATTTCTGCTCAGGTAAGCATCAATATTTTCCAGATATCAATAGTTTACCTAGTTTACAACTTTGTACCAGTTGAAATTAGACAAGATTTCAGCAGAAATCATGTTTAATAGTGATCAGAGCACTGCAGCAGCTAACTTTGTACTGCCCATTGCAGGAGAAAGCTATGCTTACGTACCACCCCTGCCCAAGCCCCCTCCACTTGTTTCATCATTCGCGCAAAGAAAAGCCATGTCCAACTAATACTGGAGCTATATTTTGGTTGTAATATTAATTGTTAATGGCATAGTTTGAATAGATTTTTATTAGTTACGATGTCTATACCAAATCTAAAATATAATTTATAAAAATACTGTTGAAATCACTGTATTGTTAGCCTGGTGATAAAAAAAAAATCCTTTGGGCCAAATTTTCATTAAGACAGGACAGATTTTGTGAGAACTTACAAGTGATGGTCAAGAAGATTCTTGAGATGCTTTAAGAAAAAGATTTTACGTAGCAAACAATGCTTCATTTTTAATTTACCCCTGTACAGGGGCGTAGCAATAGGGGTTGCAGAGGTAGCAACCGCATCTGGGCCCTTGGGCCAGAGGGTCCCCGATGGCTCCTCCTTCAACTGCAGTATTAGCTCTCTATTGATCCTGTGCTCATAATAATAACTTCTATAGATACTTTAAATAGTGGTAATCATTAACAAGGTTATTGATGTTCCGACCACCGATTTTCACGCCAATTTCTGTTTCCTCAAGATCCAATTTTCTCATGATCACTTCAGCGTAAAGATTGAACAGGAAGGGGGATAGGATACAACCTTGCCTCACACCTTTACCAATTTTTAACCAATCGGTATCTTCATAGGGTGTTCGCACTGTGGCTTCTTGGCCGTCATATAGTGATCTTATCAGCTTAACCAGATGAGTTGGCACACCCAGTTTGCCTAAGGCTTTCCACAGCTTATCGTGTTTGACACAATCAAAGGCTTTTTTATAATCGATAAAGCACATATTTATTCATTGTATTTATAAAGCGCCAACATATTATGCAGCACTGGACATTAGTTTAGGTTACAGACAATGTTTAGAGGCGACATACAGCAATATGACAATACAGGAATACAAGAAAAACCAGATCACGCAGCACAGTATGAGTACAAGGCAATGCTGGATGGAGCATGGAGATTAGTTAGTGCGGTTCACTCAAATGCATAGCATGGGTTCACAGTAATGGAGGTGCATGATCAGGTAGGACACAAACGGAGGAGGACCCTGCCCAAAGGCTTACAATCTAGAGGGAGAGGTAGGGACATGAAAGGTAGGGGACCAGAGTTCAGCTGTGGGTTTAGAGCACTGGTGAGGGCTGGTAGGCCAGAGTGAAAAGGTGAGTTTTGAGGGCCTTCTTGAAGATGTTGAAGGAGGGACCTGCCCTAATGGGTGGAGGTAGGGAGTTCCATAGTGTTGGAGCAGCTTTTGAGAAGTCCTGGAGGCGTGCATGAGACTGGGTGATGCGGGGGGGCGGTCAGGCGAAGTTCATTGGAAGAGCGGAGTGAGCGGCTGGGTGTGTACCTCTGAGTAAGACATATAGACATTCTTCTGATATTGATGACCTTCGGTATGCTGATGACATGACTCTTCTCTCAGAAACTGCGGACGGCCTGCAGCATCTGATTAATTGAATAAAAGATGAAAGTGCAACGTTCAGCCTTCTCCTGAATATCAAAAAGACCAAGATTATGACAACAGTAGATGACGGCAAGATCAAGATAGCAGTTGACAATGTGATGTGATCAAATTCCTTAGAGAAAGACCTAATGCTAGGACTGATCAGTGGCAAAAGGCAACAAGGCTGCCAGAGAACGCGTTGGCTTCACACCATCAAAGCTAACACAGGATTGAGCTTAAGGCAACTGGCAGAAATGGTACAAGATCGGATAGCATGGAGAGAGCTAACCCATAGAATCACTAAGAGTCGGATACAACTGAATGGATAACATCATCATCAATCATTAACAAACCGTTCCCCATCCCCTTAGTGCACCTCTGACACTGTAGTTGCCATTGGCAGGTTTTGGTGCGCCGTATCAATTGTTATGTATAGAGTGCTTGGGGGGGCCCATTGTAAAACTTGCATCGGGGCCCACAGCTCCTTAGCTATGCCACTGCACCTGTATGAACAGACCGCATAAAGATAGCCTTCATGTGTTACTAGGATGTGGGTATAGCCATTGAAGGATCCTCAAACGATGAACTCCAAGACTGAAACATAAAGAAAACAAACAAACAAACACAAAAATGGAATGCAATTGAAAGAAAAACAAATACAATACTAATTACAAAGGTGGGTTGCTAGAGGCAACCCAGGTTGATAGATGGCATGTGGAGAATTCCATCTCCACGTGGATAGGTCTAGGTTCTTCTCTGCGGTTGTGGTTGGTCACGCTCTAAAAACAAAACAAAAAATACAGTAGAATCTTGTTAAAGTAAACTCTGATATAGTAAACCTCTGGATATAGTAAGCTCTATCCACAGGTCTCCGAAAATGCATCTGTATAAATATACAATTTATGATAAATTCTGGTATAGTGAACATCTGATATAGTAAACTACCTTACCTGGTCCCTTGGAGTTTAACGACTAGCCGGCC